>NC_089837.1:153475528-154119528 GCF_035609145.1 Eleutherodactylus coqui
CGCTATCTGGATGAAACATCACCCCCCATGACCAGAGCCGTCAACCACAGACCACAAAAATCATGACTCATGCACCAAACGCATTTTATCTTTTGCTCCAGATCAGCTGAACAGCTTTGGCGTAAATCCAAACAGTCTGTGGACTTCATCCACTTCAAATTTACGCTTAAAACCTACAAGCCCACCCTCCACCATGCCATACAAGTCTACTTCACCTCCCTTGTCTCTTCATTATCCCACAACCCCAGACAACTCTATCCATTCTCTTTTTAGCCCTCCCATAATGGCCCTCATGACAGACCTCAGTGCTGGAGAGCTAACCACATATTTCAAAGAAAAAATTTAAATTAGCCGTAAAGAATTCCCCAAACATTACACAGCTAGCCCCGACCCTGACCTTTTCAGCCCTACTCCCATCACACACTCACTGTTTGTACTTGAACCAACGATAAAGGAAGAAGTCTCTACACTGCTTTCCGCTGCTCGCCCCCCTTTCCCTCTCCCATGACTCCCTATGATCCATCTCCCTGGCTGTCATCACCCTCCTCACCACCATTTTCAACCTTTTCCTTCTACTGCTATTTTCCCTTTCTCTTTCAAACACTCCATCATATACCCTCTGCTAAAGAAACCATCCCTCGACCTGACTGAGACTGTCAACTACCAACCTATCTCTAACCTCCCTTCCTCTCCAAACTACTTGAATGTCTAATCCCACCTTACTCGCTATCTTTCTGACAACTCTCTCCTCAAATCCCTCCAGTCCAGTTTCCGCCCCTCCACTTGACTGAAACCGCACTCACAAAAGTGTCTAACGATCTGATAATGGCCAAGTTGAGGGTCGACTACTCACAACTAATCCTTCTTCACCAGTCTATTGCATTTAATTCTGTCAAACTTAACCTCTTCCTTGCTATGTTTTGCTCTATCGGCCTAAAGGACACTGTTCTCTCCTTGTTCTACTCCTTTTTTTGAAATTCAAAGATGTCCAGCAGTGCCATCTGCCCAAAACTGACAGAAATCAGCGGGACACAGGTACACTTATCTACTGTTCTGAGAAGTCTGGCCAGAAGTTGTCTTCATGGAAAATTGCAGTCAAAAAGCCATATCTTCGACCAAGAAACTAAATGACTCAATATGCACAAAAACAGGAACTAGGCACAGAAAAATTGTAGTCGTTGCTCTGGACTGAGGAGTCAAAACATTAAATGTTTGACTGTATCAGAAGACAGTTTATTCACTAAAGGGCTGGAGAGCAGTAACATAGTCTGCAGAAAACTGGGGATTTCTTGCCAGTTTGAAGCTGCATTTCAGCAAATGACGTTGGGAAATGGTCAGGACTCATGGTGTCTGCAATGCTGAGAAATGCAGGAAAATGATATACCATCATGCAATACCATCAGGGCTTATTCAGACGATTGTATTTACACAGGTATTTAGCCACATTAAAAAATCACCAAAAAAATGAGACCGTGCGAAGCATGGATTCCAATGAGTTCATTCAGATGAATAATTTTTAGATATGTAAAAAAAATTGCATTGGGAAAATTAGCACATACGTGACAGTATTCGGTCACCGGTTTTATACGACGAGTGAAAGGATAAGTCTTGCCCTATCTTTTGCCAAACTACACAGCAAGCTCCAATAGACTTCTATGTAAATTGGAAAAAAGGGAGGAGGAGGGAGTTACCCTGCGTACAATGCTGGAAAATGGAGATACCTTGCCCTAATAAAGCATTAATTGTCTTTCTTAGGATTTCTGCCGATCGTTGGTTTTTATCGCTACTACATATTTTTGTGCCTATACACAGCAGTGCCCTATGCGACTGCCATGAAATACGCGAATTAAGATTGTGATTCGATGGCATCAGATCTTCATTAACCCCTAGAGCAGTGCGGTTGGACTTGGATGACCCTGAAGGTCCCTTCCAACTCTACCATTCTATGATTCTATGATAATACAGCGCATACATTGTTAATGATCTCTCCTACTTTTCATTGTTGCACTTGAATGTCAGTCCAGTGATCTAGAAAATATGGCCTGACATACCTGATTCTGCAGTTGTCAGAATTTCACTGAAATTAAGAAAATAAGTGCATTAGAGCACAGTATGTACCAAAATACAATATGCACTTACTCTATAAAGACTGGAATTAGAAATGAGCGAACGTACTCGTCCGAGCTTGATACTCGTTCGAGTATTAGCGTGTTCGAGATGCTCGTTACTCGTAACGAGTACCACGCGATGTTCGGGTTACTTTCACTTTCCTCTCTGAGACGTTAGCGCGCTTTTCTGGCCAATTGAAAGACAGGGAAGGCATTACAACTTCCCCCTGCGACGTTCAAGCCCTATACCACCCCCCTGCAGTGAGTGGCTGGGGAGATCAGGTGTCACCCGAGTATAAAAATCGGCCCCTCCCGCGGCTCGCCTCAGATGCATTGTGACAGAGATCAGGGACAGTGGTATCGTGTTGGAGCTGCTGTAGGGAGAGTGTTAGGAGTTAGTGTAGGCTTCAAGAACCCCAACGGTCCTTCTTAGGGCCACATCTAACAGTGTGCAGTAGTGTGGAGGCTGCTTTTAGCAGTGTTGCACTTTTTTTTTTTTTTTGGTATATCGGCCGTGCAGAGCATTGCACCCTGCAGTAATAGTCCAGGGACAGAAGTGTGGAGGCAGGGAGAGCGTTAGGAGTTAGTGTAGGCTTCAAGAACCCCAACGGTCCTTCTTAGGGCCACATCTAACTGTGTGCAGTAGTGTGGAGGCTGCTTTTAGCAGTGTTGCACTTTTTTTTTTTTTTGGTATATCGGCCGTGCAGAGCATTGCGCCCTGCAGTAATACTCCAGGGAGAGAATTGTGTAGGCAGGGCCAGAAGACATATATTATAGATTGAATATACGCAGTGGTCCTTTGGAAAAAAATCTTGAAAAAAAATCTATTTGGGCTGCCTGTCACTGTGCTCAGTGTTCTGGGTCCGTGTGTGCTGGGGGTAGTAGTTCTCCAAATAAATACGCAGCCAGCTGAGTGTTACAGCAGGCTTGCGCCAAATTATTTCCTGGCTCGGAAATCACCGGTCTGTTGCAGTTAATAACAGTGCAACACTGCAGTTCCGTCACACAGTCTAGGGAGAGAATTGTGTAGGCAGGGCCAGAAGACATATATTATAGATTGAATATACGCAGTGGTCCTTTGGAAAAAAATCTTGAAACAAATCTATTTGGGCTGCCTGTCACTGTGCTCAGTGTTCTGGGTCTGTGTCTGCTGGGGGTAGTAGTTCTCCAGATAAATATGCAGCCAGCTAAGTGTTACAGCAGGCTTGCGCCAAATTATTTCCTGGCTCTGAAATCACCGGTCTGTTGCAGTTAATAACAGTGCAACACTGCAGTTCCGTCACACAGTCTAGGGAGAGAATTGTGTAGGCAGGGCCAGAAGACATATATTATAGATTGAATATACGCAGTGGTCCTTTGGAAAAAAATCTTGAAAGAAAATCTATTTGGGCTGCCTGTCACTCTGCTCAGTGTTCTGGGTCTGTGTCTGCTGGGTGTAGTAGTTCTACAGATAAATAAGCAGCCAGCTAAGTGTTACAGCAGGCTTGCGGCAAATTATTTCCTGGCGTTCCGTAAGCGAACTCAGCCTCCAACCACAGGCGAATAAGCGGCACATTTAATTACAGTGTTGTGTTTCTGCATTACTGGTAATACAGCATGCTGAGATGTAGGCCTAGAGGACGGGGGCGCGGCCGAGGACGCGGAGGCCCTAGTCCGGTTGTGGGCACAGGCCGAGCTCCTGATCCAGGTGTATCGCAGCCGACTGCTGCGGGATTAGGAGAGAGGCACGTTTCTGGCGTCCCCACATTCATAGCACAATTAATGGGTCCACGCTGTAGACCTTTATTAGAAAATGAGCAGTGTGAGCAGGTCCTGTCGTGGATGGCAGAAAGTGCTTCCAGCAACCTATCGTCCACCCAGAGTTCTGCGCCGTCCACTGCTGCAACTCAGAATCCTCTGGCTGCTGCTCCTCCTTCCTCCCAGCCTCCTCACTCCATGAAAATGAGACATTCTGAGGAGCGGGCAGATTCCCAGGAACTGTTCTCGGGCCCCTGCTCAGATTGGGCAGCAGTGGTTCCTCTCCCACCAGAAGAGTTTATCGTGACTGATCCCCAACCATTGCAAAGTTCCCGGGGTCCGGGGGATGAGGCTGGGGATTTCCGGCAACTGTCTCAAGACCTTTCAGTGGGTGAGGAGGCCGATGACGATGAGACACAGTTGTCTATCAGTGAGGTAGTAGTAAGGGCATTAAGTCCGAGGGAGGAGCGCACCGAGGATTCTGAGGAAGAGCAGCAGGACAATGAGGTGACTGACCCCACCTGGTTTGCTATGCCTACTGAGGACAGGTCTTCAGAGGGGGAGGCAAGGCAGCAGCAGGGCAGGTTGCAAGAGGCAGTGCGGTGGCCAGGGGTAGAGGCAGGGCCAGACCGAATAATCCACCAACTGTTTCCCAAAGCGCCCCTTCGCGCCATGCCACCCTGCAGAGGCCGAGGTGCTCAAAGGTCTGGCAGTTTTTCACTGAGAGTGCAGACGACCGACGAATTGTGGTGTGCAACCTTTGTCGCGCCAAGATCAGCCGGGGAGCCACCACCACCAGCCTCACCACCACCAGCATGCGCAGACATATGATGGCCAAGCACCCCACAAGGTGGGACGAAGGCCGTTCACCGCCTCCGGTTTGCACCGCTGCCTCTCCCCCTGTGCCCCAACCTGCCACTGAGATCCAACCCCGCTCTGAGGACACAGGCACTACCGTCTCCTGGCCTGCACCCACACCCTCACCTCCGCTGTCCTCGGCCCCATCCAGCAATGTCTGTTAGCGCAGAGTCCAGCCGTCGCTAGCGCAAGTGTTGGAGCGCAAGCGCAAGTACGCCGCCACGCACCCGCACGCTCAAGCGTTAAACGTGCACGTAGCCAAATTTATCAGCCTGGAGATGCTGCCGTATAGGGTTGTGGAAACGGAGTCCTTCAAAAGTATGATGGCGGCGGCGGCCCCGCGCTACTCAGTTCCCAGTCGCCACTACTTTTCCCGATGTGCCGTCCCAGCCCTGCACGACCACGTCTCCCGCAACATTGTACGCGCCCTCACCAACGCGGTTACTGCCAAGGTCCACTTAACAACGGACACGTGGACAAGCACAGGCGGGCAGGGCCACTATATCTCCCTGATGGCACATTGGGTGAATTTAGTGGAGGCTGGGACAGAGTCAGAGCCTGGGACCGCTCACGTCCTACCCACCCCCAGAATTGCGGGCCCCAGCTCGGTGGTGGTATCTGCGGCGGTGTATGCTTCCTCCACTAAAGCTCCTTCCTCCTCCTCCTCCTCCTCCAACGGAACCTCTGTCTCGCAATCAAGATGTGTCAGCAGCAGCAGCACGTCGCCAGCAGTCGGTGTCGCGCGTCGTGGCAGCACAGCGGTGGGCAAGCGTCAGCAGGCCGTGCTGAAACTACTCAGCTTAGGAGATAAGAGGCACACGTCCCACGAACTGCTGCAGGGTCTGACAGAGCAGACCGACCGCTGGCTTGCGCCGCTGAGCCTCCAACCGGGCATGGTCGTGTGTGACAATGGCCGTAACCTGGTGGCGGCTCTGCACCTCGGCAGCCTCACGCACGTGCCATGCCTGGCCCACGTCTTTAATTTGGTGGTTCAGCGCTTTCTGAAAAGCTACCCATGCTTGTCAGACCTGCTCGGAAAGGTGCGCCGGCTCTGCGCACATTTCCGCAAGTCCCACACGGACGCTGCCACCCTGCGCACCCTGCAACATCGGTTTAATCTGCCAGTGCACCGACTGCTGTGCGACGTGCCTACACCGTGGAACTCTATGCTCCACATGTTGGCCAGGCTCTATGAGCAGCGTAGAGCTATAGTGGAATACCAACTCCAACATGGGCAGCGCAGTGGGAGTCAGCCTCCTCAATTATTTTCAGAAGAGTGGGCCTGGTTGGCAGACATCTGCCAGGTCCTTTGAAACTTTGAGGAGTCTACCCAGGTGGTGAGCGGCGATGCTGCAATCATTAGCGTCACCATTCCTCTGCTATGCATCTTGAGAAGTTCCCTGCAAAGCATAAAGGCAGACGCTTTGCACTCAGAAACAGAGCCGGGGGAAGACAGTATGTCGCTGGATAGTCAGAGCACCCTCCTGTCTATATCTCAGCGCGGTGAGGAGGAGGAGGAGGAAGATGAGGAGGAGGGGAAAGATACAGCTTGGCCCACTGGTGAGGGTACACATGCTGCTGGCCTGTCATCCTTTCAGCGTGTATGGCCAGAGGAGGAGGAGGAGGAGAAGGAGGAGGAGGATCCTGTTAGTGATCTTCCTAGTGAGGACAGCCATATGTTGCGTACAGGTACCCTGGCACACATGGCTGACTTCATGTTAGGATGCCTTTCTCGTGACCCTCGCGTTACACGCATTCTGGCCACTACGGATTACTGGGTGTACACACTGCTCGACCCACGGTATAAGGAGAACCTTTCCACTCTCACACCCGAAGAGGAAAGGGGTTCGAGACTGTTGCTATACCACAGGACCATGGCGGACAAACTGATGGTAAAATTCCCATACGACAGCGCTAGTGGCCGAAGGCGCAGTTCCGAGGGCCAGGTAGCAGGGGAGGCGCGGAGATCAGGCAGCATGTACAGCACAGGCAGGCCAACACTCTTTAAGGCCCTGGACAGCTTTATGGCTCCCCAGCAAGAATGTGTCACCGCTCCCCAGTCACGGCTGAGTCGGCGGGAGCACTGTAAAAGGATGGTGAGGGAGTACGTAGCCGATCGCACGACCGTCCTCCGTGACGCCTCTGCCCCCTACAACTACTGGGTGTCGAAGCTGGACACGTGGCCTGAACTCGCGCTGTATGCCCTGGAGGTGCTTGCTTGTCCTGCGGCTAGCGTCTTGTCAGAGAGGGTGTTTAGTGCGGCTGGGGGATCATCACAGATAAGCGTACCCGCCTGTCAACCGTCAGTGCCGACAGGCTAACACTCATCAAGATGAACAAAGCCTGGATTTCCCCAGACTTCTCTTCTCCACCAGCGGACAGCAGCGATACCTAAGCAATACGTAGGCTGCACCCGCGGATGGAAGCATTGTTCTGTATCCCCATCAAAAACGGGGACCTTTTCGCTTCATCAATCTGTGTATAATATTCCTCCTCCTCCTCCTGCTCCTCCTCCTGAAACCTCACATAATCACGCCGAACGGGCAATTTTTCTTAGGCCCACAAGGCTCAGTCATATAATTTTTCTAAACAATTTTTATACGTTTCAATGCTCATTAAAGCGTTGAAACTTTCACCTCCACCAATTTTTATTTTAACTGGGCTGCCTCCTGGCCTAGTTACCAATTAAGCCACATTAACCAAAGCGATTAATGGGTTTCACCTGCCCTCTTGGCTGGCCATGGCCAATTTTTCTGATGTACATTAGTACTGTTGATACAGCAATTTTTGTGGGCCCTCGCCTACAGTGTAATCAAATTAATTTTTAGCCCACCTGCATTACAGCTGACGTTACATCCGCTGTGTTGGGCAATGCAATGGGATATTTTTATGTACCGCCGGTGGCTTCCTGGCACCCACCCATGCTGTGGGTCCACAGGGAGTTGTAAATGCATCTGTTTCCACTTCTAAAGAACCCCAGTCTGACTGGGGCATGCAGTGTGGGCCGAAGCCCACCTGCATTAAACATGACAATACTACCTCAGCTGTGATGGGCAATGCAATGGGATATTTGTATGTACCGCCGGTGGGTTCCAGGGAGCCACCCATGCTGTGGGTCCACAGGGAGTTGTAAATGCATCTGTGTCCACTTCTAAAGAACCCCAGTCTGACTGGGGCATGCAGTGTGGGCCGAAGCCCACCTGCATTAAACATGACATTACCTCAGCTGTGATGGGCAATGCAATGGGATATATTTATGTACCGCCGGTGGCTTCCTGGCACCCACCCATGCTGTGGGTCCACAGGGAGTTGTAACTACATGTGTCCACTTCTAAAGAACCCCAGTCTGACTGGGGCATGCAGTGTGGGCCGAAGCCCACCTGCATTAAACATGACATTATTACCTCAGCTGTGATGGGCAATGCAATAAGATATTTTTATGTACCGCCGGTGGGTTCCAGGGAGCCACCCATGCTGTGGGTCCACAGGGAGTTGTAAATGCATCTGTGTCCACTTCTAAAGAACCCCAGTCTGACTGGGGCATGCAGTGTGGGCCGAAGCCCTCCTGCATTTCATCTGACGTTAGCTCTGCTGTCCAGGGCACTGCAATGGGATACATTTATATACAGCGGGTGGGTTCCAGGGAGCCACCCATGCTGTGGGTGCACACGGAATTCCCATTGCGGAGTTGTACCTGCCTGTGACTATTTATAAAAAACCGCGGTCTGACTGGGGCATGCAGACACCTTGACAGAATGAATAGTGTGTGGCACATAGGTTCCTTATTGCTATGCCCACGTGTGCAGCTCCAGATGGAGGTGGCACAGGATTGGATTTCTCATTGCTTCTGTACAGCATTGTGGACTACCGCCCCGCCCCTTTTAAAGAGGGTCGCTGCCTTGCCGTGCCAACCCTCTGCAGTGTGTGCCTGCGGTTCCTCTGGCAGGAGCACATATAAATAGACATGAGTGTGGCGTGGCATGAGGGCAGCTGAAGGCTGCGCAGGGACAGTTTGGTGTGCGCTGTGGACACTGGGTCGTGCGGGGGGGGGGGGGGGGGGGTTGGTCAGCATGTAACCCAGGAGAAGTGGCAGTGGAGTGTCATGCAGGCAGTGATTGTGCTTTGTTGGAGGTAGTGTGGTGCCTAGCTAAGGTATGCATTGCTAATGAGGGCTTTTCAGAAGTAAAAGTTGTTGGGGGGGGGGCACTCTTGCCGCTATTGTGGCTTAATAGTGGGACCTGTGAACTTGAGATGCAGCCCAACATGTAGCCCATCGCCTGCCCTATCCGTTGCTGTGTCGTTCCCATCACTTTCTTGAATTGCCCCGATTTTCACAAATGAAAACCTTAGCGAGCATCGGCGATATACAAAAATGCTCGGGTCGCCCATTGACTTCAATGGGGTTCGTTATTCGAAACGAACCCTCGAGCATCGCGAAAAGTTTGTCTCGAGTAACGAGCACCCGAGCATTTTGGTGCTCGCTCATCTCTAACTGGAATACTAAACAGAATGACCGAAACCGCTGGCACGTACCTGAAACAAATTTAAAAAAATAAAAAAATAAAAAAAATATATATATATATATATATATATATATATATATATATTGGATGTTAATTGTCCAAACTATTATTCCAAAGCACATGCCTACAGAAATAGTATTACAAGTCATTTGAAGTCCTAACTAAAATACCTACTAGGATGCATGAATACTAGAAGATCCTCCATGCATCTGACATAGAGTAACCAGCCCACTCCCACATTACAACTCTATTGCTTCATCATTTAAAAAGAGTTTTCTGTATTTGCAAAAATGTTAGCAGTTTTCCAATCAAGACAACACCAGCCTGATCCAGAAAAGCCACACATTAAATTCAGCTACTAGCAGTATTAACTTAGAATGAGGCTCCAACAGACCAAGTAGTGATGCAAAATAAAGAGTATTACAATTTATTATGCGTATTTTAGCAACATAAATGAATCAAACATGTAAATAACTGCATATTCATAATCTACTTTTTTCCCTTTTTTCTTTTGAAGTCACAAATTAAAACTGGTGAAGGTTGGATCAATATCCCCACAACTTTGGGAAACTTTCATTTTGCAATGACTGGAAAGTCCTATCAAGTTTTATGTCAATATTTTTCCAATTTGCTACCTAAAGTAAGTGTGAAATTATAGTTTTATCACAACATTTACTTGCATATTGTTCCATACTTTTGATGTATAAAAGGTAAACTGTTTAGCAAAAAGTTCAGCAGATGTGATTCTTTTCAGAGCAATATACTAATATTAATGAATTGCTCAAATCTAATTGGAAAGTCAGAGGAGGTATCTGAGATAATCTTGACTACAGTTTAACTAGAAGTGAGCCTGTCTCCTAAAATGCAGTTTGTTTTTATTCTATTGTGTCATACCATTTTTATTGTGAATAAAGAGAACTAGTTAACTCTACTGACATGTTTGTTTTAATGCATACCTGAATAATTGACAATTGGATGTTAGTGTCCCGCTCTTTTCTCACTGCAGATACGCTAAATATGCTTATTGTTGCCCTCATCCATTCTCGGCTCGATTATTGCAACTCGTTGCTGATCAGCCTCCCCTGCACCAGACTATACCCTCTCCAATCCATCCTGAAGGCAGCAGCCAGGCTCATCTTCCTGTCCAGCCGCTACTCGGATGCCTCTGCCCTGTTCCGGTCACTGCACTGGCTGCCCGTTAAATATAGAATTCAATTTAAACTTACTACCTTTATCAACAAAGCCCTACACAGTGCGGCGCCACTCTATATTGCCTCCCTCATCTCAATCCATCACCCAGCCTGGGCTCTCCACTCTGCTAACGAAACTAAACTGCTCGCTCCTCTAATTCGAACTTCTCATTTCTGCCTCCAACACTTCTCCATAGCAGCACTAGTCCTCTGGAACCCACTACCAAAGGACTCACAAAATTTCAGGCGTGCTCTAAAAACGCACCTTTTCAGGGAGGCATACCACATTCCCTAAACAAACCCCTCTGTACGCCGCCTGATAACATGCTCCCTGACCTACTGACTGCAATCTTTGCCAGCCACCATCAACTGCCCTTGCAGTCATACCGATTCTGCCATCACGCGGCTAAGTGTCTGACCATTGTCTATGTGTATAGCATCCCTCACTCTCCACTTCGCCATACCGTACACATCTCCAGCCTCTTTACCTTCTGTATCACTCCATTACTTGTAGTATGTAAGCTCGTTGGAGCAGGACCCTCACCCCTATTGTTTCCATCAACGGATTACTATGTAACCGTGGTTCTGTAATTTTTGTACTTTTGTCTTTCTGAATTCCCCCTGTCTATGTAAGCGCTGCAGAATATGTTGGCACTATACAAATAAAGATTGTTATTATTATTATTAATGACCAACTGTGTAAGGACATAGCTTACTGACGAAGCAAAAGTTTTGTTATCGGACCACACCAGTACCGATCTGATGACCACATTGCCAGGTGCCAAATTGGTAGATATAGAAGCCTGTGATGAGAAGATTATACTAGCAATTATCTATCAATAGCATGAAATCACTCCATGTTATGTCAAGACACTTCTCCATGAGAACTCAATGAATTCTACTTTATTATCAACATTACCAACTCTTACACAAAAAGATGAGGGTTTATTCAAGAGTTACTTGGTACAAAGATTAGTGTTACATAGTGTTGCAGCCGTTCTGAGGCCTGCACTTTGCTTGCAGGCCAGACCAGGTTTTGGGTGTGCCCTTGCTTCTCCTGGAGCTGAGGGGTGTGGTAGTTGCAGGAGTAAGGTCAGTCAGCACCTGGTGCTGAGTAGCTTGGCTCCTACTTAAACAGTGCCAGCATGATCTCCTGTGCTGGTCAATCCTTCAGTTACCTTTGGACAGCGACGGAGGAATACACCTTGGCTGAAGGTCCTAGCTAAGTTCTTTTATGCTTTGTTTGGTTTTCTGTTTTTACCTTTTTTTTGTGCTAGGGCTCCCTGACAGGGATTGGTCAGTGGCCCAGGCACGCGTGCGGGCTCGCACTTGTCAGAGCGGTCGATCCACCGAGTAGGCAAGGCCCCCTCCCAGGTTAGGGGACGATAGGGAGAGAATTGCCCTTAGTTTTTGTTTCCTTTTGCACGGTTGTGCCTTTTGTTTGTATTTTTGAGGTTGCACGTCCGGAGGACGCAACACATAGATGACAAAGCTGACTGATCATAAGGCTTATTGACGTCTACCAAATATTCTCAAAGCTCTTAAGGTTCGTCTTAGACATGGAAATTACTTAAGTCAGAATATTGCTGTTGCATTAGACACTATTTCTGCTATAGTTGTGTGTCTTCTCTGTTAACATAGTTTAGCCTTATTTAATTTGTCTGTTGACTTCTTATCTTAAAATCCTAGTTACCAGCACTACAAAGCATAGGTTTTAGTCTTCTATTTAATATTGGTCAATAGTCCAATACAAGCTAAGAAACATACATTTATTGCATTCTGAAACTTAGCACTTTATATTCCATGACAGTTTACAAACAGTTTTAAATGCATTCATACATTTCCAGAAAAGCAACTGCAGAGTACAGAATTACAAAAAAAGATGCTCCAGCACTGTGATTTAATAGGGAAAGTAAGTATTTACTAACAGAGAAATGTCAGGAGAGCTGGCAGGTAGTCTTTAAAAAGTGACCAGAGGTCTGCCTGCTGTAGGACATCTAGGACTTTCCTGGCTGCCGTTTCAAAACCCTTACTATCTGCAGTCCATCATCCCTGCCGTAGCTGACTGCGACCTCCAGCCTTGCTGTGAGAAGCTCTTGTTACCGCAGAGTGTGGAACCGGCACCTGCCAGCGGAGGGAAAGAACATGTATGGCCTTAAAGGGGTTGTCCCGCGCCGAAACGTTTTTTTTTAAATTCAATAGGCCCCCCGTTCGGCGCGAGACAAACCCAATGCCTGTGTTAAAAAAAACAAACGTTTAGTACTTACCCGAATCCCCGCGCTGCGGCGACTTCTTCCTTACCTTACTAAGATGGCCGCCGGGATCTTCACCCACGATGCACCGCGGGTCTTCTCCCATGGTGCACCGTGGGCTCTGTGCGGTCCATTGCCGATTCCAGCCTCCTGATTGGCTGGAATCGGCACACGTGACGGGGCGGAGCTACGAGAACCAGCTCTCCGGCACGAGCGGCCCCATTCACCAGGGAGAAGACCGGACTGCGCAATCGCGTCTAATCGGGCGATTAGACGCTGAAATTAGACGGCACCATGGAGACGAGGACGCTAGCAACGGAACAGGTAAGTGAATAACTTCTGTATGGCTCATAATTAATGCACGATGTACATTACAAAGTGCATTAATATGGCCATACAGAAGTGTATAACCCCACTTGCTTTCGCGGGACAACCCCTTTAAGGAGGACTTGAAACTCTTGTGCTGAGGGCCATGATCCTACTTGAAGTATCTGCAGCTTATAGGTCCTTCTCTGCGCTACTCCTTACTGGTCTTGCCTTGACATACAGACAGGGGCACTGCTGGAGTATACCCAGTATTCCTAGAGAGACTCAGATCTCTGCCCCTGCCTTGGAAACTGGTGGCAGTACCGGACTCCCTCCAGCTGCTCCAGAGTCATCCTATACATCCTTTACTGCCATAAGAGGAGATCTATCTCTGAAGCACTGAAGTGCTTCAGAGATGAGAAGCAAATGTGGACCATCAAATGCACTCCTGCAACACCCTCGCAGAAGACCTGCTTTGCTGCTATGTTTGCCAGATACCATTAAGTAGATGTCGATACAGCAAATAGAGGTTAGCGGTGTAAAGAAAAAACAAAGACATTCACTCAAAAAGCGAAAAATGCAATACCTGATAGGCTACAAAGCAGGCACAATCGCCGCAGAGCAGGCACAGACGCCACAGGCACAATTGCCATAAGGCAGGAACAATCGCCGTAAATCCTAATAGAATGCAGTTAGCCAGACTATGATATGGAGGAGCTACTTGTTCAATGCCGGCTGATAATGCAGTCACCCACTCAACCTAGCCCCTATTGAGGAGAAGCGACTGTAAACAAAAACAGCCTGCACATGTGAACGATAGTATCAAAGAAGCCAGCCAAAGATGGATGTGGCCAACCATACAGGAAATCAACTCTCACTGACATAGTAGTGGGTTACCCCGTATCTCCAAAGTGATTAACTACATTAAAATCACAGGGGTGAGAGAAAAAACTAAGACATTCACTAAAAAAAACAAAAATGCAATACCCGATAGGCTGCAAAGTAGGCACAATCGCAGCATAATGTAGTTAATAGTGAGATAGTATAAGTTCTGACCCACCCGTGGTGGCCTTGCCGTCGGCCCATTAGTTTATGCGTCTTGGCTAAAATGCAGTACTAACACCCGCATTTATTAGTGTGTATCAGTATTATTTTACATGCAGTTTGCTATAGATTTTTGGGAAGCCCAAGATATCAGCCAGTGTGGCCCACTTTGGAGATACAGGGCAACCCACTGCTATGTTAGTGAGAGTTGATATCCTGTATGCTAGGCCACATCCATCTTTGGCTGGCTTCTTTGGTATCGTTCACGTGTGCAGACTATGTTTGCAGTCGCTCCTCTCCAATCTGCGCTGGGTTGAGTCGGTGGCTGCACATTAGTCCGCACTGAACAAGTAACTCCTCCTTATCATGGTCTGGCAAACTGCTTTCTATTAGGGTTTACAGCAATTGCGCCTTCCCTACAGCAATTATGCCTGCCTTATGGCGATTGTGCCTGTGGCGACTGTGCCTGCTCTGCAGCAATTGTGCCTGCTTTGCAGCCTATCAGGTATTGCATTTTTCGCTTTTTCAGGGATTAGTGGTCTAAGACTATCTGATTGATCCTCTGCCAAGGAAACTCTTCCACCACCAGCATACACATAAGAACCCTATCCATATTTTTTTAGGTTCTTACAGTGAGAGCTGCCACTCTCTACAATTTTTTCTCACAACACAGCTATTTTTATATTATAACTCCTCACTAAGCTAATTTTTTTTTTTTAGTTTTTCTTCCTACAGAAGAACTGCTCACACAATTTCTTTTATGTTCACCTTACCACCAAGCTGCAATACTAAACTTTGGATGCCATCTAGCGGTAATTTTTGAAATGGCAATCTCCATTTGTGAATGTCAGCTGCAAGCCTCTACGGTCTTTTCATACTTCCTTCACCTTCTGGTAACTGTATACAAACTCTTAGACACTAAGTGGTAAACTTAGGGCTCAGTCACACGGACACCGATGCGCCCGTGTTTCTGCATGATAACACGGCCGCAGCGGGTGCGGACGTCTCTCTGCATGACCGGCTCCATTGCCGGCCATGTGTTCTATCTTCCGGCCGGTGCGGAGAGTCGTCCGCACCGGCAGTGCAGCGGTCTTATCATTAAGAAACTCGCGCCCGTGTGACTAAGCCCTTAGTTGTTTCAAGAGACATCTAGTGTTTAAACCAAAAGACAGTCTGTTTAAAAGTCTTCATATACTAAACTCTCCGGAGCCACATACTCTAATACCTTCTGAATGGCTACTTACTGACCAAGCATGGCCAACACATCCAGGTCTTAGCTCTTGAGAATATTCAAATGACATACTTTCCATTAAAAAAAAAACTTGGCAGCATAGGTAGGTGCAGGAAGTTAAGCCTAATTTATTCTCCCTTAACAAGATACAGCTACGTTTCAACCATGTCAAGCTCAAAGATCAATAGACATAGTGTAAGATAAACAACAAAATATCTTAATTACAGCTCCAATCAGATTAAAAGTTACACTTATGTCCTACATTTGGGGCGTTTTACTTGGAACGCCTCATCTATTGTTTTCAATACGCCGGGAAAAAACACTGCGCAAGGTGCACGTGAAGTTTCCCCATTGAAAACAATGTGAAACACTTGCTGCTCCTCCCACACGGCTTTTAGCTACTTCTTTGAAAACACCTCACATCTGAGGAGAAATCGCATATTCCCAAATGTGATATCGGGCGAGTTTCACGCCCTGATATTGTGCTCGCCCGTGTGAAATTAGCCTAAGGAGAACCTTCTTGGTTAAAAATGTGTGTGTTTCCTTCACTATACAAAGAGACAATATCTAAAATATACTTGGGCCTTCTTTTTGCTAATATCCCTAGTAAACCTAGATATTTACTTGTCTAGGAAAAAGTTAAACATTACTTTTTTAACCCATTAAGGACCAGGCATAGTAAATTTACAGCACCTCTTCCTGGGCTCAAAGCACTGCCAATAGTAAAATGACAGCGGCGCTTTAAGTCTGCTGTCTCTGCAATCAATTATAGGCAGGACGGGTTGTCAGCTGTTAGTTACAGCTGATAACCCGGAGGAGAAGGCAGAAGAGGTTTTTAACCCTTCCTGTCTTTCCTTCCCTGAGTACACAATGCTCAATCAGCACTGTGTACTAGAAAGTTAAAGTACAGTGTAACTTTCACTCCGGGAGCCCAGGGGGTCATGTGACTGCCGAAGTTCCCTGCTACAGCAGAGCTGTAGGGTCAAACTAGACCCTGGCCAGCTCTGCCAGTGACTAATGTCACTACAGGGGTTGCTACAGTGGGAAAGTGTCAAATTAAAAAAAAAAAAGAATGTCCCCCAGAGGTCTTATATGACATCATGGGGGACATAGATAGTAAAAAAAAATATAATTCCATACATAAGTAGAACAATATTACAGACTAAAACAACAATATATACATAAGAAAGAAAATAACACAATGCCGACGTCAACAAAAACCGTCGCCGTATGTGCTCTGTGAACCAAAACAATACATACTATATATTAAAACGTCCAAAACAAATAGAGGAACCCATTCTCATACTTTATTTTAGCATAAATATACTAAATTTAAAAAAAAACTATAAATGTTTAAAAAACCCCCCATTTTTTAGCATTTCACCCCTAATAAAACTAAAAAACAGGAAAAAAAAGTTAGTGAAAAAGATATTTTAAAAATCGCCCTATATGTTACGGAAAAAGAAAACGCAGTAAAAAAAATGTTGGTAACTAAAGGGAACAAAATAGGGCAGTAAAACTGCCAAATGGGTACAAAACAGCTCGGTCCTTAAGGGGTTAAAAGAAAGCACTACTTTTATCTTAAGGAGTTTGAACGGTTTCTCCAGATGCATGAGGATACCAGTAAACGCCTATAAAACTCACACCCGATGTTACCAGTCACCAGACTATCTTTACAAGCAAAACTTACCTCACACAGATAAATGGTGGTGCTGTGATTCCTCCTCAGGATTCATTTCTCATATCTGAGTAGACTGTTCCAAAATACAAAATTTCTAGAATAAAGTCTCTAATCTTATGAAAAGTGTCACTGGTAAAGACTTTGCACTTAAAGCCCCCCTTTCTATTCTTTGAGCCCCCTCTAAACTGTTTTCACTCCAATAAAGGTGACTAAACTACCCAAGTGATCATAGCCTGCAATTTGCTTGTTGCAGCTCTCTGGAGAAATTGTGAACATCCCTCTATTAACCTTTTAATCAATAAGCTAGACACAATCTAAAGGTTGGAGGAGTTTGTAAGAAGACAACACCCAAACTTCGTACATATTTGGAAGCCTTGGAAAAATTTCCAACTCACCAACGGTACTAGTTTTAGCTCCCCAACAAAACACTCAATAAGTTAAGCTCTATTCTGTTTTGTACCCACTATCTGCTTGCATATCTTCTGTAACAAACCCTTGAAGTCTCCTTTTCGCGGACCACGAGGGTAAATTTTGGATATACAACTATGGCAACTTTGTAAATAGTTCATGTTTCTTTATGTGTTAATAGCACTGTACAAGTAAATAAGAATATTTATTTAGGTTTCTTGCCGTGTTAGTCCAGGAGAACTTACTTTGGAATACTTGATAAGCTATCCTTCATCAACATCAGTATGTTTCATATACATGTTTTATTCATATCTTCAATACAAAGAGGTTTGCCAAAAAGGTTGAATTCATTATTTATTATTGTGCAACTGGGATTTGATTACCTATGTTCAAATAATACCTACCCTATTATTTAAAGGAATCTTTAGAATATTGTTGAATGTTAATAGATTTTGCATACAGTACATTATACACTCTTTGTAAAAAAAAAAAGCAAAAAAAAAACAAGCACCTAGAAGGAGTTGACGTTTTGCTGCAAACTCAGCATGCAGTTACATTACATGAAAATATACAAATTATTAGAGTTGTGGCGTGATTAGATGACTGGCCTTGCTACTTGAGGGCCTGAAAATGGTTCGACCCTTGGCCTATAAGAAGACAAGGCTACTTGTGCATAGTCTAACTCATTTTCCATTTGTGTAGAGCTTGTTGACCACTAGACATGCCTCTATGATGCAATCAAAGAGATTTTGCCCATTTTACAGAGTTTGAGAGCTTTGTGTTATTGGAACGAGCTGTATCGTCGTATCAAAAAATTGCCCCCTGGACAGTTCTGACCTGACTGTTAGGAGGTGTAGGGACCATTGAATGCATGGGGGAATGCACGTAATGTGGCCAGGCTCAGGACACTCTCGACAGACCACCAATATCTCCAACTGTTTCATTGTCCACCATCCAGAGACAGGTGGCACCATTGTTACAGGCCCTGTGTCTTTTCAGAACCATTTAACTGAAGGACGTTTGGACCCACTGAACACATTATGTGTACTGCATTTGACACCTATCCACCGTTGCCTCCATTTGCAGTTATGTTATGAAAGATGAAACTGGACTGATAGTGTTGAACTAGGTTGTCTTCAGCCACAAATCCAGGTTTAGTTTGGGCACTGCTGACAGCCATGTTTGTGTCTGAAGACCTATAGGTGAGTGCCTCAATCCAACCTTTAGTTTGGAGGGGTACACTGCCGCCACTGCTAGTGTGATCATTTGAGGGTCTATCGAATACTACAGTTGGTCACTCCTAGTAGTGCTGCGAGGGACAATGACAGATCAGTGATATGTCCAGGACATCCTGCAGTCTAATGGCAGGGCTTCCAAGTGGCATTTTCTAGCAGGCTAATGCTTAGACGCACACAGCAAGAGTGTCACAGGAATGCCTCCACAACATTGCCAAACTTCTGGGGCCTGCCCGGGCGACAGATTTATCACCAATGGAACATGAACGGGACCATCTGGGGCACTAACATTGACAGCCTACAAGTTTGCATGGTCTACAGGCTCAGTTTCAACAAATGTGGGCTGATATGCTGCAAGGTTACCATATGGAACTTGTATGCCTCCATGCCCGTCCGTATCACATCTTGCATCCTAGCTAGAGTTGAACAACATGGTACTAGAGCCTCCCTTCAAGTGCTCAGTTTTCCACAATAAACTATCCTTTTGCTCTTATATCAATGTTATAATCGCCCAGGAAAGTTTCATTCAATTCTAAAAACTCCTCTGGTGTTTGATTTTTTTTTGACAGGGTGTATAAATAAACATTATTTTCTGAATACGAATTTCATATACTTACTGCATGTGTATCATTTATTTTGAAGACCTAAGTTTTATTCCTTCTTTTTGTTTACTTCTTATTATCTTTCAAGATTTGACTTCAGAACTTTTTAGATTTTTTTTTTCCCATATTACTTTAATTCACCATATAGCAGTTGTTTTGTTAAATTAAAATTGTGTGATCTTCTGTAATTACCTGAAAATATGACTTTTTTTGTTATAAAAAACAGTATATTTTCATGCAAGATGTGGTAACACACCATAAGGCATGACACTCACAACAATATTTCAGGTCACATTAACCATAAAAATACTGTACTGTGTCGGTAAAGGAAACTCTATTGTTACCATTATAAACCAAATAATAAAATAAATTATATGACATTTTGTCAAACTATGTATTTTACATGCAGTATATATATTTTATTCTTTTAAAGATACTATTAAATGGAACTATTTTTGCCAGAATGACTCCAAAGCAAAAATCCAGTCTTGTTGATGAGCTTCAAAAATTAGAGTAAGTTGAAAACAAATGTATTCTTCTTTGCTAAAAGCCCATATGCAAATCTAATTCAATTATTTTTTTTGTTTTAGCTACTTTGTTGGTATGTGTGGAGATGGAGCCAATGACTGTGGGGTAAGGCGATGTTAACATGGTAAAATAAAAATGGATGTATTGTGATATATTAGTTATCAGTAAAAATTGAAGTAAGAGTCTTATTACATTAAATACTCATACAAATTTTATTTCTTAAATCTTCATTAAGATGTTATGGAAAGCTATTAAAGTTAATGAATATTAACCCCAAAGTTTAGGACAGGGTCTACTGCTGCAAAAGGACATTACAATTTTGGAAGAACAGAGCTCATTCTATTTCAAATGGCTGTAGCTCTAGTTCTATCAGTGATATGAACAAGCTTTTGATGAAGGCTTAACTTTAAAGCTAAGGATTTTAGCTTTAGAATGACATCAAAAGTATTTCAGTAACAATTACAGAAACGCAGCTAAAGTCTTTTGAAGTGGGGTTGGTAATATTAAATTTACAGCTGTCACTTTTCAGTTGGTGTGCAGAGTTGAGAGGGAAGGGCAGGGGTGAGCAGGCTGAAGAGAAGATCTGTGATGCTCCTATTTCTCCCCTTGTCTGAGGATAACTGTGACATGAATTTTTGTTCATGTTATCACCCTCCGATCCACCAAAGAGCATATTTGCTTTCTGATTGTTATACATGAAGGGTCTTGCTAATCTAATTACTCTTCTATATCATATAACCCTGCAGACTGCTGACCAAGGCATTTAAACATTTTTAAAGAAATACAAAAAGAGTTTTTTTGCTACTGACATAAGGCTTTAGGTATTTAAAAAAACCCCAAAATTGGTATCACCACATCAATAACAACCTCTATTATAAAACAATACATTATTTATCCATCATGGTAAATTCCATTAAAAACTAGAACAAAAGATGACAAAATAGCTGTTTTCTGTTGATCTTGCTTTTGCAAAACAGAAATTAATATTAATCAAAAAGGTATATATAAGGCCTCAGTCACACGGGCGCATCGGCACTCGTACACCGGCGCCGATGCGCCCGTGTGACTGACACCAGCAGATGGACGTACCTGCAGACGGCCGTCTCTCTGCAGTGCTGGAGGAAAGAACATGTGACCGGCTTCATTGCCGGTCATGTGTTCTTTCCTACGGCGCTGCAGAGAGACGGCCGTCTGCAGGTACGTCCGTCTCCTTCCTGCAGTCACACGGGCGCATCGGCGCTGGTGTATGGGTGCCGATGCGCCCGTGTGACTGAGGCCTAACACTGCATAAAATGTTTAGGCAGGTGTGGAACAAATGCTGCAAAATAAGAATTTCTTTCAGAAACAGAATTGTCAATAGTTTTTTTTTATGTCAATGAACAAAATGCAATGTGAATTAACAAAAGGAAATCTGCCCCCAATAAATGTTTGGTCTGACCAGCATTTAACTTGAAAACCACATCAATTCTAACTACAGATCTTCTGTGGATGTAGGCTTGCTCACACTTTTCTGGCCTCTGTGGGGGTCATATCATTACTTGCAAGGACTCCTGGCCTTACATCAAAGATAGTTGTTAATGACATTGGCTGTATGTTTGAAGTCAATGTCCTGCTGCAGAATTTGGAATCATTCAGAGACCTTCTATTCTTGAAAAAAATTCATACAGCTCTGTCATTGGAAAAATCGGAACTATCAGGACCTGTGATGTGGAGCCACACAAAAAGTCTTTTTTTTGTACAACAAAAGTGTTTATATTGTACAAAAGTAGTAAAACAAAATAAGACCTCTACAAATTTAGTGTTGTCATAATCGTAATAACGAGTGCAATAAAGTTACAAATGTTAAGTAATATTTACCAAATGTTAAACATTTGAAGAAAAAAAAATCCCAAAAGACAATAGTAAAATTGCTTTTTTTCCATTGCCCCATCAAAAAATAGAAAATAAAAGATTTTCCCTACATTCTATGCACCAGAAATTGGTTCCTATAAACACTGTTGACAAAATAAGCATTGTTGACATTGCTGACAAAATAGGGAAGCTGGAACACAAAAAGGGAAGTGATTCACTTTTTTTTACGGCTAAAATTAGTTATGTTACTGAACGGCTAAAAATGCAAGGAAGACAATTGAGTATATTACATAAGACATAAAATCCAAATGTCCAATAAAAAAAGTGACATTTTCAAGAGTTTTTTCCAAATTTGATGTGACTGAAGGACTTAAATGGCACCACAAAGGAGGTTATCCCCACTATCCCAGCAAACCTTTTCTTCACCAAGAAATTGAAACAAATAAAAGTTTAAATAATTAAACATTGGAGTAAATTAATGAGAAGCAAGGACTTTTAAGAACTATAAAAACAATATTAAAAAAATTCAAAATGACTCTCAGCCTACTTCTACCATCATATGCATGTTTTATGCTACTTTAAACGAAACCTACAGTTTATAAAAGTATTAATTAAACTGCTGGTTATGATTATGGGATATGATCTACCGTATATACTCGAGTATTAGCCGACCCGAGTATGAGCCGAGTCAATAAGTTTTACCACAAAAAACTGGTAAAACTTATTGACTCAAGTATAAGCCTAGCTATACTCGAGTATATACTAGGTTAAAAAAAAATGAAATACTCACTTCTTAGCCGGTGTCTGTGTCGACAGCGCGATGCTCTCCCTGGTGGTGCGGCAAGCTGCTTCAGACTTCTCCCTGCTGTCATCTCCCTGGCTTGGTTTTGAATTCCCCTGCCATCAGCGCTGTGTAACTTAGAGTTGTGATTGGATTGAGCGCCAGCCAATCACAGCCAGGATCATTTTTCAGGGAAAACTGACCCCTTGTAAGGAGGCTCTAGTATCCAATCACAGTGCTTAGTACACAGCACTGATGGTGGGGGAATTCAAAACCAAGCCAGGGAGATGACAATGGGAAAAAGTCCGAAGCAGCTTGTCGCACCGCCAGCGAGAGCATCGCATCAGGGACACAGACGCTGGCTGAGAGGTCAGTATTGCATTTTTTTTTTTTACCTCACTCGAGTATAAGCCGAGGGGGGCTTTTTCGGCACATTTTTTTGTGCTGAAAAACTAGGCTTATACTCGAGAATATATGGGAGGTATGTGTTTTTTCTACATTTTAAAAGTCTTATAAAATATAAACTTTTTTTCTTGAAAAAAAATGTTTTATTCTTATTCTTTAATTATGCAACTTTTAAAAATTATTTTTACCTATAATACATTGGACTATTGCAATGCATTATAGCATGGTGGTTATTAAAGGGGTTGTACAACTACTGACTTTTATCACCTATCCACAGGATAGATGATAAAAACTGATCAATGGGGGTCTCACTACTGATACTCCCATCAGTTCCAAGAATAGGGTCCTGGGCGTCCCTCCACCCCCCTTACCCTCTTGCTCCTCACTTTGAACTTACTACACCCTATGCATTAAGGTGGAGATTAAATGGAGTGGCAGTCTTGCATGCACAGTGGTACTCCATTAAGCACATGTACTCAGAATTTCCATCAGTCCCATTGAAATGAATGGAGTGGCACCGAACATGCGTGACTTCCTCTCCATTCAAGCTTGCAATTACGAAAGAGACAGGACATTAGACCTCTATTTTTTGGGATAAGTGGGGGTCTCATCTATGGATAGGTGATAAAAAACAATTGTGGTACAACCCCCTTTATACTCTTAACAACACAGGAGATAGATTTACATCCTGGCTGCGTGGTACTTAACGCAACAAGACATAAATGTACATCATGTGTAAGGTGCAGGTGAAGCTGAGCCTGCACAATCCTGCAGTAGGAGCTGGCTGTTACTGATAGCCAGCCTCCCGCTGCAACAACAGGGATACATAAGGACAGCAATTCCCACTGTTAACCCCCTATATGCTGCAATATGTGTAGATCACGGCATGTTAAAGGGTTCAGATAGGGACTGTGCTCCATCTGTGATATCATCAGACCCTGGCAATGTAACCACCAAGGGTCGATGGGTGGCCATTGCAACAGGACATCAGATACCGGTGCCCTGACTTACCATCGTCTATGATCGCTATTGTAAGTGATAAGAAATTGGAGTACAGAACTCCTGTAATACATTATCATGGTGATCAAGGCTGTTATGGTTCAAGTCCCCTATAGGGATAAGAAGAATGTAAAAAAATGGTGTAAAAAATAACAAGAAATACCCCTTTTAGCCTATTTTTCCCTATTAGTAAAAAAAGGTTAAAAATTCCACCCATTTTGTATCACCATATCTGTAATGCCCTGTACAATAAATGGAGCATCCTATTTATCCTGCACTGCAAAAACCATGGAGAAAAAAACAACTAAAAAACAAAGACAAAATGCTTATTTTGTTCATTTTGACTCCCAAAAATCGCAATGAAAGTGATCAAAAAAGCCCTATGTACTCCAAAATGGTGCAAATAAAACCTACAGCTTGTCACCCAAAAATCAATCCATCACAAAGCTTCGACTATGGAAAAATAAATACGTTTTGGGACTTTGAATGCAGCAATGTAAAAATAATTTTCAAAATGTGTTTTTATTGTGCAAAAGTGGAAAAAAATGTAAAAAATTATAATACTTTTGGTATCGTCGTAATCGTAATGACCCACAGAAAAACATTATTATTAGAGATGAGCGAACACCAAAATGTTCGGGTGTTCGTTATTCGGAACGAACTTCCTGCGATGCTCGAGGGTTCGTTTCGAACAACGAACCCCATTGAAGTCAATGGGCGACCAGAGCATTTTTGTATTTCGCCGATGCTCGCTAAGGTTTTCATGTGTGAAAATCTGGGCAATTCAAGAAAGTGATGGGAATGATACAGAAACGGATAGGGCAGGCGAGGGGCTACATGTTGGGCTGCATCTCAAGTTCACAGGTCCCACTATTAAGCCACAATACCGGCAAGAGTGGGCCCCCCCCCCCTCCCAACAACTTTTACTTCTGAAAAGCCCTCATTAGCATGGCATACCTTTGCTAAGCACCACACTAGCTACAACAAAGCACAATCACTGCCTGGATGACACTCCGCTGCCACTTCTCCTGGGTTACATGCTGACCAACCGCCCCCCCTCCCCCCCACAGCGCACACCAAAGTGTCCCTGCGCAGCCTTCAGCTGCCCTCATGCCACGCCACACTCATGTCTATTTAGAAGTGCGTCTGCCATGAGGAGGAATCGCAGGCACACACTGCAGAGGGTTGGCATGGCTAGGCAGCGGCCCTCTTTAAAAGGGGCGGGGCGATAGCCCACAATGCTGTACAGAAGCAATGAGAAATAGAATCCTTTGCCACCGCCATCAGGAGCTGCACACGTGGGCATAGCAATGGGGAACCTATGTGCCACACACTATTCATTCTGTCAAGGTGTCTGCATGCCCCAGTCAGACTGGTAATATGTACCTTAACAGTAACCGCGTTGGTGGTAATGTGGTGGTGACTGAGGACCTAGTAGCACGGTTGTATTTTGTTGGTTTTCGGAATGCGGCCAGGATTAAGTGGGCCGTGGCGGGGGGATGGTGTGGGGGCTCTCGTTGTGTCGGTAAAGGTGAAATTCTTGGACTGCCACCAGACGAACCAATGTAAAGGCATTTGCCAACAATGTTTTCCCTGTTGGAGGAGGAGGGGGATGTTTTTGAGGCACTACGTGTCCTCTCCACGTGTCCGTGGTTATATGCACCTTTACAGTAACCGCGTTGGTGGGAAATGGCCTCGCCGCTATCATGTCTTTGGGAAGCCTCTGTTTCCACACCCCAGAGACATACCATTAGCAGCGGTATAGGCAGAGGCCAGAATTCGTAACATTTCAGCCGTAGCATTAGGACAGGCCCCACTAACATATCACTAGCAGCATTATAGGAGGAGCGCAGTCTTCGTTCCATGTCAGCAATAGTAGCACTCAAGACAGGCCCCAGTAACAATTCCGAAGCAGTATAGCGGGAGCGCAGTCTTCGTTCCATGTCAGCAATAGTAGCACTCAAGACAGGCCCCAGTAACAATTCCGAAGCAGTATAGCGGGAGCGCAGTCTTCGTTCCATGTCAGCAATAGTAGCACTCAAGACAGGCCCCAGTAACAATTCCGAAGCAGTATAGCGGGAGCGCAGTCTTCGTTCCATGTCAGCAATAGTAGCACTCAAGACAGGCCCCAGTAACAATTCCGAAGCAGTATAGCGGGAGCGCAGTCTTCGTTCCATGTCAGCAATAGTAGCACTCAAGACAGGCCCCAGTAACAATTCCGAAGCAGTATAGCGAGAGCGCAGTCTTCGTTCCATGTCAGTAGCCTTAGTATAGCCAAGGCCCAAGTAATAATAATAATAATAATCTTTATTTGTATAGCGCCAACTTATTCCGCAGCGCTTTCAGGCATGGATAAATGCAAAACAATACAACAATTACAATATAAGGTACATTGGGTTAGACACAAATGGGTTGGGGGTGGTACAGGAGGTGCAGGGGGTGGGGAACACAGGCAATAGGAAATATTATGTACAGATCATTTATCAGAAGGCAAACAGGGTGGAGCACCATAGTGAGGGGCAGGGGACTAGGTCAGGAGATTTGGTATGCTTCCCTGAAGAGGTGCGTTTTTAAGGCACGTCTGAAATTTCGTGCATCGGGAATTGTCCGGATGCCTTGGGGTAGAGCATTCCAGAGGATGGGTGCTGCTCTAGTGAAGTCCTGTAGGCGAGCATGAGAGGTTCGTATTACAGGGGTGTTTAGTCTGAGGGTGTTAGCCGATCGGAGTGAGCGGGCTGGGTGGTGTACTGACAGTAGGGAGGCGATGTATGGTGGTGCAGCGCCATGCAGAGCTTTGTGAGTGAGGTAGAGGAGTTTAAATTTAGTTCTGCAGTGGATGGGCAGCCAATGCAGCGACTGGCATAATGCAGAGGCGTCTGAATAACGACTGGATAGAAAAATGAGTCTAGCTGCTGCATTTAGTATGGATTGGAGCGGAGCGAGTCTAGTGCGGGGGAGGCCAATGAGTAGCGAGTTGCAGTAGTCAAGCCGGGAGTGGATGAGCGCAACCACGAGCGTCTTTAGCGTGTCCGTGGTTAGGAACGGACGTATTTTAGCAATATTTCTGAGGTGCATGTGGCATGTTTGGGCCAGAGATTGGATATGGGGGGCAAAGGAGAGGTCAGAGTCCAGTGTGACGCCAAGGCATCGGGCATGCCGTCGGGGGGTTATGATGGTGCCAGACACTGGAATGGAGATGTTGAGGGGAGGTCGGTTAGAAGGTGGAAAGACAAGGAGGTCAGTTTTAGAGAGGTTTAGTTTGAGAAAAAGGGAGGACATAGTGTTAGAGACAGCGGACAGACAGTCGGTGATATTTTGGAGGAATGGTCCAGAGATTTCACGAGAGGAGGTGTATAGTTGGGTGTCGTCAGCATAGAGATGGTATTGGAGGCCGAATCTGTGGATGGTTTGTCCAATTGGGGCAGTATAGATAGAGAAAAGAAGGGGACCAAGGACCGAGCCCTGGGGTACCCCGACAGCCAGAGGAAGTGGAGCAGAGATAGAACCAGCAAAGGAAACACTGAAAGAGCGGTCAGAGAGGTAGGAGGAGAACCAGGAGAGAGCAGTATCCTTTAGCCCAATAGAGCGGAGCATAGTGAGAAGGAGATTATGGTCGACAGTGTCAAATGCAGCAGACAGGTCAAGGAGGATTAGTAGAGAGTAATATCCTCTCGACTTTGCAGTCATCAGGTCATTTGTTACTTTTGTAAGGGTAGTTTCGGTCGAGTGTAGAGAGCGGAAACCAGACTGGAGGGGGTCGAGGAGTGAGTTGTCAGAGAGAAAGCGAGTAAGCCGGGAGTAGACCAGGCGTTCCAGTAATTTGGAGATAAAGGGGAGGTTTGAGACGGGTCGGTAGTTAGCAGCATTAGTCGGGTCCAGGGTTGGTTTTTTAAGCAGAGGGGATATAATGGAGTGTTTGAATGAGGAGGGAAAAGTGCCAGAGGTTAGGGAGAGGTTGCAGATTGTGGTAAGGTGAGTAATGAGAGCTGGGGAAAGGGAGCGGAGGAGGTGAGAGGGGAGAGGGTCGCTGGCGCAGGTGGTAGGGCGGGCAGTGGAAAGGAGCCTGGAGACTTCTTCCTCTGTCGTTGGTTCTAACGTAGATAGTGAGTAGGTGCTGGGTGCAGTGCTGATGAAGCTGGGATCAGGGCTAACCACGCAGCTTTCAGAGATTTCTTTTCGAATGTGGTCAATTTTTTCTTTGAAATAGGCAGCTAGCTCTCCAGCAGTCAGGTCTGTCGCAGGGGCCTGTTCCTTGGGGCTGAGGAGGGAGTGAAAGGTCTCAAAGAGTTGTTTGGGGTTGTGGGATAGTGAGGAGACAAGGGAGGTGAAATAAACTTGTTTGGCATGGTGAAGGGCTAGGTTATACATTTTAAGCATGAATTTGAAGTGGAGGAAGTCTGCTGGCAGCTTTGACTTTCTCCACAGCCGCTCGGCGCACCTAGAGCACCGCCGGATGAAGCGCGTTTGGGACTTGAGCCAGGGTTGCCGTGGTCTGCGTTTGACAGCTCGCATCACGGGCGGTGCCACTTCATCCAAGGCACGGCTGAGGGTGGTGTGGTAGTATTCGGCTGCCAGGTTAGGGCAGGGGAGGCGAGAGATGGGCGATAGGGAGGACTGAATAGCTTCGGCAAACTGTTTAGTGCGGACAGACTGGAGGTTCCTAGAGGTGCGATAGATAGGAGGGTCAGGGGAGATGCTAGGGTGCCTGATTGAGAAAGAGAGAAGGTTGTGATCTGAGAGTGGAAGTGGGGAGTTAGTAAAGTGAGAAGTGGAGCAGAGACGGAGGTTACATTTATGTAGCTAAAGTGTAGGCCAACCCCACACACCTTTCTGTACCATGAGTGCAGGCGAAGAACATACAAATTGCTATGATTACACTGTAGGTGAGGGCCCCAAAAATTTGGTGTACCAACAGTACTAATGTACCTCAGTAAAAATTGGCCATGCCCAACCAAGATGGCAGGTGAATCGCTTTGGTTAATGTGGCTTAAGTGGTAACTAGGCCTGGAGGCAGCCCAGTGTAACGAAAAATTGGTTCAAGTTAAAGTTCCAACGCTTTTAAGCGCATTGAAACTTATAAAAATTGTTCAGAAAAATTATTTGAGTGAGCCTTGTGGCCCTAAGAAAAATTGCCCGTTCAGCGTGATTACGTGAGGTTTCAGGAGGAGGAGCAGGAGGAGGAGGAGGAATATTAGACACAGATTGATGAAGCAGAAATGTCCCCGTTTTGGATGGTGAGAGAGAACGTAGCTTCCATCCGCGGGTGCAGCCTACGTATTGCTTACGTATTGCTGCTGTCCGCTGGTGGAGATGGGGAAATCCAGCCTTTGTTCATCTTGATGAGTGTTAGCCTGTCGGCACTGTCGGTTGACAAGCGGCTACGCTTATCTGTGATGATTCCCCCAGCCGCACTAAACACCCTCTCCGACAAGACGCTAGCCGCAGGACAAGCAAGCACCTCCAGGGCATACAGCGCTAGTTCAGGCCACGTGTCCAGCTTCGACACCCAGTAGTTGTAGGGGGCAGAGGCGTCACCAAGGATGGTCGTGCGATCCGCTACGTACTCCCTCACCATCCTTTTACAGTGCTCCCGCCGACTCAGCCGTGACTGGGGAGCGGTGACACAGTCTTGGTGGGGAGCCATAAAGCTGGCCAGGCCCTTAAAGACTGTTGCACTGCCTGGGATGTGCATGCTGCTCGATCTACGCACATCCCCTGCTACCTGGCCCTCGGTACTGCGCCTTCTGCCACTAGCGCTGTCGGCTGGGAATTTTACCATCAGCTTGTCCGCAAGGGTCCTGTGGTATAGCAACACTCTCGAACCCCTTTCCTCTTCGGGAATCAGAGTGGGCAGGTTCTCCTTATACCGTGGATCGAGCAGTGTGTACACCCAGTAATCCGTCGTGGCCAGAATGCGTGCAACGCGAGGGTCACGAGAAAGGCATCCTAACATGAAGTCAGCCATGTGTGCCAGGGTACCTGTACGCAACACATGGCTGTCGTCACTAGGAAGATCACTTTCAGGATCCTCCTCCTCCTCCTCCTCCTCAGGCCATACACGCTGAAAGGATGACAGGCAATCAGCAGCGGCCCAAGCTGTCTCTTCCCCCTCCTCCTCATCCTCCTCATGCTCCTCCTCCTCCTGTACGCGCTGAGAAATAGACAGGAGGGTGCCCTGACTATCCAGCGGCATACTGTCTTCCCCCGCCCCCGTTTCCGAGCGCAAAGCAGCTGCCTTTATGGTTTGCAGGGAATTTCTCAAGATGCATAGCAGAGGAATGGTGACGCTAATGATTGTAGCATCGACGCTCACCACCTGGGTAGACTCCTCAAAATTACCAAGGACATGGCAGATGTCTGCCAACCAGGCCCACTCTTCTGAAAGGAATTGAGGAGGCTGACTCCCACTGCGCCGCCCATGTTGGAGTTGGTATTCGACTATAGCTCTACGCTGTTCATAGAGCCTGGCCAACATGTGGAGCGTAGAGTTCCACCGTGTGGGCACGTCGCACAGCAGTCGGTGCACTGGCAGCTTAAAGTGATGTTGCAGGGTGCGCAGGGTGGCAGCGTCCGTGTGGGACTTGCGAAAATGTGCACAGAGCCGGCGCGCCTTTACGAGCAGGTCTGACAAGCGTGGGTAGCTTTTCAGAAAGCGCTGAACCACCAAATTAAAGACGTGGGCCAGGCATGGCACGTGCGTGAGGCTGCCGAGCTGCAGAGCCGCCACCAGGTTACGGCCGTTGTCACACACGACCATGCCCGGTTGGAGGCTCAGTGGCGCAAGCCAGCGGTCGGTCTGCTGTGTCAGACCCTGCAGCAGTTCGTGGGCCGTGTGCCTCTTATCGCCTAAGCTGAGTAGTTTCAGCACGGCCTGCTGACGCTTGCCCACCGCTGTGCTGCCACACCGCGCGACACCGACTGCTGGCGACATGCTGCTGCTAACACATCTTGATTGCGAGACAGAGGAGGAGGAGGAGGAGGAGGAGGGTGCTTTAGTGGAGGAAGCATACACCTCCGCAGATACCACCACCGAGCTGGGGCCCGCAATTCTGGGGGTGGGTAGGACGTGAGCGACCCGGGCTCTGACTCTGTCCCAGCCTCCACTAAATTCACCCAATGTGCCGTCAGGGAGATGTAGTGGCCCTGCCCGCCTGTGCTTGTCCACGTGTCCGTAGTTAAGTGGACCGTGGCAGTAACCACGTTGGTGAGGGCGCGTACAATGTTGCGGGAGACGTGGTCGTGCAGGGCTGGGACGGCACATCGGGAAAAGTAGTGGCGACTGGGAACTGAGTAGCGCGGGGCCGCCGCCTCCATGATACTTTTGAAGGACTCCGTTTCCACAACCCTATACGGCAGCATCTCAAGGCTGATGAATTTTGCTATGCGGACGGTTAACGTTTGAGCGTGCGGGTGCGTGGCGGCGTACTTGCGCTTGCGCTCCAACAGTTGCGCAAGCGACGGCTGGACGGTGCGCTGAACTACACTGCTGGATGGGGCCGAGGACAGCGGAGGTGAGGGTGTGGGTGCAGGCCAGGAGACGGTAGTGCCTGTGTCCTGAGAGGGGGGTTGCATCTCAGTGGCAGGTTGGGGCACAGGGGGAGAGGCAGGGGTGCAAACCGGAGGCGCTGAACGGCCTTCGTCCCACCTTGCGGGGTGCTTGGCCATCATATGTCTGCGCATGGTGGTGGTGGTGAGGCTGTTGGTGTTGGCTCCCCGGCTGAGCTTTGCGCGACAAAGGTTGCACACCACTGTTCGTCGGTCGTCAGGCGTCTCTGTGAAAAACTGCCAGACCTTAGAGCACCTCGGCCTCTGCAGGGTGGCATGGCGCGAGGGGGCCCTTTGGGAAACAGTTGGTGGATTATTCGGTCTGGCCCTGCCTCTACCCCTGGCCACCGCACTGCCTCTTGCAACCTGCCCTGCTGATGCCCTTGACTCCCCCTCTGAAGACCTGTCCTCCTGAGTAAGCGTTGCACACCAGGTGGGGTCAGTCACCTCATCGTCCTGCTGCTCTTCCTCCGAATCCTCTGTGCGCTCCTCCCTCGGACTTACTGCCCTTACTACTACCTCACTGCAAGACAACTGTGTCTGATCGTCATCGTCCTCCTCACCCACAGAAAGTTGTTGAGACAGCTGGCGGAAGTCCCCAGCCTCTTCCCCCGGACCCCGGGAACTTTCGAATGGTTGGGCATCAGTGACGATAAACTCCTCTGGTGGGAGAGGAACCGCTGCTGCCCAATCTAAGCAGGGGCCCGAGAACAGTTCCTGGGAGTGCTCCCGCTCCTGAGCAGGTGTTATTGTAGTGGAGTGAGGAGGCTGGGAGGAAGGAGGAGCAGCAGACAGAGGATTCGGATTGGCAGCAGTGGACGGCGCAGAACTGCGGGTAGACGATAGGTTGCTCGAAGCACTTTCTGCCATCCAGGACAGGACCTGCTCACACTGCTCATTTTCTAATAACCGTCTCCCGCGTGGACCCATTAATTGGGCGATGAATGTGGGGACGCCAGAAACGTGCCTCTCTCCTAATCGCGCAGCAGTCGGCTGCGACACACCTGGATCAGGAGCTTGGCCTGTGCCCACACCCTGACTTGGCCCTCCGCGTCCTCGGCCGCGTCCACGTCCTCTAGGCCTACCCCTACCCCTCAGCATGCTGTATTACCAGTGATTTGATTTCACAGGCAGGAAATAAATTGGCGCAAGACTGCAGGCCAAATATAATTTTTTACCTTTTTTGAAAACGAAAGGCCCCACTGCCTCTAGTGAATGAATAATCTAAGTTTAATAACTGTGCTGTTTTCCTGCTAATGTGTCACAGAACGTGAGGGTAGCAGAGTTATTAACTGTGGCAGAGCAGGTATTTTTTTTCCCAATTAAGGAAAGCAAATGGCGAAGCCAGGAGTAAAACGTAGCTGGGTGCGTATGATTTTTAAAGGTGTCACACACAGCCGACACGTGTCCACCGCCCTTAGGACGGACAGAGGCCGGACAAATAGAATTATTTTCCGTTTTTTGGCACCAAAAGGCAGCACTGCGTATATTCTATGAACATGAGAAGTTTAATAACTGTGCTGTGTCCCTGCTAATGTGTCACAGAACGTGAGGGTAGCAGAGTTATTAACTGTGGCAGAGCAGGTATTTTTTTTCCCAATTAAGGAAAGCAAATGGCGAAGCCAGGAGTAAAACGTAGCTGGGTGCGTATGATTTTTAAAGGTGTCACACGCAGCCGACACGTGTCCACCGCCCTTAGGACGGACAGAGGCCGGACAAATAGAATTATTTTCCGTTTTTTGGCACCAAAAGGCAGCACTGCGTATATTCTATGAACATGAGAAGTTTAATAACTGTGCTGTGTCCCTGCTAATGTGTCACAGAACGTGAGGGTAGCAGAGTTATTAACTGTGGCAGAGCAGGTATTTTTTTTCCCAATTAAGGAAAGCAAATGGCGAAGCCAGGAGTAAAACGTAGCTGGGTGCGTATGATTTTTAAAGGTGTCACACGCAGCCGACACGTGTCCACCGCCCTTAGGACGGACAGAGGCAGGACAAATAGAATTATTTTCACTTGTTTTACAAGCAAAAGGCAGCACTGCGTATATTCAATGAATAATAACTGTGTTGTGGCCCTGCCTATACAATTCTTTCCCTGCAGTATCAATGGAGGGTGCAATGCTCTGCAGAAGCGATTTTGAGAAGCAAAAAAAAATGCAGCACAGCTAACAGCAGCCTGGACAGTACTGCACACGGATAAATATGGCCCTAGAAAGGACCGTTGAGGTTCTTGAAGGCTACACTCACTCCTAACACTCTCCCTGCCTATGCAGCACTTCTGTCCCTAATGCCAGGTGCAACGGTCTGCAGAGGCGATTTTGAGAAAAAAAAAATTGCCACTGCTAACAGCAGCCAACACACAGCTATCAGTGGCCCTAATAAGGACCTTTGGGGGGTCTTGAAGCCTACACTAACTACCAATTCTTTCCCTACAGCAGCTCCGGTACAAACAGCACTGTCCCTCATCTAACTCACACCGCATCTGAGGCGAACCGCGGGAGGGGCCGACTTTTATGTTCGGGTGACACCTGATCTTCCCAGCCACTCACAGCAGGGGGGTGATATAGGGCTTGAACGTCACAGGGGGAAGTTGTAATGCCTTCCCTGTCTTTCAATTGGCCAGAAAAGCGCGCTAACGTCTCAGGGAAGGAAGTGAAAATAACCAGAACACCGCATGGTGTTCGTTACGAATAACGAACATCCCGAACACCCTAATATTCGCACGAATATCAAGCTCGGAAGAACACGTTCGCTCATCTCTAATTATTATCTCATTTAAGGCCTTATTAACATGCGCATTTTATGATGGCTATTTTGCCGCGATAAAACGTTGGCCTAAAAGCGCGACCATGTGAAGCATTGCATTCCACAGTATTCGCTCAGATTGCCGATTTTTAGCTGCATCAAAACAACGCAGCCGCAATAGTAGAGCATCACATCCAAATATGCCGGCCACTGTTTTTTTTGCGGCTGGAAAAGATAACTCTTGCCCCATCTTTTGGATTCTATCAGCTGGTGGCTCCCATAGGCTTCTATGGGAGCTGCCCGCAAAGGAAGAGGGAGAAAGTTTAGCTGCGGCTAGATGTGTTCTCTCTCACTGCTTTCAAAAAAAGTAATAAAAGTTTTGCAATATATTATATGTACCCAAAATTGTATAAATAAAAACTACAGTTCGCCACCCAAAAATCAAGCCCTCATATAGCCATGTTGATGGAAAAATAAAAAAAGCTATGGCTATAGGAAAGGGGAGATGAAAATTGCAAAGAAAATCATTGCATTCTCATAGCCAAAATAGACCATGACGTTAAGGAGTTAACCCTTTCCAATCCACTGTCTGACGTCTAAATACATTCTGATTGAAGGCTGTACAGCTCTGATGTCAGAAGGCGTCTGGCAGGGTATTCTTACTGTAGATTACTGGCCGCTCTGTTGTCAGGAGCCTTTCCAGCATGTCCTATGCCGCAGTATTGGCTCTAGCCAGCAGATGGCACTATTGTATAATGGCAGAAAGAGAAAACCTGCTAGGAAACCCTGAATCCAAAATTGGATTGCAAAGGGTTAAAGGGGTTTTTCAGGCAAAAACTATTGATGACCTAAGCTTAGGATAGGCCATTATTAGTTAATGGTGGATGTGATAATACCAAATGTATGGGATTTTTAAAAATAGTTTTTACTCTGAAAGTGCCTTTCACACACAGTTTAGGGCAGGAAGGGATTAGCTACTATAAATCAGACTTTGGATAGAGTACATGTCTTTGCCAATACAAAGATACAAGATAATTGCGAGATTATATTTTTGGCACAGTCTGTTACTATGGTTGTAAAAAGTAAAACCCAGTGACTTGCAAGTCTTCTCAGACACACAGAGATTTTTATGGCCAAGTTGTGCATTTTAAACCAAATTATCCTATATTGGCTATGCTGTCTAATTCCAAATGTGCAGGTGATTTTGATTCTGGAAGCACCAATAGGAAAACCTAGGCAGTTAGGAATGTTCCTCAATAAAGCACAGAATATAAATATAACAGAGATTTGTGTTGATTATGCAAACTAATTATAATTTATATATTTTTCACTCACAGGCACTTAAAATGGCTCATACTGGAATTTCACTTTCTGAATTAGAAGCCTCTGTTGCATCTCCATTTACTTCCAAAATTCCAAATATCGAATGTGTTCCTTTGCTCATGAAGTAAGTTTGGTATCAATCTATAAGATACATCATAATGAAATGTTATACTCATTAATTTTTTTATTTAAAACAAAAAGCCTACATTTTTCTGCACAACTTCTACACTCATTTTCCCCAAAGGTTTAGATTATCATGGAAAAGGGAACAGTTATTAAAGAGGACATTAAAAAAATTAATTACATAAAAAAATGTAATCATCCATAAGGCATATTGTAAACATACCTCGTATTGTGTATAGGATTGTTTTTCAAATCTCCTCTGTCTTTTTTGTTTTAGAATGGTTGTTTGAGCCTAAACATTAATATATTCTTTACATATGGGTCAGTGTAGGATCAATGCGGAGCACCACCGATTTTGTCCATGGATTACGTTTGACATTGCAGTATTTCATATTGCTGTATTTGATAGATTTGATTTGATATTGATATTGCAGATAAGCCAAACTCAAAGTAATGAATATTCACAACATTCATGCTCTTTAGAGATGAGCGAACGTACTCAGTTCGGGTGTTTTCGGACTCGAGCACCGCTTTTTCCGAGTAACTGACTACTCGGACGAAAAGATTCGGGGGGTGCCGGGGGGAGCGGCAGCTAGCAGTGGGGAACAGGGGGAACTCTCTCTCAGCCCCCCCCCCCCCCCCCACTCCCCTCTGCAACCCCCCGCGCACCCCCGGCACCCCCCGAATCTTTTCTTCCAAGTAGTCAGTTACTCGGAAAAAGCGGTGCTCGAGTCCAAAAACACCCGAACCGAGTATGTTCGCTCATCTCTAATGCTCTTTTATATTTTCAATATGTTTTTTTTATAGTTTTTCATGATATTTCTTGACTACAAAATATTTTTCTAACTCAAACATTAAAGTTTTACTTATAAAAACTCCAGTGAATGTTTTCCTATTACACATAACAAACATTTTGTGTTTTTATGCAGGGAAGGTCGGAATACTCTTGCTACATCATTTGCTGTCTTCAAATTCTTAACCATGTTTCAGTTCATTGGAATAGTTTGCATATTATTTCTTTTTTGGGTATGACTTCTACTCTTTCACCTTTGCTAACATGAATGTCATGTAAAGCTATCTTGCTATTTTTCTCCACAACTAAAAACAATAGCATTTTTCGTAGTCTTATAATATACATTGCTGATCAAAAGCTTTTTGACACCATGGGCATTCTGACTTTTGGGATGAATACTAATAATTGAAATGCAAGGACATTGTATCAGTAAAGATAACATTACTGTATGTTAGTAATGTTAAATCCTGAATGTAGCTTCTAAAAGAAAGCCTACAGTTGACAACAGTGACCAATGCACACTGCACTCGGCGCCGTGTTGCTGTCTGTGTTCTTGCAAATATTTCTGCTGCCTTTATAGTGTTTCTTGGAACTTTAGCAGCTTGAAATCAACTATACAAAGGTGCAAGACAAGTATTTGATAGCAAGGAATCAAGGTTATTATCACTATTATTTACATCCCATGGTCGTTAGGAACCAACAGGGAGATAAGGATTTGCAGTTGGTGAATCATGGAAGATGGCTCCCTATATGCAAGCAAATGTGGACAGAGAGACAAGGACTGTAATCACTCCATGCTACAACAGAGATGATGTTTCCATTCGTAACATCTCCTCAGAACTGAGGATCACTAGCTTAAGGTCTATTTTACATAGGCGATGCGCATATAGGCAGCCAAAAAAAACGCATGAGTGGCAAAAAAAAGCTGCAATTGAGTCGCGGCAATAATTTGCGTTTTTCTCACCCATTTACACGGTCGGGTGCAGTGTATATATGCCGCAGCCTGGAATTCTTATGGTCATGAGAAATGCTCAGCAAAAGATAGAAATAAGAAATTCCAGAATTAATAAATATTGTAAGGAGAGGGCTAATGACTATGTTCCCCTATGAAAGGCAGAAAAGAGAAGTGCAAGTAGCTCAAATCAATATGCATCACATTGGTGAATCTATTACTGGGAAACTACCAAAATCAGGATTTTGAAGATAAACTCTAAAGGACTTTTCACACAGGAGAACAGGATGGCGGAATATGCCATCCTGCAGAAGGTTCAGCAACAAAATCTATACTGCTAACATGCGGATTTTGGTGCAAAATTGAAAATAGCAGAATACTCTCTTACTTCCAACAGATAATTTATAAATCCTGTTAATTGGCTTGTAGGAATGGAAAAGCATCTATATATATAAAAAAGAAACTGTAACCCCTTCCCTCCCCATGACGTAAGGGTACGTCATGGGAGCAGGGTACTTCCCACAAAATGACGTACCCTTACGTCATAGGAATAGCGCGAGATCGTGACTGATCTCGCGCTATCCCGCAGCGGTAACCGTCATAGATGGGAAGGGTTCACAGAGGTAGCATGCTCCCTCTGTGAAGTTGCCGGGCTCTCGTGATATAATAGCAGAGAGCCGAGCCTGTTGCCATGGCCTGGGATCACTGTATAAGCGATAAGACATGGCAGGACAGAAGGGCATAAAACAAGCCCTTATATGGCCGCATCGACACAAAAGTAAAAAAAGTTATGGCTTTTGAAAAATGGAGATGAAAATCTGCCAAAAATAGTTGCGTCCTTAAGTCCAAAATAGGCCATGTCCTTAAGGAGTTAAAGAAGTTTTAAGATCTTTGGTTCACATGGATTGACAACTCTGGATTAGCCTTTACTGTGTTAGTTCAAAACTGAATATTGTCACTCCTCTGGTAAAACTAGAAGTAAAAATAGCTAAAATATGTCTATGTATGTATTTTATTTGAATGGGTGTATTTATTAAAATTTCAATAAAAATATTTGATTAAAAAAAGGAAAATAGCATAATCCAGCAATTCTGCATCAAAATCCAAAGTTAGCACTGCGGATTTTGATGTGGAATTCAGAGACAGCATATTGTACAACATTGTTTAATTTGAACATTTAATCCAAATTATGTTTAAATCATGAATTGTAAGTGTGTTTTCTCAGAAACAAACACTTCTCGGGAACTACCAGTACCTCATGCAAGACTTGGCTATCAACATCACAGTTACCCTGACTAGTGAGTATATTTTTACTTTTTATATGACTATTTCCACTCATATAGCTGACATTTGGACACTAGTAACACATTTTTGTCTTTCTAGGAGTTTGAATAACTATTCGTTTCTTTATTTTCCTAGTGAGTTTAAACTATCCAGCCCGAAAGTTGGCTCCTTACAGACCATCAGGACAACTTATCTCTCCTCCTTTATTACTCTCTATCTTCATGCACCTCGCTTTTGCTTTAATTGTCCAATCCACAGCTTTCTGTCTGCTTCAACAACAGCCATGGTTCAATGAAAGTGATGTCTTCAGGTAAATGTGGTAATTGAAGTCACCACAGGTGTCACTGCAATGTATGATGATTAGTTCATAAACGTATACATTTTATGCAGTATAATTTTGTTGCAATTGGACATATGAAAAATGATAATTAATTATCATACCATGATAACGTTATGTTAATTGCACATTTGCTAATTTTGTACAAAGAAAGGGCATTTACACCTTCGTCATGAAAACAATTGGGGTAATTTCTGGTTTGTTATTTTTCTGTTAGATTTAGTCAGCTTAAAAATAGAATAAATGCCAACTTTAACATAGTTTAACACACTGTGTGATAGATTTTTCAAAACCATCTAGTGAGGAAGAAAAAATTTCTAAAACACATAATATACATGAGCGTATATCAGTCGCTGTTTTCACGGCCAGCCAATATATGCTATGATCTGATGCATTGGATTCCAATTCATCAGATCACATGGCTGTATTTCCGCGGTGTAAAAGTGCCCAGCCGGGCCAATAAAGTGATAAGCACTTTCACACCGGCCCGTAAGGATAGTCCTGAAACTATCTTTTGGGCCAGAATATGTCTGCCGCTGCATGGGGTCCTATGGTAGCCAATGACAGCGGCCAAAGAAGGGAGGTGGGAGGGAGTTTAGCAGCGTGACTGCTAAACTCCCTCCCCCTTCTCTCCTCCCCTGCGGCTGATTGTAATGGGAAGGGACGGGACAGAGGCAGAGCTAAGTGCCACGCCATCCCGCCTCCTCCCATTGCTGGCTGCGGACATTGGGCCAGGATGGGGGGGAGCTAAGCTCCCTCCCCACCCCTTGTCCTCAGCCAGCAATGGGAGAAGGTGGGACAGGGCAACGCTTCGCTCCGCCCCGCTCCCTCCCAAGGGGGAGGAGAGAGGAGGCAACCCAGCGAGGGGTTGGGAAGGGGCAACGGGATGGGGGCCTTGCCGTATATGCGCCGGGGCCCATGCCATCTGAATGGGTGCACAAACGTTAGATTTGCAGAACCCAGCCTGTGATTAGTCACATGCCCAGCTGTGCACACAGCTGCATTGTTCTCATCCAGGCTGTCAATACTTTGCAATGTTATTTGCAGGCTCCCCACAGTGGTAACAGCCTGCAACTTACTGAGAGATAAATGTGTTTGCTTTATCTCCAGTATCTAAACTTGATGAATTTTAAATTCACCTTAAAATCATTGTTGAAACGAAAAGTGCACAATGTCCGTGTTTGCATGTAAAGATTATCTCTCATTTTCGATCGGTTGATCGAATTTTGAGCGATAATCGTTACATGTAAATGGGCCTTTACTCAGTTGCATCTGCTTGTAGATCTGCAAGGTCAGAGCTGAAAAGCCATTCCCTGTAAACATGCTCCCGCCAACTTCCTTTTCTGAAAGCTCCAATCAACATGCCCCTGTCTCTCTTCCTTTTTCACACTAACAAATCAGTACAAACTGTAATTTCTTGAATAAAAGGGGAATAGCTATGGGGGAAGGGGGATGCAGAATTGTCAGTTGCACTCAGATCTTGGCGCAAAAAGCCCCTCTGCCATATGAAAGGATTATAAAAAGGCACATGGTAGGTAGGGGAGCTCTGATACAGATTTTGTATTGGAGCCCAGGAGCTTCAAGTTATTCCCTATTCAACAGTTATACTACTAAGAAATATGCATTGTGGTTATAGAAAATAGATAATAGTTTAGGAAATAAAAATTAGAAGGGGAAGCTGTGGAAATGTGTAATTTTGCAGGAATAAATTTTCTGTTTGTGTGAAGATAAGAGAAAGTTCGTTTTATGAAAAAAAGTTATAAAATACAGCAAATTAGGAAATAACAGAGCAGTTTTGGGGTGCGTGGCTAAGCAAGCAAAGTGAGTTGATGCATGGAAAAGCAGCTCTCAGGCCTTAATATTAAAAAAGCCAGAATGTACCCCTGTGTAGCCCCTGTAGGAGTGCCCCTGGGCCTCCAGCCCTAAGTGGAGAGATTTCCCACCTCTCCTGCTTGTCCGAGACACCGCAGCCTGTTGGGCCTAAAGAAGCAGCAGAAGCTGGGGCCTAGATTTCCCCTGCACCCACGGGACGCACGAGTGCAGCAGCGGATCCGTGATCCCCTCAGCTGGAAGCAGGGACCTGCATACAGCAACAGAAGGAACTCCCACTGGGAGCATCTGGTGGAGTGGCTGGCAAGAAGCAGGTTCGGGGGAGTGGAGCAGTGAGAGGTCCGGCGGGTGCATGGAGGTGGGTGGGGGGGTGGAGTGAGGAGTGCATCTAATTACCTGTTACAGCTGTTGCATGCCCTGGAGGGAGAGCTGACTCAGGGCTGAGGTGAGGTGGCATCTGGAGGAAGCCCATGTCTCTGCTGGAGGAGTCTGTGGAGGCTGGTAACGGGCTGCATAGCCAGATCTAATGAAAGGACTAATTCCCTATATTTTGAGCTGAATAACCTTATACTACGGATGACTGGAAAACAGAGAAGCTCCTCATCTCACAGCTCTACACAGACTAACCCAGACATTTTTCGTTCCCACTAACAACTATGATGGAACAAGAACGAGATCCATCCTCCTCTACATCAGTTCATGACGAGGCACCATCGAACTCACAGGACAATACGGACCCTGCCCAAAAGTTTGACGTGAAAACCTTACATAACAATATCAGACTGCTGTTCAAAAATGAGCATCATCAGACAGTCTCCGAAATCTCAAAACAACTACAGGATTTATCTCAACGTGCTGACGAAGTCGAGACAAAGATGGATGAGGTTATTGCTACCCTAGATGCAGATCAGGCTTGAATCGACAAGAACAAAACTAAAATTGAGTTGATGGAGCTAAATCTGGAGGATCTAGAGAACCATTCTAGGAGAGCCAACTTGAAAATTAGAGGCCTTCGCGAATGCTTTACTGCACTAAAAAGCACAGCAGTAAATTTGATTCAAGCCCTTCTCCCACAGACGGACGTCAACTTATTCCGGATGGATCACATCCATAGAGCCTTGAGCAAACCCTGTAACAAATTTACGCAGAGATATTATTCTCAACTTCCACTATCCGGAGGCTAGGGATATGATTCTGTCTGCAGCCAGGAGCTTTTCACCTCTACCAGGGACAGAGCTGGGGGTTCAACTCTTCACGGATCTGGCCCCGTCCACTTTGGAAAGAAGATGCCAACTTCGCCCCATAATCTTAGCCCTACAGAGAGCACAGATTTGCTACAGATGGGGATTTCCATTTCTGCTATAATTTCAAATTGAAGGTCGAAATCATGCCGTTCGATCATTGTCTGAGGGACAGGAAGCTCTACAACTGTCCAACATTGCATTTGACACCCCACAAGAGCAGGGATCCCAGGACCCCCATCCCCAAAGACCAACAAAATTGTGGGAGACACAAAGAAGAAGAACCCACCCTGCTACATCCAGTGCAAGAGGTGCCATCCAAGGCAAGAAGTGATCATTCCTTCCTGATTGGGATGAATTTACCTGTTATAATTGAGGGGTATAGTACCCTTCCTTATGCATTGAAATTTTTTTTGAATATGTTGTGTTTAATATCACGATTAGAGATGAGCGAGTGTACTCGTCCGAACTTGATACTCGTTCGAGTATTAGGGTACTCGAGATGCTCGTTACTCGAGACGAGCACCACGAGGTGTTCGAGTCACTTTCATTTTCTTCCCAGAAAATTTTGCGCCGTTTTCTGGCCACTAGTAACACAGGGAAGGCATTACAACTTCCTCCTGTGAAGTTCCAGCCCTATCCCACCCCCCTGCAGTGAGTGGCTGGGGAGATCAGGTGCCACCAGAGTATATAAACTGGGCCCGCCCGCGGCTCGCCACAGATGCATGCTGAGAGACATTAGGGAAAGTGCCGTCTTGCTGTAGCTGCTATAGGGAGAGTGTTAGGCTGTTATTCTTCGTCTTCAAGAACCCCAACGGTCCTTCTTAGGGCCACATCTGACCGTGTGCAGTACTGTTGAGGCTGCTTTTAGCAGTTTTGGAAAAAAAAATTTCTTTTTGTATATTGAGCGTGCAGACCATAGCGTCCTCAGTCTGCAGTCATTTTACTCAGTATAGGGGCAGTACTGGTGAGACATGGACAGTGGTACAGGGAAAGAGGTATACTGGCTATATAGGCAGTGGGCTTTTTCAAAAAAATTGGGAAAAAATATAATATTTGGGCTGCCTGTGACCGTCTTCAGTTTACTACGTGTCTGCTGGGGGTAGTAGTCGCTAATTAATACCCAGCCTTGCGCATAATTTTGTTCTGACTGCACTGTGCTTTCAATAACCGCAGTCATCCTCCAACAGGGAAATCCATATACAGGCTATATAGGCAGTGGGCTTTCTCCCCAAAATTGGGAAAAAATACAATATTTGGGCTGCCTGTGACCATCTTCAGTTTACTGCGTGTCTGCTGGGGGTAGTAGTCGCTAATCAATACCCAGCCTTGTGCATAATTTTGTTCTGGCTGCACTGTGCTTTCAATAACCACAGTCATCCTCCAACAGGGAAATCCATATACAGGCTATATAGGCAGTGGTCTTTTTCCCCAAAATTGGGAAAAAATACAATATTTGGGCTGCCTGTGACCGTCTTCAGTTTACTGCGTGTCTGCTGGGGGTAGTAGTCGCTAATTAATACCCAGCCTTGCGCATAATTTTGTTCTGGCTGCACTGTGCTTTCAATAACCGCAGTCATCCTCCAACAGGGAAATCCATATACAGGCTATATAGGCAGTGGGCTTTTTCCCCAAAATTGGGAAAAAATACAATATTTGGGCTGCCTGTGACCGTCTTCAGTTTACTGCGTGTCTGCTGGGGGTAGTAGTCGCTAATTAATACCCAGCCTTGCGCATAATTTTGTTCTGGCTGCACTGTGCTTTCAATAACCGCAGTCATCCTCCAACAGGGAAATCCATATACAGGCTATATAGGCAGTGGGCTTTTTCCCCAAAATTGGGAAAAAATACTATATTTGGGCTGCCTGTGACCGTCTTCAGTTTACTGCGTGTCTGCTGGGGGTAGTAGTCGCTAATTAATACCCAGCTAAGCATTACAGCAGGCTTGCGCATAATTGTTTCCTGGCTCTGCTGTGTCCGTTATATGATCGCCGTCATCCCGCCAGAGGGAAAGAGTATACAATATATACGCTGCATACGGTGTCTGTCTGGTTTTTCACCTCACCATTTTAAAAAATGTAAGCAAAATACTTAAGGCCTACCACTGGCCTTTGGCCACTTGACTGGTTCTGCGCTGTGAATTCCAGTAGCTCAGTCATACGCACCTAGGTCTCACTACAGGCTTGCGCATAATTGTTTCCTGGCTCTGGTGTGCGCTCCGTAAGCGAAATCAGCCTCCAACCACAGGTCAATAAGTGGCACATTTAATTGCAGTGTTCTGTTGCTGCTCTACTCGTAATACACCATGCTGAGGGGCAGGGGTAGGCCTAGAGGACATGGACGCGGGCGAGGACGCGGAGGCCCAAGTCAGGGTGTGGGCACAGGCCGAGCTCCAGGTCCAGGTGTATCGCAGCCGACTGCTGCGGGATTAGGAGAGAGGCGAGTTTCTGGGGTCCCCAGATTCATCTCACAATTAATGGGTGCACGCGGTAGACCTTAATCTCGGGCCCCTGCCCACATTGGGCAGCAATCGTTCCTCTCCCACCGGAGGAGTTTGTCGTAACCGATGCCAAACCTTTGGAAAGTTCCGGGGGTCCGGGGGATGAGGCTGGGGACTTCCGGCAACTGTCTCAAGAGCTTTCAGTGGGTGAGGAGGACGATGACGATAAGACACAGTTGTCTATCACTCAGGTAGTAGTAATTGGAGTAAGTCCGAGGGAGGAGCGCACAGAGGATTCGGAGGAAGAGCAGCTGGACGATGAGGTGACGGACCCCATCTGGTTTGCTACGCCTCGTGGGTGGGACGAAGGCCGTTCACCGCCTCCGGTTTGCACCACTGCCTCTCTCCCTGTGCCCCAACCTGCCACTGAGATCCAACCCCCCTCTCGGGACACAGGCACGACCGTCTCCCGGCCTGCACCCACACCCTCACCTCCGCTGTCCTCGGCCCCATCCAGCAATCTCTCTCAGCCGTCGCTAGCGCAACTGTTTGAGCGCAACCGCAAGTATGCCGCCACGCACCCGCACGCTCATGCGTTACACATGCACATAGCCAAATTGATCAGCCTGGAGATGCTGCCATATAGGCTTGTGGAAACGGAGGCTTTCAAAAACATGATGGCGGTGGCGGTCCCGCGCTACTCGGTTCCCAATCGCCACTACTTATCCCGATGTGCTGTCCCAGCCCTGCACGACCACGTCTCCCGCAACATTGTACGCGCCCTCACCAACACAGTTACTGGCAAGGTCCACTTAACAACGGACATGTGGACAAGCACAGGCGGGCAGGGCCACTATATCTCCCTGACAGCACATTGGGTGAATTTAGTGGAGGCTGGGACCGAGTCAGAGCCTGGGACCGCTCACGTCCTACCCACCCCCAGAATTGCGGGCCCCAGCTCGGTGGTGGTATCTGCGGCGGTGTATGCTTCCTCCACTAAACCACCCTCCTCCTCCTACGCAACCTCTGTCTCGCAATTAAGATGTGTCAGCAGCAGCACGTCGCCAGCAGTCGGTGTCGCGCGGCGTGGCAGCACAGCGGTGGGCAAGCGTCAGCAGGCAGTGCTGAAACTACTCAGCTTAGGAGAGAAGAGGCACACGGCCCACAAACTGCTGCAGGGTCTGACAGAGCAGACCGACCGCTCGCTTTTGCCGCTGAGCCACCAACCTGGTATGGTCGTATGTGACAACGGCTGTAACCTGGTGGCGGCTCTGCAGCTCGGCAGCCTCACGCACGTGCCATGCCTGGCCCACGTCTTTAATTTGATGGTTCAGCGCTTTCTGAAAAGCTACCCACGTTTGTCAGACCTGCTCGGAAAGGTGCGCCAGGTCAGCGCACATTTCCGCAAGTCCAACACGGACGCTGCCACCCTGCGGACCCTGCAACATCGGTTTAATCTGCCAGCGCACCGACTGCTGTGCGACGTGCCCACACGGTGGAACTCTACGCTCCACATGTTGGCCAGGCTCTATGAGCAGCGTAGAGCTATAGTGGAATACCAACTCCAACATGGGCGGCGCAGTGGGAGTCAGCCTCCTCAATTCTTTACAGAAGAGTGGGCCTGGTTGGCAGACATCTGCCAGGTCCTTGGAAACTTTGAGGAGTCTACCCAGATGGTGAGCGGCGATGCTGCAATCATTAGCGTCACCATTTCTCTGCTATGCCTCTTGAGAAGTTCCCTGCAAAGCATAAAGGCAGACGCTTTGCGCTCGGAAACGGAGGCGGGGGAAGACCGTATGTCGCTGGATAGTCAGAGCACCCTGCTGTCTATATCTCAGTGCGTTTTGGAGGAGGAGGAGGAGGGGGAGGAGCATGAGGAGGAGGGGGAAGAGACAGCTTGGCCCACTGCTGAGGGTACCCATGCTGCTTGCCTGTCATCCTTTCAGCGTGTATGGCCTGAGGAGGAGGAGGAGGATCCTGAAAGTGATCTTCCTAGTGAGGACAGCCATGTGTTGCGTACAGGTACCCTGGCACACATGCCTGACTTCATGTTAGGATGCCTTTCTCATGACCCTCGCGTTACACGCATTCTGGCCACTACGGATTACTGGGTGTACACACTGCTCGACCCACAGTATAAGGAGAACCTTTCCACTCTCATACCCGAAGAGGAAAGGGGTTCGAGAGTGATGCTATACCACAGGACCCTGGCGGACAAACTGATGGTAAAATTCACATCCGACAGCGCTAGTGGCAGAAGGCGCTGAGGGTACCCATGCTGCTTGCCTGTCATCATTTCAGGGCCAGGTAGCAGGGGAGGCGCGGACATCAGGCAGCATGTACAGCACAGGCAGGGGAACACTCTCCAAGGCCTTTGCCAGCTTTATGGCTCCCCAGCAAGACTGTGTCACCGCTCCCCAGTCAAGGCTGAGTCGGCAGAAGCGCTGTAAAAGGATGGTGAGGGAGTACATAGCCGATCGCACGACCGTCCTCCGTGATGCCTCTGCTCCGTACAACTACTGGGTGTCGAAGCTGGACACGTGGCCTGAACTCGCGCTGTATGCGGTGGAGGTGCTTGCTTGCCCTGCGGCTAGCGTCTTGTCAGAGAGGGTGTTTAGTGCGGCTGGGGGAATCATCACGGATAAGCGTACCCGCCTGTCAACTGACAGTGTCGACAGTCTTACACTCATAAAGATGAACAAAGCCTGGATTTCACCAGACTTCTCTTCTCCACCAGCGGACAGCAGCGGTACCTAAACAATACGTAGGCTGCACCCGCGGATGGAAGCATCGTTCTCTATCACCATAAAAAACGGGGACCTTTTAGCTTCATCAATCTGTGTATTAGATTCATCCTCCTCCTCCTGCTCCTCCTCCTGAAACCTCACGTAATCATGCCGAACGGGCAATTTTTCTTAGGCCCACAAGGCTCAGTCATATTACTTTTGTAAACAATGTTTTTACGTTTCAATTCTCATTAAAGCGTTGAAACTTGCAGCTGAACCAATTTTTATTTTAACTGGGCTGCCTCCAGGCCTAGTTACAAATTAAGCCACAGTAACCAAAGCGATTAATGGGTTTCACCTGCCCTCTTGGTTGGGCATGGCCAATTTTTCTGAGGTACATTAGTACTGTTGGTACACCAATTTTTTGGGGCCCTCGCCTACAGTGTAATCCTAGTAATTTTTATGGGCTTCGCGTGCACTCATGGTGCAGCAAGGTGTGTGGGGTTGGCCTACACTTTTGCTACATAAATGTAACTGGGGCCTTGTCTATACTGCAACTACTGAAATATGAAAGAGACTGTTATCTCCCTAAACTGCTGCAACGGGAATGTTACTACGGCCTGTCTTGACTGCTACTACTACTTAAATGGAATTAAGACTGTGCTCCCCATATACTGCTGCTTCGGAATTGTTACTGGGGCCTGTCTTGACTGATACTATTACTGAAATGGAACTAATATTGTCCTTCCCCTATACTGCTGCTAGTGATATGTTACTGGGGCCTCTCCAGACTGCTACTACTACTGAAATGGAACTATTACTGTGCTCCCCCTATACTGCTGCTAGTGATATGTTACTGGGGCCTGTCCAGACTGCTACTACAACTGAAATGGAACTAATACTGTGCTCCCCCTATACTGCTGCTAGTGATATGTTAACTGGGCCTGTCTTGACTGCTACTATTACTGAAATGGAACTAATACTGTGCTCCCCCGATACTGCTGCTAGTGATATGTTACTGGGGCCTGTCTTGACTGCTACTACTACTGAAATGGAACTAATACTGTGCTCCCCCTATACTGCTGCTAGTGATATGTTACTGGGGCCTGTCTTGACTGCTACTACAACTGAAATGGAACTAATACTGTGCTCCCCCTATACTGCTGCTAGTGATATGTTAACTGGGCCTGTCTTGACTGCTACTATTACTGAAATGGAACTAATACTGTGCTACCCCTATACTGCTGCTAGTGATATGTTACTGGGGCCTGTCTTGACTGCAACTACGACTGAAATGGAACTAATACTGTGCTCCCCCTATACTGCTGCTAGTGATATGTTACTGGGGCCTGTCCAGACTGCTACTACTACTGAAATGGAACTAATACTGTGCTCCCCCTATACTGCTGCTAGTGATATGTTACTGGGGCCTGTCTTGACTGCTACTACTACTGAAATGGAACTATTACTGTGCTCCCCCTATACTGCTGCTAGTGATATGTTACTGGGGCCTGTCCAGACTGCTACTACAACTGAAATGGAACTAATACTGTGCTCCCCCTATACTGCTGCTAGTGATATGTTACTGGGGCCTGTCCAGACTGCTACTACTACTGAAATGGAACTAATACTGTGCTCCCCCTATACTGCTGCTAGTGATATGTTAACTGGGCCTGTCTTGACTGCTACTATTACTGAAATGGAACTAATACTGTGCTCCCCCTATACTGCTGCTATTGATATGTTAACTGGGCCTGTCTTGACTGCTATTATTACTGAAATGGAACTAATACTGTGCTCCCCCTATACTGCTGCTAGTGATATGTTACTGGGGCCTGTCCAGACTGCTACTACTACTGAAATGGAACTAATACTGTGCTCCCCCTATACTGCTGCTAGTGATATGTTACTGGGGCCTGTCCCTAATGCTACCGCTGAAATGTTACTAATTCTGGGCTCTGCCTATACCGCTGCTAATGCTATGTCACTGGGGTGTGGAAACGGAGGCTTCCCAAAGACATGATGGTGGCGAGGCCATTTCCCACCAACGCGGTTACTGTTAATGTGCATGTAACCACGGACATGTGGAGAGGACACGTACTGCCTCAAAAACATCCCCCTCCTCCTCCAACAATGAAAACATTCTTGGCAAATACCTTTGCATTGGTCCGTCTGGTGGCAGTCCACGAATTTCACCTTTAACAACACAACAAGAGAGCCCCTCTGCCACGGCCCACTTAATCATGGCCACATTCCAAAAACCAACTAAATAAAACCGCGCTACTAGGTCCGCAGTCGCGACTACATTCCCACCAACGCGGTTACTGTTAAGGTACATATTACCAGTCTGACTGGGGCATGCACTGTGGGCTGAAGCCCACCTGTATTGTATCTGACGTTAGCTCTGCTGAGCAGGGCACTGCAATGGGATACATTTATGTACCGCTGATGGGTTCCAGGGAGCCACCCATGTTGTGGGTCCACAGGGACTTCACATTACAAATTTGTACCTGCCAGTGTCTATGTATTAAAAACCCCGGTCAGACTGGGGCATGCAGTGTGGGCCGAAGCCCACCTGCATTTAATCTGACGTTACCTCAGCTGTGCTGGGCACTGCAATGGGATTTGTTTATGTACCGCTGGTGGGTTCCAGGGAGCCACCCATGCTTTGGGTCCACACGGACTTCACATTAGGGAGCTGTACCTGCCTGTGTCTACTTATAAAAAAAACCCAGTCTGACTGGGGCATGCACTGTGGGCTGAAGCCCACCTGTATTGTATCTGACGTTAGCTCTGCTGAGCAGGGCACTGCAATGGGATACATTTATGTACCGCCGATGGGTTCGAGGGAGCCACCCATGTTGTGGGTCCACAGGGACTTCACATTATGGATTTGTACCTGCCAGTGTCTATGTATTAAAAACCCCGGTCAGACTGGGGCATGCAGTGTGGGCCAAAGCCCACCTGCATTTAATCTGACGTTACCTCAGCTGTGCTGGGCAATGCAATGGGATTTATTTATGTAACGCCGGTGGCTTCCTGGGACCCACCCATGCTGTCGGTCCACACAGAGTTGTACCTGCCTGTGTCTACTTATAAAGAACCCCAGTCTGACTGGGGCATGCAGTGTGGGCCGAAGACCACCTGTATTTAATCTGACGTTAGCTCTGCTGTCCAGGGCACTGCAATGGGATTTGTTTTTGTACCGCCGGTGGGTTCCAGGGAGCCACCCATGCTTTGGGTCCACAGGGACTTCACATTAGGGATTTGTACCTGCCTGTGTCTATGTATTAAAAACCCCGGTCAGACTGGGGCAGGCAGTGTGGGCCGAAGCCCACCTGCGTTTAACCTGACGTTACCTCAGCCGTGCTGGGAAATGCAATGGGATTTATTTATGTAACGCCGGTGGCTTCCTGGGACCCACCCATGCTGTCGGTCCACACGGAGTTGTACCTGCCTGTGTCTACTTATAAAGAACCCCAGTCTGACTGGGGCATGCAGTGTGGGCCGAAGCCCACCTGTATTTAATCTGACGTTAGCTCTGCTGTCCAGGGCACTGCAATGGGATTTGTTTATGTACCGCCGGTGGGTTCCAGGGACCCATCCATGCTGTCGGTCCACATGGAGTTGTACCTGCCTGTGTCTACTTATAAAGAACCCCAGTCTGACTGGGGCATGCAGTGTGGGCCGAAGCCCACCTGTATTTAATCTGACGTCAGCTCTACTATCCGGGGCACCGCATTGGGACAAACTACAGGAGCAATACAGCGCTAATGAGACGTGCACAGCTACTCTAGTATTGGAGTCCGCTGTAGGCACGCGATTGCTGAGGGTTTGTGCAGAGGCCTATGTCCTGGGTGCAGTGAAAGTCCACTTCCAGTCTAGGATTGCTGAATCTGTGGGCCGAGGCCTATGCCGTGGGCACGGTACAAGTCTGCCATGTTTGGCCGCTCAGATCAATTTTTTGTTCATGTCTTGGGTTTCCTAGGACCCACCTATGCTGTTGGTGCAAACTTAGTTCCCATTGCGGCACAAAGACACTGACTGACTTGGGTAGGGGGCAGAGCGCTGACGGCTTTCGCCTTGCAGTGTGGATTGAGCTATGCGACACCTTTACAGAATGAATAGTGTGTGGCACATGGATTCCCCACTGCTATGCTCACGTTTGCAGCTCCTGACGGAGGTGGCACAGGATTGGAATTCTTATTGCTTCTGTACAGCATTGTGGGCTATCGCCCCGCCCCTTTTAAAGAGGGTCGCTGCCTGGCCCTGCCAACCCTCTGCAGTGTGTGCCTCCGGTTCCTCCTCATGGCAGACGCACTTATAAATAGACATGAGGGTGTTGTGGCTATGAGGCCAGCGTGTGGCATGAGGGCAGCTGAAGGCTGCGCAGGGACATTTGGTGTGCGCTGTGGACACCGGGTCGTGCGCGCGCGTGGGGGGGGTTGTGCAGCATGTAACCCAGAAGAAGTGGCAGCGGAGTGTCATGCAGGCAGTGATTGTGCTTTGTTGGAGGTAGTGTGGTGCTTATCTAAGGTATGCCTTGCTAATGAGGGTTTTTCAGAAGTAAAAATTGTTGGGGGGGGCACTCTTGCTGCTATTGTGGCTTAATAGTGGGACCTGGGAACTTGAGATGCAGCCCAACATGTAGCCCCTCGCCTGCCCTATCCGTTTTTGTGTCGTTCCCATCACTTTCTTGAATTTCCCAGATTTTCACAAATGAAAACCTTAGCGAGCATCGGCGATATACAAAAATGCTCGAGTCGCCCATTGACTTCAATGGGGTTCGTTACTCGAAACGAACCCTCGAGTATCGCGGGAAGTTCGACTCAAGTAACGAGCACCCGAGCATTTTGGCGCTCGCTCATCTCTAATCACGATCACCAACATGGACACCAAGTTGTTCTCCTTAAAAGTGCGATTTAACATGGCACCAGATGGGTCAACTCCGCACCCTTTTTACCTTTAGGTTTTTTACCCCCATAACTGTTTTTTACCCATTTTCCCTAGTTAGAATCCATTGAAGAGTCAGTGCTGGTTTTTCGTCTAGGAAAGAACATAGTCTTATCGTCTCTCCATGTAGCCCAGGTTTGTGTTCTAAACCCACCTGGTCCAAAATTTAGAATGGTCAATTTAAATATTACCTATGTGTAAGATTATAAGTCATAATGTGAGGGGATTTAACTCCCAGATCAAGCGTAGGAAGGCCTTCCTTGATTATGAGAAGCATAGACCTGACATCATTTGTATACAAGAGTCGCACTGCTCGCAAAATTCCCACCCAAAACATTTTAACACCCAGTACCAATCCCACTATCATTCTCAGTTTGCCACAAATAAAAGGGGAGTGTTGATACATGTTTGCAACTCCCTACCATACAATGTAACAAAGGTCATAACGGACGATCAGAGTTGATACTTAATACTAGTAGGTTACCTATATAGCGAAAAACGATATATAGTGTAGCACAGCGGGGGTTAAAGAGCATGCCAAACTGTCACTTTTCTTCTTGTTTGGTTTATTTACACAGTCTTTAACAGAAACAAAAACGACTGGGTCTCCAGAGAAATAATAAATGATTGCAACAACAAAAGTCTCTGTTCAAGTTTAACCCTCCACAATCCGGAGATGACGTAGGTAAATCCTCAGCTGAGGAGACCATACAAGTCCATAAAGTTGCACAGACCTGTAGATGTCCAGAGCACAGCTTGTCCTTATGCCTTTAATCTCTTCAGGCTCTAGTCCAAGGGCAGGTGTATCCCCAGGGGTCCTGCGGGAACCATGCAGCGCCTCGTCCACAGCGCCTCTCTGCTCACCCTGGAAGTCACAGAGTAACTGCAGCCTGAATCTCCCAGGCACACATACCTCTCTCTACCTTCCACCTGTCTCCTTAAATGGCATGCTGGACAGGTTGTAAGATCTGCCCTGGAGTGAAAGAGGACCGGACTACATCACAGAGGCTAATAACCTCTGTGACACATACCTTCCACTCCAGACCATTCCTCTCACCCTGTTACAATAGTCAATACGTATGCCCCTAATGTTTCACCCATGAGTTTTTCCTGACTGTGTGTGATAAATTACCACTAGAATATTCCAGGATGATCTGGTGTGGGGATTTTAATTTCACCATTGATCCAACTATCAATTCTACATCTGCTTCTTCACCGTCCAGAACTAAAACCCAAACTATAGAACTGGCTAAAGTGTTCCTGTCGCTCACATTAAGTGATACCTGGCGAGAGTTCAACCCACGGAATAAAAGGTTTTACATATTTTTTCCTGGGACACAGGCATCACTCCAGATTGCATTGGGTCCTTACCAATTCAATATCACTACCACTTCTGTCCTTATCTTGCCAGATAATATGTTTGTGGTATGACCATGATGAAGTGCTCTCAGAATTTCTCTTTACCCCTCACACTTGCATTCTATATAATTGGAGGCTCATTGAATCCCTACTAACTAACCCAGAACTAACTATCTCTATTCAACAGTAAATAGAAAAATATTTTCAACTTAATAGCCCAGAAACTAACGACCTTCGTTGGCTAGCACACAAAACTGTATTTCGGGGAATACTAATATCCATGGCATCCTACACAAAAGATAGAACTGAGGCCCAGATAAATTTGGAGCATAAGATTATTAAACTAGAGCATATTTACTTAAGACCATTAAAGACTCTAGACTAGAGTTAAATGCCATCTTAACTCACAAAACAGAAAAGGCATTAGCATGGACACAATCTACGTACTATCAATATGTGAACAAGCTGTTCCGCCTTTCAGTGCGTAAACGTAGGGAGAGGCAAACACTCAATACTATACATAAAATCCAAATCCAACCAGGCACTCTCACCTCTAACCCTGAAAAAATATACTCAACTTTACACAAATATTACCAGAATCTGTCAGACCACACACCAGTCTGACTCTGACACCCTGGCAAACACCTTTCTTTCCCAACTTAACCTCCCAAGACCATCGGACTCTGCCCTTCCAGACCTTAATTTGGAAGTCACCATAGAAGATGTTGATTGGGCAAGTAAACGACTCCAGAAAGGTAAAGCCCCTGGACCGGACAGTTACACTAGTCTGTACTACAAGAAATTTGCTCCTGAATTAATCCCACATCTGCTTGAATTATACTCAGTGGATTGGAAAGGGTTAAGCAAGACCTAATAAAATGGGAATGCCCTTACCTCTCCTGGAAAGGCCGGATTCACAATATTAAAATGGTGCTTTTACCAAGGATATTATACCTATTTAGAACACTCTTAGTCCCAGTTACACTTCAGGCCATTCAAGCTCTACAAAAAAGTATCATGTCCTTTATTTGGTCCCATAAACAGCCTAGGATATCAAAGAACATCATGTTTCTCCACAAAAAATCAGGTGGTCTATCTGTACCTAATCTTCTTAATTACTACAGGGCAGCTAGTTTAGCCCAAATCCCACCAATTTATGCAGGGACTAACTCCCCTCTATGGGTCGCCATAGAAAACATACAATTACAGGGCCATCCTCCCAACTAGCCTCAGAATGTCAGCTCCTCTTTCATTTTTCAGTATTTTGCTATGGCATCGGGTTTGATTCAAGCTGACTTCTCGTTCAAGCCCATCTCCTCTGACCCCACTCCTGTCAAACCTAGCATTCCCCCCAGGTTTGATATCTCAAGCTTTACCCGGTGGCAGTTTAATAAAATAATTACCCTAAGTGAATTCCTGCTCTATGGTAAGCTAATTTCACTTTCTGCCTTCAGAAACCATTTACAGCCACCCCCAACAGAATAGTGGAGAATTATCCAAGTATTTCACTTTTGGTCCTCCCTGGTCCCCCCAGAGACGGAAGTTGAAATTAACCCACTGGAGGCACTCTACAAATATTGTCCAATTTACACAGGCACGTTGTCGTGTCTCTATAAACACTGAATAAAGCCGAACAAGAGAAATTGCCTTACATGATTCAATGGGAACCAGACTTAAATACCTCCCTAACAGTAGAAAGTTGTCGCCATTGCAGTGGAAGTCGAAGCAAACAGGTTCCTTTAAAGAGTTATTCCCATCTTTAACCTACGAGCATAAGTATATGCCTGATAAGTGTCTTGACCTATTTGCTGATTCTGTGCATCTACTGTCGTCATAGCATTCAATGGAGAGGTAACTGCACTCGAGTGTGACCCTTTATATTGAAGTCTGTGAGGGTTATGGAAATAGTCTGGTATTTGGCTATTCCTGTAACTCCCATGGACTTTAATGGGGAGGGCTGCATACAAGTTCAAAATGTATGTATGTCCCAAATGTACACAATAGACAAGGCCCTAAGTAAAAATCTTACCGTATGTGGCCCAGCAGTTTCATATTAGGCTATGTTCACATCTGTGTCAAAGACTCCAATCAGACCCTCTAGCGCAGACCAGGCAGTAAAATCAGGAATGAAATAGCATTGCATACTGCGCTATTTCATTTGGGAAAATATCTGCCCAAATACCAAAAGCATGACAGACTCAATTATAGCCAATGGAGTCTGTTCGGTACAATTTCGGTCCGGCTTGCACCAGATACTACACAACCAATTTTTCCTTGAGGACTGAGCTAAACAATGGAAAACAATAATATTAATGTGAACTTACCCTTACTCACCTGATTTGCCAGATAAAACTCTGCTAAACTGTTTATGATCTCTTATCTATATTCTCTCCACATAGTAATTCCTAATCCGGGTTGGATGGCTGGAATATTGATTGATTGTAATATAAGAAACAATAAAAAGTTATTTTTTTAAGCAAAGTGAACTCACAACAGTATTATAATTGTGGTTTACTTCCTCCACAGTGCATGCCTTCCATTAAACTACAGCACAGGAAATGTTACAGTAAGAGAGCATGCACACGCAGAGAACTATTACACAACAACAATGTTTCCTGTAACCGGTTTCCATCTTATTATTGTTGAAATTGTGTTTGCCAAAGGGAGGCCATTCCGGCAGCCTTTATATACTAACTGTAAGTAGAAACGAAAACTGATTATACACCTTTCATTTTTCAGAGGTCAGCAGTTTAATATCAAATACCTAAGTGTAAGCTTTTTACTGTGTGAAGTGAAGAGTAAATTAATGCCCTCTGCTTCCCCAAGCTAAAGATTGGAACATGTAGTAATGAAATATTTATGGGACAAAAGTTTGATGCTCCATGGACAATGAAGGTAGCCTCATGGATGGTACAAGATAGAATGTTTGTATAAAAGTCTAAAACAAATTTTAGTTTTGGAATTGTGTGCCAAGATAAATTGGCAATGTAGCCATATATTTCATTAGAATTTTAGCAAAATTAGCTTTTTCTACAGTACCGGCTGACTCTGCTCTTGGCAGATACGATGGTACTAACATAAAGAGTACTGTATATATGATGACATATAGACATACTTTAAAGAGGACCTATCATGTCCTCATGTAAGTGTTGACAGTTGCACAGCTTTGAAGCCATTGGACCCCATGGAGTCCAATAAGGTATTTCTTCTTTTTTATCCTTACCCTTGTTCCTCCATGTAGAATCTTTTTAGATTCATAGTAACATAGTATGTGAGGCCGAAAAAAGACATATATTCATCTAGTACAGCCTATTAATCCCCAATGTTGATCCAGAGAAAGGCAAAAAAAGGGAAATAATTATTTTCTGACTTCAATCTGGCAATCAGAATAATCCCTGGATCACTGACCCTTCTGGCGTTATTAATGATTATAACATATGATATTCTATAGCTCAAGAAAGACATCCAGGCCCCACTTGAACTCTTTTATTGAATTTGTCATCACCACATCCTCAGGTAGAGAGTTCCATAGTCTCACTGCTCTTATAGTAAAGAACCCGCTTCTATGTTGGTTCAGAAACTTTCTTTCCTCTGGATGTAGAGGATGCCTCCTTGTTTCAGTCACAGTCCTGGGTATAAAAAGATGATGGGAGAGATCCTTGTATTGTTCTCTCATATATCTATATATTTTTCTAAAGTGAATAATTCTAATTTTGATAACGTCTCTCAGTGTTGAAGTCCATCCATTCCGTTTAGTATTGTAGTTGCCTGCCTTTGTACCCGCTCAAGCTCTGATATGTCCTCCTGCAGTACTGGTGCCCAAAACTGTACACAATATTGAATGTGCAGTCTAACTAATGATTTTTAAAAAGGAAGAAAAAGGTTCTCATCATGTGCCCCTAGATCTATTTTATGCACCCCAGGTGCTGCCTGACATTAGTTGCTCCAGTTGAGCTTACAGTTAACTAAAAGTCCTTTTCCATGTTAGTGTTTCCCAGTGGCTTCCCATTTCTTGTGTAATGGTGACACGTATTTCCTCTGCCCAAGTGCATAACTTTAGATGTTTCAGTGTTAAATCTCATTTGCCACTTTTCTGCCCAAGCCCACAACCTATCCAGATCCCCTTGCAATCTCCTTGCATCCTCTCTTGTGTTAATATCGTTACATAGTTTTGTGTTGATATTTTACTGTCCAATCCATCTACCAGGTCATTAATAAATATATTAAAAAGAATGGGTCTCAAAACCAACCCCTGTGGTACCCCATTAGTAACGATGACCCAATTAGAGCATGTACCATTTATAACCCCCCTCTGCTTTCTATTAGTGAGACAATTACTTATCTACTTACACACATTCTCATCCAGACCAAGCATTCTCATTTTATATACCAATCTTTTATGCGGCACAGTATCAAACGCTTCAGCTTACAATACTGTGAATGTGTTGAGTGGGTAGTCTCTACCACTCACGGTGAATCACGTCTCACATCACCAATTAACAGTTAGCCGTGGGGGCCGCACACCTGACACATTCACTGCACTGGGAGCTAAAACTAAAGAGCCCATACTAGTCAACGGGGGTAAGCATGAACAAAAGTAAGACAGCATTGGAGTCAGCAGGGCTGCAGCTGCAAAGCTGTGCAGCCGCCCTAAAATGTGAGGAAATTACAGGTCCTCCTTAAATGTGTATATTTATAATATGAGAGTCAATGGGCAATGGATGGTATGCGTCAGATGTCTCTATCATCCAGTAAGAAAACATATACGTTAACCCTTTCCAATCCACTGTCTGACGTCTAAAGACATTATGATTTAAGGCTGTACAGCTCTGATGTTGGTAGATGTCCGTCGTGGTTCTCTTACTATATATTGCCAGCCTCTCTGCTGTCGAAGCCTATCCAACGTGTCACCTCATGCAGTACTGGCTTTGGCCAGCAGATAGCGCCGTTGTATAACAGCAGAAAAGAGTAAGCCCCCTAGGAAAACCAGGATACAAATTGGATTGGAAAGGGTTAAACATACTTTGGATAAATAAAAGAATTATGATTTTTTTAAAAAGTGGCAATAAGAAAACGGAAATGAAAAAAAAAGGGCCACGTCCTTGAGGGGTTGACAAGGGAGTCTATATGTTGAGTTTAGAGATAAGTTAAGGAAAAACTCATCTGCAGTTCAGTGCAATACTAATTTAAAGGGGTTGTCCCGCGCCGAAACGGGTTTTTTTTTTTTTCAACCCCCCCCCCCCCGTTCGGCGCGAGACAACCCCGATGCAGGGAGGTAAAGAAAGCTCACCGGAGCGCTTACCTGAATCCCCGCGCTCCGGTGACTTCTCTACTCACCGCTGAAGATGGCCTCTTCCTCCGTGGACCGCAGCTCTTCTGTGCGGTCCATTGCCGATTCCAGCCTCCTGATTGGCTGGAATCGGCACGTGACGGGGCGGAGCTACACGGAGCTACACGGAGCCCCATAGAAGACTGCAGAAGACCCGGACTGCGCAAGCGCGGCTAATTTGGCCATCGGAGGGCGAAAATTAGTCGGCACCATGGAGACGAGGACGCCAGCAACGGAACAGGTAAGTATAAAACTTCTGCATGGCTCATAATTAATGCACAATGTACATTACAAAGTGCATTATTATGGCCATGCAGAAGTGTACAGACCCACTTGCTGCCTCGGGACAACCCCTTTAATTTACCACAGGTCTATAGAGATGAGCGAGCATACTCATCCGAGCTTGATGCTCGTTCGAGTATTAGGGTGCTCGAGATGCTCGTTACTCGAGACGAGCACCACGCGGTACTCGTCTCGATTAAACGAGCACTGACCATTGAATTCAATGGAGCCAGCAATACAGCCAGCTCCATTGAAAGCAATGGGCTGCCGGCAAGCGCGGGATGAATTGTCGGGAAGGGCTTAAATATATAAGCCCTTCCCTGCAATTCATCCAGAAATGTGTAAAAATAAAAAAAATATATACTGACCTTGTCCCGGCAGAACGATCTTAGCCCATTGAATTCAATGGAGCCGGCAATACAGCCGGTTCCATTGAAAGCAATGGGCTGCCGGCGAGCGCGGGATGAATTGTCGGGAAGGGCTTAAATATATAAGCCCTTCCCTGCAATTCATCCAGAAATGTGTAAAAAAAATATGTATATATATATATATATACTCACCTGGTCCCGGCAGACGGAGTTCAGCGCGGCCGGCGGCAGTCCTCCTGAACTGCTCTGAACAGCTGTGAGTAGTATTCAGCAGCCGGGGATTTAAAATCCCCGCCTGCTGAATGAGCTGCCTCTAATTGGTCACAGCCTGACCAATCAGAGGCAGATCTCACTCACACACCCATTCATGAATTCATGAATGGGTGAGTGACTGCTGCCTCTCATTGGCTCAGCGCAGGGAGCAATCTGATTGATATATATATATATTTTTTTATTTTTACACATTTCTGGATGAATTGCAGTGAAGGGCTTACATATTTAAGCCCTTCCCGACAATTCATCTCACGATCGCCGGAAGCCCATTGCTTTCAATGGAGCCGGCTGTATTGCCGGCTCCATTGAATTCAATGGGCTAACATCGTTCTGCCAGGACAAGGTGAGTATATATTTTTTTTATTTTTACACATTTCTGGATGAATTGCAGGGAAGGGCTTATATATTTAAGCCCTTCCCGAGAATTCATCCCGCGATCGCCGGCAGCCCATTGCTTTCAATGGAGCCGCTGTATTGCCGGCTCTATTGAATTCAGTGGGCTAACATCGTTCTTCTCTGCCACAGCTATTACAGCTGTGGCAGAGGAGAACGATCTTTATGCTGACAGTGCGGGGGGGGGGGGTCTCACTCTTGCCACTATTGTGGCTTAATAGTGGGACCTGGGAACTTGAGATGCAGCCCAACATGTAGCCCCTCGCCTGCCCTATCCGTTTCTGTGTCGTTCCCATCACTTTCTTGAATTTCCTGGGCTTTCACAAATGAAAACCTTAGCGAGCATCGGCGATATACAAAAATGCTCGAGTCGCCCATTGTGTTATGGCACTCTGCCCCCGAGCGCCAGGTGGGGTGCCCTGAACTTCCCGCACCCCACTGTCCCTGCCTACTTGCCTCAGCCCTGGCTAACCCCAGGTGGACAACTGGGCGGCGGTCCCTGTACTGGCTAGGGACCTGGCAACTACCACGATGGAACTAACTAACGGGGGACAGAGTGCCGACAGAAGAGGCAGGTGTAACAGACCAACAAAACTTACTAGGAAAATCAAGGCTGGAGGTGGAGCTCACAGGCAAACGAAAGGATACTGACAAGCAACTAGGGCAGACTGGAACAGACCTGACTAGAGGCTAGCAAAACCAATAACTCGCAGTGAGCTCAGGTCACTGCCAGCCTTTTAACTTCAAGCCTCCGCCCGGGGGCGGAGAGTGGGAGGAGCCGACTCTCCCCCTGTGCATGAGGAAGGTGGGGGAGAGCGGGCGGCACCCTACGGGCGGACACGCCCATGCCGCCGCACGCTGGCTGCCCCACGCCGCCGGGAGAGCCCTGACTGCGGAGCTCCGGGACGCCGGAGCCGACATCGGAGCGGTGCGCGCCGGCCGTAGGACCCAGCGCCGCCCTGCATGGTAACACATTGACTTCAATGGGGTTCGTTACTCGAAATGAACTCTCGAGCATCACTGAAAGTTCGACTCGAGTAACGAGCACCCGAGCATTTTGGTGCTCGCTCATCTCTACAGGTCTACCAACTCCACAGCTTAACTCTACATTAAGAGGTACGGAGGAAGATCGATGCAACTGGTCCACAAGTAGTGAGGAACTAGCCCAAGGGGGAAGGCTGTGGAGGGCAAAACAAACAAAATACTCTTCCATCCGGGGTATCAAACTGGGCATTTTAATAATGATCCCAGTTTGATCTTTGCTGCGGGCTCACTTCTCTTTTGTGTGCATCACTCCATCATCATTCATTACATTTATATTAGCATTCATCAAACATTTCTTTAGCAGCATGGCTTTTATAATTGTTTATACACACGTATTGATGGCATTAATTGAATGTGCTTTTTTTCAGATATGTTGTCAATTATGATTATAATTCAAGTTGCAGCTTATTTGTTTGTCCTTTTTGCTGATATTGGCGCATTATATTCTGCTATGGAGGTAATCATTTTGAATTTAATGTTTTGCAAACACTAAATTCACTACTATGTAGTGAAATTCTTTATTTTATACCAAGGCTCATATGCTTGTAGCCTCACACTCAGATTTCTTTCTCCCCTCGTCAGCCTACATCAATCCTGCTGGCAACATATATTCAACATGCACAATCACATCTTTAAAAAACCTCTGGACATCTCCAAGGCATATGTCAACATATCTGCCCTATTTGATGACACTTAGGGCTCAACACAACATTTTTGTGATTCACTTTTGCGAATTTTTTGGTGGTGCTGTAAAGTGTCTATGGGCTTCATAAAACTGAGAAATTCTAAAGCCTCAATTTACTGAAAGATAAATCCTTTATATTCTTAAGTATTCTAGACCATCTAGCTTCCTACTCTATCCCGAACTTGTTATTCCACTTATGTACTGCTCTAGAAAACAAAATTCCCTTTTTGAAGCAACAGTGTCCAAAAATGTGACCCTGATTAAATTAATTAAAGGGGTTTCCTGACATTTTTTTTAACAGTGGTTGCAGTGCGGGTACGAGGTGTCTGTAAAATAAAAAAAAGCACACAAAACTCACCTCCCGCAACAGGCTACTACCCTGCGCCGCAATTCTGGTCCTTTGTTTACATCAGCAGCAATGTGGGTTGTTTACCCAAACGATCGCTATAGCCAATGGAGGGTGGACAGATACATCATCAATGACGTCCCGTAAACCTGCTACATTAGAAGCTTACGTGACAGGTTCACAGGATGTCACCAGGCCTCTTAGCCGGGTGATTTCACAAGTCAGATGCCGCAGTGTCGCCCTGCCGAGGAGAGGTCCAGTGCCGCAGTAAGTATATTTCTTTTATATAATATTGGGCATGAGGAGCCTAAAATCATATAAAAGAACTCGGAAAATACCTTATAAATAAATGTTCCATGCACAACACTACTTCACATATCGGTTTACACATTTCATATCCTGCCAAACTATTAAATTAAAACAAATAAGATCCACTGTAAATCATTACAATTTTTGTGTCATTATTGCTAATTTTTAATATTTTGTTAAAATGATTATAATTGCATTGTTTCATTTATCCCAACTATTAAAAATACCAGAATTCCTTCACTTACATCTTTTTGTCCATCAGCTTGTATGTACCCCATATTACTGGAGAGTGAACATCTTGATCATGGTCCTTGTTCTCTTCATGGTGTCATATATTGCGGAGGTAAATGTTACCAAAGTTTATTAGTCATTTACCATTTTCCTTAGCAAATTAAAAGTTAAGAAATACTGCACTTCAATAAAAGAAACATAAAAATCGGTTACAAAATATATATTTGTAAGGGTGGATTCAGACAAATGATGACATTTTGAATGCAGAACAAAAAATGATCTATCTACTAGCTCGGACATGTCAGCCTGCTTCTTGCCATCTCCGAACTTTGTTCATGCAAGAATATGTTCCGTACAGATGAACAAATTTGCGCATGCGGTCATCTGAATAAGCCCTCCGGCCAGGGTCACAAAAGTGTAATTTACTTGCATATTATGCACGTGTGATACACAGTGATTGGAGTTGATTAAGGCACATTGATTTTCATTGATCCACATATACTTATTTATCCACACATATATATTTATCACTAATAATACACTTGTAAAAAAGAACACAACATGTTCTATTTTAGAGTTTATTCAGATGAGCATGGGCGCACCTACGCTCGACAGCAGGAAGCAGTTTTCACCAGCAGTTAAAACTCCTCGCCAAGACCTTTAAACTACATGCGGGAAAGATAGGGCAGGTCCTATCTTTTCTTGGCCATTCAATGCACAGCCGGGAAAAGGGACGGTGAAAATAAAATGACTGAAATCCTTTTGAGATCAGTGGTTTCGTTTTGTCCCGTTATACAGGTGGGATTACCATGGCTATACAAGGTGACAAAACCATTTTTGTCTGAATCCAGCGTATTACATGCGATAGACCCCTTTTGTTCTCTATGGGTGCGTAATAAACGCTGTACATACACAATTACATGGCATATGTGTGGAGTTTATATGCAACATTGCTAGGCAAAAGAACAGGAAATATAGAAGAAAAATGAAACGAGTCACACTGTGCATGACAGTGTGTGTGAGATATGCTGTGATGCGCAGTCAAAATCGCTGCCATACATTGCGATATACCAGCTCACAAAGCCGTAAAACACTAAGTTATACTCACAGTGTTTTACCACGCGTTCATGTCAGCCCGTCCTAATGTGTATGTAATAGATCAGTAGAGGCCAAGTATTGTACTAGATTATGATCTGCCAGAAGACCTTAAAGCATGGACCAGTAGATCTGCATGATCACCTGGCTTTTCAGACTAAGGGTGGCTTCACACGAGCGTGTTTATGTGCGTACAGTTGTGCGCTCAAAAACACACTCCTATTAGAAACATTGGTTCTCTATAGTGTGTTCAAATGTCCGTGTTTTACAGGCGTGCAACCGCACGTACCTGCAAAACATAAGACATGCGTGCACCAAAGGTCCGCGGGGAGTAAAGAATCCACCGCCACAGCTGTCACAGCTGATGCAGAGGATCACGATGTTCTCCCATTGCTTTCAAAGGGACTGGCACTTCTGCAGCCCCATTGAAAGCAATGGGCTGCTGGCAAGCCCTGCAGGCATATTCGGGGAAGGGCTTTAAATATAAGCCCTTCCCTGAAAATCATCCCTAGAATGTGTAAAAAATAAATTATACTCACCTCTCCTCAGCTGCCGGGATTCAGGCACATCTAGCCTGTCTTCTACCTGCACTGCTCTGAAGCTCTTTCAGCAGGTGGGGATTTAAAATTCCAGCCTTCTGAAAGGTTTGTATCTGATTGGCTGAGTGCTCAGCCAATCACAGCCAGCTCTCAGCCATTCATTGAATGACAGCTGAGTGCTGCCTGTGATTGGTCACAGCACTCAGCCAATCACAGGCAGCACCTGGCCATTCATAAAACTCAATCACATGCAGCACTCAGCTGTAATTTAATGAATAGCTGAGAGCTGCCTGTGATTGGCTAAGCGCTCAGCCAATCAGATACAGCCTTTTTAGCAGGCGGGGATTTTAAATCCCCCCCCTGCTGAAAGAGCTTCAGAGCAGTGCAGGGAGAAGACAGGGTAGATACCCCCTGAGCCCTGGCAGCTGAGGAGAGGTGAGTATAATTTTTTTTAAATTTTAACACATTCTAGGGATGATTTTCAGCGAAGGACTTATATTTAAAGCCCTTCCTCGAAAATCCCTGCAGGGCTTGCCAGCAGCCCATTGCTTTCAATGAAACTGCAGAAGTGTCAGTCACATTGAAAGCAATGGGAGAACATCGCGATCCTCAGGGGATCCTTTACTTCATGCAGGGAGTCCTCTTGGCACTGATCACTGTGATAGTGCTGTCACAGTGTTCAGTGATAAGGGGACTGCCCTGGGGAATATTTACATGGCAGCAGTGGAGAGGTGAGTGTGTGTGTATGTATAAATATATATATATATATATATATATATATATATATATATTTATTTATTTTTTTAATTTATTTATTTTTTCTTTTTAAACACAAACAGGGATTATTTTCAGGGAATGGACCTGCATTCACACGTGTTTGTGCACGTACTTGGGTGTGCACTTTTGCGCACCTATGTATGGCACACGCATACGCTCGTGTGAAGCCGCCCGAAATTTGTCTCTACATAGGCTTGTGCTTCAATGTGTCTGCTGCCACCGACTGTAACTAAATGATCATTGGTAAATCTAACAGGCACTTGTGAGTCTTGGTAAGTGCTATTAAGGGCTTTGGCAGACAGGGTATGCGCAAATACCCTCGTAGCAACGGATTATATTTGCACATGAACAAGGGTTGTCCGCAGGCTCACACCTTTCCCCTTGTTTTTTTTACCTGCCATAGACTTTTATAGGCCTATTGTTTCTCGCAAACAGAATTTGCATGTGAGAAACATGCTAATGAGAATAAAACAATTGAAATCAATGGCTTCATTTTGTCATGTTTACGGGCTTGAATTTCACGCGTGCAAAATTCTGCGCAAACACGTTAGACTGTTTAAGCCCCAACTGTCTGCCAGTCAATATTCTTTTGTGTATATAGATTTTAATGTCCGAGCATATCACAAAAGAGCGTCCTTTTGACATCTATTTGGCAGGATACGTCAGGATCCCATAGTCCCAATTTCGTTGAAAAGCGTACTCCAGTATTGGGACAGTTCATGGTCATGTATAAACAAACCAGGAGTGTTAAGCGAATATAAAGAAAATTTAAAAGTCTTTAATTACAAAGCAGAGGAACGCTGTAAAAGAAAAATGAGACTATACTCACTTTCGCTTTCCTCTCTCTCCCACTGCACTAGTTGCCATCCCTCTGTTGACCGCTTGCCTCTTAGCAGTCGGTCACATGTTTTCTGAGCATGTGACTGCTGTAGCCAATTCCTGGCCACGGTGTTGGTTCTGCTGAGGCCAATGATTGACTGCAGTGGTCACATGGTCAGGAGGCACAACATTGTGCTACCTGCAAGTAAGAGGAGACCAGGGGGACCAGAGAGGCTGCGGGAGCACTTTAGCACCGCGATTTTCCATGCAATTTTCAACGATGAATTTATCTATAATGATAGGTTCCTATCGGAGAATCGCAGCAAATCATAGCATGCCGCGATTTTTTACGCAAGAGCGCACGTTCAGGCTGCACTTTCCATAGTTATCCTATGGAAAGCATTCACTGCGTTACCCGCTTGTTGATTATCGCTGCGGGAAATGCCGTAAAAAATTGCCCGTGGACAGGAGGTCTAAGGAAGCAAAACAGGTAAGTATAGTCCATTTTTTCTTACAGCATTCTCCTGCTTATAAAGAAAATTTAAAGCTGTTGGAAACTTCCTTTAACAGCGAAGTGCACCTTCTGATGTGGCAGATTATTTGTAGACATTTCTGTAACTGAAAATCTGTGCCATGCATAGAAATGGGATTGTTTCTGCAGTAAGTGCATGGATTGTTCCAAACCCCATGCAGACGGATGACACCACTGAAGAAGTTTAAGCAACAACTCTGCTGCATGTGAACATAACCTCATACTATTCTTGCAGACATTTTTCAAATTCTTATGGAAATTCTACATTTTATCACAGCAATGGCTTTACAACTCAACATGGTTCTGTTGATTATGTGAAGATATTCTCACAACAAGGAACTTGCAATATACTGTCGAGTACAATGCTTTTTTTTTTTTTTTTTTTATGCGACTGCTATTGCTGATAACATAGAGCACCACCAGATCTTTCCATTTGTTTTGGATCCTGCATACCTGATAGTGTCAAATAGAAGTATAAGAGGCTTGCACTAAGGCCTCGTTCACACAAGCATTGTTTTGCATGCGCAGAAAAAGCAAATGAACGCAGCTGCGTGCGCATTGCTTTCAATGAGGCCGCAGCTGCTGCCGGTGGCCCCATTGAAAGCAGTAGGATGTCGGCAACCCCTGCAGTGATTTTCAGGGAAGGGCTTTCAATTTAAGCCCTTCCCTAAAAATCATTGGTAGCTTCTGTAAAAAAAAAAAAAAAGCATAATCACTAGAGATGAGCGAGCATACTCGTCTGAGCTTGATGCTCGTTCGAGTATTAGGGTGCTCGAGATGCTCGTTACTCGAGACGAGCACCATGCGGTACTCGTCTCGATTAAACGAGCACTGACCATTGAATTCAATAGAGCCGGCAATACAGCCGGCTCCATTGAAAGCAATGGCCTGCCGGCGAGCGCAGGATGAATTGTCGGGAAGGGGTTAAATATATAAGCCCTTCCCTGCAATTCATCCAGAAATGTGTAAAAATAAAATATATATATATATATATATATATATATATATATATACTCACCTGGTCCCGGCAGACGGAGTTCAGCGCAGCCAGCGGCAGTCCTCCTGAACTGCTCTGAACAGCTGTGAGTAGTATTCAGCAGCCGGGGATTTAAAATCCCCGCCTGCTGAATGAGCTGCCTCTAATTGGTCACAGCCTGACCAATCAGAGGCAGATTCCACTCACACACCCATTCATAAATTTATGAATGGGTGAGTGACTGCTGCCTCTCATCTGATTGTTCCTGCTGAGCCAATCAGAGGCAGATTCCACTCACACACCCATTCATGAATTTATGAATGGGTGTGTGACTGCTGCCTCTGATTGGCTCAGCTGGAACAATCAGATGAGAGGCAGCAGTCACTCACCCATTCATAAATTTATGAATGGGTGTGTGAGTGGAATCTGCCTCTGATTGGTCAGGCTGTGACCAATTAGAGGCAGCTCATTCAGCAGGCGGGGATTTTAAATCCCCGGCTGCTGAATACTACTCACAGCTGTTCAGAGCAGTTCAGGAGGACTGCCACTGGCCGCGCTGAACTCCGTCTGCCGGGACCAGGTGAGTATATATATATATTTTTTATTTTTACACATTTCTGGATGAATTGCAGGGAAGGGCTTATATATTTAAGCCCTTCCCGACAATTCATCCCGCGATCAGCGGCAGCCCATTGCTTTCAATAGAGCCAGCTGTATTGCCGCCTCCATTGAATTCAATGGGCTAACATCGTTCTTCTCTGCCACAGCTGTCGCAGAGGAGAACGATCTTTATGCTGATAGTGCGGGGGGGGGGGGTGTCACTCTTGCCACTATTGTGGCTTAATAGTAGGACCTGGGAACTTGAGATGCAGCCCAACATGTAGCCCCTCGCCTGCGCTATCCGTTTCTGTGTCGTTCCCATCACTTTCTTGAATTTCCCAGGTTTTCACAAATGAAAACCTTAGTGAGCATCGGCGATATACAAAAATGCTCGAGTCGCCCATTGACTTCAATGGGGTTCGTTACTCAAAACGAACTCTCGAGCATCACTGAAAGTTCAACTCGAGTAACGAGCACCCGAGCATTTTGGTGCTCGCTCATCTCTAATAATCACCTCTCCACCGCTGTCGGGGCTGGGCGCGTCTTGCCGCTTGACTTCTTGGCAGTGTACTGAAGCTCTTTCAGCAGGTGGGGATTTAAAATTCCTGCCTCCTGAAAGAGCTGTGTCTGATTGGCTGAGTGCTAAGCCAATTACAGGCTGCGCTCAGTGGCGGAGAGGTATGTATTTTTTTTACACAACCTAGAGATGATTTTCAGGGAAGGGCTTATATTTAAAGCCCTTCCCCGAAAATCACTGCAAGGGTTGCCGATATAGGCACAAATACACGCTTGTCTGAACAAGAACTAACTCTTTTTTTAAATTTCTTTTTACCAGGTGTGGTTTATTGAAAACCGAAAACTCTGGCTCTGGATAAAGAGACGGTTTAATTACAAATCAAAGAGCCAATACAGACAGTTGCAAAGGAAATTACAGAAAGATCCAGAGTGGCCTCCACAGAATAGAACGGACTACGCTGCATCAATTACTGAAAAAGAATCTGAACAAACATTTGTAACTGTAATGTGAATACAGCAAACTGGAAAATAAATGTCACTTGTTTTGCTCGTAAAATGTGAGAGAGCGCTAAACCCATAGAATTTATAATACCTGCTTTAAAGCTATGTAAAGAATGCCAACGGACTTAGCTGTAGTGAGAAGTTGAAAGACATTTTAAGATGCATAGAAATGCATTTTTCATAACTGAAGGCATATATAGTATTAGTGACAAGCTATTATTGGAATAATTGGAACAGGAGCGATCGGTCTTATTTTCAAAAAATAATAGTTGGGAATCGGGATGATGCGATCCCAATTTCCATTAGAATCAATGAGAATAAAAATCCAGGTTCATTAATTTGGCCTGCAGAATGTCCCTAATGCAGCCAATTTGCATGGGAATACAGTCACACGTGTTGGTACCTCTTCAATAATGTGGCACAGGGGTTATTACTGTCACCTTTTAGTGCTGGGGTCCCAGGTTCAAATCTCATCGAGGACAACATCTGCAAATATAATCCTTGAACAGATTTGAACCTACAACTCTAGCACTGCAAAGGCAGTGGTGCTGACTACTAAGCCACCACACTTGATTTTTCTTCTTTGGAGGAGGAGAAAAAGAAGCAGACTAAACACAAAAGGGAACAAAAAAAAAGTACATACACATGTTCTCCTTGGACAGATTTGAACCTAAAACCCAGCACTACAAGTATTTTATCAGTAAATAATACAATTTAGCTAAAATATTGTAAGTGAAGAATAGGTAAACATGATGCTTTATACTGAAAAAAGATGCACCAACTGTTAAGGAGATTGTCTCAGAAAATGCTGTAGCTTTTAATGCTATTTGTCCTCTTTAAGTTGGGTACACATATATTGGTGTTGTACAGTTGTTTTATGCCCGAGCCAGATAACTGATAACACTTTAGTGCACCTTGTGGACTGGTCCAGCAATCATACTTAGGGCTCAGTCAGACGCACGTTTTTTTTCATGCATTTAGTTGCGTGAAAAAAAACACGTTAATAAACGAGGACCAAATCAGCACTCGCGCTTTTAAATTTGCACTTGTTGTGCGGTCACACGATGGCAAAATTCGCACATAAAGTGTGGTCTATTGCTAACCCCTGCTGCGGCGGTGGCAGCTGCAGCAGGGGATTCTTTGGATGTGAAACCCCTGGTTTCCGTCACATCCAGGGGTTTCACCTTGTGGTCAATGACAACTGTGGCAGGGGAATTCTTCATCCCCGCGGGAAGTTCCTTTGTCACTGAACACTGTGACCACAAGGTGAAACCCCTGGGTGTGACAACACCCAGGGGTTTCACATCCAAAGAATCCCCTGCTGCAGCTGTCACAGCCACAGCAGGGGATAGCGATCCCCTCCAATTGCTTTCAATGGAGCCGCACTAATGTATAAAATATTTGTTGCGTTAGCGAATCGTTGCCCTATTTTTTACAGGTGCAAATTTTTTTTGCATGCAAAGAACGGACATGTGGCTACTTTTATTGGAAAGCATTGATTCTAATAGATGCCAATCGTCTGACTGAGCCCTTTTTTTTGCAACATTTTTTTGTTTGGTGCAGGGAGGCATCTGGCATTAAAACAGATATGCTGGATGTCATGAACGATCCCACAGAAAACTACAGGATCAGTTTTGGCTCCATGTTTCACAGTAACACAGATGGGGAAAAAAGCTAATGACTAGACATAGGAGCTGACTTTTTATTTAAATCTCGTCTGCTTTCAAACACATTCCTTTTATGCCTAGGAAGGTACTGCTTCTGGGTTGAAACGTGTAGTCAAGGTTTTATCTGTTATTGTATAAGAAAGTGTTGTTTTTAAGCAAGTTGGCATCATCTTTGTCATCCTCTGATGAGCAGTGCCTGCATTAGCTGGTCCTTTTCCCTTGTCGAATTTATTGAACTTTTTAATTCAAAGTCCTATGGCTGGTATGGGTAATCCTCTTTTACAGAGGGTTGAGATGTGAGGCATTAAAGGAGATGTCTCGAGGCAGGAGTGGATTTTTTTTTTTGCCCAGTCCCCCTAATTAAGCACACATTACTAAGCCCCCCTGTAAATGACGTTTCTAGCTGGTCTGTACTTACCGTTCCAGCGTTTCAGCAACTTATAAAAAGTTTCCCCAAGATGGCCGCCGGCTCTTTTCCCTTCGCTTGCTGCAGCCCGACGTGCGCGCTCCCGAGACGCTACCAGCTGTGTCTCCATGACAACCAGACGCCCTGCAGCCGCCGACCGGACCCCTGGAGTGAACACGGCCGACCACGGCACACAGTCACCCACCGCCAGGCAGCAGGTAACCGGCGCAGCCCCCCCCCCCCCCCGGCACAGCGGCAGCCCCCCCATCGCAGCGACAGCCCCCCCATCGCAGCGACAGTCCCCCCGGCACAGCGGCAGCCCCCCCATCGCATCGGCAGCCCCCCCATCACAGCGACAGTCCCCCCCGGCACAGCGACGGTCCCCCCCGGCACAGCGACAACCCCCCCATCGCAGCGACAGTCCCCCCCGGCACAGCGACAGCCCCCCCATCGCAGCGACAGTCCCCCCCGGCACAGCGACAGCCCCCCCGGAACAGCGGCAGCCCCCCCATCGCAGCGGCAGCCCCCCCCTCGGCGCAGCGGCAGCCCCCCCGGCCCATCACTTACCAGGACGGCGGGACAGCAGGGCGGCTTCTCCGGACAGCTCGGCAGCTCTGCACCTTCCTCTAACAGAGGATGGTACAGAATGGCCGCTCCAGCGCGCTCCCGAGCAGTGACAGCTCGTCTGCGCATGCGCAGAAGAGCTGTAGCGGGGAGCACACTGAAGCGGCTCGTGCTGAAAGGAGAAGACCGGACTGCGCAAGCGCGTCTAAAAAAGCAAGCTGCCAGCGAATTTAGAGGGAACCATGGAGACGAGGACGCTAGCAACGGAGCAGGTAAGTGAATAACTTCTGTATGGCTCATATTTAATGCACGATGTATATTACAAAGTGCATTAATATGGCCATACAGAAGTGTATACCCCCACTTGATTTCGCGAGACAACCCCTTTAAGTTACAAATGCATGACATAGAAGTGAACCTATGCTTATAAAGTATGTTAGATGAGTGCACAACCAGTATCTGCTGCTAAACTACAGTATATTGGTTCAAATCTGTACCTATAGTGAGCAATTCTTATACAGTCCCCCAGTAGCGAAGTCATACAAAACATATCTATATATGCTTTATTTTTGCTTTTCAAAAATTCATGTTACATTTTTATATAAGGCAAATTACAGTTACAAAGCAGATATTAATAGATGGAAACAGTGCAAACATATATAAGTAACGTGTACATACATTCATTACCAATAAACTTGGCAAGTGTTTGGGATACAGAGAACAATATTAACATTTATTTAAGCAAATAGAATTTAAAAAAAAAATAAACATTTCCAGTATTCACAATCTATGGTTAAATATTTAATTACTGCTTCGTATTTTCAATTGGCCTAAGTCATTTCACCGTACCACATAAAACTTCACACATCAGTTCTTCTTCATTGTTCTTGCGGTTTCTTTTTTTTTAAAATTATTTCTTTAATATTATTTTACAGTATTGTTTAAGAATAAAATCAAAGCAATATTTTCATATGGATATATAGTAAGAAAAATCACAATATTTATTGCTTAAACTTAAAGCAAATCAAACATTTTAAATCAAAAACAAAAATATGAACAGGTCAACTGGTCAACTGTTTCACGTATCGAGTATAATAAGGTAGAGCAACTGGTATACTAAGGCAGCAGAAATTATCATTAGAGTATTAGATTAGGGAAACAGCGGTAAGAGCGCTGAAGCTACACCGCCCGGTCACGTCTAAAGTTCTCTTTTCTGTTGAAAGCACTTAAATGCATGCCTTCATACCAACAGTTATTGTTGACTGACTGAATTATGATAGAAGAGATGGAGTCACCATTTCAATGTTGGGTGATATCTGAGCTACATGCCATTAAAATATGTATAATTGGAGTGTGTAGGGTGCTTGGGAGTTGATCTACATCTAGGTTTAGAAGAGCCAGAGCAGGATTAGGTAACATCTGAATGTTACTGAGATTTGTAATAAGCTGGAATGCCTGGTTCCAGAGTCTGCAGCATAGTACCATCTTGTCAGGACTCAAACCCAGGACTCTTGTACTAAAGTCAGCAGCTCTCTCCTCTGGGATATCCGGGATTTGGACACTTCCTTGCTGAAACCCAACCTTGTTCTATGCATCCTTACTCTTGCTAAGTCCACTTCCTGTTTCCTTGTCCTGGCTCCACCCTGCTACTAATTTGGACTTCCCATAAAAGCCTGACCCTGTCACTGCACCAGCATGGGATTATTGTGCTCCACCACCTTGATGAAGCTTCTCTTCCTCCTGCTCCTCTGCAATTCCATCGATACCTTCTGCTGCTGACCTCTGGCTTCCATTTGATTACACTTCCATCTCATCTCATTGTACTGCATACCGTGACTTTTTGATAATGATTCCTGGCTATCTAGACTACTCTTCAGTGACCAGGACAGCTACTACACCTACGACTCCATTCCAGCACCAGTAAGACGTAACACATCTACTGCTCCGCACCTTCAGCAATTTTTAGAGAAATGGGGAGTGATTTTATTCAGAGAGCATGGTGTTAGGTACCATCTATATAGGACTTTGCAGGAATGATCAAAGTGGTTCACGCATTTAGAGACTGAACCAACCACGGTGTATACCTTGTACCATTGGTTATCATTGAATATTCAGGTAATCTTCCCATTCCTTGTTAATGGTTTCCATAGGATCTATTAGGGGGTGGCTTAGTATGGCATAGTAGGTGGATAGTCCTTAATTAAGGATTATTACAGGGATGAAAGTCAGGCATCTAGTTTCAATGGCACATTAATTTTCGTGGGAGGGGAAAATGGCTTTAGAAGATGACTAATTCGTCAATGTTTGACAAAATCCAGTTTAGGGATATTAAATTTATTTGATAATTCTGAGAATGTTAGAAACCACCTATCCTCCCATAGTTGATCTATTTGTGTTAGGCCTAATTGTTTCCATTTGGAGAGATATAAGTTCTCAATGCAGGTTTCAAGTATGGTGGGAAGGAAATTAATTTTAGTTTTTGGGACACCATGCTCCAGACATTGGCGACTGCGAGAAGGGTGGTTGAGGTAAGAGAAAGTCTACAGTTAAAATATAGTTGACCTAATAGTTGATGTTTTAGTGAGCAGCTGTTTAGCCTATAATTCTCAATGGACACCCACTCTTTCATAGGGTCTTTCAACCATGAGTATCTAAGTTGATCCAAGATGATTGCCCTGAAGTATTGGATAATAAAAGGGGACCCGAGGCCACTATTTTCCTCACCCAGGGTTTCTTCTTCACCAAAATGAAGGCCAAGAATATGGATTGAATTTCCTGAAAAAAGGGGAATGAAATGGAGATGGGGACATTGTGGAATAGGTACAGTATTTTAGGGAGGATTATAATTTTAATGGCTAAAATTCTGCCTAACCAAGAAATCATGTGTATTTTAAATTAATCTAGTTTCAATTTGATGGATGTTGGAAGGGACTTGTAGGTTTGATCATATAGTTTGGACGAGGAAGAAATTAAATATATACAGTACTTAAGAAGGGAAGAGTAACCTCAGTCCAGCCAAAGATATGTTTCTTTGAAAGAGAGAATATTACAGATTTTTTGATACCTATGTTTAGAATTAGGGACATGGAGCTGTTAATTTTGTAACAAGAGATTTCAGAGAATTTGTTGATTAGGGAATTTACTGCTGGTAATGATATAGTTAGGTTTGTTAAGGTTAATATGACATCATTGGCATAAAAGCCAGTTTTTTGTTCTCTGATACCCAGATTCAAGAAATGTCTAGGGAGGAGCTGATATGTTCCACAAAGTGTTCCATTAGCAGAGTGAAAAGCAAAGTGGACATGGGGCAGCCTTGCCTAGTACCATTATTAATCTGGAATGTTTTAGACATGAAGCTTGAAGAAAATGCACAGGCATTAGGCGAGGAGTATAGGGACATTGTGGCAGTTAGGAAATTACCTCCAAACCTGAATGTTTCCAGGACAGCTCTCAGATAAGCCCAGTGCACCCTGTCAAATGACTTCTCTGCATCAAGTGATAAGAGAAGAGAAGGGACATGACTGGTTTCAGCCAGTATGTAGCTGGGTCTGAGCTCCGTCGGCCGGTGGTAGAGGGCTGCAACTTTAAGCCAGAGGCTCCAGGGCTGCAGTAGGCCACGAATTGCTCACAGCATGGCCAGCAGGGACGCAGGCAGCTGGAGGAGTGTTCTCTCTCCACTTCCTCTTATCCACATCCATTCACAGTAAGCAGCAGTTGTTCAAAACTGAATGGCTGCTGTTTACACTGACTTCTTGTCCAGTCATTCAGTTTCTGCATGCTTTTACATGGAACGATTATCGTTTTGGACAAACAAAACGATAATCGTCCCGTTTAAAAAGGACCCTAATTTTTAATTATACCTCAACAGTAAAGAAATGAAACCTGAGCTTTTGCAATCAATCACAGTGCAGCATTTAAATTACGCCAGCAGTATAAGAAATAACAACCAATAACAGCACAGCTTTCATTTTACCTCAGCAGTATATGAATTATCAACCAAAAATGAAAGAATATAATTCAAGACATATCTCTGCAGGAGATCCTTTGATTGGGAATATATGGCTGGCATATTTTCGGTTATGATTTTATCTATTCGGTGATACCAAATGTGACATGGAAATTATGACAAGGTACGCAGATACGTTATTTGTGGTTGTTCTGGGACCCCAACGTCAATGAGTTTGGATGTGTTTTAGTCAGCTAGCCTGCCCGATTCCAAAAATATAAGTCATATCAAGCTAGGCCCTTCACATAACCAATAATCTGTATTAAGAGATTTTCTTCTGATTTGAATCTTGGAGCCATGGTGTCTGTGAAAGCCTCGCTGGCAGAGGAGGGGTGTAATTAACATCACCTGGACACTGGCTATCTTTATTGCTCTCTGTACATTTGGCCTCAGGAAGCCCTTTGTCTAGAGACAAAGGGAGGGGGGAATTAAAAAATATCAACTCTCCTATTATCCACAGTGGCAAATTGTTATGGACAGTTGGGTGACACTTTATCAGTATCATTATACCACACACAAACTTTATCAGAGTAGTTTCCTAGGATAGCTACTTGGACTTTGTGGTTTCCATTAAACTTCACTTTCACTTCAAAGCTTGCTGTCACCACCATATTTGAGCCACTGGTGAATACATTGACCTCAGATGCCAGATAAATTGACAGTGTCTTTGTCTGTTTATTAACCTGTAGAAATAGAAATACTTTAAAAATGTCTTTAAAATATTTAATTATTAGAGATGAGTTAGCACCAAAATGCTTGGGTGCTCGTTGCTCGAGTCGATCTTTCTGCGATGCTCGAGAGTTCGTTTCGAGTAATGAACCCCATTGAAGTCAATGAGCGACTCGAGCATTTTTGTATATGACCCATGATCCACTAAGGTTTTCATTTGTGAAATATCTGGAAAACCTACGAAAGTGATGGAAACGACACAGAAATAGATAGGGCAGGCAAGGGGCAACATGCAGGGCAGCATCTCAAGTTCCCAGGTCTCACTATTAAGCCACAGTAGTGGCAAGAGTGCCCCCCCCCCCCCAACAATTTTTACTTCGGACAAACCCTCATTAGCAAGGCACACCTTAGCTAAGCACCACATTACCTCCAACCAAGCACAAGCACTGCCTGCGGTTACATGCTGCCCAACCCCCCCGCATGACTCTGCATCCGCAGCACACACAAAAGTGTCCCTGCACAGCCTTCAGCTGCCCTCATGCCACACGCTGGCTGCATAGCCACACCACCCTCATGTCTACTTATAAGTGCGTCTGCCATGAGGAGGAACCGAAGGCACATACTGCAGAAGGTTGGCAGGGCCTGGTAGCGACCCTCTTTAAAAGGGGTGGGTGGGGGGCGATAGCCTACAATGCTGTAGAGAATCGATGAGAAATTGATGTTCGATCTTCATTCCAATCCTGTGCCACCTGCGTCAGGAGCTGCAAACGTGGGCATAAAAGGAGCTGCCAGCCCAGCACTTCTACACATCTCCACAATGCAACAATACTCTGTGTGGGAAGTATGTGAACGGGCCCAGGGTCAGCCTCTGTCCCAGCAAACACCTTGTGTGGCCCAAGGTGCTGCGAGTGACATAGCAATCGGGAATCCATGTGTCCACACACTACTCATTCTGTTTGGGTGTTGGATACCTCATCGACAACACAAGGGGTAAACCACCTGCATTCTGCACCCTATCCAAGTCTGTCAGTGTTTTGGGGACAGACAGGTAAAACACCTCTATGGGTAATGTGAGAGAAAATACATGTTGGCTACGGCCCACACTCCATGCCCTAGTCAGTCTGTTTTTTTTTTTAAAGTGCCAGGCAGGTACAACTCCGCTATGGCAAGTCTGTGTGCACCCACAGCATGGGTGGCTAGCAGGAACCCACGGACGGTACATAAAGAAATACCATTGCAGTGCCCCAGATAGCTGAGGTTACGTGAGAGAAAATACATGTTGGCTTCGGCACACACTCCATGCCCTAGTCAGTCTGGGTTTTTTGGGGGGGCCAGATAGGTAGAACACCACGATGGGAAGACTTAGTGCACCCATAGTATACACAGACCCCTGTCATATTCCAGTAGCAAAGGTATAAGCTGACTCCAGTAACAATTATGTTGCAGACGTCTAGGGAGACCCCAGTAACATTTCTGTAGTAACAATATAGATAGAGCCCAGTAACATTTATGTAGCAGCAGTATTGGCAGACCCCTGTAACATTTCTGTTGCAGCAGTATAGGCAGACCCCTGTAACATTTGTGTAGCAGCAGTACAGGCAGAGCCCAGTATTTGTAACATTTCAGTAGTAACAGTATAGACAAACCACAGCAACATTTCTGTAGTAACAGTATAGACAGACCCAAGTAACATTTCTGTAGTAAAAGTATAGGCAGACCCAAGTAACATTTATGTAGCAGCAGTATAGGCAGACCCCTGTAACATTTCAGTAGCAGGAGTATAGGCAGAGCCCAGTATTAGTAACATTTCAGTAGTAAAAATGTGGACAGACCCCAGTAACATTTCTGTAGTAACAGTATAGACAGAGCCGAGTAACATTTCTGTAGTAACAGTATTGGCAGACCCCAGTAACATTTATGTAGCAGCAGTATAGGCAGACCCCTGTAACATTTCAGTAGCAGCAGTATAGCAGAGCCCAGTATTTGTAACATTTCAGTAGTAACAGTATAGACAGACCCCAGTAAAGTTTCTTTAGTAACAGTATAGACAGAGCTGAGTAACATTTCTGTAGTAACAGTATAGGCAGACCCCAGTAACATTTATGTAGCAGCAGTATAGGCAGACCCCTGTAACATTTCTGTAGCAGCAGTATAAGCAGACCCCTGTAACATTTATGAAGCAGAAGCATAGGAAGACCCCTGTACCATTTTGGTAGCAGCAGTATAGGCAGACCCCAGTATCATTTCTGTAGAAGTAAAGGCAGACCCCAGTAATATTTCTGTCTCCGCAGTATAAGCAGACCTCTGTAACATTTATATAGCAGAAGCATAAGCAGACCCCAGTACCATTTTTGTAGCAGAAGTATACGCAGACCCCTGTAACATTTCTGTAGTAACAGTACAGACAGATCCCAGTAGCATTTCTGTTGCAGAAGTATAGGCAGACCCCAGTAACATCCTAGTGGCAGCATTATAGGCAGACCCTTGTAAAATTTACGTGGCAGCAGTATAGGCAGACCCCTGTAACATTTACATGGCAGAACTATACGCAGACCACAGTAACATCCTTGTGGCAGCAGTATAGGAAGACCCCTGTAACATTTAAGTGGCTGCAGTATAGGCAGACCCCAGTAACATCTTTGTGGCAGCAGTATAGGAAGACCCCTGTAACATTTACGTGGCAGCAGTATAGGCAGACCCCTGTAACATTTACGTGGCAGAACTATGCGCAGACCCCAGTAACATCCTTTTGGCAGCAGTATAGACAGACCCCTGTAACATTTAAGTGGAAGCAGTATAGGCAGACCCCAGTAACATTTTTGTAGCAGAAGTATACGCAGACCCCTGTAACATTTCTGTAGTAACAGTATAGACAGACCCCAGTTACATTTCTGTAGCAGAAGTATAGACAGACCCCTGTAACATTTACGTGGCAGCAGTATAGGCAGACCCCAGTAGAATCCTTGTGGCAATAGTATAGGCAAACCCCTGTAAAATTTACGTGGCAGCAGTATAGGCAGACCCCAGTAACATCTTTGCGGCAGCAGTATAGGAAGACCCCTCTAACATTTAAGTGGCAGCAGTATAGGCAGACCCTAGTAATATCCTTGTGGCAGCAGTATAGGCAGACTCCTGTAACATTTACGTGGCAAAAGTATAGGAAGACCCCTGTAACATTCAAGAGGCAGCAGTATAGGCAGACCCCTGTAACATTTAAGTGGCAGCAGTATAGGCAGACCCTAGTAACATCCTTGTGGCAGCAGTATAGGCAGACCCCTGTAACATTTACGTGGCAAAAGTATAGGCAGGCCCCTGTAACATTCAAGAGGCAGCAGTATAGGCAGACCCCTGTAACATTTAAGTGGTAGCAGTATAGGCAAACCCCTGTAACTTTCTTGTAGCAGAAGTATAGGCAGGCAGACCCAAGTAAAATTTCAGTAGAAATACTATAGGCCAACCTCTGAAACATTGGGTTACCATGAGCGTAGGCGAAGGCCAGAAAAATTAGTTGGATAAGAGTATAGGCGTGGGCCCCAAAAACAAGTGTACCAAGAGTACAAGTGTACCTCTGAAAAATGTATCAACTGAGAGGGCAGGTGAAACCCATAAATATTTTTTGAAAGATACAGGTCACTGTTGCTTAATTTGTAACAGAGCCTGTAGGCAACCCTGTTGAAAAAAATGGTTCATGTTAAAGTATCAAAACGTTTGAAACTTTGAAAATTGTAAAAACATTGGTAGATGTAGATGAGCCTTTTGGGCCGCAGAAAAATTGGCCGTTCAGCGCGATGCCATGTTGTTTCAGGAGGAGGAGTAGCAGGAGGAGGACTAATGTCAGAGACAGATTGACAAAGAGAAATGCAACGTTTTCCCAGTGATAGAGAAGAGTGCTTTTATCTGCGGTTGCAGCAAAACGAATCTTTAGGTTACGTTGCTCTCCGCAGGTAGAGAAGAGAAGTCTGGAGAAGTAAGCATGTCAGCACTGGCAGTTGACAGGTGGGTACGCTTGTCCGTGAGGATTCCCCCAACTGCACTAAACACCCTCTCTGACAAGACGCTAGCGGCAGGGCAAGCCAGCACCTCCAGGGCATACAGCGCAAGTTTGTGCCACGTGTTTCAGTTTTGACAACCAATAGTTGTATGGAGCTGAGGCATCATGGAGGATGGTGGAACAATCAGCTACGTACTCCCTCACCATCTTTTTACAGTGCTCCCTCCGACTCAGCCTTGACTGGGGAAAGTGGACGGCAGACAGAGCGGTGTAAATAATTATGGAATTATTTGCGTACAGTTGGAGGCTGACAGCAGTATTGTAACGCTAACTCCAGGCAGAAGCAAAGAATACAGAAGGCTGCAAACAGGTCTAGCTGCGTAATAGTGAAGCACTACAACTCCCAGCAGCCACGCAGTAAAATGCAGACGGTCACAGATAGCCCTAAGAAGGAGCTATTTTTAAAAAGTTTTTGAAAAAGAATACAGGCTATATAGCATGTATATGACTTTCCCTCTATCAGGGGCTGTCGCCGTACGCTGTGCGTGAAGCTGACGGCAGACACAGAGCAGTGTAAAAAATTAGAGAATTATTGGCATACAGTTGGAGGCTGACAGCGGTTATGTAACGCAAACTGCAGCCAGAAACAAATTATACGCAAGGCTGCAAAAAGGCCTAGCTGCGTAAAAGTGAAGCACTACAACTCCCAGCAGCCACTCAGTAAAATGCAGACGGTCACAGGTAGCCCTAAGAAGGAGCTTTTTTAAAAAAATTTTTGAAAAAGAATACAGGCTATATAGCGTGTATATGACTTTCCCTCTATCAGGGGCTGTCACCGTACGCTGTGCGTGAAGCTGACGGCAGACACAGAGCGGTGTAAAAAATTAGGGAACTATTGGCGTGCAGTTGGAGGCTGACAGCAGTTATGTAACGCAAAGCTGTAATGCCTTTCCTGCATGTCTATTGGCTAGAAAATGGCGCTAAACATGCAGAGAAGGAAATGGCATTGACTCGAGTACCGCGTGGTGCTCGTCTCGAGTAACGAGCATCTCAAACACCCTAATACTCGAACGAGCATCAAGCTCGGACGAGTATGCTCGCTCATCTCTATTAATTATATATAAAGAATTCAGATATGTTTATTTCTATTGGTAGCTAAACTTTAAACTTTTTTTTAAGAAAAATAGGACTGGTTTTCCAAATTTGCCATAGTCATTGCTGGTTCAACAAACTTGTGGTTATATATTTATAAAAAATGTTTTCTACCTTAAAATTACCCCAAAGTGGCCACTAGGGGTCTCCCTTCTAACCTACAGTCCACTGTCTGGTGTCAAATAAAGCAAGTCTCTAGCAACAGAGACAGTTGGAAACGAAAGAGCAAGTCTTAACTAAGAGCTCATGTAATACATTTCTCCTCTGCATCCTGCTTTCCTCAAGTGCTACACTGGCGCCTTGTGAGTTATTTCTCCTCCCTTCTGTCTCAACACTTAGCAGTATTAGTTATCCCTCTCCAAATAAAAACTCTATCAGTCAGCTCTGTTATGCTTGTGCCAACACTGTAACCCTCAGAAGATCTTCCACTGATTACTGCCAACTTCATTACGCTCTTGCTCATAACAGTGCTGTGGATTGCTCAGATCAGTTAGGTAGAAGTTGCAGACACTTGCAACTTGATGGCAGCTATTATGCTATACTGTGGTGCCCAGGCTGCATTACCCAGAGTGGCGTAACAATAGAGATCACAGGGATCACAGTTTTAACTGAGTCCCTAATCTAGGGAAGCCCAGATACCCCTTCACCTCTAACATTTCTGGCTTGTCCTCCCGTGATCCAGCAGAGGTTTATTAACATAGACACTTCCTAATCTATCACACAGCAGCCCTGTACTAATGTTGCTGTATTAGGGCTCACACCCACTTGCGATTTTTCTTCTCTGCAATGCGACAGCGATGATTATGAAGCCAATGATTTTCAATGGTTTCATACTCAATTGCGATGTTTCAGCAGATCTTTGCATCGCAGAGAAGAAATCTGTGATATCGCTCAGTGTTCTCAATGGTGCCAGCAGCAACAGCGCCAACCCCAATTGAAAACATAGGGAGAATATCGCTGACTTCTGTCACAGCTATGACAGCTGTGGCAGGAGTTTCCTTCATCCCCACGGGGACCGCGGGGATGAAGAAATCCTTTGCCACAGCTGTGACAGTGACAATGACAATGATTTCATTGAATGGCTGTGATTGGCTGAAGGCACGTGTGTTTTCTGGAGGCAAGGATTTCAAGCCCTGCGTCCAGAAAGCAATGCTCTGCCGGGGACCAGGAGGGAGCAACAGCCTGCAGCAGCACCGCAGAACGCCAGGGGAAGTGAGTAATGAATTTTATTCTTTGCTCCGCTGTATTCCCGGCGTATAAGGTGACAGCTGGGGGGTCATCTTATACGCCCCGTCGCCTTATACGCCGGTATATATTTTTATTGTAACACATTTCTGGATGAATTGCAGGGAAGGGCTTATATATTTAAGCCCTTCCCGACAATTCATCCCGCGATCGCCGGCAGCCCATTGCTTTCAGTGGAACCTGCTGTATTGCCGGCTCCATTGAATTCAATGGGCAAACATCGTTCTTCTCTTCCACAGCTGTTACAGCTGTGGTAGAGAAGAATGATTTGTCTTCTATATGTTCTCAATGGGGTCGGCGCTGCTGCCGCCGGCTCCATTGAGCGCATATAGAGAAGAGAACAGGAATCGCAGATCGCACATAGGTGCGATCTGCGATTTCTATGGCCTAAGAAGGACCGTTGGGGTTCTTGAAGCCTAAAATCACTCCGAACACTCTCCCTATAGCAGCCCCGGCATCAACAGCACTTTCCCTGAACTATGTCAGAATGCATCTGTGGCGAGCCGCGGGCGGGCAGATTTTAATACTCGGGTAACACCTAATCTCGCCAGCCACTCACTGCAGGGGGGTTGGTATAGGGCTTGAACGTCGCAGGGGAAAGTTGTAATGCCTTCCCTGTCTTTCTATTGGCCAGAAAAGCGCGCAAATTTCTCAGGGAAGAAAATGAAAGTGACTCGAACATCGCGTGGTACTCGTCTCGAGTAACGAGCATCTCAAACACCCTAATACTCGAACGAGTATCAAGCTCGGACGAGTATGCTCGCTCATCTCTAGTTACAATATAAATATCACGAATACACGCCAACTTAAACAAGACATTTTTATAATATTATCACTATAGCAATAAACTAAAGCAAATATTACAGAGACAGAAGTTAAAGAATACGCCGCCGCAATAACAGACCACCAACATTACAGGAGATATGCTAAAATATACTTAGCAGTGAAACGCCTTTAAAATATCATTATAAATAGTACAAATACAAAATAATAAACAAAATGTTTATGCTTTTACATTAATATGAAAAATATTGTATTGTATTGCCTCTTTCAGACGTGTTTTGGGGGGAGTCCAAAAGATAAGCTGTCTCACTGTAAATTTGGCATGTATGACTTGTTCAGCTTCTGTTCTTATATACATGCAGCCCTTCATCATCCCCAGATTTTGCCTTCAGACATGTTTCACATGGCTACATGTATCTCCTTTACAGGCTTTCATTGTTCCTGCACTTGTGGGTAGAACTTTTCTTCTGTAATTAATCACTTTTTGTGTCTACTGCATCTGGAATATATTTTACTCTTATTTATCTATTAAAAGTGTCAGGATGCTCAACTCTGGAAGTCAGAAGGTCGCAGGCTTCATCTACTTGTCATGGTGGATTAACCACCTGGCGAGTGACTTCAATTTCTCGATAGTTAAAAAGACAGATGTAATTAAAACTGGTGTACGGCATTCTGTGTTCTGTAACTATCTCCTTTAAAGGGGTTGTCCGGCCACACAGGGTAAACATTTTTATAATGCTGCTGCTTTCCTTTCAGTAAGGATAGTAACAGACAGCATACAGGGGCTCAAACCGGCAGGCAGATCAGCTGGAATGTCAGTTTCTTACCTTAGAATTTGATCTTCACTGCAGCTTTCAAAGATGGCGCCTCTGTGCTGCCTTCCCACAATGCTCTGCGCTCTCCCTCTTCTGTGTGCGCGCTCTCGATGGTAGTAAGAGACATGAAAAGGCAGGATTTCCCTCAGCTCACGTCCTAGCCCCGCCCACGACACGCCCACCTCTATTGAACTGCTCTACAGTCTCTCCCCGCCCAGGCCCTGCCCCCTGCTGCATACTATAATCAGAAGGGGTTGTGGCCAGGGGAGACTGTTATACTCTCATGGTTCACGATAAAATCCTACCATGAGTGTAAACAGCAGCACAGTGTATAGTGAATGGAGAGGGGCAGGAGAGAGCCGAGAGAGAACTCTCCTGCAGCCCCCCACTGCAAAGCTACCTACTGCCACCCCACCCTGCTAAAGTAAAGTAAAACAAAACATTTCCCCACACACACATGCCCTCATAGTGCCCCTCCCACAGCGACCCCTCTCACAATGACCCCCCCCCCGACTTCTGTCAGCCGGGTCCCTGCACACACACACACACACACACACATCACTGCACCCCCCCCCCCCTTGCACACATCCATCCATCCACCCATCTCTCCCTCCCCCCCCCCCCTTCCCCCGGGACCTCTGACAGCCGGGTCTCCAGACACCACTAGCACACACACATCACTGCACCCCCCCCCCCTGCACACATCCATCCATCCATCTCTCCCTCTCCACCCCCCCCCCCCCCGCGCGAGAGCCCGCCCCTCCACTCATTCTTACCTTGGAGATGAAAAGCCAGCAGCCACGCCTCCCCTGCAGGCAGAACTGAGCTTCCCAGCGGCTGAAGTTCTTCTGCACATGCGCAGAGCTGTGCTGGAGAAGCGTGTCTCCGTCGTCCCGACAAGAAGAGGACAAGAGACTTGTCGGAACCCATGGCAACCGAGGAGCAACACAGGGGGGGGGCAGTCCAAAAGGTAAGTGAATAACTTCTGTTTGCCTAATTTACAATGCACAATGTATATTACAAAGTGCATTGTATTGGGCAAACAGAAGTAATGAGACCTAATGTTTATGGCCGGACAACCCCTTTAAGCAGCGGGTGACATAATAAAATGTGTTAGATACTTAATAAAGCTAGTTGTAATTAAACACAGTATGACCCTCTGTGTTGTGCATTTACCAATATGGCCTCTGGATTGTCTGCACGCATCTTGCCGAGATTATATTTTAATCACGCACCGCCTGGCTCCTATGGGGGAATTGCTAAACTATACAGATGTCTTAAGGGTATATAAAACAAAACAATGTTAAAAAATGGTTTACGAAAAATGATTGTTATAGCATTCAAAAACTGATCAGAAGCAAATTTGTAAGAAATAAAATAATTGTATCAGATACCGACCCACTCTGGCAAGCAGATCTCGTAAGCCTAATACAGTATTCTAAAAAAAAATGATGGAGTAAAATAAATTTTAACAGTTATAGACGCTTTATCAAAATACTCGTGCTGCGTCGGATAAGAAGACAAATCAGGAGCCTGCATTGCGAAAGCCCTCAAACTGATATTTGACAATGATGGTCGCATCCCTCTAAAAATTCACACAAACAGGGGTCGCGAATTTTTGAATTTCCTACAGCATACACCATTTCTATCCGACAAACACTGGCATTGGTTGAGCGTTTTAATTAGACTTTAAAAGCTAGAATGTGTGTGTGTGGGGGGGGGGGGGGAGTGGCCTGACAAGCATCGGGAAAAGTCACAGCAGGGAGAGCTTCGCTACAGAGCCACCCTTTTAGGCTTCTACCTGCGGGCAAAATCACTGGGAGAGATCCAGAAGGCGGAGGACGGGCTTCATCGGGACTGGAGGAGCATTTTGAGCGGCTTCCCGAAGAGATCGGTGCCGGCGTGAGGTGAGGCCTACCCGTCCAGGAGAAGCCGCGGGCTGGAGTGCCAGGCGCCGTCGTCCGGAAAAAAGGCCCGAGAATGACCGGACGCGGGAGCGGCAGGAGAGAAGTGACCGGAGGGCTCCACTGCAGCAGGGAAGGTATCGCCAGGCACGGAAGAGCGGAGGAGGAACGGCGGCCGGTGGGAGACAAGTGATCGGAGGTAGGACGCTGTAAAGGAGGGGGAGCAAGTCCCTGGCGGAGGCTGCAGGTAGAGGGGAAGCTGCGGGGAGCACACAGCAGCTGAACATAGTGCCTGGGAATACAGTCACACCCCCCCAAGCAGACCAGGGACCCCCCACAAGCGACTGGATAAGCCTGAGGGCTATAAATTAGGGGTGTTGGAACCCCATATTACAGTGGACTTGCACAGGCCAGGAAACCTTTAGCCCAGGGGAGCCTGAGTGAAGGAGGAGCAGAGCTCCCATACTGCAGCAAGAGGGGCATAAGAAAAGGGAACAAACTAGAGCTCAGGAAAGGGTCCTTTTTAGTACATTAAAAGAAAGGGCTTACCCAGATATAGGGCAAAAGACTCTGTGCAGCACTTGATGGGGGCCTCCTGCAGTTTTCTGTGTGGCTCCACTACCACCTAGTGTCTACTCTGAATACTGCAGGCCCTCAGCTTTACCGTCAAGCCTCCTTAGGAATTTATATATCCCTCTGATGCAGCAAGAAAACGGCCCAAGGCTGATTGAAGGGGACCTTCTTCAGCCGCTACAACGACCACCTCATCCTCTGGGAAAAATTTCACCCTGACCCCTGCAAAGGAGAGGAAACTGCCTCTTGAAGCAAACTGCGGGATCACCGCCCCCGAGCATTCTTCTTCCTCCCGCCTGCTTGCCATAGTCTTCGTTGCTCTGGGTTCAGACAGAGGCAGAAAAAGGACCCTCATTAGATAAGTAAGTATCCCATTCAGTCCAGCTTCTGAATTGCTGCTCTTCCGCATTCGCGAAGGAATAGCATGGCTGAATAACGCAGTCCCTTCCGTAACAATGTGGCTCCAGAGCAGCTCATAACATGACCATCTAGCGCTAATGAAGTCCTGAAAACTGCTGAACACCTTAACTACGTCTTCCAACGCTCTTTACAAGCAACAGTACCCTCTGGCTGATTTCTCTCTACATTGCCAGTGACTAACTTAATTCGCATAACTCTGCATTGATTATCCATGATGGGAAAGCACTGTATTAAACCGGCTGTCCCGAGGAGACTCTCGGACTCCCCCCCCCTTGGTCTCCGCAGCAATAGAAACAGGACTGCTACTTCCCCCTCAAGCAGTCCTGAATTGGAGGAAGACGTACCCAGTGCCCAAAGTCCCAACGCTCCATCCCAGAATTCCACACCAGGCTCTTTCTCTCCTATCCCGGGCAGCCCCACCACCCCGACCAGAGGAAACAGCAAGATGAGTACCCAAGGACCCCTTCCAGCCTCCCCTTCCTCAAAGGGCCCTGTAGCTAAAAAAAAAGCCAAAACAACTAACCGCCAGGTACACCTCCACAGACAGAAGCTATCAATAACCTCCAATCCTACCCAGATTCTGAGAGCCCCTTAACTACCAGCACCCTTAACAACCTGCTGTTATCACTACGAAAGGATATTTCTAAAAATATACAGAATCTCTCAGGGTAACTACAATCTAATATTAATCATTTGGCTGCTCGCACTGACCATATTGAACAAAAATTAGAAGAATTCACTAAAGCACATAATGAACTGGTAGATGCTCATAGAAACCTGGAAGAAGAAATAACCCATCTACGAGAAAAGGTTATAGACCTGGAAGATCGATCCAGAAGGAATAACCTCAAGTTTAGGGGAGTCCCGGAAACTGTTTCCTCACCAGACATTCCTCACTACCTACTCAAGATGCTCCAAATACTCCTCCCTGACCTCACTGATGTGAAATATGCTATCGACAGGGCCCACAGGATCCCGAAAGCCCATTCCGTACCTGAATACCAAGAGACATTTTGGCGAGGATCCAGTTCTATAAAATTAAAGAAGAAATTCTGTCCATTGGAAGATATAGAGGAACACTGCCAGCCCCATAAGAAAACATACAGATATTCCCATACCTCTCGGCTGCTACACTACAGTTACGCAGGCAATTCAGAACTCACAACAGCACCCTGGGGAGCCCATATCAGATGCAGATGGGGCCTCCCTACTAAGCTACTGATCTCTAGAAATGGGACTCTCCATGTAGCAGCATCGGTGGAAGAAGGCCTCACCCTTTTGAAGTCATGGGAGTTTCCTGCCTCTCAGAAATCCCTGAAGATGGTGTGGAAATCCCCCTCAAGGGTCGAACAAGAGTGGTCAACTGCAGACAAACATGGTCGACACGCGTGGTCTGGTAATTCACCAAGTCATCTGTCCTTTTTTCTTTTCCATTACCCGGAGCCAATTACGGATGGTTTGAAATGCTATCCCCCCAATTTTCCATTCACCCAATGTGCACCGGCACTGGATGAACAATATTTTGATGTTTTCAAACGTTGATGTTTACTTTTATGTTAGTATTGGTTATAAATGTTTCTCTAGGAGGTCTCTTCACCATTTATTATCCTCAAAATTAAGAAATACAGAATTTTCTGCAGAGCATTAATCTCCCCAGCCTAACTTCCGAACAAGCCGCACTCTCTACACCAATTATCTCGCAGGAAGTTATGAATATGATCAAACTATTAAAGCCTCATAAGGCTCATGGTCCAGACGGCTTTTCAAACGGTTACTATAAAAAAAAATTCCCCCTTGTTGGCCGGGGCGATGAAAAGCGGCTCCTTCCCATGCCAGATGTTGGAGGCCTTGATTGTCACAATTCCTAAACCAGGAAAGGAGAATACATCCCCGACTAACTTCCGGCTCATCTCCCTGTTGAACACGGACGTTAAAATTTATGCAAAACTCCTAAGTGTAAGGCTGTTTGCGGTCCTCCCGTCGCTGGTAGCAATAGATCAAGTGGGATTTGTCCCTCAGGGCTCAGTCACACGGGCACATCGGCGCCTGTGTTACTGCAGCTAGCAGACGGCTGTACCTGAAGATTGACGTCTCTCTGCAGCGCCGGAAGGAAGAACATGTGACCGGCTTCATTGCCGGTCATGTGTTCTTTCATCAGCACTGGAGAGAGACATTCGTCTGCAGGTACGGCCGTCTTCTAACTGTCAGTCACACAGGCGCATTGGCGCCTGTGTATGGGTGCCGATGCGCCCGTGTGACTAAGCCCTCAGAGGCAGGCCCGATGGTACCCGGCGGTTTTTGAACCTCGTCAGGGTGGTGGAAAGGAACAGAATACCTGCAATGCTTTTGGCATTAGACGCGGAGAAAGCATTTGATCGGATACATTGGGGATTTCCGAGAGCCACCTTGGAGAAGTTTGGCTTCTCAGGGCCGATTAAAACAGCGATCATGTCCCTATACTCGGCACCTTCTGAGAAAGTCTTCTCCTCGGGATGTCTGTTCCCTTCATTCGCTATTTCTAATGGCACAAGGCAGGGGTGCCCTCTTTCGCCTCTTATATTTGCCCTAGTGATGGAACCACTGTCGGAGCGGATTAGGAGCAACCAAAATATTCAAGGAATCAAAATAGCAACGCAGGAACACAAGATAGGGCTATATGCGGAAGACGTCATATTAGCAATCACTAACCCTATCACCTCCCTTGTGCAGGCCCAATCCACTCTAGTCCAATTTGGTGAGGTTTCATACTATAAGGTGAACAACACAAAATCCCAAATGTTAAATCTTGGTTTAGATGCCAAAATAACACAAGCTATAACAGACTCCTTCCCCTTCACCTGGTGCGAACAATCTATGCCATATCTAGGCATCAATATAGCGTACCCTAGCTCCCTTACCTTTTCCAAAAACTACTCACCACTTCTTAACCGGATTCCATGTATTCTAAGTAATTTTCGCAAAACTTTCATATCCTGGGCAGGCAGAATTGCAGCTATCAAAATGATGATTCTACCACAAATTCTGTATATTTTCAGAACAGTAGCGATCCCAATCACTGCACATTTTCTGTCCAAACTCCAAGCCTTTAGTAATCAATTTATTCGTGGGGGAGCGCACGCTAGAGTTAAATTTTCCACCCTGGCAAGACCATACGAATTAGGAGGCATGAGGCCACCCAATATCAAACGATATTTTGCTGCTGTTATACTAGACCAAATCAAGCAGTGGTGAGCCACATCACACACAAAATGGGCGGCTATAGAGACAGCGCCCCTGGGCGCTCTCCTGATTTCTCTTCTTGGAGTTAGGCAACCCCCTTTGCGGACACACGCACTTCCAAGTCTCCAGGTTTCGGTCCAGATATGGAACCAACTAGCCTCTTCAGCCTAGGAAAGGGTTGTGACTACGGCCCTCCCTCTGAGATTTCTTTCCTCTATTCTCCCAGACTTCGAGTACGGAAAATGGGAGGCATTTGGCATTAAAATAATAGGAGACCTTTGTAAGGAGGGGGCTTTAACAGACTTACTTACATTAAGCAGGGTATTTAACCTTCCTAGTAAACTGGGTTTTTCACACTTGAGATTAAGATATGCCTTACAATCCTAAAACATTCATAAACCAATGTTCCCCAAGACGGCCTTCATTTTTTTTCACTTTCTGTGGGTACTCTGGAGGCATATCTACCTTTTATGAGAACTCATTCTCTCAGATAGCATAATCTAAGTCTGCTCATATGACGCTCTGGGAACTTGATCTCAAGCAACAATTCAGCCTGGAAGAGTGGAATCGGGCTCTTGCCTGGACTAAAAAGATATTGCATAGTATCACCCACTGGGAATCCTCCCAGAAGATATTTCTACGATGGTATCTGACCCCAGCAAGGCTATCTAGAATGAATGAAGAGATTCCGGAGACATGTTGAAGAGAATGTGGAGCGAAGGGCACTTCCTTTCATATGTGGTGGTCGTGCCCGGTCGTACGATCCTTTTGGAACGTAGTATTTGATTTTATTTATTCCATGACATACCAGTATGTGTCCCCTGACCCGGCGGTGGCCCTCTGTTTCTTGAATACCCATAAATTGTCTGCCCTCTACTTGGCTCTCACCTCACACATCATTCTCGCGTCACGTTTGACAATCACCAGACATTGGAGATCAAAAGAAACTCTCTCTATACTTGAAGTAAGAAATTCAGTGAATCATACTTTTCACTTAGAGGAAGCTTACTCACGTAGATTTGTCACCAAGTCCCCACAAATGTCCTTTTGGGCGGCTTGGCTGGACTATACGGGGATTAACCCTCTGTAATTGGGATCCATGAAGGCTGAGGATGTGTGGTAGAGGAGATGCAGATGGACGGGCTGGTCCGGGCCCGGGTACAAAAAGGTCCTCTTTCATCTAACAACCCTTGCTAGAGATGTACACATAGCCCCCTCTACACCTCCTCTTCCCCAAGTCTACAATTCTTGTCATAATTCTTTTTATTGTAATGTCTGACACGCAAGTAAATTGTTCAAGACAGTTGTATACCTGGCAATGGAAATGTACCTTCGTTGGTTTGTTTGTTAAAATATAATTTTTTTTTTCTTTTCTTTATTTCTCTTTTCTGTATGAAAAATACTGTTAATAAAAATACAATTGCTCAAAAAAAGAAAAGCTAGAATGTGGCGATACCTCACAAAACATAACTCTTTTAGGTATATTGACATTTTACCGAATCTTGTATACAGTTATAATCAAACTTACCACCGTACTATTCAGTACCGTCCATTGGATGTCACTAAAAAGAACTTCTTAAGAATATGGTGGAATATCTACAGAGATATTCTGAACTCAAAGCCTGACAAGCCTTCTTTTAAAATCGGGGTTCATGTAAGAATTTCGCATTATAAAGGAATATTTGCTAAAGGATACAAGCAAATGGCCATGCACGCTCCTCTGGGTAATATGCACATAAGGGAGATGGAATAAATCCTCCTCACTTAGTTTATAGTCTAGTTGCTCTCCCTAAGGAAAAAAGATAGCGTTTCTGATCCCCATCCCAGGCCTCTCACTAGCAAAGCCAGACTCCTGCTGTACACTGATGAAGGGCAAAAACCCTAAAACAGCTGTATGTACATTGAGTGTGGCTTTGCTTTGAATTCTCCATCATTGTAACAAGGCTTGTATAAAAAGGTTGACTTCGGTTTGAAAGAATGCTGCCTTTCAGCAGGTGGCACTGTGGAGGTACTATTCCATCTCCCTTATTTGCATATTACCCAGAGGAGCGTGCATGGCCATTTAAGTCTCCTCACTTAGTTTATAGTATAGTTGTTCACCCTAAGGAGAAAAGATAGTGTTGCTGACTGCTATCACTTGAAACATCCCATTTGCAGAATGGCTATTGTTGGTTAGGCAAATTCACAAGTTTGAGAATATTTCTAACAACAGATCTAAGTTAGGTTGGCTATGGTCCAGACTATTTACATAAGATATAATTTCTTTTTTTATTCCCTTTCCCTCTCAATACATGGGTAAGGGGTTACAGTGCCCTCTCTTTTTTTTTTTTTGTTAAGTGTACTTTTTCTTCTACTTTTTAAAATTTATGCTTAACATCAATGACAAATCTAAGTAAACAAGCTACTAAGGGCCCTTTTACAGGAGCCAATAACTTGATTAAATTCCAGCATCGTCATTCAGTTTTTGCATGCATAAAACTGAACGATGGATTGGCCCCTTTAAGAATGACTACCTGTATAATTTGAATGAAGATGGGCAGTCCAGAGCGATTCTAGGCCCACTCCACTGATATTCATTAGTGATGACTGTTCCTACCCAGTTTCCCTGGAAATAAGACCTACTTCGAAAATAAACCCTAGTATGATTTTTAAGGATTGTTGAGGATGCAGAATGATTTTTCAGGATTTTTGAGGATTCTTGAACTATAAGCCCTACTCCAAAAATTAAGCCTCAGTTACAAGTAATAATTAATATAAGACTCTTTCGTATTTTCGCAGAAACAGGGGTATGTAAAAGCATAGGAACGATTATCGCTGGGACAACTGTCAAGCAAGTGTGCCCGACAAGTTGTCCTGTGTAAAATGGCCCTAAGGAAATACTGATATAGTAAAATTTTACATGTTTCTTATGGAAAACTTGAGGAATACAAATACTAAGTTCTAAAATGCACACATTTCATCCTATAATGACGCTATAATAACTGCCCAACAAATGTTGCATCTGGGACTAGAAACATTTCTTTTAATAAGTATAAATACAAAAATTGTTTATAATTGTGGGCTGGAATTAACTATAGACAATATTTTTCATGGGGCAGCCTCTTTAATGAATACCTAAACAGTGAAATTCTGTACATAACACAAAAATGTAAAACTAATGAAAAACACTCCATTTACTTTTAATGAAATTTAAAGATCAATTAACATACATTACATATGCAGCAAAGGCATGCAATATTCAGGTATGACAAAGGTAATTTTATAATTTGAAAATCAATGAAAGAATTAAGAAAAAAATGTAACCATCCTATATTAATATTTTAATATTTCTACTGTTCAACAATAAAAATAATAGTAGCAGCAGTAACAGCAATGAATACTAGTCAAACAGACAAACAGAGATAGCATTTGTATCGGTAAGAAGTTGTAGGAGGGTATGCAGTACAAGGAGGGGGTCAGGCAAAGGCAAGGTCATTGTACACGCAGTAGCTAATCTGGAAGTCAGTCAAAAACAAGGTACGTGCGTGCTGCAGAAGAACCAACAAACACTGGCAAAGACAGGAGGTAACAGAGGCATTTAAAGGCTGCCAGGACTCCCGCCCAAGCAGCTGATTGGGTCAGAGAGTCCTGACAGCCACAAGAACCAATCACGGGGCACCAGGAGAATCAGGCACCCGGCAGCAGCATAACCAAGAGAGCCAAGCCGCCTGGGTGTAATGGCAATGGGACGCCACATTGGGGGCGGCACCCGCTGAGCCCATAGCAACCTGGCAGCGTCCAGAATACCTGTGGCCAGGGGAAGTCTACAAGACCGGACTTCCCCTGCCTTGCAGTCCTGCAGCCTAGTTGTCCGGACCGGCGGTGATGGCACAGAGACCCCGAGAGCCGCCGGTTCTGACATCTACACAGATGTATCATTTGTACCATTTCCAGTTTTTCTCATTAAAAATTGGACTAAATCTACTTATGTTTTTTTGAAGACCACTGTTTTGCTCACTTTTCAAATGTGGCAAGTGATGAGAAATGTCACAAATTTTAGCGCAAATGTATCACATACCATCTTTTTTTAAACTAGCTATGCAAACAGCTGGCATACACTGCTTAGTATATGTAGGTCACTGAGTGTGTATATATATATATATATATATATATGCAAAAGCACTCACTGACTGACTAGCCACTAATTCTCTAATTTCCCTTTGTCGTGCAAACATGAAATTTGGCACAACCATTCTTTAGGCCCTTTAATTCTCATCTGGTCTCTGTGGTTTTCAAACTGAACCAAAATGCAAACGTTTAGCTTTCCCATTTTTGGATTCAGTCTTAGGGCGCCCAGCCACTGGCGTTTTTTAACCTGCGTTTTGCGTTTTGCGTTTTTCCTGCACAGGCATAGAGATAACATGTGTTCCTGTCCACTGGCGTTTTTTTTGCGTTGCGTTTGCGTTTTTAACATAGGAACTGTCAGTTGCATATGTGTCCTTATTTTTCTCCTAATGCACCCATGAATGTCAATGGAAATTAACGGAAAAGCCGCGAAAACGCCACGAAAAACGCTGCGAAAAACGCGCGGGAAACGCGGCAAAAACGCTGCGTTTTTTCCCACGGAAAACGCAAACGCCAGTGGGTGGGCGCCCTAAGTTTAGACTAAAGAAAAATGGTGTGAACCAAGCCCTATATATAATTATTTCCACTTTTGATTTTCCAACTGACAAATCATCCCGATTCATTGTGAACTCAATCATGGAAAATAATTTATCCAATTTCATAAAGATGAGCCAATATTTAAAGAGTCTTTTCCAATTACTGAACAAGATGTGATTCATCATAATTGACCATAAATCTCAGACTTCGTGCTTTGATGGTGCTATTGCAATGTATGTAATACGGTTACATTTTACAAAGCTAAAACCAAACTTAGCGACATGTGGATTTATAATGTTCTGCATAAATGGCTGCATTTACAGTACTTATATACGATAATAACAATGGCTTCCCTTGGATTATGAGCTCAGTAATGGGCTCAGAATATAACCTACAATACCTACTATTTCAAATTCGATTACATGACAAAATGGCTAATGTACACTGTTGTGGTGGCAGATACCAAGCTCTGTAGGACTTAACATGAATGTAATGAAGATAACTAATGGGCACATTCATGTTGTCCTATTTCTCCTGGCTACAAGTGCTAAAAAAATCTGTGTTAAAATGTGCTTATCTGGCTTAGGATATAAAGTATCAAATACTGACCTGATAGTATCTGCCTTCATAAGTGCACCCGCAGTCACTGACGGGAACACAAGTGCTTCCACTGAGAACAAAGCCATCATCACAATCACAAGCTTCGCTACATGGCTTACTGCAGTTGCTTGCTGCATTCTGGTCTAAGCATGTGACGGGGCAAGCACTGGCACATGCATTGTAATGACTGTTCGTAGGACATTCGATGGCTGAATACACATAAAATACAGGAAAAATTATCAATATGAAAAAGTGAAACTTTGGCAAACACATACAAATCCATTTTCAAGAGTATAGTAAACTACTATAATAGGAATAATTATACATTTTATGACAATACATACGACAGAAAGAAGAGTTTCTCCAGGCAACGACAACTTCAGCTCTTTCACAGGCATCAGCATAAGCCTCTATTGATTTACATAGAGTCTCATTTCCAAGTGCACAAACATCATATACACAGCTGTCAAAGAAGCGGTCAGGATTGATTACTGATATGCAGGCCTGGAATGGTCCATATTTATTTTTTAGCAAGCCACAGAAAGCATCACTTTTGTAAAGCTCTTCATTCTCCAGTGGACACGGTGGTGGTGGTATAGGGTTAATCAGCTATCTCCCAGCTGATTTGAGTTCTGTGCCAACTATCCGTTAAGCATTAAGAAGTCATCATGTTGAATACCATTACAATTTCCACACATCATATTATGGTAGTACAAAGACACCATCAAAGATACTGTATGATCGGTATTGTAGGAGACCTTAAGGTAGAAATCAACCTCTACAAGTATATATCTGCCACTTGAGACATGCACAAAATCTGTTGATGAGTTTCCTCTGCTAATTAGCAATACTTGTAAATTTCTCCATACTCCATTAACCCACAGAAAGACATTTGCAGATTATATTAGATCAAATCAAAAAAGCTTTCTATTTTCAAATTGTAATGACAATTCTCCATGTTTTTTTAACCTACCAGCACTTTACTGGGCTAATTTTTTAACATTGTTTTTGTGTAGTTGTAAACCTCTACTGTAACACTCTTTATCCAAGACTCTGTTGTGTTCCCACAATGCTTGTTCTCGGCTTTAAACATTAAAATAAAAAATAGATCCCGTATAGTTACAAGTCTTGGAGAGGGTATAGGTACATGTACCCATAAAGTGGTGTATTTCTTTATCAAATGTGTTATAGTGTGGGTCCCCATAGATTGTGCATTCTCCAAATGTGTGCTTGTAGCAGCCATGGATTACATCTTCCACACAACATTATTGCTCAGGTGGACATGAAGCAGAGTTACAGACTAGGTTGCCTCCTGCTGAGGGACAACTACACTTTGTAGAACATGAATCATCAGTCCAGAATTCAGAGCCTATAGGATAATGTTTACCATCTTCCCAACATCCACATTGGTCATCTGGAACACACTTATCATGATAGAGCATGTAGCCTGCATCACATATACATCCTTCAGTACATGGAAGAGAGCAGCTGGATGGTGACGTTGGGTTTACACAAGTGACTGGACAGGCAGTGCCACATTGCTCATAGTGACTGTGAAGGGGACACTTCAGGGCTGTAAAAGACACACAATTTTGAAATGTTGCATTTACTTCTTAAATAAAATATATTCTCCTTTATCTAGTCATTGATGAGGATTTCTGTTTCTATTTTTCCATTTTATTTAATGACCAATTAAAATTTAGACTGTTTCACATACTGTCCTATGATTTCATTAATCTGATATGCAATACATTATAATGGTATAGAAGGTGTTTTATCTTTTGTTACAAGTCATTGTACTATCAGGATACTTGGCCTATGTTTTCTGAACCTTCAGTTATAGAAAGACATTGAAATATAGTTTACAGCCAAGGAAAATGAACCCTACAGTACTTACGACAAAACTTTGGATTTCTCCAAGAAAGTACATGCGCTCCTGCAGCGTGACAAGCATCTGTTTATGCTTGAATATGGTTACAGTGGATGTCTGGAGCTAGATGAAGTTCACACAAATCATGGAAACAACTTACAAAATATTCATGAGGATCAACTATTATATGACAGTGTTGGAATACATCATCAAAGGGAAGCATTATGCCACATGATACATTGCTTTGAATTACATATATTTGCTCCTTGGAACATAAAGGTGAAACTACAGAGGGTGGTGAACAACTGGAGGGATAGAAATAATGTGTTTTCCTAGTGATGTTGCATTAAGCCATACAATGAAGAGCCCAAAAATGCTACACATAGCATAGTGGGCTTCATGTACAAAACTGCAGAGGAGGTAACCATAATAACAATGTAACTTATTCTTTAATATTCTAACATGCAGTAGATCGTCACCTTTAAACACAATATTATTTTTAAATGCTGGTTAACTTCTTAAATTTGTATTCCACAGATTGTGCAAAATTCTCAAAATTTCCCATAACATTTCCACTTATTACCATTATTCAAAATGTCCATTTAAATCATCAAACTGAACTCAAGCTCTTGGACCACGTCAAACCAAAGTTTTCATTGGACGGCAAAATTATGAAAAAGAGACTCTCATACTTCGACCACATAATAAAAGTAAATTCATAAGAAACATTGAAAATGCTTAGAGTGGTCAGCGGCAAAAGAAGACCTGGCCACCAAAGAACGTGCTGGCTTAATACAATTACAGCAGACACCAACATGCAAATAATCGAACTGAAAGAAGCAGTACAGAAAAAAAAACGCATGCAGAGGACTGACCCATAGTGTCCGAGAGCTGATCATGACTAAATGCATAAAAAAGAGATAGAAGAGAACAGAAAAAGAGAAAGATAGAAAAAGATAAAAAGACAGCATTAGTGACTTTCCTGTCAAAGTATAAGACTAGTAATAACATTTCTTCTGCTGTCCTTTGAAGAGAAAAAAAAATTATGTGAGAGACTGTTTACCCCGTTAAATTTACTTATATGGAAGGTTATTTATTCTGAGAGGAAAAGTTACATTTACCTATCAATTTCTGAAATTTTACCTTGAAATCCCCCTTTAATCAATGACCCCCTTTCCATTGAGGGTTTTTCATCTGAAACCAGAGGCATAACTTAAAGCTTCAGGGCCCGAATCCAAAATCTGCAATGGGGCCCCCAACTATAATGCTTTATTCACAGTACTGGGCTCCCTGTATGGAGAATAGAGGCCTTTTAGGCCCCCTAAGGCTCATAGGCCCAAGTGGCCCCGGGATCCTTTCCATCTCTTATAGTTACGCCACTGTTTGAATCCAAGGTTGTTGAAACTATGATGGCCTACAGGCACCACCACAATGTTAAAAAGTATTCCCACACCCATCTAAGTGTTTTATACAGTTTCCTACTTGTATATCTTTTTATTCAGAAGATATTCTGGGGGGCCTTAGCTTTTGAATCACCCTGCAAATCTTCCAATAGTCCCATGAATAGTGATGTTAAATATGTGTAGATTGTTTAACTCATGACCAAGTTGGGTGGGGTAAAGACCCTATATTAGTTTTACATGAACACTGGGTTCAGAAATGTTAAAGATAAGGAACTGATATTTTAGCTTGCTGTCACGGTATAGGATAAAGTGACAGCCCTGTCCAGTTAGTGGCAGTATGTGCAGAATATATCATTGTATCAAACAAAACACATAAAATGGCAAGAACTCTGTTATCTGCTCTTAGCTTATATGAAGCAGGCAGGGAGGATTTAACCCCTTAAGGACATGGCCTATTTTTCGTTTAAGGACGCAACGATTTTTGGCGGATTTTCTTCTCCATTTTTCAAAAGTCATAACATTTTTATTTTTCCATCGATGCGGCAATATAAGGGCTTGTTTTTTTATCGGTGCCACTTTTGGGAACATTGACTATATTGTAAAACTTTTATTTTTTTTTTATGGTAGCAGGGAGAGAAAGCGCATCAATTCTGCCATAGATTTTTCTTTTTACGGCATTAACAGCATAAATGACACAATCCATTTTTTCTGCGGGTTGGTACGGTTACAACGATACCAAAATTCTTACTTTTTTTTAGGTTTTTCCACTTTTCAAACCTTTTTTTGGAAATCTTTTTTTTTTCTAAATCACAGTATTCAACATAACATAGTAACATAGTATGTAAGGCTGAATGAAGACAATGTCCATCTAGTCCAGCCTGTCTATTCTACTGAGTTGATCCAGAGGAAGGCAAAAAACCCCAAGGCCAGAACCCAATTAGCCCTTTTGGGGAAAAAATTCCTTCCCGACTCCCTAATGGCAATCAGACTAATCCCTGGATCAACCCCTAATAGTTCCTACCTTCCTATATACCCAGATTGACACTTAACCTAAGATTTATATCCTGTAATATCCTTCTTCTCCAGAAAGTCCCCTTTTAAACTCCTCTATGGATTTTGCCATCACCACTTCCTCAGGCAGAGAGTTCCACAGTCTAACTGCTCTTACAGTAAAGAATCCCCTTCTATGTTGGTGATGAAACCTACTTTCCTCTAATCGTAGCGGATGTCCTCTTGTTACCGTCATGGTCCTGGGTGTAAACAGATCGCGGGAGAGATCTTTGTACTGTCCCCTCATGTACTTATACATGGTTATTTGATCGCCTCTTAACCTTCTTTTTTCTAGAGTAAATAGTCCCAATTTGGATAGCCTCTCAGGGTATTCCAGTCCCGTCATTCCATGTATTAGTTTAGTTGCCCTTCTTTAAACCCCCTCAAGCACTGTGACATCTTTCCTGAGCACCGGTGACCAGAATTGTAAGCAGTATTCCATGTGAGGCCTGACAAGTGCCTTATATAATGGAAGGATAATGTTCTCATCCTTCGCCCCTATACCTCTTTTAATGCACCCCAAGACTTTATTTGCCTTTGCAGCAGCTGACTGGCATTGGTTACTCCAGTTTAGTCTATTATCCACTAATACCCCCAGATCCTTTTCCATATCACTTTTCCCCAGCGGTACCCCATTAAGTGAATATTGGTGACATCCGTTTCTCCTGCCCATGTGCATAGTCTTGCATTTTTCAACATTGAACTTCATTTGCCATTTTCCTGCCCAAGCCCCCAGCTTATCCAGGTCCGTTTGTAGCCGCACGTTGTCCTCCGTTGCATTAATTATATTGTATAATTTAGTGTCATCTGCAAATATTGATATTTTGCTGTGCAGCCCCTCTATCAGGTCATTGATAAATATGTTGAACAGAGTGGGGCCTAATACTGAACCCTGTGGCACCCCACTAGCGACTGTGGTCCAATCAGAGTACGAACCATTTATTACCACCCTCTGCTTTCTATCATTGAGCCAATTTTTTACCCACTTACACACGTTTTCGCCCAGTCCGAGCTGCCTCATTTTGTATATTAGCCTATTATGTGGCACGGTGTCAAAGGCTTTAGAGAAGTCCAGATATACAAGATCAATAGATTCTCCCTGGTCCAGCTTAGAGTTTACTTCATCGTAGAAACTGATCAGATTTGTCTGACATGAGCGACCCTTCATGAATCCATGCTGGTGAGGAGTTATTCCCTTATTCTCCTTGAGGTACTCATCGATGGCGTCTCTCAGAATCCCCTCGAAAATTTTTCCCGTTACTGAAGTGAGACTTACTGGCCTGTAGTTACCAGGCTCACTTTTGCTCCCTTTTTTGTAAATTGGAACCATGTTGGCAATGCGCCAATCCAATGGTACAACGCCGGTCTTGATAGTGTCTAGAAATATTAGGTATAGCGGCCTAGCTATCTCTTCACTTAGTTCCCTTAGTATCCTTGGGTGTAATCCATCTGGGCCCGGCGATTTATCAATTTTAGTTTTCTTTAGACGCTTCCGCACCTCCTCCTGCGTTAGGTATGAGATATTTTGTGAGGGGTTCGTTTTATTCCCCTGCATCTCGTGTGGCATTTCCTTTTCGTTTGTGAATACACTTGAAAAGAAACTGTTTAGTAGATTTGCTTTCCCTTCGTCATCATCAATGATTTCTCCTGCATTGTTTTTTAAAGGGCCAGCGCTCTCCCTGCAAATCCTTTTGCTGTTAATATAGTTGAAAAATAGCTTCGGGTTGTTCTTGCTTTCTTTGGCGATCCGTCTTTCTGCTTCCTCCTTGGCAGTTTTGATCGTATCTTTGCATATTTTGTTTTTTTCCCTGTATGATTTTAGCTCTTCTTCGCTGCCTTCTTGCTTTAGTAGTTTGAACGCTTTCTTTTTTTTGTTTATTGCCCCTCTTACCGTCCTGTCGAGCCACATTGGTTTCCTTTTAGTTGAGTTTCTTTTATTTTTAAAGGGAATGAACTGTTCACATGAGGTGATTAGGATCCTTTTAAACTTTTCCCATTTGTCCTCTGTACCTTCATTTTTGAGGATGTTGTCCCAATTAATGTTACCGATAGTAGTTCTAAGCTGATCAAATTTTGCTTTACTAAAGTTTAGTTTCTTTGTTGCTCTTTGATAAGGCTTCCTATTGATTGACAGCTGGAAGTTGATTATATTGTGGTCACTGTTCCCCAAGTGCCCCTTAACCTGCACCCCCTTTATACGTTCCGGTTTGTTGGTTAGTACTAGGTCCAGAGTGGCTCTCCCTCTTGTTGGTTCCTGCACAAGTTGGTTCAGGTAATTGTCTTTACTCTCAAGAACTTATCACCCCTTTGAGATTTGCATTTTTCCTTCTCCCATGTTATATCTGGATAATTAAAGTCCCCCATGATAATTACTTCGTTGCGGTTTGACACCTCTTCTATCTGCCTTAGTAGTAAGCTTTGTGGCTTTAGGTACAGGTAGTATTTCCGAGAAAACCACCCTGGAGGACCGTGCCCTAAGCTTGGATCCTAAGTCCCTGAAATCATTTTTGAGGGCCCTCCATTGACCTCTAACTTGTTCATTGGTGCCAACGTGCACCATGACCGCTGGATCCTCACCAGCCCCTCCCAGTAATCTGTCAATCCGATCCGCGATGTGTTGAACTCGAGCGCCAGGAAGACAGCACACCATTCGACGATCCCGGTCTTTATGGCAGATTGCCCTCTCTGTCCCCCTAATAATTGAGTCCCCCACCACTAGAACCTGGCTAGCCTGCCCTGCACTCCCCGTCCCTGTCTCACTGGAGCAGTCATCCCCCTGGCGTTCAGAGGGCATGTCGTGCTGCAGCGGTGCTGGCTCTGTAATGGCATCGCCCTCATCTGCCAACGTTGCAGACATGTTGGGTTGTGCCAGTACAGGACCAGCCTCCCTGGATCTATTCCCTCTACGCCTCCTTCTATCTGTCACCCAGCTAGCTGCCTGCTCATGTATCTGCCTATCCTGTATCTCCTGTATCTTTTTTATTTTTTATGTACGGAGCTCTATATGGGCTAATTTTTTGCGAGACGAGCTGTAGTTTTTATTGGTACCATTTTGGGGACTATACGGCTTTTTAAAATCACTTTTATTGCGTTTTTAGGGAGGTAAAATGCTAAAAATTAGCATTTTGCCTCAGTTTTTTAGCGTTTTTTCCGTGCACAGTCAAAAGCATGTGCAACTTCTTGTATGCGTTGTTACGGATGCGACAATACCAAATATGTGGGATTTTAATTTGTTTTTACCTTTTTTTATGCTAATATGAAAAAAAGCATACAAATGTTTTTTTTTTACATTTTTTTTACTTTTTTTTTTTTTTACACTATTTTTGTCCCTCTGGAGCACTAACAGTACAGCACTGATAATCACTGTGATAAGGCATGGCAGAGCTACTGTCCTGCCATGCTTTATCGCTTATGCAGCGATCACAGGCTATGGCAATACAGGACGCCAGTGTCTGCCATGGCAACCAGCCGGACTCTCTGCGATTATATCGCGAGAGCCCGGTGACGTCACAGAGGGAGCATGCTCCCTCTGTGTACCCCTCCCATGCCGCAATCTACATAAATCGTGGCAGGGAAGGGGTTAACAGCGGGGGGCGCATCTCCGTTCAGCTTTAAAAATATTCCATGCATGTATTAGGCTGCTTTTACATCTGTGTTAGGGATCAGTTCAAGGTTTTCGGCTCTCTGTTCTATTTTTGGAGGAGACAATATGAAATAAAACAGAATAAAATGAACAGTTTTTTTTCCCCACTGACTTCAATGGGATTTCAAAACAATGGGATGTTTCTGTTTGCTTCTATTCCATCAGGTTTCCAGAATTTTGGACAAAAAAATAATGCTACAGATTGTGTTACATACACCGAATAAAATGGAAGCAAACTGGAGGCTTTTCTTTCACTTTGTTTTTTTTGGTTTTTGTTTTTTTTTTGAAACCCCATTGAAATCATTAGGGGGGGGGGGGGGGGGGTGGGAAGAAACGGATCATTTTTTTCCATTTTATTTCAGTTTCTCTCCTCCAAAAATGGAGCAAGGAGACAAAAACCCTGAACTGACCTCTAATACAGGTGTGAAAACAGCCTTACAGTATTCAAAATTTCATTTCATTGTATACTTTAGGCTTGATGAGCTGTGAAGCTGTCAAATTAAAATGATCCATTTTCAGTAAGAGTGCATCATTCTTTACCTGACTCCTTTATCTGCAGCGAGTAGTTCTGAAGTGGTTAAAAGCTTCAGATCACTGATCACATGCAATTCCCATGAACATCTGGGCTTGGGAAATTGGCTATGTTCTTGTATTGAAGATTGTTTGTCTCGAAGGCTCTTCTGGACAACTGTTTTATTATTGCATGCTGTCATAACCTAATGTGCAGCACAAATGTTTTCCTCAAGCCACTTAACACAGTTACTAACTGTTTGTGTCTTAAAATAAAATCTATTTTTTTAAGAAAATTCATTTTATCAGACTTGCCTTAGGGGTAAGTTTACTAAATGATGGCGTTTTATTTACATAAGAACAAATGCCATTTATGGTACACTTTTTTAGGAGTCTGACTTAGTTTTAATATATTACAAAGTTTTGTTCTCAGTCTTATGCTTCTCATATGATGCAAATAAAGTTTCCCGTGTGACGTTGTGGCTGTAGTTCCTTTTAACTGCAAAAGGTGAACAATGCAAATACATACCTAGCACATTAGAAGGCAATAAAAACAAATAATAACACTGAAGGACTATAACTTGTGACTTTTTGAAATTAGCAAGCACCCTTGAGAGTACAATTATATATTCCTATTCTTTTTAATACAAAGACTTATGGACAAACACTAACAAACCATAACATTTAAATGACCTGCCTAATAGTCTTGAGAAAAGCAGTTGAACCCTGTTTTGTGTCAAACTTTGCTAAAAGTATGGTTCGGAGCAAACCCAAACCTTCAGAACTCAGCCAAACCTTCTAAAAGAAGAACGTGGTGGTCCTGTGACTCAGTGGTTAGCACTGTTGCCTTTCAGAGTTGGGGGTCCTAGCTTCAAATTAGATCAAGGACAACATCTGCATGAGGTTCGTATGTTCTTGCTGTGTTTGTCTGGGTTACCTCCCGAATTTCAAAAGTGTACTAATAGGTGAATATAGATTGTGAGCCCTAAAGAGGACAGAACATATCAAGTAATGGGTGCGTGATTACTATGACACACAGGGAGAATATACAAATTCCATGCAGATGTTGTACTTGAACCCAGGACCACAGTACTAGAAGTCAGCAATGCTAACCACTGAGCCGCAGGAGGATCACCTCTGTTGTAATACCTCAATTGTAGAAGTATTAGTGAAGTTCCAGTTTGGATGGAACTAATTTGGACAACTAATTTTTTTGACAAAATTCGTCAAAACAAGCTGAACCAAACTTTTTAAGAGTTCACTCATCTTTACTGCCTAATATTGTGTAGTTGCTGCCCATCTAGGTGTGGACACCACAAGATCTCTAAAGGAGTCCTGTAGATACAGATCCGCGCCACAACACAGGGATCCAAAAATATCAGATTAGGGGTTTTACTCACCTGGTGCAAAGCGGGATCCCCACAGGTAGGGGAAAACCCGCTTACACCGATGATCCCGGTTAGCCTGTAGAACTATAGATGTTTTATGCAGAATCCCCAAAAATCCTTGGTCCAAGGAGATGCAGCAGTAGGAAGTGACCCCAGGAGGTATCAAACCAACAGTGGGGAAAATACAATACAAAGAAAACAAAAGCTCCTTCTGCGCTCTTTTAGGGGTCTTGCAGTCCAGATAAGGAAACTGTCTAGTCTCCACAATGTATATCAGAATATATTTATCCGTTCAAATAGTACAAATAAAATCCGTATATGTTTGCAACGCGTTTCGGCGCTAATATAAGCGCCTTTTTCAAGCATAGTATTTGAACAAATAAATATATTCTGATATACATTGTGGAGACTAGACAGTTTCCTTATCTGGACTGCAAGACCCCTAAAAGAGCGCAGAAGGAGCTTTTGTTTTCTTTGTAAAGGAGTCCTGTAGTATATGGCACCAGGACATAAGTAGCAGATCCTTTAAGTTGTGACACGAGGCCTCCGTGTTTTGGACTTGTTTTCCCAGTACATCCAACAGATGCTTAATTGAATAAAAATCTTGGGAATTTGAAGGCCAAATCAAAAGAGGTGCACTTGATCTATAAATGTTTAGGTAAGTGGTATATGTCAAACTAACATCTACATGAATGCCAGGACCCAAGATTTCCCAGGAGAGTATCACTCTGCCTCCACCAACTTGCCTTCTTACAATACATCCTGATTAGAGATGAGCGAGCATACTCGCTAAGGGCAATTACTCGAGCAAGCATTGCCCTTAGCGAATACCTGCTCGCTCGGAGGAAAAGACTCGGCTGCCGGTGCGGGGGAGCAGTGAGTTGCGGGAGTGAGCTGGAGGGAGCGGGGGGAGGGGGGGAAGAGGGAGAGAGATCTCCCCTCCGTCCCCACCCGCTCTCCCCCAGTACTCCCCGCCGGAACTCGAATCTTTTCTTCCGAGAGGGCAGGTACGCGCTAAGGGCAATGCTCGCTCGAGTAATTGCCCTTAGCGAGTATGCTCGCTCATCTCTAATCCCGATGCCTTCTCTTCTCCAGAGATGTTACATATATGCACCTCACAATCCATACGATGTAAATAAAAATGTGTTTATCAGACCCGGCCACCTTCTTCCATTACTCCATGCAGTGCCGACATTAAGCCCTGAATCTTTAGCCTGTTGCCCTGATCATCGGACAACCACCACATTCAATTTCATTGGCATCTTCAAGACACCTATTTAGTTGAATATTGTGGTGGAGCAGGGAGCACTGTGGTGGAGCACTTAGGCTGGCCCAATGCCAATGTGAACAGGGCCAGCCTCAGGAAAACTACAGAAAGGAGCATGAATCCACTTGCCAGAGGATGTGATAGTGCTCTATTCAGAGTGCAATCACAGCCTCCTCTCGTGAGCAGGATTACGCTTATGCCTGCCTGCAGGAGGCCTTACGAACTATATCTGTGTGATTCTACTACCTCTGCATCATCTACATCCATCACTGCGGGATCAGCTATTCCTACAGAATGTAACTATTATTAATTAATAGAGATGAGCGAGCGTACTCGTCAGAGCTTGATGCTCGTTCGAGTATTAGGGTGTTCGAGATGCTCGATACTCGAGAAGAGCACCACGCGATGTTCGAGTTACTTTCACTTTCATCTCTGAGACATTTGCGCGCTTTTCTGGCCAATAGAAAGACATGGAAGGCATTACAACTTCCTCCTGTGACGTTCCAGCCCTATACCACCCCCCTGCAGTGAGTGGCTGGGGAGATTAGGTGACACCCGAGTATTAAAATCTGCCCCGCCCGCAGCTCGCCACAGATGCATTCTGACATAGATCAGGGAAAGTGCTGCTGATGCTGCTGCTGCTATAGGGACAGTGTTAGGTGTTATTTTAGTCTTCAAGAACCCCAACGGTCCTTCTTAGGGCAACATCTGACCGTGTGCAGTACTGTTGAGGTTGCTTTTAGCAGTGTTGCACTTTTTTTTTTTTTTTGTATATCGGGCGTGCAGACCATTGCGTCCTCAGTCTGCAGTCATTGTACAGAGTATAGGGGCAGTACTGGTGAGGCAGGGACAGTGGGAAAGGTGAAAGAGATATACTGTCTATATAGGCAGTGGGCTTTTTCAAAAAAATTGGGGAAAAATACTATATTTGGGCTGCCTATGACCGTCTTCAGTGTACTGCGTGTCTGCTGGGGGTAGTAGTCCTAATTAATACGCAGCTAAGTGTTACAGCAGGCTTGCGCAAAATTGTTTCCTGGCTCTGCTGTGCCCGTTACATCACCGCCATCATAGCGCCAGAGGGAAACAGTATACATAATATACGCTGCATACAGTATCTGTCTGGTGTTTCAGCTCACCATTTAAACAAATTGAAGCAAAATACTTAAGGCCTACCACTGCCCTTTGGCCACTTGACTGCTTCTGCGCTGTGAATTCCACTAGCTCAGTCATACGCACCTACGTCTCACTACAGGCGTGCGCAAAATTGTTTCCTGGCTCTGCTGTGCGTTCCGTAAGCGAAGTCAGCCTCCAACCACAGGCCAATAAGCGGCACATTTAAATACAGCGTTCTGTTTCTGCTCTACTCGTAATACACCATGCTGAGGGGTAGGGGTAGGCCTAGAGGACGTGGACGCGGGCTCCCCCTATACTGCTGCTAGTGATATGTTACTGGGGCCTGTCTGGACTGCTACTACTACTGAATTGGAACTAATACTGTGCTCCCCCTATAATGCTGCTAGTGATATGTTACTGGGGCCTGTCCCTAATGCTACCGCTGAAATGTTACTAATTCTGGGCTCTACCTATACCGCTGCTAATGCTATGTCACTGGGGTGTGGAAACGGAGGTGTTACCATACAGCGCGGCACGGGGTCCCGCGGTCGGCGCGCGTCGCTCCGGCGTCGGCTCCAACAGCCTGGAGCCCTGTGTCGAGGTCATCCCAGCAGCGTGGGCGGCGGCGTGGGCGTGCCCGGCCGTAGGGTGCCGCCCGCACTCCTCTGTGCTTCTTATACAGCAGTGGGTGGAGTTGCCTCCTCCCACTCTCCGCCCCTGGGCGGAACCTTGTGGTTAAAAGACTGGCAGTGAACTGAGCTCACTGCCAGTTATTGGTTCTGCATGCACCTAGCCAGTCTGTCTGCGGTTCTCCTCAGTCAGTCCCTAGTTGTCGGTCAGCTCCCTCTGGTCCCCTATTACTCAGTCTGTTTTTGTTGGTTCTGTTTGCCTCTAATCTAGTCTGGCCCAGTCAGCACTAGTTGCTATCCGCACCCTGCCAGTTTGCCTGTGAGTTCCATCTCCAGCCTTGTAAGTTTTGTTGGTCTGATTCATCTGCCTCCTCTGTCGGCACTCTGTTCCCCCCATTAGGTAGTTTCCTGCTTGTCAGCCGCCAGGTCCCTAGCCAGGGCAGGGACCGCCGTCCAGTTGTCCGCCTGGGGTTAGCCAGGGCCGAGGCAAGTAGGCAGGGACAGTGGGGTGCGGGAAGATCAGGGCATCCCACTTGGCGCTCGGGGGGCAGAGTGCCGTAACAGGAGGCTTCCCAAAGACATGATGGTGGCGAGGCCATTTCCCACCAACGCGGTTACTGTTAAGGTGCATATAACCACGGACACGTGGAGAGGACACGTAGTGCCTCAAAAACATCCCCCTCCTCCTCCAATAATGAAAACATTCTTGGCAAATACCTTTGCATTCGTCCGTCTGGTGGCAGTCCAAGAATTTCACCTTTACCGACACAACAAAAGAGCCCCCCCACCATCCCTCCGCCACGGCCCACTTAATCCTGGCCACATTCTGAAAACCAACTAAATAAAACCGCGCTACTAGGTCCGCAGTCGCCACCACATTCCCACCAACGCGGTTACTGTTAAGGTACATATTACCAGTCTGACTGGGGCATGCACTGTGGGCCGCAGCACACCTGTATTGTATGTGACGTTAGCTCTGCTGAGCAGGGCACTGCAATGGGATACATTTATGTTCCGCCGATGGGTTCCAGGGAGCCACCCATGCTGTGGGTCCACAGGGACTTCACATTAGGGATTTGTACCTGCCAGTGTCTATGTATTAAAAACCCCGGTCAGACTGGGGCATGCAGTGTGGGCCGAAGACCACCTGCATTTAATCGGACGTTACCTCAGCTGTGATGGGCAATGCAATGGGATATATTTATGTACCGCCGGTGGCTTCCTGGGACCCACCCATGCTGTCGGTCCACACGGAGTTGTAACTGCATGTGTCCACTTCTAAAGAACCCCAGTCTGACTGGGGCATGCAGTGTGGGCTGAAGCCCACCTGCATTAAACCAGACGTTACCTCAGCTGTGCTGGGCACTGCAATGGGATCTATTTATGTACCGCCGGTGGGTTCCAGGGAGCCACCCATGCTGTGGGTCCACAGGGACTTCACAATAGGGAGTTGTACCTGCCTGTGTCTATGAATAAAAAACCCCAGTATGACTGGGGCATGCAGTGTGGGCCGAAGCCCACCTGCATTTAATCTGACGTTAGCTCTGCTGTCCAGGGCACTGCAATGGGATACATTTATGTACAGCCGGTGGGTTCCAGGGAGCCACCCATGCTGTGGGTGCACACGGAATTCCCATTGCGGAGTTGTACCTGCCTGTGACTATTTATAAAAAACCCCGGTCTGACTGGGGCATGCAGACACCTTGACAGAATGAATAGTGTGTGGCACATGTGTTCCCCATTGCTATGCCCACATGTGCAGCTCCTGATGGAGGTGGCACAGGATTGGATTTCTCATTGCTTCTGTACAGCATTGTGGGCTATCGCCCCACCCCTTTTAAAGAGGGTCCCTGCCTGGCCCTGCCAACCCTCTGCAGTGTGTGCCTGCGGTTCCTCCTCATGGCAGACGCACTTATAAATAGACATGAGGGTGGTGTGGCTATGAGGCCAGCATGTGGCATGAGGGCAGCTGAAGGCTGCGCAGGGACACTTTGGTGTGCGCTGTGGACACTGGGTCGTGCGCGCGCGGGGGGGGGGGGTTGGGCAGCATGTAACCCAGGAGAAGTGGTAGCGGAGTGTCATGCAGGCAGTGATTGTGCTTTGTTGGAGGTAGTGTGGTGCTTAGCTAAGGTATGCCTTACTAATGAGGGTTTTTCAGAAGTAAAAATTGTTGGGAGGGGGGGGCACTCTTGCCGCTATTGTGGCTTAATAGTGGGACCTGGGAACCTGAGATGCAGCCCAACGTGTAGCCCCTCGCCTGCCCTATCCGTTTCTGTGTCGTTCCCATCACTTTCTTGAATTTCCCAGATTTTCACAAATGAAAACCTTAGCGAGCATCGGCGATATACAAAAATGCTCGGGTCGCCCATTGACTTCAATGGGGTTCGTTACTCGAAACGAACCCTCGAGCATCGCGATAATTTCGTCCCGAGTAACGAGCACCCGAGCATTTTGGTGCTCGCTCATCTCTACTCATAACCTTTCATCAATTGTTTGATTTGAAATATTAAATTAATGGGTTGCATATTATACCATCTGAAGAATGAAGAACGAACAAGAATGAAATTCCTGTTAATATTCGCAACACTAAGATTTCTCTTTTTGTAGTAAGCATTTTTAGTCAAACAAGCTCTAACCCATAGCTTACACCATGGTTCAGCCGACCAGTGATTATTCCAGAATACCCCGTGACTGTGCTCACAAGAAAAATCCGTAAATTAGTTTAATTTGGATGCTAACACAAAATCCACTTGCTGAGCGAAACTACAAATAAACTTGAGCAAAAACTGCATCCATGTAAGCAGATCATTTTTTTGAATTGGGCACAGTCTAGCATGCGCAGTGGAAGATTTAAGACCTTTTGTCGCTCCAAAAAGTCTTCTGGAAAAAAATTCTACTAATCAGGATCACACAAGAAGCAAACATTAGGTGGCCCAATAATGACTATAATTCTTTTAACATCACCTTCTTTTTGCGTAGAGAGCAGCTGATAAATCTATACAGTTGTTTTCATTTTTCTAGAGGTAAACAAAACTCCATAGTACAGCTATCAATTATAATACCTAAGAACTCTGGTCAGGTGCAGAGGGATACCAAAAAATTAAATTTTTGAATAAAAACCTTTAAAAACATCTTTATCATTTGCTTTATCAGGAAGACCAACAAAAAATAAGTCATTCAAATAATTCAATTTCCCCCTCCACCTTTTGGAAACTCTCTTCTAACTACCCACTCCAAGAATAATAATAATGATCTTTATTTGTATAGTGCCAACTTACTTTGCAGCACTTAGAAGGAAAAAAAGTCTCAAAGTAAAAAACATAACAGAGAAAAACCCATGGGTAAAGCCATATGGAAAGTACAATCTATTTCTGAGCTGAAAACCAAAAGAATTGAAGCCAGCTGGATAAACTGGCAACAACCTGAAAGCTGATGTGATGTTTGTTTGGCTAATAAGGCTCCTTGACTGAAATGCCGTAATAAAGTCAATGCAGAGCCAAATGATTCATATTTTGCTGACGTCAACTCAGGGTCAATCTCGTCATTCAGAGAAAATTGCTTTGGGTAGGATAATGTATTAGGCCAGCAATTCTGCTCCTCTTTTTCCCTCCATTTCTGCACTGTCCAATCGGATTCTGTTGTCAGGCCAGCTGTTACCGGGGTAGATAATCAGGAATCTATTAACGATGATCTCATCTGGCCCTGAAATGAACTAAAGCACAAGGTGAGATATCTAACACTCATTACTGAGGGTATATATAGTATACTTACCATTAAACGCTCAGATCCCATGGCACTTTTCTACCTAAGGGCGAGCACCCACTGGCGTTTGCGTTCTCCGCGGGAAAAAAACGCAGCGTTTTCGCCGCGTTTCTCGCGTTTTTTCCGCGCGTTTTTCGCGGCGTTTTGCGTTAATTTCCATTGACATTCATGGGTGCATTAGGAGAAAAATAGGGACACATATGCAACTGACAGTTCCTATGTTAAAAACGCAAACGCAACGCAAAAAAAACGCCAGTGGACAGGAACACATGTTATCTCTATGCCTGTGCAGGAAAAACGCAAAACGCAAAACGCAAAACGCAGGTAAAAAAACGCCAGTGGGTGCTCGCCCTAATAGTCATCAAGCTTACAGGGGTTCTGTTCTAATTTTTGTCTCTGTCCTGCTTTTTTGGTTTACAAATATTGAAGCCAAACACTGATAAGAATATTGCCTTCTGAACAAAGCCTTAAATATAGTCATAGCAGCAAATGAGAAAGCACAGAAGATACATATCATTTTAACCCCTTAGTGACCACCCATATGTGTTTTCATGTCCAGGGTGTGTGGCCTTTATTCTATAGGGCCATAAAAAAACACAGACCCTGAAGAGTAAAGCATCGAGGTCTGTGTCTGTAACAGCTTTTGGCTATCGGCTGCTGGAGGTAGCTGAGAGCCTGGAGCTATCATCGGGGGCCATAGTGTGTGGCCCTCAGTCACGCAATCACTGATATCCATTGAATGATGACAATCACATAAAAGTTAAAAAGAAAGTTAAATAAAGTTCCATCTCTGCCCACAGATTGAATCCATGAGGAGAGCTAAAACTACTCACCTCCAGCGTCCGCATTGTCCTGCAATGATCTGGTAATGCAAAATCTCCCTACCTATTGGCTACTAAAGGTAGTCGAGAGCCTGGAGACTTACGGTATACGATTCCTTGTCACATGATCGCCGTTATACAATGGATAATAGCGATCATGAAAAAGTAAAAAACAAAGTTAAAGTTTCACCTTCTCTCACGGATCAGATCCGTGAGTGGAGGTGAAATTACTTACCTAAGGCCTCCGGCGATGACCCCCAACAGGATTATCCATGGACCTTCCCCAGGCCTCTGCGCATGTTATCGTCGGCAAAATAGCAGACACAAGCGCAGAAGCTGGGGAGGGCTCGGGAAATGTAAAATCTCCTTGCTCCTGGCTACTAGAAGTAGCCGAGAGCCTGGAGCAGTAACTGGAGGCATCGTTGAGCGGTCCTCGGTCAGGTGATCACCATTATCAAATAGTATAAAAGGTAGCAATCCACCTTAGGCCGGTCTGACATGACTGGAGAAGAATTATGTATTCCACATGCGTTTAATACACGGCAATACGCAGATCAATCGAATGCATTGTATTAGACAATTCCGCTCACATTAGTGGGTCAGAATTACATAATCCACACGCAGAAAAAAGAACGCAGCCCATTGTGCTCTATGGCCGCAGATATACCCGTAAAACATACGCAATTACATTGCGTTTGGGCTGCGGGTATCTGAGTCATCGCTGAGCGACAGCGCAGGAAATATAAAAAAACTAAAAAGTTGTACTGTGCCTGGCCACCTGCGTTTGTATGCAGTTAAGCACAGTACATTATGTGGCCATTTGCAGAATCATGGTCGTGCTCATAGCTGGAATCTGCTGCGGGCCTCCACAAGCAGACTGCATATATGGCTGTGTGAGTCCCACCTTCCTGTAGTTTCGGGAGCAACTTGTTGAGTGCCTTCTGTGCGAGACCGCAGCACCTCAGCAAGCTTATATGTCTTGGGAGGTGCAAAGGTTCACAATCCCATTCCTGCCACTGAGATCAAGAAATACCCCCCAAAAAGTGTTGGGTTTGCAGCAAGCATGGGAGGAATGCCCAGTTTTATTGGCGTATCCTAACCATGCCTCTGTAACTGAGACCCCTGTTTTCAGACATACCACACAGTTTTACATTATTACTTTTATCTAAGACTTAAAGGAGATGTCTCGAGGAAGCAGTGAATTTTTTTTTTTGCCCAGTCCCCCTAATTAAACATACATTACTAATTACCCCTGTAAATGACTTTCCTAGCTGGTTTCTACTTACCGTTCCAGCGTTTCAGCAACTTATAAAACTTTTTCCCAAGATGGCCGCCAGCTCTTTTCGCATCGCTTGCTGTAGCCCGACGTGCGCGCTCCCGAGACGCTACCAGCTGTGTCTCCATGGCAACCAGCCGCCCCGCAGCCGCCGACCGGACCCCTGGAGTGAACACGGCCGACCAGTCACCCACCGCCAGGCAGAAAGTAACCGGCGCAGCCCCCCCCCCATCACAGCGGCAGCCCCCCCGGCCCAGCGACAGCCCCCCCCGGCCCAGCGCTAGTTCCCCCGGCGCAGCGACAGCCCCCCCCCCCGCCCAGCGCTAGTTCCCCCGGCCCAGCGCTAGTTCCCCCGGCCTAGCGACAGCCCCCCCCGGCCTAGCGACAGCCCCCCCCCCGGCCCAGCGACAGCCCCCCCCCCGGCCCAGCGCTAGTTCCCCCGGCGCAGCAACAGCCCCCCCCCCGGCCCAGCGACAGCCCCCCCCCCCCCCCCCCGGCCCAGCGCTAGTTCCCCCGGCGCAGCGACAGCCCCCCCCGGCCCAGCGACAGCCCCCCCCCCCGGACCAGCGCTAGTTACCCCGGCGCAGCGACAGCCCCCCCCATCGCAGCGGCAGCCCCCCCCCGGCGCAGCGGCAGCCCCCCCGGCCCATCACTTACCAGGACAGCTGGACGGCGGGACAGCTGGGCGGCGTCTCCGGACAGCTCGGCAGCTCTGCACCTTCCTCTAACAGAGGAAGGTACAGAATGGCCGCTCCAGCGCGCTCCCGAGCAGTGACAGCTCGTCTGCGCATGCGCAGAAGAGCTGTAGCGGGGAGCACACTGAAGCGGCTCGTGCTGAAAGGAGAAGACCGGACTGCGCAAGTGCGTCTAAAAAAGCAAGCTGCCAGCGAATTTAGACGGAACCATGGAGACGAGGACGCTAGCAACGGAGCAGGTAAGTGGAATAACTTCTGTATGGCTCATATTTAATGCACGATGTATATTACAAAGTGCATTAATATGGCCATACGGAAGTGTATAACCCCACTTGGTTTCGCGAGACCACCCCTTTAAGGAATGCCAAAAAGGTAAAAGGGGGCAATTCTTTTTAGCGTGTCAGTTTTTTTCTGCACAAGCGTGAAATGGGGCGTGGAATTCATGCAGTTGTGCCCTGAAAGCCAAAGGGTGTTCCCATCATTACAGGCCTAGCCATGTGTCCAGTAAGCAGATTGGGGCCACAATGAGTATGTTTCTGAACACAGGACAAACAGAGGTAAGTCTTCATTCTTATGTGGGCTATACAAAAAAAAAACTGTTTTTAAAATGACAATTGCAAAAAAATGAAAATTGAAATTTTTTCCTTCTGCTTTGCTGGGATGCATTCAAAATCTGTGAGATCAAAATACACATTATCCCCCTAGATAAATTCATTAAGAGGTCTAGTTTTCAAAATGGGGTAATTTGTGGGTTTTCTGTGTTGTTTTGGCAGCTCAAGGGCTCTACAAGTGTGCTATGAGTCCTTAAAAGCGTGCTATGAGACAAACACCTTAAAGGGGTTCTCCTGGCACCCAAAGTGAATTTTATTTTCTTCAGTAATGCCCTGTAAAGTAAAAGTATTATACAATACAGCATTACACATAAAAATGATATTTTTTACTCACCTTTTCATTCCTTATCTTCTCCTTGTAAAGCTGAACTGAAGAATATTTCAAAGATGGCGCCCCTGGGGTAGTTCCCATGATGCACTGCTCTCTCTCCTCCTCAGCATGCGCGCTTCCGATGATGCTGGTCACATGACTAGAAGACCTGCATCATTATGGGAGACTCACGCTGTGATGGGGAGAGCGATATCGGGCGGTAAGTGACCGCCCGACATCACTCTCTCCATCAAGCAGCCTCACATCCCTGCGGGAAATCCTCTCACTGCTTTCAATGAAGCAGGCAGCCGCACAGCCCCATTCAAAGCAATGGGAGAGCATCGCGATCTCCTGCTACAGCTGTGACAGCTCTGACAGGAGATTCCTTTCTCTCCCAGGCATGTCCCCATATCATTGTACACTGTCACATCATTGTCACTGTTCTGTCTTCTTACACGTTCACATGGTGTGCAGTCTGACATTCAGTATAACCATTTCTGTCTTCCAAATAAATAAACTGTTCTTCTTAGTCTAACTAGGTTATTGGTTAACAGATCGTAAAGTACGTGTGTGGTAAAATTATAATAATACAAATAATTCACATAAGTGAGATGCATAGGAAGCACGCACTAACATTACATAACAGTGACATGAAGGCACATGGTAAAATAGCTGCTACACATAGTGATGCATAGCTAACTAAACAGTTATAACTGCACTAATAAAACAAGCTGCTTCATGGCAAGAAACGATGACTGGAAGAATGCAGACAATTCTTGTGTATAACATTTTTGTTTAACCCCTTAAGGACATGGCCTATTTTGGGCTTAAGGACGCACCGATTTTGGCGGATTTTCATCTCCATTTTTCAAAAGCCATAACTTTTTTATTTTTCCGTCGACGTGGCCGTATAAGGGCTTGTTTTTTGCGTGGCGAACTGTAGTTTTTGATACATAGACTACATTGTAAAACTTTTATTATTTTTTTTATCATAACAGGGAGAGAAAACGCATCAATTCTGCCTTAGATTTTTAGGGGTTTTTTCAACAGTGTTATTCATGCAGCATAAATGACACACTACATTTTTTCTGCGGGTTGGTACGGTTACAACGATACCAAAATTCTTAGATTTTTTTTAGGCTTTTCCACTTTTTTGCAATAAAAACCCTTTTTTGGAAAGCTTTTTTTTTCTATATTGCTGCATTCAAAGTCCTATAACTTTTTTCTTTTCCTATGTACGGAGCTCTTTGAGGGCTTATTTTTTGTGAGACGAGCTGTAGTTTTTATTGGTTCCTTTTTGGGGAATATACGGATTTTTTTATCTCTTTTATAGCATTTTTTGGGAGGAAAAATGCTAAAAATTAGCATTTTTCCTCTGTTTTTTAACGTTTTTTTACGCTTTTAACCGTACAAAATAAAAAGCATGTTCAACTTTTTGTACACGTCGTTACGGACGTGACAATACTAAATATGTGCCATTTTAATTTTTTTAACCTTTTTTATGCTAATATTAGAAAAAGCACAAAAAAAGGGTTTTTTTTGCATTTTTTTTTTACATTTTTCTTTTTTTTAATCTTTTTTTTTTACACAACTTGTGTCCCCCTGGGGGACTTTCACCACAGTACTGCTGATCGCTACTATTCATGTAAAAGTATATCTGATAAGAAAGCCACCTTTGTTTCTGAGATGGTATGTTATGCAGGGCTGTTCAATGGTCAGTTGTGTTGTTACTTAAGGAGTAATAACGGTTTATGGTTCAAAAGAATTTTATTTTTAGCTGGCAAGATTATTCAGTTAATACCATGCCTTATCGCTTATACGATCATAGGCATTGGCACTACAGGATGCCAGTGTCTGGTGTCCTGTTGCCATGGCGATAGGCCGGGCTCTCTACTTAGATTGCGGCAGGGAAGGGGTTAACAGCGGGGGGGCAGCTATCACTGACAGCCGTCTCCTGCTACGGGATAGCGCGAGATCTACGACGTAAGGGTACGTCATTTTGGGGGAAGTACCACCCTGCCATGACGTACCCTTACGTCATAGGGCGGGAAGGGGTTAATTGATGACATGTCTTCACAGTCTTGTATTAACTGAATAATCTTGCCAGCTAAAAATAAAATTCTTTTGAACCATAAACAGGTATAACTCCTTAAGTAACAACACAACTGACCATTGAACAGCCCTGTATAACATACCATCTCAGAAACAAAGGTGGCTTTCTTATCAGATATACTTTTACATGAATAGTAGAATTTGAAGAGGAGAATGCAGGAGGCAGCTCCGTACTTGGTCTTGAAGACTGGAAGTTTTCCCCTCCCACCATGCTTTGCAAATTGCCCATAATGCATTAGCCTTTATGGCAAAAAAAACAAGGCGTTATACGTTTTAACACCGCTAGATGGTGTTGTAACCACTAGAGATGAGCGAATATACTCGTTTCGAGTGATTTGGGGGGCGCCGAGGGGGGGGGGGGGCGCGTGGCGGAGCGGGGGGTAGCAGCGGGGAACAGGGGGGAGCCCTCTCTCTCCCTCTCCCCCCCCCCCCCACTCCCCGCTGCAACCCCCCACTCACCCACGGCACCCCCCGAATCTTTTCGCCCAAGTATGGAAGTACTAGAAAATCACAGCGCTCGGGTGAAAAAAGGGCGTGGCCGAGTAGGTTCACTCATCTCTAGTAACCACACTAAACACGTAAAATGGACTGCTATGATACTTATAACTCTGCTGGGCAGATCAGTTACAGTGTCCACTGATGAGGGGACATGCCGAGGAGATGAAGGAATCTCCTGTCAGAGTTGTCAGAGCAGTAGCAGGAGATCGCGATCATGTAGTACTTTCAATGGGAGAGCATTATGATCTCCTGCTACTTCTTTGACAGCTGTAGCAGGAGATTTCTTCATCTCCCCGGCATGTCTCCTCATCACTGTAATATCATTGTCACAGTGTCCAGTAATATGGGGACATGCTGGGGAGATGAAGGAACAGCTGTCAGAGCAGTAGCAGAAGATCGTGGTGCTCTGCCATTGAAAGTAAAAAAAAGTGAAAGTAACACCACAGGCTCTAACACAGTGCCCCCACATTGTGCACCTACATGGTGCACCCCCAGTGCACCTACATAGTGCCCCCACATGGTGCACCCACAGTGCCCCTACATAGTGCACCTACATAGTGCCCCCACAGTGCTCCGATATGGTGCCCTCACATAGTGACCCCACAACAATCCACAGCAGCAACAGTGCCCCCCAATAGCATCCTCACCAGCAACAATGCCACCACAATAGTAACCCAAGCAGCATCAGTGCCCCCCAAATAGTAGCCGCAGCAGCATCAGTACACTGTCAATAATAGCTCAAGAAGCATCAGTGCCCCAACAATCATTGCCATAGCAGTAATAGTGCCCCCACAATTATTACCACAGCAGCATCAGTGCCCCAAAATAGTAGCCCCAGCAGCCTCAGTGCCCCCACAATAGTAGCCACAGCAGCATCAGTGCCCCAACAATTCTAGCCACAGAAGCATCAGTGCCCCCATAATAGTAGCCACAGCGACATCAGTGCCCCCACAATTATAGCCCCAGCACCATCACTCCCCAAACAATTATAGCTACAGCAGCATCAGTGACTCCATAATTGTTGGCACAGCAGTAATAATGCCCCCACAATAGTAGCCACAGCAGCATCAGTGCCCCACAATTGTAGCCACAGCAGCATCAGTCCCCCCCACAATTGTAGCCCCAGCAGCATCAATGCCCCCACAATAGGTGCCCAGGCAGCATTAGTGCCGCCAGAATAGGAGCACAGGCAGCATTAGTGCCCCAACAATTATTGCCACAGCATTAATAGTGCCCCCACAATAGAAGTCACAGCAGCATCAGAAACCCCACAATTGTAGCCCCACCACCATCAGTGCCCCCACAATTCTAGCCACAGTAGCATCAGTGCCCCCCACAATTCTAGCCACAACAGCATCAGTGCCACCACAATTATAGCCCCAGCAGCATCAGTGCCCCAGCAATTAAAGCCCCAGCAGCATCAGTGCCCCAACAATTAAAGCCCCAGCAGCATCAGTGCCCCCAAATAGTAGCCCCAGCAGCATCAGTGTCCCCACAATAGTAACCTAAGCAGCATCAGTGCCCCAACAATTATTGCCACAGCAGTAATAGTGCCCCAAAATAGTAGCCCCAGCAGCATCAGTGCCCCCACAATAGTAACCCAAGCTTCAGTGCCCCCACAATTCTAGCCACAGCAGCATCAGTGCCCCACAATTGTAGCCACAGCAGCATCATTCCCCCCACAATTGTAGCCCCAGCAGCATCAATGCCCCCACAATAGGTGCCCAGGCAGCATTAGTGCCGCCAGAATAGGAGCACAGGCAGCATTAGTGCCCCAACAATTATTGCCACAGCATTAATAGTGCCCCCACAATAGAAGTCACAGCAGCATCAGAAACCCCACAATTGTAGCCCCACCAGCATCAGTGCCCCCACAATTCTAGCCACAGTAGTATCAGTGCCCCCCACAATTCTAGCCACAACAGCATCAGTGCCACCACAATTATAGCCCCAGCAGCATCAGTGCCCCAGCAATTAAAGCCCCAGCAGCATCAGTGCCCCAGCAATTAAAGCCCCAGCAGCATCAGTGCCCCAACAATTAAAGCCCCAGCAGCATCAGTGCCCCCAAATAGTAGCCCCAGCAGCATCAGTGTCCCCACAATAGTAACCTAAGCAGCATCAGTGCCCCAACAATTATTGCCACAGCAGTAATAGTGCCCCAAAATAGTAGCCCCAGCAGCATCAGTGCCCCCACAATAGTAACCCAAGCTTCAGTGCCCCCACAATTCTAGCCACAGCAGAATCAGTGCCACCACAATTATAGCCCCAGCAGCACCAGTGCCCCAACAATTAAAGCCCCAGCAGCATCAGTGCCCCAACAATTAAAGCCCCAGCAGCATCAGTGCCCCCAAATAGTAGCCCCAGCAGCATCAGTGCCCCCAAATAGTAGCCCCAGCAGCATCAGTGCCCCCAAATAGTAGCCCCAGCAGCATCAGTGTCCCCACAATAGTAACCTAAGCAGCATCAGTGCCCAAAAATTACTGCCACAGCAGTAATAGTGCCCCAAAATAGTAGCCCCAGCAGCATCAGTGCCCCCACAATAGTAGCCACAGCAGCATCAGTGCCCCAACAATTCTAGCCACAGAAGCATCAGTGCCCCCACAATAGTAGCCACAGCGACATCAGTGCCCCCACAATTATAGCCCCAGCACCATCACTCCCCAAACAATTATAGCTACAGCAGCATCAGTGCCTCCATAATTGTTGGCACAGCAGTAATAATGCCCCCACAATAGTAGCCACAGCAGCATCAGTGCCCCACAATTGTAGCCACAGCAGCATCAGTCCCCCCCACAATTGTGGCCCCAGCAGCATCAATGCCCCCCAATAGGTGCCCAGGCAGCATTAGTGCCGCCAGAATAGGAGCACAGGCAGCATTAGTGCCCCAACAATTATTGCCACAGCATTAATAGTGCCCCCACAATAGAAGTCACAGCAGCATTAGAAACCCCACAATTGTAGCCCCACCACCATCAGTGCCCCCACAATTCTAGCCACAGTAGCATCAGTGCCCCCCACAATTCTAGCCACAACAGCATCAGTGCCACCACAATTATAGCCCCAGCAGCATCAGTGCCCCAGCAATTAAAGCCCCAGCAGCATCAGTGCCCCAACAATTAAAGCCCCAGCAGCATCAGTGCCCCCAAATAGTAGCCCCAGCAGCATCAGTGCCCCCAAATAGTAGCGCCAGCAGCATCAGTGTCCCCACAATAGTAACCTAAGCAGCATCAGTGCCCCAACAATTATTGCCACAGCAGTAATAGTGCCCCAAAATAGTAGCCCCAGCAGCATCAGTGCCCCCACAATAGTAACCCAAGCTTCAGTGCCCCCACAATTCTAGCCACAGTAGCATCAGTGCCCCCCACAATTTTAGCCACAGCAGCGTCAGTGCCCCAACAATTAAAGCCCCAGCAGCATCAGTGCCCCAACAATTAAAGCCCCAGCAGCATCAGTGCCCCCAAATAGTAGCCCCAGCAGCATCAGTGCCCCCAAATAGTAGCGCCAGCAGCATCAGTGTCCCCACAATAGTAACCTAAGCAGCATCAGTGCCCCAACAATTATTGCCACAGCAGTAATAGTGCCCCAAAATAGTAGCCCCAGCAGTATCAGTGCCCCCACAATAGTAACCCAAGCTTCAGTGCCCCAACAATGCTAGCCACAGCAGCATCAGTGCCCCCCACAATTCTAGCCACAGCAGCATCAGTGCCCCCCACAATTCTAGCCACAGCGGCCTTCACAATAGTAGCCACAGCAGCATCAGTGCCCCCCACAATAGTAACCACAGCGGCATCAATGCCCCAGCTATTATAGCCACAGCAGTAATAGTGCCCCCAGAATTGTAGCCACAAATTAAGCCAAATTGCTATATAGAGGAGCAAAAATGTTCAGGTGCCCGCTGATTGATCAGCCACTTGGGGGGGGGGGGGGCTATCACAGCAAATAATGCTAATAAAATAAAGCATAGCCACAATGCAGTGGGTAAAAATTTTGATAACAGGCACAATTACTGTGACAGCCTTCCCCCGCGACAAATTACTGTGACAAGCCCCCTCCACGCCCCGTTGCAACAAATTACTATGATAGCCCCTTCCCCCCGGCGTTACAAATTACTCTGAAAGCCCCTCCGGCACATAAACAGTCACATACATATTCCCACCATCCCAAACTTACCAGTCAGCTGAGGACGGTCGGTAGGTGAAAGCCACTATTCTTCCTCTTCAGGTCTGGACTGTCAGTAGGAGACGTGGGGTAAGCGAACTGCGCGTGCACGAGCCCAAACAGCCGGCAAGAGCCACAGCGCATGCGTGACAAGAAGGTGTAGAGACACTGCTGGATTTGTTGTATCTAAGGACAATAGACAGGTAAATACAGGGGGTGGAGAAATTAACATCTTCATCAGCACTTGTGAATCAGCCAATCCCAAACAACCAATCAGGTTGAATCAGCCAACCCAAATAACAGATCAGGTTGAATCAGCCAATCTAAGCAACCAATCAGGTTGCTGGAATTGCAGGAATAGGGCAGAAGTGCTGATGAAGATGTTAATATGCGGGGGGGGGGGGGGGGGGGCTTGATCAGGTAAGTATATGTATTCTGTATGGCTCATTTACAAAGCACACATTATATTATAAAGTGCTTTGTAATGGCCATATAGAAGTATATAGATGTCCTTTAACCCCTTCATGACGCGGCCCCTTTTTTTCCATTTTCGTTTTTTCCTCCCCCCTTTAAAAAAAATCGTAACTCCTTTATTTATCCATCAACGTTGCTGTATGAGGGCTTGTTTTTTGCAGGACGAGTTGTATTTTTAAATGGTGCTATTTAATGTACCATATAATTTACTGAAAAACTTTTAAAAAATTGGAGTAGAATGAAACAAAAACGACATTCCGCCATCTTTTTAGTGCGTCTTGTTTCTACGGCGCACAAATTGCAAAGAAAAATGACATGATAACTTTATTCTATGGGTCAGTACGATTACTACGATACCAAACTTGTATAGGTTTTTTTTTTTTTACTGTACTACTTTTTTTTTTCCAGACATTTAATTTTCTTCAATTATTTTCTGCCGTTATCTTGTGCGCGCAATAACTTTTTCATTTTTTCGTCGACGTAGTTGTGCGAGGACTCATATTTTTGCGGGATGATCGCTTTTTATTGCGTTTTTTTCTGGGAGAGAGGGTGACTGAAAAAGTGCATTTCTGGCGTTCTTTAATTTTTTTTGCGGAGTAAATAATGCACTACTTTGATAGATCGGACTTTTATGGACGCGACGATACCAAGCATGTATTTTTATTTTATTATTTAGACTTTTTAATTATAGATATGGCAAAAGGGGGGTGATTTAGTTTCCATGTCCACGGGGAAAATCAGGTCCGCCGCGGATTCTTCATACAGAATCCCGCAGCGGGCTCCTCCTTTCCCGCGGACATGAGGCTAAAAAGTAAGCATTACTTACCTGTCCGGATGCTGCGGATCTGCCCTCCGTCGCGGCTGGATCTTCTCTCTTCGGCCCAGAGGATGTGCTCAGCACGCCGGCAGCGCGCATGCGCTGTGCACTCCATTTTTTTTTTTAACTCCTGCTCTCCGGTGCTGCGGGTGTGCCACAAATCCAGGCGGCTTCCATAGGCTTCAATAGAAGCCTGCAGGAGCCATTCCCGCGGGAGACCCTTACTAAAATTGAGCATGCTGCGGATGTTTTCCCGCACAGGCAATCCGCGCCTGAAGACATCCAATGCATCCCTATGGGGTGTGGATCACGCGTGCGGGTGACCCGCTTCAGATCTGTCCCTGTGGACATGAGGCATTAAACATTTATAACTTTTTTTTTTCTTTACAATTAAAAAAACTTTATTGGGGGACTACAATATGTGATAGTTTGATCGCTCCTGCAGTATGACGTAATGCTATAGCATTACGTCATACTGCATTCTGAAAGGCAGCCTATCAAGCCACCCCATGGGGATGGCTCTTGATTGGCAGTCTCTCAAAGCAGCCCTGAGGCCTTTCAGAAGGCCCCTGGCTGCCATGACACCTGTACGGCTCCCCTGATCAAACCGCGGGGGCTTTAAATGCTGCTGTCAGAATTCACAGCGGCATTTAAAGGGTTAATAGCCGCCATCGGCCGATCCCGGCTATTGCCTGCGTGTGTCAGCTGTACTAAACAGTTGACGCCCACGCTGTATGCAAAGAGGTCGCCCCCACGACCTCTGCATATATACCCTGACGCTTCAGGGTACGTCCTGGAGCGGGAAGGGGTTAAAGCAAAATTTCGGTTCTGAAATCCACCAACTACTCCTTTCGGTTTGGGCCCCGTTGTGCATTTTGATGTGCATTATAGAAAAAAAACTGCCTCTAAAATATCATATATGCAAAAACATGACATTTTATTTTTTACTCCTCTAAATTGCATTAACTCCTGAAAAGAAACTGTGAGATTAAAATACTCATGACTAGAGATGAGCGAGCACCAAAATGCTCGGGTGCTCGTTACTCGAGTCGAACTTCCCGCGATGTTCGAGGGTTCGTTTCGAGTAACGAACCCCATTGAAGTCAATGGGCGACCCGAGCATTTTTGTATGGGACCTATGCTCCGCTAAGGTTTTCATTTGTGAAAATCTGGGAAATTCAAGAAAGTGATGGGAACGACACAGAAACGGATAGGGCAGGCGAGGGGCTACATGTTGGGCTGCATCTCAAGTTCCCAGGTCCCACTATTAAGCCACAATAGCGGCAAGAGAGGGCCCCCCCAACAATTTTTACTTCTGAAAAACCCTCATTAGCAAGGCATACCTTAGCTAAGCACCACACTACCTCCAACAAAGCGCAATCACTGCCTGCATGACACTCCGCTGCCACTTCTCCTGGGTAACATGCTGCCCAACCGCCCATTTCAGTAATAGTAGCAGTCAAGACAGGCCCCAGTAACAATTCCAAAGCAGCAGTATAGGGGGAGCACAGTATTAGTTCCATTTCAGTAGTAGTAGCAGTCTAGACAGGCCCCAGTAACATATCACTAGCAGCAGTAGAGGGGGAGCACAGTATTAGTTCCATTTCAGTAGTAGTAGCAGTCTAGACAGGCCCCAGTAACATATCACTAGCAGCAGTATAGGGGGAGCACAGTCTTAGTTCCATTTCAGTAATAGTAGCAGTCAAGACAGGCCCCAGTAACAGTTCCGAAGCAGCAGTATAGGGGGAGCACAGTATTAGTTCCATTTCAGTAGTAGTAGCAGTCAAGACAGACCACAGTAACATTCCCGTTGCAGCAGTTTAGGGAGATAACAGTCTCTTTCACATTTCAGTAGTTGCAGTATAGACAAGGCCCCAGTTACATTTATGTAGCAAAAGTGTAGGCCAACCCCACACACCTTGCTATACCATGAGTGCAGGCGAAGCCCATAAAAATTACTAGGATTACACTGTAGGCGAGGGCCCAAAAAAATTGGTGTACCAACAGTACTAATGTACCTCAGAAAAATTGGCCATGCCCAACCAAGAGGGCAGGTGAAACCCATTAATTGCTTTGGTTACTGTGACTTAATTTGTAACTAGGCCTGTAGGCAGCCCAGTTAAAATAAAAATTGGTTCAGGTGCAAGTTTCAACGCTTTAATGAGAATTGAAACGTATAAACATTGTTTACAAAAGTAATATGACTGAGCCTTGTGGGCCTAAGAAAAATTGCCCGTTCGGCGTGATTATGTGAGGTTTCAGGAGGAGGAGGATGAATCTAATACACAGATTGATGAAGCTAAAAGGTCCCCGTTTTTTATGGTGATAGAGAACGATGCTTCCATCCGCGGGTGCAGCCTACGTATTGTTTAGGTACCGCTGCTGTCCGCTGGTGGAGAAGAGAAGTCTGGTGAAATCCAGGCTTTGTTCATCTCTATGAGTGTAAGCCTGTCGGCACTGTCAGTGGACGCTTATCCGTGATGATTCCCCCAGCCGCACTAAACACCCTCTCTGACAAGACGCTAGCCGCAGGGCAAGCAAGCACCTCCAGGGCATACAGCGCGAGTTCAGGCCACGTGTCCAGTTTCGACACCCAGTAGTTGTCTGGAGCAGAGGCGTCACGGAGGACAGTCGTGCGATCGGCTACGTACTCCCTCACCATCCTTTTATAGTGCTCCTGCCGACTCAGTCTTGACTGGGGAGCGGTGACACATTGCTGGGGAGCCATAAAGCTGGCAAAGGCCTTGGAGAGTGTTCCCCTGGCTGCGCTGTACATGCTGCCTCATCTCCACGCCTCCCCTGCTACCTGGCCCTCAGAACTGCGCCTTCTGCCACTAGCGCTGTCGGATGGGAATTTTACCATCAGTTTGTCCACCAGGGTCCTGTGGTATAGCATCACTTTTGAACCCCTTTCCTCTTCGGGTATGAGAGTGGAAAGGTTCTCCTTATACCGTGGGTCGAGCAGTGTGTATACCCAGTAACCCATAGTGGCCAGAATGCGTGTAACGCGAGGGTCACGAGAAAGGCATCCTAACATGAAGTCAGCCATGTGTGCCAGTGTACCTGTACGCAACACATGGCTGTCCTCACTAGGAAGATCACTTTCAGGATCCTCCTCCTCCTCCTCCTCAGGCCATACACGCTGAAAGGATGACAGGCAAGCAGCATGTGTACCCTCAGCAGTGGGCCAAGCTGTCTCTTTCCCCTCCTCCTCATCCTCCTCATGCTCCTCCTCCTCCTCCTCAACGCGCTGAGATATAGACATGAGGGTGCTCTGACTATCCAGCGACATACTGTCTTCCCCCGCCTCTGTTTCCGAGCGCAAAGCGTCTGCCTTTATGCTTTGCAGGGAACTTCTCAAGAGGCATGGCAGAGGAATGGTGACACTAATGATTGCAGCATCGCCGCTCACCATCTGGGTAGACTCCTCAAAGTTTCCAAGGACCTGGCAGATGTCTGCCAACCAGGCCCACTCTTCTGTAAAGAATTGAGGAGGCTGACTCCCACTACGCCGCCCATGTTGGAGTTGGTATTCCACTATAGCTCTACACTGCTCATAGAGCCTGGCCAACATGTGGAGCGTAGAGTTCCACCGTGTGGGCACGTCGCACAGCAGTCGGTGCACTGGCAGATTAAACCAATGTTGCAGGGTCCGCAGGGTGGCAGCGTCCGTGTTGGACTTGCGGAAATGTGCGCTGACCCGGCGCACCTTTCTGAGCAGGTCTGACAAGCGTGGGTAGCTTTTCAGAAACCGCTGAACCACCAAATTAAAGACGTGGGCCAGGCATGGCACGTGCGTGAGGCTGCCAAGCTGCAGAGCCGCCACCAGGTTACGGCTGTTGTCACACACGACCATGCCTGGTTGGAGGCTTAGCAGCGAAAGCCAGCGGTCGGTCTGCTCTGTCAGACCCTGCAGCAGCAGTTCATGGGCCGTGTGCCTCTTCTCTCCTAAGCTGAGTAGTTTCAGCACGGCCTGCTGACGCTTGCCCACCGCTGTGCTGCTGCTGACACATCTTGATTGCAAGACAGAGGTTGCGTAGGAGGAGGAGGGTGGTTTAGTGGAGGAAGCATACACCGCCGCAGATACCAGCACCGAGCTGGGGCCCGCAATTCTGGGGGTGGGTAGGACGTGAGCGGTCCCAGGCTCTGACTCGGTCCCAGCCTCCACTAAATTCACCCAATGTGCCGTCAGGGAGATATAGTGGCCCTGCCCGCCTGTGCCTGTCCACGTGTCCATTGTTAAGTGGACCTTGCCAGTAACCGCGTTGGTGAGGGCGCGTACAATGTTGCGGGAGACGTGGTCGTGCAGGGCTGGGACGGCACATCGGGAAAAGTAGTAGCGGCTGGGAACCGAGTAGCGCGGGGCCACCGCCGCCATCATGTTTTTGAAGGCCTCCGTTTCCACAAGCCTATATGGCAGCATCTCCAGGCTGATCAATTTGGCTATGTGCACGTTTAACGCTTGAGCGTGCGGATGCGAGGCGGCGTACTTGCGCTTGCGCTCAAACAGTTGCGCTAGCGATGGCTGGACGCTGCGCTGAGAGACATTGCTAGATGGGGCCGAGGACAGCGGAGGTGAGGGAGTGGGTGCAGGCCGGGAGACGGTCGTGCCTGTGTCCTGAGAGGGGGGTTGGATCTCAGTGGCAGGTTGGGGCACAGGGGGAGAGGTAGTGGTGCAAACCGGAGGCGGTGAATGGCTTTCGTCCCACCTTGTGGGGTGCTTGGCCATCATATGCCTGCGCATGCTGGTGGTGGTGTCTCCCCGGCTGATCTTGGCACGACAACCCTTGCACACCACAGTTCGTCGGTTGTCTGCACTCTCAGTGAAAAACTGCCACACCTTTGAGCACCTCAGCCTCTGCAGGGTGGCATGGCGCGAGGGAACGCTTTGGGAAACAGTTGGTGGATTATTTGGTCTGGCCCTGCCTCTATCCCTGGCCACCGCACTGCCTCTTCCAAAACCTGCCCTGCTGCTGCACTTGCCTCCCCCTCTGAAGACCTGTCCTCAGTGGGCTTAGCAAACCAGGTGGGGTCAGTCACCTCATCGTCCAGCTGCTCTTCCTCCGAATCCTCTGTGCGCTCCTCCCTCGGACTTACTGCCCTTACTACTACCTTACTGATAGACAACTGTGTCTCATCGTCATCGTCCTCCTCACCCACTGAAAGCTCTTGAGACAGTTGCCGGAAGTCCCCAGTCTCCTCACCCGGATCCCGGGAACTTTCCAAAGGTTGGGCATCGGTCATGAGAAACTCCTTAGGTGATAGAGGATCCATTTTTTCGCACTCAAGGCCGGCACCTGAGAACAGTTCCTGGGAGCCTCCCTGCTCTTCTGAATGTGTCATTTGCTGGGAGGGAGGAGGCTGGGAGAAGGGAGGAGCAGCAGCGAGAGGATTCAGGGATGCAGCAGTGGACGGCGTAGAAGACTGGGTGGTGACGGTGGATAGTTTGCTGGATGCACTTTCTGCCATCCACGACAGGAGCTGCTCACACTGCTCAGTTTCTAATAAAGGTCTACCGCGTGGACCCACTAATTGTGAGATGAATCTGGGGACCCCAGAAACTTGCCTCTCTCCTAATCCCACAGCAGTCGGCTGCGATACACCTGGACCAGGAGCTCGGACTGTGCCCACACCCTGACTTGGGCCTCCACGTCCTTGCCCGCGTCCATGTCCACGTCCTCTAGGCCTACCCCTACCCCTCAGCATGGTGTATTACGAGTAGAGCAGAAACAGAACGCTGTAATTAAATGTGCCGCTTATTGGCCTGTGGTTGGAGGCTGACTTCGCTTACAGAACGCACACCAGAGCCAGGAAACAATTATGCGCAAGCCTGTAGTCAGACCTAGGTGCGTATGACTGAGCTACTGGAATTCAAAGGGCAGAACCAGTCAAGTGGCCAAAGGCCAGTGGTAGGCCTTAAGTATTTTGCTTCAATTTTTTTAAAATGGTGAGGTGAAAAACCAGACAGACACCGTATGCAGCGTACATACCGTATATACCGGCGTATAAGACGACTTTTGAACCCCGAAAAATCTGCTCTGAAGTCGGGGGTCGTCTTATACGCCGGTAATACCAAAAAAAAGTGTAAAAAAAAAAATCATTACTCACCTCCCCCGGCGTTCTGTCGTGCTCCGGCAGGATGTCGCTCGCTCCTCGTCCCCGGCGCAGCATTGCTTTCTGAATGCGGGGCTTGGAATCCCAGCCTCCAGAAAGCTAATACACACGCCGTCAGCCAGTTACAGCCATTCAATGACAGCATTGAATGGCTGTGATTGGCTGAAGTCGCACGTGGCTTCAGCCAATCACACCCATTCAATGATGTCATTGAATAGTGTGATTGGCTGAAGCCACGTGCGCCTTCAGCCAATCACAGCCATTCAATGCTGTCATTGAATGGCTGTAACTGGCTGACGGCGTGTGTATTAGCTATCTGGAGGCGGGGATTCCAAGCCCCGCATTCAGAAAGCAATGCTGCGCCGGGGACGAGGAGCTAGCGACATCCTGCCGGAGCGCGACAGAACGCCGGGGGAGGTGAGTAATGATTTTTTTTTTTTTACACTATATTACCGGCGTATAAGGTGAAAGTTGGGGGGTCGTCTTATACGCCCCGTCGCCTTATACGCCGGTATATACGGTATGTATACTCTTTCCCTCTGGCGGGATGACGGCGATCATGTAATGGACGCAGCAGAGCCAGGAAACAATTATGCGCAAGCCTGTAGTGGACCTAGGTGCGTATGACTGAGCTACTGGAATTCACAGCGAAGAACCAGTCAAGTGGCCAAAGGCCAGTGGTAGGCCTTAAGTATTTTGCTTCAATTTTTTAAAATGGTGAGGTGAAAAACCAGACAGACACCGTATGCAGGATACCAATCACTCAACATCAGGGTGGTTGGCTTGCTGTTGCTCTATCCTTTTTTGTTTTACTGATCTACCTGCTACTTAGTGCGATACTTTAGGCTATCTTGTAATCAGAGAAGCATTAGGAATAAGGCACTAATAGAATCTAATTAGCGGAGAGAGATAGTACTTAGAAATTCTCCAGTGTGTGACCTAAAAACTATTAGGCAACTATTAGGCAACATCGTTACCACTGGTAGATAGGAATTAGTTCGGAATTGTTCCTGGGGCCTGTGTAGGCTGCTACTATTACTGAAATGGAACGAAGACTGCGCTCCCACTATACTGCTGCTTCGGAATTGTTACTGGGGCCTGTGTAGGCTGCTACTATTACTGAAATGAAACTAAGACTGTGCTCCCCCTATAATGCTGCTAGTGATATGTTAGTGGGGCCTGTCGCTAATGCTACGGCTGAAATGTTACTAATTCTGGGCTCTGCCTATACCGCTGCTAATGGTATGTCTCTGGGGTGTGGAAACAGAGGCTTCCCAAAGACATGATGGCGGCGAGGCCATTTCCCACCAACGCTGTTACTGTTAAGGTGCATATAACCACGGACACGTGGAGAGGACACGTAGTGCCTCCAAAACATCCCCTGCCACGGCCCACTTAATCCTGGCCACATTCCGAAAACCAACAAAATAAAACGGCTCTACTAGGTCCGCAGTCACCACCACATTACCACCAACGCGGTTACTGTTAAGGTACATATTACCAGTCTGACTGGGGCATGCAGTGTTGGCCGGAGCCCACCTGCATTAAGCACGACATTACTACCTCAGCTGTGTTGGGCAATGCAATGGCATATTTCTATGTACCGCCGGTGGCTTCCTGGCACCCACCCATGCTGTGGGTCCACAGGGAATTATAAATGCATCTGTTTCCACTTGTAAAGAACCCCAGTCTGACTGGGGCATGCAGTGTGGGCCGAAGCCCACCTGCATTAAGCACGACATTACTACCTCAGCTGTGTTGGGCAATGCAATGGGATATTTTTGTGTATCGCCGGTGGGTTCCAGGGAGCCACCCATGCTGTAGGGGCACACGGAGTTTAACCTACATGTGTCCACTTGTAAAGAACCCCAGTCTGACTGGGGCATGCAGTGTGGGCCGAAGCCCACCTGCATTAAGCACGACATTACTACCTCAGCTGTGTTGGGCAATGCAATGGGATATTTCTATGTACCGCCGGTGGCTTCCTGGCACCCACCCATGCTGTCGGTCCACAGGGAATTATAAATGCATCTGTTTCCACTTGTAAAGAACCCCAGTCTGACTGGGGCATGCAGTGTGGGCCGAAGCCCACCTGCATTAAGCACGACATTACTACCTCAGCTGTGTTGGGCAATGCAATGGGATATTTTTGTGTATCGCCGGTGGGTTCCAGGGAGCCACCCATGCTGTCGGTCGACAGGGACTTCACAATAGGGAGTTGTACCTGCCTGTGTCTATGAATTAAAAAGCCCGGTCTGACTGGGGCATGCAGAGACACCTTGACAGAATGAATAGTGTGTGGCACATAGGTTCCCCATTGCTATGCCCACGTGTGCAGCTCCTGATGGCGGTGGCACAGAATTCTATTTCTCATTGCTTCTGTACAGCATTGTGGGCTATCGCCCCGCCCCTTTTAAAGAGGGTCGCTGCCTAGCCGTGCTAACCCTCTGCAGTGTGTGCCTGCGGTTCCTCCTCATGGCAGACGCACTTCTAAATAGACATGAGGGTGGTGTGGCATGAGGGCAGCTGAAGGCTGCGCAGGGACACTTTGGTGTGCACTGTGGGGGGGAGGGGGGGCGGTTGGGCAGCATGTAACCCAGGAGAAGTGGCAGTGGAGTGTCATGCAGGCAGTGATTGTGCTTTGTTGGAGGTAGTGTGGTGCTTAGCAAAGGTATGCCATGCTAATGAGGGCTTTTCAGAAGTAAAAGTTGTTGGGAGGGGGGGGGGGCCCACTCTTGCCGCTATTGTGGCTTAATAGTGGGACCTGTGAACTTGAGATGCAGCCCAACATGTAGCCCCTCACCTGCCCTATCCGTTGCTGTGTTGTTCCCATCACTTTCTTGAATTGCCCAGATTTTCACACAAGGAAACCTTAGCGAGCATCGGCGAAATACAAAAATGCTCGGGTCGCCCTTTGACTTCAATGGGGTTCGTTACTCGAAACGAACCCTCGAGCATCGCGAAAAGTTCGTCCCGAGTAACGAGCACCCGAGCATTTTGGTGCTCGCTCATCTCTACTTCTTGGTGCTAATACCAAGCACAAATAATCTCGGTCTTGGGCACTATCAGTTTCCCAAGACTGTAGATACTACCGTTGTGGGGGTGTATTATCACCCTGAAATGGTTATTTGTTGCCTCGAATAGATACCAGTTAAGGCATCGCACTATACCTAGAAAGCACGATATATGGCATCTACATTTTCAAGAACCCTCTGAGATACACTTCCAGAGTTATTAATATTTTTCTTTATGTATTATGTGTGTCAGTCTTTGTGAGTACTATTTTAAATTTTAATTGCTTTATTAAAGGTTACGTTTTAAAGTCCTAACAGTGAAGAGTCGTATATATGTATACTCTTTCCCTCTGGCGGGATGACCGCAGAGCCAGGAAACAATTATGCGCAAGCCTGCTGTAACGCTTAGCTGGGTAATAATGAGCGACTACTACCCCCAGCAGACATGCAGTAAGCTGTACACGGTCACAGGCTTGGCTGTGTAATAATGAGCGACTACTTCTCCCAGCAGACACGCAGTAAACTGAAGACGGTCACAGGCAGCCCAAATATAGTATTTTTTTCCAATTTTTGGGAAAAAGCCCACTGCCTATATAGCCTGTATATGGATTTCCCTGTTGGAGGATGACTGTGGTTATTGAAAGCACAGTGCAGCCACAAAAAATTATGCGCAAGGCTGGGTATTAATGAGCGACTACTACCCCCAGCAGACACACAGTAAACTGTAGACGGTCACAGGCTTAGCTGGGTAATAATGAGCAACTACTACCCCCAGCAGACACGCAGTAAACTGAAGACGGTCACAGGCAGCCCAAATATAGTATTTCTTTCCAATTTTGGGGAAAAAGCCCACTGCCTATATAGCCTGTATATGGATTTCCCTGTTGGAGAATGACTGTGGTTATTGAAAGCACAGTGCAGCCAGAAAAAATTATACGCAAGGCTGCAGTAACACCCAGCTGGGTAATAGTGAGCGACTACTACCCCCAGCAGACACGCAGTAAACTAAACACGGTCACAGGCAGCCCAAAGATTTTTTTTTTCCAATTTTTTTGAAAAAGCCCACTGCCTATATAGCCAGTATATCTCTTTCCCTGTACCACTGTCCCTGCCTCACCAGTACTGCCCCTATACTCAGTAAAATGACTGCAGACTGAGGACGCTATGGTCTGCACGCCCGATATGCAAAAAAAAAAAAAATGTGCAAAACTGCTAAAAGCAGCCTCAACAGTACTGCACACGGTCAGATGTGGCCCTAAGAAGGACTGTTGGGGTTCTTGAAGACGAAGATAACAGCCTAACACTCTCTCTATAGCAGCTACAGCAGGACGGCACTTTCCCTAATGTCTCTCAGCGTGCATCTGTGGCGAGCCGCGGCCGGCCCCAGTTTATATACTTGGGTGTCACCTGATCTCCCCAGCCACTCACTGCAGGGGGGTGGGATAGGGCTGGAACTTCACAGGAGGAAGTTGTAATGCCTTCCCTGTGTTTCTATTGGCTAGAAAACGGCGCAAACTTTTCTGGGAAGAAAATGAAAGTGACTCGAACACCGCGTGGTGCTCGTCTCGACTAACGAGCATCTCGAGTACCCTAATGCTCGAACGAGCATCAAGCTCGCTCATCTCTACTCATGACCCCTCCTTTAGTGAATACGTGAAGGAGTGTAGTTTTTTAAATAGGGTTATTTGCGGGGGTATCTATCTTTCTGACACCTATGAGCCTTTGCAATCTTGGCTTGGAGTAGGAAAACAAAGTGTTCCACAAAATTTTAATAATCAATGTTAGGGTGCATTCAGACGATCGTATATTGGCCGGGTATTCACACCCAGTCGATATACGGCATCTCTCTCTGCAAGGGGGGAGGCTAGAAGAGCCGGGAGCAGTGCTCTGAGCTCCCGCCCCCTCTTTGCCTCACTGCACTTTTTGCAATGAGAGGAGGCGGAACGGGTGTGGGGCTAAGTTCCAGGAATTAGCTCCGCCCCTGTCCCACCTCTCCTCATTGAAAATAGTGCAGGGGGGTGGAGAGGAGGCAGAGGGGGGGGGGGAGAGCTCAGATCAAGCAGCTCTTCCAGCCTCCTCCCCCTGCAGAGAGAGATGCCGTATATCGGCTCGGCGTGAAAACCCAGCCGATATACGTTCATTTGTATGTCTCCAAGATTTTTTTTAACCATTTAACGTTTTTCAAATGTGATTCCACAATAAAGTAAACAGATGGCTAAAGTGACATGTCAGATTTCCAAAATTTGGTCTGGTCATTAAGGCGTAAATGGGCTTGGTCACTAACGGGTTAATGAGTTTCCAGTTTTATGTGCAGTAAATAAAGCTTATAGTCTCTAATACATAATTTGTGGGTAATGCTTGATTTACATTAACCCCTTCACAAGCAAGGACGTAAGGGTACGTCCTGGAGCACGGGGCGAGCTCTCTTCATACAGCGTGGGCGTCAGCTGATTATTACAACTGACACTTGCGGGCAATAGCTCCAATCAGCCGTGAGGCTATTAACCCTTTAAATGCCGCTGTCAATTCCCCACACGCCGGTCCCGCAGTGGGATCAGGGGAGCCATGCAGGTGTCATGGCAGCTGGGGGCCTTCTAAAAAGGGCTTCCTTGGGAGACTGCCTATCAAGCCATCCCCGTGGTGTGGCTTGATAGGCTGCCTGTCAGAATGCAGTATATGCTATAGCATTACGTCATACTGCAGGAGCGATCAAAGCATCGCATGTTATAGTCCCCTAGGGAACTTAAAAGAAGAGTGAAAAAAAAGGATCAATAAAGTTTTATGAATTGTAAAAAAAAAAGTAATAAATGTTTAAACCAACCCCCTTTGCCATATCTCTAATCAAAAAATCTAAATCACAAAATAAAAATACATATTTGGTATCGCCGTATCCGTAAAAGTCCAATGTATCAAAGTACTGCATAATTTTCCCTGCACGGTGAGTGGCATCCCAAAAAAAAGAAAGAAAGAACGCCAGAAATGACCTTTTTCAGTTGCCCTGTCTCCCAGAAAAAGCACAATATAAAAAGCGATCAAAAATTCATATGTATTCCAAATCAGCAGTAACGTAAACTACAGGACATCCCACAAAAAATGAGCCCTCGCACAACTACGTTGACAGAAAAATAAAAATGTTATTGCGCATAGAAGTTGACAGCAGAAAATAATTGAAATGTCTTTGAAAAAAAAGAGTAGTGCGGTAAAAAAAACCTATACAAGTTTGGTATTGTAGCAATTGTACTGACCCATAGAATAAAGATATCATGTCATTTTTGTTTCAGTTTGTGTGCCGTAGAAAAAGACGCACTAAAAAATGATGGAATGTCATTTTTTTTCCATTTTACTCTACTTAGAATTTTTAAAACGTTTTTCAGTACATTATATGGTACAGTAAATGGCACCATTTAAAAATACAATGTGGCCCGCAAAAAACAAGCCCTCATACAGCTACGTCAATGGATAAATAAAAGAGTTAAGATTTTTTGAAGGGGGGGGGAGAAAAAAACTAAAATGGGCTGCATCATTAAGGGGTTAAATACAACATTAAAAAAATCTCTAATGTAACAAGATCCAATAGGATTCCTTAGGCAAATGAGGAGGCTGGACTTTCAGGAAGTAAAGTATTACAGTGAATAGTTTGCCGGTCAGTAGAGAGTAAGTCTTGCCACATTTCTGTGCTGAACTTTGCACTGTGCCACTGGTACATGAAGGAATGGCAGAGAATCATGCTGTGCTTAATCAAGGAGAGGAAAATGAAATGGTGAGTGCTGATGAGACTAGCATAAGCAATAACAACTCAAGTCCACTTCACTATTGCCTGGGCTCCAGCTGATGGACAGATCAGTTGATGTGAGAATACACTGTATAGGTTGTGTGCAATGGGTATTGATATTCAAATCAGTGTGATTGGGAATGCAAACCCTAATTATCATATCTGACTATATATGGGTGCCTGCACACGAGCGGAATTTCTGGCGCTGTATTTTAAGCACATTGTCCTTCCCTGACCACAGCCAATATACTTCTATGGGGATCCACAGTTGTCCCCAGACGGACGGATTTGAATTGTGGATTTTCACGCGCTAAAAAAAAACGCGCCATGTCCTAATTTGAGTCGGATTCTGTGCATGCAGACTCCAATACAAGTGAATGGACGCGCTTTTTCACGCAGTACATCTGTGGTGCAGCTGCGGATGAAGGCACTGGTTGCTATGACATTAGAGGAAGTAGGCGTGGTAGGAGGCTGCAGTTTTTTCCGCACGTTTTTTTCCGCAGCACATCTGCACCTATCCGCAAGCACATTTAGGTGCCATACGCAGGTCTCCCGCGCGTGAAAATCCGCTGGCGTAATCTGGAATGCTCGTGTGCAGGCGGCCTATTGGTTACATTTTATACTGATCCTAATGGATTATGTTTTATAATACTAACTGACTGGAGTTTCTATGGTGTCAAGAAATATTTATTGTGCCTGTTATCAAAATTATTAACCATTGCATTGTGGCTATGCTTTATTTTATTAGCACTATTTGCTGTGACAGCCCCCCTCCCTAAATGGCTAATCAATCAGCGGGCACCTGAACATTTTTGCTCCACTTTATTGTAATCTGGCTTACTGCATGCTATCAGGTTAAATGGCGATTGAACATTTCCTGTAGTGTGTGTGTATATATATATATATTTATTGTATCTGGCCTCTTTTTCTGTGAGTTCTTTTATTTTCCCCACATTCATTTATACAGGGTTATTGTTACATTGTGCTGCTGGGGTCTGTAGTACTAAGGTTACTAGCAGCACAGCTCCACAGGTGTTGAATGATTGAGCTGGCTGGGTGTGGTGATCTCCTGCTATTATTCACAGCAGAGGCATCAGCGCCCCCACGACTGTGGCCTCAGTGGCATCAGCGCCCCCGCGACTGTTGCCTCAGCGCCCCCACGACTGTGGCCCCAGCGGCATCAGCACCCCCAGAAGTGTAGCTACAGCAGTAATAGCGCCACCACGACTGTGGCCCCAGTGGCATCAGCGCCCCCAGAAGTGTAGCTACAGCAGTAATAGTGCCCCCCATGATGGTAGCTCCAAGCAGCATCAGTGTGCCCACGATGGTAGCTCCAGCAGTAATAGTAAGCACCCAATAATTGTCCCAGCAGTAATAATGACCCCCAATAATTGTCCCAACAGTAATAATGACCCATGACCCCAATAATTGCCCCAGCAGTAATAGTGACAGCTCCCCCTCACACTGCCCTAAGTAGTAGTGGTGACACACACACACCCTGGAGTAATAATAGTGACAGCCCCCCCCCCCACTCTACAAATTACTCCTCTAAATTGCATTAACTCCTGAAAAGAAACTGTGGGATTAAAATACTCATGACTAGAGATTAACGAGCACCAAAATGCTCGTGTGCTCGTTGCTGGAGATGAACTTTTCGTAATCCTCGAGAGCTCGTTTTGAGTAACGAACCCCATTGAAGTCAATGGGGGACTCGCGCATTTTTGTATGGGACCGATGCTCTGCATAGGTGATGGCTTGTCAAACACCAGATAACATCCGAAAGTCATGGAACCGCCACAGAAATGGATAGAGAAGAGCAGGGGCGGCATGCATGGCTGCATCTGAGGCTCCCAGTTTCCACTATTAAGCCAAATTGGGGGCAAGAGTCTGGCGTCACCCCCTCTAACTATTTACTTGGGACAGACCTTCATTAGCAAGGCACACACACTGGCACATCTTAGCTAAGCATCACACTACCTGCAACCAAGGAAAATCACTGCCTGCGGATGACACTACTGCCTCTTCTCTTGGGTTACATGCTGGCATTGCTGTCCAACCCCCCCCCCCCACCCACCCACACACACACACACACACACGACCCTGCGTCCACAGCGCACCCAAAATTTTCCCTGCACAGCGTTCAGCTGGCCTCATGCCACATGCTCGCCTCATAGCCACACCACCCTCATTTCTATTTCTAAGTGCATAATGGATGAGGAGGAACCGGAGGCACACACTGCAGAGGGTGGGCAGGGCTAGGCAGCGACACTCTTTGAAAGTGTGGGCAATAGCCTACAATGCTGTTGAGAATTGATGATATATTGACGTACGATCATCATTCCAATCTCGTGCCACCTCCGTCACAAAATTGTCCGGAGCCGCAAACGTAGGCATAAAGGGGACTTGGGTGCCAGCACTTCTACACATCTCCACAATGCAGCAATACTCTGTGCGGAAAGCACATGAGCGGGCCCTGAGTCAGGCTTGTTCCCAGCCTACATCTTGTGTGACCCAAGGTGCCGCGAGTTACATAGCAATGGGAAATCCATGTGTCCCCACACAATTCATTCTGTGTAGGTGTCAGATAGCTCAACACCACAAGGGGAAGTCTTTGAGTTCCTTGGGCTCGGCTATGCTGTCGGTGTACAAAGATTGTATTACACAGGAAGAAATCAGAGTGCCTAAACATGGCAGAGTTTCACCCCACCAAGGACCTCGGCCAACATTTCTACCCTAGTCAGTCAGTTTATTTGTGCCAGACAGGTAAAACACTGCAATGGGAAGTCTTTGTGTACCCACAGCATAAACGAGCGCAAGGAACTCAAACATGGTATTACACATGAGGAAATCAGAGTGCCTAAACATGGCAGAGTTTCACCCTGCTAAGGGCCTCGGCCCACATTTATACCCTAGTCAGTCAGTGTATTTGTGCCAGACAGGTAAAACAACGCAATGGGAAGTCTTTGTGCACCCACAGCATAAACGAGCGCAAGGAACTCAAACATGGTATTACACATGAGGAAATCAGAGTGCCTAAACATGGCAGAGTTTCACCCTGCTAAGGGCCTCGGCCCACATTTATACCCTAGTCAGTCAGTGTATTTGTGCCAGACAGGTAAAACAACGCAATGGGAAGTCTTTATGCACCCACAGCATAGACAGACCCCTGTAACATATCTGTAGCAAGAGTATAAGTGAACCCCTCAAACCATTCAGTAAAAACTGTCTGGGCGGACCCCAGTAACCTTTCTGTAGCAAGAGTCTGGGCAAAGTCTGGAAGAAAATTGGTGTAATAGGAGTACAAGTGTACCCGAGAAAAATTACTGTATGCCGAGGGCAGGTGAAACCCACAAACATTTTTTGAAGATGCAGCTCGTTATTGGTTAATTTGTAACAGAGCCTGGAGGCAGCCCTCCGCAAAAATTGGTTTTAAGTTTAACTTTTAAAACTTGAAAAATGGATAAAACTTTTAAAAATTTTATAAACAGAGCATTTTGGGCCACATAGAAATTGGCAGTTCAGCATGATGACATGCTGTTTTAGGAGGGGGAGAAGGAGAAATAATACACAAAGCTAATTCTCCCCTGTTGCAGCGAAAAGATTCTTTAGGATCCACTGCTTTCCACCTGTGGAAAAGAGATGTTTGGGGAAATCCAGCCTTTGTTCATCTTCATGAGGGTAAGCTTGTTGGCGCTGTCAGTTGACAGGCGGGTATGCTTATCCATGATGATCTCTTGCACACACACACACAAATACACACACACAATCCCCCAGCAGTACTAAACACTCTCTCTGATAAGATGCTAGCGGCAGGGCAGGCCAGCACCTCTCACTCAGTCTTGACTGGGGAGTGGCGACGGTCTTGCTGGGGAGCCATAAAACTGGAAAAAGCCTTGGAGAGTGTTCCCCTGCCTGCGCTGGACATGATGCCTGATCCCCGTGCCTCCCCTGCTACTTGGCCCTCTGAACTGCGTCTTCTACCGCTGTTAGATGGGAACTTTGGCATCACTTTTTCCACCAGGGCCCTGTGATATTACATCACTCTCGTACCCCTTTCCTCTTTGGGAATGAGAGTGGAAAGGTTCTCCTCATACTGTGGGTCAAGAAGGGTGTGCACCCAGTAATCTGTGTTGGCAAGAATGCGTCTAACGCATGGGTCACAGGAAAGGCAGCCTAACATGAAGTCTGCCATGTGTGCCAGAGTCCCAGTATGCAACACATCACTGTCCTCACTAGGAGGATGCCCCTCCTCCTCCTTTTCAGCACATAAACGCTGAATAGATGACAGGCAAGCAGCATGGGTACCCTCTGCAGTGTGGCCAGCAGTCTCTACCCCCTCCTCCTCCTTGCCCTCCCCCTTCTCCTCCAAAACCCTCTGAGATATAGATGTGAGGGTGGTCTGGCTATCAAGCAACATACTCTCATCCCCTGTCTCATCTTCTCACCGCAAAGCATCTGCCTTTATGCTAAGCAGCAAACTTCTCAGCAGGCAAAGCAGCAGGATGATAACGCTAATTATGGCCGCATCGCCCCTCACCATTTCGGTAGACTCCTCAAAGTTTCCAAGGACCTGGCAGGTGTCAGGCATCCATGCCCAATCCTCTGTAAAGAACTGCGGAGGCTGACTACCACTCTGCCGCCTATGTTGGAGCTGGTATTCCACAATTGTTCTACGCTGCTCATACAGCCTGGCCAACATGTGCAGCGTAGAATTCCAGTGCGTGGGAATGTCGCACAGCAGCTGAAACCGACGTTGTAGTGTCCTGAGGGTGGCAGCATCCATGGTGGACTTGCAGAAATGTGCGCACACACGGCGCACCTTGCCGAGCAGGTCAGACCAGTGGGGGTAGTTTTTCAGAAACCGCTGAACCACCAGATTAAAGACGTGCACCAGGCATGGCACGTGTGTGAGGATGCCAAGCTGCAGAGCCGTCACCTGGTTTCTGCCTAGTTTGCGGCTCAGCGGTGAAAGCCAGGGGGCGGTTTGTCCCATCAGACCCTGTAACAGCACGGGGGCCGTGTGCCTCTTGTCACCTAAGCTGATTAGTTTCAACACGGCTTGCTGACGCTTGCCCGCCACTGTGCTGCTGCACCACGTGCTACCAACTGCTGGCGACGCGCTCACACTTCGTAATTGAGAGATGGAGGTGGCGGAGGAGGGGGGGGGGGGGATTGGAGGAAGTGGCATAATACGCCACAGATACTAGCACTAAGGTACGACCCGCTATTCTTGGTGTGGGTAGCACGTGAGCGGTCCCAGGCTCTGACTCGGTCCCACCACGTTCAACCAATGTGCCGTCAGGGAGATATAGTGTCCCTGCCTGCCAGTATTTGTCCACGTGTTTGTCATTAGGTGGACCTTCCCAGTAACTGCATTGTTGAGGGAACGGGTAATGTTGCAGGAGACGTGCTGGTGTAGGGCTGGGACGCCACACCGGGAAATATAGTGGCGACTGGGGGCCGAGTAGTGTGGGACCGCCACCGCCATCATGTTTTTGAAAGCCTCCGTTTCCACAAGCCTGTACGGCAGCATCTCCAGGCTGATTAATTTGGCAATGTGCACGTTTAAAGCTTGTGCATGCAGGTGGGTGGCAGCGTATTTGTGCTTTTGCGCCAACACTTGTGTTAGCAACAGCTGACCGCTGTGCTGGGAGACATTGCTAGAGGCTGGGGAGGACCGTTGAGGTGAGGGTGTGGATGCAGGCCGGGAGACACTCGTGCCTGCATCCTGGGAGGGGGATTGGATCTGTGTGGCAGGTTGTGGCAAGGTGTAGCACCTAGCAAGGTGCTTGGCCATCATATGCCTGCGCATGCTGGTGGTGGTGAGGCTGGTAGTGGTGGCTCCCTGGCTGATCTTGGTGTGGCACAGGTTGCAAACCGCTGTTCGTCGGTCGTCCGGGCTCTCACTGAAAAACATCTAGCCCTCTGCACGGAGGCTTGCCGCAAGGGGGTTGCTGTGGGAAACAGTTGGGGGATTCTTTGCTCTGGCCCTGCCTCTGCTCCTGGCCACCCAACTGCCTCTTCCTACCTGTCCTGCTACTGCACTTGCCTCCCCCTCCGAAGCCCTTTCTTCTGTAGGCTTAGCAAGCCAGGTTGGATCAGTCACCTCATTGTCCAGCAGTTCTTCCTCAGAATCCTCTGTGCGCTCCTCCCTCAGACTTACTGCCCTTGCTACTACCTCACTGACGGACAACTGTGTCTCATCATCCTCCTCCACAAAAAGCTCTTGAGACAGTTGCCAGAAGTCCCCAGCCTCATCACCTGGACTCCGGGAACTTTCCAAAGATTGGGTATCGGTCACAACAAACTCCTCAGGTGAGAGAACAGTTTTTTCCCACTCTGGGCAGGGACCTGAGAACAGTTCCTGGGAGTCTTCCTGCTCAGAATCTGTTATTTTCCTGGAGGGACGAGGCTGGGAGGAAGGAGGAGCAGCCAGAGGATTCAGAGGTGCAGTCCCTAGGCCGGGAGTAGTGGACTGAGTGAAAGACTGGGAGTTTGATACATTGCTGGACACATTATCTGCCATCCACGACAGGACCTGCTTGCACTGCTCTTCTTGTAATAAAGGTCTACCACGCGGACCCGCAAATTGTGATAGGAAGCTGAGGAGTGTAGGAACTTGACGCTCTTCTAATCCCTCAGCAGACGGCTGTGATGCACCCCGCCCAGGACCTCGGCCTGCGCCCGTGCCCACATCCTCACTTGGACGCCTGCAGCCACATCCACGTCCTCGACCCTTACCTCTACTTCTCATCATGTCAGTGTAAGGATAGAGCAGGGCCAAAATAAATTACCCCACCATACAGAACTGAGAACTGTGGCTAATTTACCACACACAGAGACTTTTAGATACCGGAGGCTCTATGCTGTGGCAGGAAAAAATTAAACCGCTGTCTAGCGCTGATACTAGGGGTCATTTACCGCTCACAGAGACTTGTATATAATAGAGAGGCTGTGTGGAGTGGGAGAAAAATAGAAAGGCAGTGGATAGTGCTGGTAACTGCGGCAACTTCACCGCAACCAAGGAAAGGGTATTGTGCAACGATCTGCCCAGGGGCAGAAAGCTATGCAGCCAGTGAACAGTGCTAATAGCAGGGGAAACTTCACCACACCCAAGGAAAGCATATTGTGCGAAGCTCTGCCCAGGGGCAAAAAGCTATACAGCCAGTGGATAGTGCTGATAACTGCGGCTACTTCACCCAACACATAGTATAGTATCTGTGAAATGCTGTTCTGCAGTAGCCCAGGAAATATTTGCGTACTATTTAGCGATGAGTGTGAGCTGCTATAGCTGTAATGCTCTGCAGAGGGATATAGGTTTAAAAAAAAACTAAATTGGTGCACTACTGCTCCTAGCCAGCCACAACTGTAATGAACAGGATGAGGAGTAGCCCTAAGAAGGACCGTTGGGGTTCTTGAAGACAGGATCCTACTCTAACACTTTGCCTATATCAGCAGCTCTTTCCCGAAACTCTGCCTATGGCACTGCACTAACAGAACAGTATGGGTGTTTAAAAACAGTATATGTTTAAAAAAAAAAAGGTGCACTTCTGTTCCCAGCCAGCCACAACAGTAATGCACACGATGAGGAGTAACCCTAAGAAAGGACCATCGGGGTTCTTGTACACAGGATCCTACCCTAACACTTTCCCTGTATAAGCCTCAGCACTTTCCCTAACCACTGCCGGCATGCGTCTGAGGCGAGCCGCGGGCGGGACCAGTTTAAGTACTCGGGGGGTCACCTGATTTCGCCAGCCACTCACTACTGTGGGGGAGAGAGTGCTGGCATTTCACTGCAGTAAGTGGTAACGCCTTCCCCAAATGTTTATTGGCTAGAAAATGGTGCTAAACATGCAAGGAAGGGAAATGCAATTGACTCGAGTACCGCGTAGTGTTCGTCTCGAGTAACGAGCATCTCGAGCACCCTGATACTTGAACGAGCATCAAGCTCGGACGAGTGTGCTTGCTCATCCCTACTCATGACCCATCCCTCAGTAAATACACTAAGGAGTGTAGTTTTTTTAAATAGGTTTATTTGTGGGGGTATCTATCATCCTGACACCCAAGAGCCTTTGCAATCTTGGCTTGGTGCAAGAAAACAAAATGTTCCTCAAAATTTTAACAATCAATGTTAAATTTGTACGTCTCCTAAATGGTTAAAAAATCTAACATTTTTCAAATGTGATTTCAGAATAAAGTAAACAGAAGGTTAAAGTGACACATGTCAGATTTCCAAATTTGGCCTGGTCATTAAGGTGTAAACATGATTGGTCACTAAGGGGTTAATGAGTTTCCAGTTTTATGTGCAGTAAATAAAACTTATAGTCTCTAATAGATCATTTGTGGGTAATTCTTGATTTGCATTAAATAAAACATTTAAAAAATCTCCAATGTAACAAGATCCAATAGGATTCCTTAGGCAAATGAGGAGGCTGGACTTTCAGGAAATAAAGTATTGCAGTGAATAATTTGTAGATCAGTAGAGATAAGTCTTGCCACATTCCCCTGCTGAACTCTGCACTGTGCCACTGGTACATGAAGGAATGGCAGAGAATCATGCTGTGCTTAATCAAGGAGAGGAGAATGAAATGGTGAGTGCTGATGGGGCTAGCATAAGCAATAACAACTCAAGTCCAGTTCACTGTTGCCTGGGCTTCAGCTAATGGACAGATTCAGTTGCTGTGAGAATACACTGTATAGGTTGTGTGCAATGGGTATTGATATTGAAATCAGTGTGATCGGGGATGCAAACACTAATCATCATCTCTGACTATTGGTTACATTTATACTGATCCTAATGGATTATGTTTTATGATACTAACTGACTGGAGTTTCTATGGTGTCAAGAAATATTTATTGTGCCTGTTATCAAAATTTTTAACCACTGCATTTTTGTTATGCTTTATTTTATTAACATTATTTGCTGGGAAGCGGTGAGTAGCGGCTGTCAGCAGGAGGGAGCGGGGGGAGAGAGGGAGAGAGAGATCTCCCCTCCGTTCCGCCCCACTCTCCCCCACAGCTCCGTGCCCGCTGCCGGCACCCGAACCTTCAGTCTCGAGCGGGGGAGATACTCGCTAAAGGCAATGCTCGCTCGAGCAATTGCCTTTAGCGAGTATACTCGCTCATCTATAGAAATTATACTTTTATTCTGTTTTGTTAACTGGGTTGGTTCGGTACAAAGACCACAGTGCTGACTTTGCACAGTTGATGGCTCTTGTTCTTTCTCCAATGATCATCATTAATTAATATGGACACATGGGAGAACTCAGATCCCTGAAACCTTATTGCCGATTTCTCAATTTAAAATTTTGAAATATAGTGGTCTATATACATCTGTACTTCAAGGTCGGCATTTGGTCACAGCAGATACGTATTAGAATAGCACATGACCAGTTGCCAGGTGGTAAGTAGAGACCGAGGGAATCCAGATTGATAGCGAATGGTGTGTTTTCTTATTTTGTAGCATTTCTGGAGATTAGCAACAACAATCTCCTAGGTGATCTAGGTGGCTCAGCCACCCAGAGTTATAGACTTTGTCGCAGCTGCTGTGACTGTTGGTGATCGTTATGCCTGTTCAGTGGTGTTCAGTGCCCGGCCAACTATCTTATCAGAATGTACAACTTGTTATTTAGTACAGATGGGCTATAACAGATTTCCAGTTGGAAAGTTATTGCTGTCTAAGAAAATACAATAAAGCTAGATGATCAATAATGATACTGCCTGGGATGTTGAGTAAAACAATACAACGTGTTTCATGAGTTCATTAGCGGGAATGGTCCTTTGTAGTCCATTTCTGCTACTACATCAAATGATTGTCTTTTTCATGTTTGTTTTATAAAGACTTCTGCAGCACTCTTTGTTAAAAAAAATAAATCTTTTTTTATTGTCTTTTTTCTATAACATAAAATATCACATATTGATGTACAGTACAATTAACTTACATTCTTACACAAGGGAGAACAGTTGCTCATCTGTTATCTTTACTACCAATACTCCTATGCATGTTAAAATTACTGTGCATATTGTTAATATTCTGAGGGCGCACCCCCCCCCCCTCCCCCGCGCGCACGCGATTCGACAGCTATGATTATGAAGCCAATGATTTCATACTCATTTGTGATGTTTCAGTAGAGCTTTGCATCACAGAGAAGAGAACTGCGCTAACGCTCAGTGTTTTCAATCGGGCCAGAGGCAGCAGCACTAGCCCCATTGAAAACATAGGGAGTATATCGCAGACTTCTGCCACAGCTGTGACAGCAGTTTCCTTCATCCCCATGATGAATAGTTAAGTGCTGCCTGTAATTTGCTGGGCACTCAGCCAATCAGCAAAGCCCTTTGAGGAGGTGGGAATTTTTAAATCCCCACCTGCTGAAGTGCTGGACCGCAGTGCAGGGCAGCCAACCGGAGGACACGTCTAATCGGCAGAGAAGTGAGTAAAGAAATTTTTTTGTTTGTTTTATTCACCACCTAGGGATGATTTTCAGGAAAGGTCTTATATTTCAAGCCCTTCCCCTAAAATCATGCTGCGGGGTTGCCTAAAATCCACTGCCTCCAAAGGGGCTGGCGGCGACAGCAGCAGCACCAACCCCTGTTGAAAGCAATGGGATTGCATCCTGGACTTCTTCTACAGCTGTGGCAGAGGATTCCTTCATCCCTGCGGTCCTCATGGGGATGAAGGAAATTCCTGTCACCGCTGTGGCAGAAGTCTGTGATATACTCCTTAAGCTTAAGGGCTCATGTCCACGGGCAAAATAAGAATTAAAATCCGCAGCGGATTTTAACTCTTCTTCCGCCCGCGGATCCGCATCCCATAGGGATGCATTGACCACCCGCGGGTAGATAAATACCCGCGGATCGTCAATAAAAGTGATTTTAAAAAAAATGGAGCATGAAAAAATCTGGACCATGCTCCATTTTCATGCGGGTCTCCCGCGGGGACGGCTCCCGCGGGCTTCTATTGAAGCCTATGGAAGCCGTCCGGATCCGCGGGACACAAAAATCAGATTTTACTCACACGCTCCGGTTCTTCTCTTCGCCGCGGCGCCATCTTCTCTCAGTCGCGGCCGGATCATTTTGCTTCGGCCCGGCGCATGTGCGGGGCACGTCACCGACGTCATCATGCACATCCGCCGAGCCTAAGAAAGAAGATCCAGCCGCGACGAGAGAAGATGACGCCGCAGCGAAGGAAGTATCCGGAGCGTGTGAGAGGTAAGTTCTGATTTATTCCTATTTTAAGCGCTCATGTCCGCGGGGCAGGAGGGACCCGCTGCAGATTCTACATGGAGAATCCGTAGCGGGCCTGATTTTCCCCGTGGACATGAGGCCTTAAATGGGGATATCGCAGCATCTTTTTTTGAACTGCGAGGCGAGTGTTTTCTCTAGCAGCACAAGAAAAAACGGTAGTGGGTGTCCACCCTAGGGTAAAGAAATAGAAGTAAATATTATGCAGACAATATTTTGTACCATATGTCAGTTATCGGGTATGCATATATATACACACACACACACACACGCGCGTACACTCAAAATTGTAATCGATCAACAAATCAACATTTAAACCTAAAAAATGCAGCTGAATGAACTCAACTAAATAGATAAAGGTGGAAATTACTGGCGTTTCATCAAATATCTTCCTTGGTTCTTCCTTAATGGATTTAGGACTATATTGATTTAGATTACAAATAGAGATGAGCGAACGTACTCGTCCGAGCTTGATGCTCGGGCGAATATTAGCGTGTTCGGGATGCTCGTTACTCTTAACGAGTACCACGCGATGTTCGGGTTACTTTCAGTTTCTTCTCTGAGACGTTAGCGCGCTTTTCTGGCCAATTGAAAGACAGGGAAGGCATTACAACTTCCCCCTGTGACGTTCAAGCCCTATACCACCCCCCTGCTGTGAGTGGCTGGGGAGATCAGATGTCACCCGAGTATAAAAGTCGGCCCCTCCCGCGGCTCGCCACAGATGCCTTGTGAGATAGCTGAGGGACAGTGCTGCTGGTGCCGGAGCTGCTGTAGGGAGAGCGTTAGGAGTTAGTGTAGGCTTCAAGAACCCCAACGGTCCTTCTTAGGGCCACATCTATCCGTGTGGAGGCTGCTGTTAGCAGTGTTGTCCATTTTTTTTTTTCAAAATCGGCTGTGCAGAGCATTGTGCCCTGCAGTAATACTACAGGGACAGAAGTGGTGGTTAGGCAGGGAGAGTGTTAGGAGTGAGTGTAGGCTTCAAGAACCCCAACGGTCCTTCTTAGGGCCACATTTAACCGTGTGCAGAACTGTGCAGGCTGCTGTTAGCAGTGTTGCATTTTTTTTTATTTTTTTTAAATCGGCTGTGCAGAGCATTGCGCCCTGCAGTAATACTACAGGGACAGAATTGTGTAGGCAGGGCCAGAAGACATATATTATTGATTGAATATAGTCAGTGGGCTTTTTCTTTAACCAAAAAAGGGAAACATTCTATTTGGCCTGCCTCTGACAGTCCTCAGCGTTCTGGGTACGTGTGTGGTGGGTGCAGAACGTAAACAGAAATCATACGCAGCCAGCTACGTTTAACAGCAGGCTTGCGCCAATTTCTTTCCTGCCTGGGAAAAATCACCGCTCTGCTGTAGTTAATAACTCTGCAACCCTGCAGTTCTGTGACACATTTGCAGGGCCAGAAGACATATATTATTGATTGAATATAGTCAGTGGGCCTTTTCTTTACCAAAAAAGGGAAACATTCTATTTGGCCTGCCTCTGACAGTCCTCAGCGTTCTGGGTACGTGTGTGGTGGGTGCAGAACGTAAACAGAAATCATACGCAGCCAGCTACGTTTAACAGCACGCTTGCGCCAATTTCTTTCCTGCCTGGGAAAAATCACCGCTCTGCTGTAGTTAATAACTCTGCAACCCTGCAGTTCTGTGACACATTTGCAGGGCCAGAAGACATATATTATTGATTGAATATACGCAGTGGGCCTTTTCTTTACCAAAAAAAGGGAAACATTCTATTTGGCCTGCCTCTGACAGTCCTCAGCGTTCTGGGTACGTGTGTGGTGGGTGGAGAACGTAAAGAAATCATACGCAGCCAGCTACGTTTAACAGCAGGCTTGCGCTAATTTATTTCCTGCCTGGGATCACTGGTAATACACCATGCTGAGGGGTAGGGGTAGGCCTATAGGACGTGGACGCGGGCGAGGACGCAGAGGCCCAAGTCAGGGTGTGGGCACAGGCTGAGCCAGTGTGGTGGCCAGGGGTAGAGGCAGGGCCAGACCGAATAATCCACCAACTGGTTCCCAAAGCGCCCCCTCGCGCCATACCACCCTGCAGAGGTCAAGGTGCTCTACGGTGTGGCAGTTTTTCACAGAGACGCCTGACGACCGACGAACAGTGGTGTGCAACCTTTGTCGCGCCAAGATCAGCTGGGGAGGCACCACCAACAGCATGCGCAGGCATATGATGGCCAAGCACCCCACAAGGTGGAACGATGCCCGTTCACCGCCTCCGGTTTGCACCACTGCCTCTCCCCCTGTGCCCCAACCTGCCACTGAGATCCAACCCCCCTCTGAGGACACAGGCACTACCGTCTCCTGGCCTGCACCCACACCCTCACCTCCGCTGTCCTCGGCCCCATCCAGCAATGTCTCTCAGCGTAGCGTCCAGACGTCGCTAGCGCCACAGTTTGAGCGCAAGCGTAAGTACGACGCCACGCACCCGCACGCTCAAGCGTTAAACGTGCACATTGCAAAATTGATCAGCCTAGAGAAGCTGCCGCATAGGCTTGTGGAAACGGAGGCTTTCAAAAGCATGATGGCGGCGGCCCCGCGCTACTCGGTTCCCAGTCGCCACTACTTTTCCCGATGTGCTGTCCCAGGCCTGCACGACCACGTCTCCCGCAACATTGTACGCGCCCTCACCAACGCGGTTACTGCCAAAGTCCACTTAACAACAGACACGTCGACAAGCACAGGTGGGCAGGGCCACTATATCTCCCTAAAGGCACATTGGGTGAATTTAGTGGAGGCTGGGACAGAGTCAGAGCCTGGGACCGCTCACGTCCTACCCACCCCCCGAATTGCGTGCCTCAGCTCGGTGGTAGTATCTGCGGGGGTGTATGCTTCCTCCACTAAACCACCCTCCTCCTCCTCCTACGCAACCTCTGTCTCGCAATCAAGATGTGTGAGCAGCAGCAGCACGTCGCCAGCAGTCGGTGTCACGCGGCGTGGCAGCACAGCGGTGGGCAAGCGTCAGCAGGCCGTGCTGAAACTACTCAGCTTAGGAGATAAGAGGCACACGGCCCACGAACTGCTGCAGGGTCTGACAGAGCAGACCGACCGCTGGCTTGCGCCGCTGAGCCTCCAACCAGGCATGGTCATGTGTGACAACGGCCGTAACCTGGTGGCGGCTCTGCAGCTCGGCAGCCTCACGCACGTGCCATGCCTGGCCCATGTGTTTAATTTGGTGGTTCAGCGCTTTCTGAAAAGCTACCCCCACTTGTCATACCTGCTCGGAAAGGTGCGCCAGCTCTGCGCACATTTCCGCAAATCCCACACGCACGCTGCCACCCTGCGGACCCTGCAACATCGGTTTAATCTGCCAGTGCACCGACTGCTGTGCGACGTGCCCACACAGTGGAACTCTACACTCCACATGTTGGCCAGACTCTATGAGCAGCGTAGAGCTATAGTGGAATACCAACTCCAACTTGCGCGGCGCAGTGGGAGTCAGCCTCCTCAATTATTTACAGAAGAGTGGGCCTGGTTGGCAGCCATCTGCCAGGTCCTTGGAAAATTTGAGGAGTCTACCCAGATGGTGAGCGGGGATGCTGCAATCATTAGCGTCACCATTCCTCTGCTATGCCTCTTGAGAAGTTCCCTGCAAAGCATAAAGGCAGACGCTTTGGAATCAGAAACGGAGGCGGGGGAAGACAGTATGTCGCTGGATAGTCAGAGCAACCTCATGTCTATATCTCTGCGTGTTGATGAGGAGGGGGAAGAGACAGCTTGGCCCACTGCTGAGGGGACAGATGCTGCTTGCCTGTCATCCTTTCAGCGTGTATGGCCAGAGGAGGAGGAGGAGGAGGAGGAGGAGGAGGAGGAGGAGGATCCTGAAAGTGATCTTCCGAGTGAGGACAGCCATGTGTTGCGTACAGGTACCCTGGCACACATGGCTGACTTCATGTTAGGATGCCTTTCTCGTGACCCTCGCGTTACACGCATTCTGGCCACTACGGATTACTGGGTGTACACACTGCTCGATCCACGGTATAAAGAGAGCCTTTGCACTCTCATTCCCGAAGAGGAAAGGGGTTTGAGAATGATGCTATACCACAGGGCGCTGGTGGACAAACTGATGGTAAACTTCCCATCCGACAGCGCTAGTGGCAGAAGGCGCAGTTCCGAGGGCCAGGTAGCAGGGGAGGCGCAGAGATCAGGCAGCATGTACAGCGCAGGCAGGGGAACATTCTCCAAGGCCTTTGCCAGCTTTATGGCTCCCCAGCAAGACTGTGTCACCGGTCCCCAGTCAAGGCTGAGTTGGCGGGAGCACTGTAAAAGGATGGTGAGGGAGTACGTAGCCGATTGCAGCACCGTCCTCGGTGACGCCTCTGCCCCCTACAACTACTGGGTGTTGAAGCTTGACACGTGGCCTGAACTTGCGCTGTATGCCCTGGAAGTGCTTGCTTGTCCTGCGGCTAGCGTCTTGTCAGAGAGTGTGTTTAGTGTGGCTGGGGGAATCATCACGGATAAGCGTACCCACCTGTCAACCGACAGTGCCGACAGGCTTACACTCATCAAGATGAACAAAGCCTGGATTTCCACAGACTTCTCTTCTCCACCAGCGGACAGCAGCGATACCTAAGCAATACGTAGGCTGCACCCGCGGATGGAAGCATCGTTCTCTCTCACCATCCAAAATGGGGACATTTCTGCTTCATCAATCTGTGTATAATATTCCTCCTCCTGCTCCTCCTCCTGAAACCTCACGTAATCACGCCGAACGGTGCAATTTTTCTTAGGGCCACAAGGCTCACTCATATAATTTTTCTAAACAATTTTTATACGTTTCAATGCTCTTAAAAGCGTTGAAACTTTAACTTGAACCAATTTTTCGTTCAACTGGGCTGCCTCCAGGCCTAGTTACCACTTAAGCCACATTAACCAAAGCGATTAATGGGTTTCACCTGCCATCTTGGTTGGGCATGGCCAATTTTTCTGAGGTACATTAGTACTGTTGGTACACCAATTTTTTTGGGCCCTCACCTACAGTGTAATCATAGTAATTTCTATGTTCTTCACCTGCACTCATGGTACAGAAAGGTGTGTGGGGTTGGCCTACACTTTAGCTACTTAAATGTCTATACTGCAGCTACTGAAATGTGAAAGAGACTGTTATCTCCCTAAACTGCTGCCATGGGAATGTTACTGGGGCCTGTCTTGAGTGCTACTATTACTGAAATGGAACTAAGACTGTGCTCCCCCTATACTGCTGCTAGTGATATGTTAGTGGGGTCTGTCCCTAATGCTACCGCTGAAATGTTAATAATTGTGGGCTCTGCCTATACCGCTGCTAATGGTATGTCACTGGGGTGTGGAAACAGAGGCTTCACAAAGACATGATGGCGGCGAGGCCATTTCCCACCAACGCTGTTACTGTTAAGGACACATAGTGCCTCCAAAACATCCCCCTCCTCCTCCAACAATGAAAACATTCTTGGCAAATACCTTTGCATTGGTCCGTCTGGTGGCAGTCCAAGAATTTCACCTTTAACGACACAACAAGAGAGCACCACCACCATCCCCCCGCCACGGCCCACTTAATCCTGGCCACATTCCGAAAACCAACTACATAAAACCGCGCTACCAGGTCCGCAGTCACCACCACATTACCACCAACGAGGTTACTGTTAAGGTATATATTACCAGTCAGACTGGGGCATGCAGTGTGGGCCGGAACCCACCTGCATTAAGCACGACATTACTACCTCAGCTGTGTTGGGTAATGCAATGGGATATTTTTATGTACCGCCGGTGGCTTCCTGGCACCCACCCATGCTGTGGGTCCACAGAGAATTATAAATGCATCTGTTTCCACTTCTAAAGAACCCCAGTCTGACTGAAGCATGCAGTGTGGGCCGAAGCCCACCTGCATTAAGCACAACATTACTACCTCAGCTGTGTTGGGCAATGCAATGGGATATTTTTATGTACCGCCGGTGGGTTCCAGGGAGCCACCCATGCTGTCGGTCCACAGGGACTTCACAATAGGGAGTTGTACCTGCCTGTGTCTATGAATTAAAAACCGCGGTCTGATTGGGGCATGCAGACACCTTGACAGAATGAATAGTGTGTGGCACATAGGTTCCCCATTGCTATGCCCACGTGTGCAGCTCCTGATGGCGGTGGCACAGGATTATATTTCTCATTGCTTCTGTACAGCATTGTGGGCTATCGCCCCGCCCCTTTTAAAGAGGGTCGCTGCCTAGCAGTGCCAACCCTCTGCAGTGTGTGCCTGCGGTTCCTCGTCATGGCAGACGCACTTATAAATAGACATGAGGGTGGCGTGGCATGAGGGCAGCTGAAGGCTGCGCAGGGACACTTTTGTGTGCGGTGTGGACACTGGGTCGTGCGGGGGGGTTGGTCAGCATGTAACCCAGGAGAAGTGGCAGCGGAGTGTCATGCAGGCAGTGATTGTGCTTTGTTGGAGGTAGTGTGGTGCTTAGCTAAGGTGTGCATTGCTAATGAGGGCTTTTCAGAAGTAAAAGTTGTTGGGAGGGGGGGGGCACTCTTGCCGGTATTGTGGCTTAATAGTGGGACCTGTGAACTTGAGATGCAGCCCAACATGTAGCCCCTCGCCTGCCCTATCCGTTGCTGTGTCGTTCCCATCACTTTCTTGAATTGCCCAGATTTTCACACATGAAAACCTTAGCGAGCATCGGCGAAATACAAAAATGCTCGGGTCGCCCATTGACTTCAATGGGGTTCGTTCCTCGAAACGAACCCTCGAGCGTCGTGATAATTTCGTCCCGAGTAACGAGCACCCGAGCATTTTGGTGCTTGCTCATCTCTAATTACAAACTTACAGTAAAACCTTTCCTGTAAAATCACATTATTGATTTATGTTTTTAATCTCCCCAACTGATTTGCATCTGCTTGGATATAGTACCAAGTTGTATCGGTAAACGGACTCATACACTCAATGATCTCGTTTGGGAACCTGTCTATAAAAATTTGTCATTTCTTTAAAAACTTTAAGGCCTGAGATTCTGCACATCTTTCTGTCTCCAATCTTTCCACCCAAAGAAGATATTTCAATTGATGTATTATATCCAATATTGTCGGGGGGTTGGCTTGCACCCAGTTTGTCAACAGACACCTTTTACTTATTAGGACAGTATTTATCATATTAGAATTTTTAGTGCAGTTGGGGAGAGAATGAAATACACACCCTTGTGGTGTTAACTGAGTAGTCAATCCCCCAAGGTCACGTAGAAGCATTTGGATTTCCGCCCAAAATGTTTTTATTTTTGGGCAATGCCATATACGATGTAGAAAACTAGTCTTTGGTTGGGAGCACCAAGGACACGCCTGTAATCTTGCAGGGCCTTTGTGCTGTTGTGGGATGTCAATGCAATATATCGCCCCGTGCATAATTTTAAAGAAAATCTTTCATCCGTTCTGGCTTTTCTTATGGAAATCCATCTTTCAATTATCCCTTGAGATATCTCTGGGTCCTAGAGCTCCCACACCCACCTCTTAAAAAGTAAATCATTAACTTGATCTGCCGCTGCCCATCACTCCATAAATCTAAATATAGTTCAAAAATCGAGTGTCTTTTTGGGGTCGTGCATATGAGTAAGTCAATTGGGTTACGTATCGCTTCTTTAGAGACATCCAAAAGCCTATTACGCAAGAAGTTCCGTAATTGTGCATATGGCAAAAAGTGGGTCGCAGGCAGATCATACACATCACGTATCCTCGTAAGTTCTGTATCTAGGTTCCTTATGGTATCGAAGATGTTGAACCATCATAATACCTCTGCTAAGCCATAACTCAAACATTTTATTATCCTTACCCTGCCTAAACTCCAGGTGTACCCACAGATCCATATGTTTTGACAACTTGAAGGATAGTCTGTATGCTTTATGGGTTATTTTCTAATCGGCAATAGTGTCCCTTGCCATAGTGGAATATTTGACCCCTGATGGGATATTAGAGAATCCTGTGTATAAAAGCGTGTTTGGGTTCCTGGGGTACAGCATTTCAGCTTCTAGTTCATAATTTGAGAAACAGTTGGAGTTCTGTAGCCAGTCCAGCATAAAACTAGCTATATCGTATATGTGCGTAAATCTGGGAAATAAGGCCCACCCATAATTTTGGAAAGCATAAGCTTTTTTTAAAGTGATACGTGGATGCTTATGAGACCAAATGAATGTGGAAAATGTGGTGCATAATCTTCCAAAATCCTGTCTTTAAAGTAAGAGTGGGATAGTTTGTAGAGGATATAAAAGCTCTGGAAAACTGATCATTTTGACCAAATGGCATTGCCCCAGAAATTATAGTGGAAGATTATTCCACTTATGAGGTTCTTCTGTAATTTTTTTGTACTATTGGGTGATAGATCAACTTATACAAACTTTCAGGTACCTTTCCTATGTTTATTACTAGGTATTTAATAGATGTCTTAATTATGGTGACGGGTCTTTCTAATGTCTATATTGTGCGCATTACCCTGGGGAGAAAGGTTTAGTAGTTCACAGTTTTAGCTTTAAATCCCTAACCTTTCCAGCAAGGCAAAAATCCATGGCAGGTCTGTATGTGGGTGTGCTAGTGCCAGCGAAATATCATTTGCAAGCAGCATAGCCTTAACAGTCATATTATGGATTCTGATCCCCCTCTATGTCCACACTTTCAGCATACATGCCAATGGTTCAATCGCAATATTAAAAAGAAGCGGGGAAAGAGGGCATCCCTGCCTGATGCACCTTTGTAGTGGAAAACTCGGGGAAAGAAAACCAGTAGTGTGCATTTGTTCCTGTGGAGAGTCATAAAGGTTCCATAGGTATGAACAAAAGAGGGCCCTTAAATCCCATCCTATCCATCACCACCCCCAACCAGTTCCATGAGACATTTTCAAATGCCTTTTCTGCATCTATTGTCAAAAGTGCCGAAACAGGGTGAGCGGATGTTAATCTTAATACCGTCAAGAATTGTCAAAACTTTCTGTAAAGTTGTTATAGCCGATCTGCCGTTCACAAAACCAGATTGTGAAGGAGAGATCAACTGTGGTAACACATTGGCCAGGCGGTCCGCCAAAATTTTTACCATCAATTTCAAATCCGTATTAAGGAGATCGGTCAATAGGCCATCGCATCAGGCTTAGGGAGCAATTTGATGCGGGCTGTGTTCATTTCAGGTGGAATAGGGTTTTTCTGCATGCACCCATTAAATAAGGTTTCCTGTAATGGGGTAGCTTGATCCTTAAGAATTTTGAATAACTCGCCTGTGCACCCATCCGACCTCGGGGCCTTGTTAAGTTTGAAATAGCTTCCTTTAATTCTGTCCATGAAATGGGTGCATTCAAAAGGTTGCATTATTCACCAGACAAAGAAGGCAATGAAATGCCGGGGGTGATATCTATTGAGGTAGCTGAGGATATCTAAGTTTGTGTATATAGGTTAGAATAAAATTCAAAAAAGGTATCATTTATCTTTTTTGTGTGTGATTACATTTTACCAAATTGGTCTTTTAGGCCTGATATATTTGATGTCCCTAAAGGTCCTCTTGCCGGATTGGCCATGAGTCTACCTGCTTTATTCCCAAATTTGAATAAACGCGCCTCGTTATGTGAAAGTGATAGTTTCTCTCTGTATTGTAGCCACAAGTCATAAGATTCCTTGGTTTCCACCTATTTCAGTTTGCTGTGCATGTTGGGTTGGATTGAAATGAGGTATATGCCCCCTGCAATAGTGAGCTGAAGGGATGTATTGTGTCCTTTTTTTTTTTTTAATATAATTTTTTTTGTGAGATTACATAAGCAATCAGTCTGCCTCTAAGGACCACTTTAGCTGTGTCCCACACCTGTGGATTGTCAGAATGCGCCTCATTATCCGACATATACTCAAGCCACCAACCCTGCAACATCGCTCAAAGTCTCATCCTCAGCTAGGTACATAGGAAATTGCCATATAGAGTCAGTACCTCTAGGAATTTCGTCATGCAATGTCAGTATTACTGGGGCATGATCCGAGATCAACAATTCCTCAATGTCAGTTTTAATAACTCTAGATAACAGATTAGGTGATACAAGGACATAGTCTATTCTGGACCAGGAGTCGTGTGCGTTGGAGTAGTGTGTAAATTCTCGTCCTTCCAGGTTAAGCTCTCGCCATATATTTCTAAGATGTTGTACAGTAATAAAATTTTGGAAGCTAACATTGTTACTTCTAGAGATATTTCCACTTATGGTATGACTACGTCAATTTTCTGGTGCACTAAGTACTGAATTAAAGTCCCCCCCCCCCCCCCCCCCCTCTCCTCCCAGCACTAGTTTAAGGTCCAACGTGTCAGTCAGGAGACTACAAAGAATTGTTTATTACTACTATTAGGGCCGTAAATATTATAAATACTGAATTCTTCTAGGCTATTCTTAATACGTACATACCGTCAGCGTCATGCCAGTGTTCTTGTACTGCCAATCCTAGACCTCTTAAGGGCTTCTACCCACTAGTGTTTTTTTAACACTGCGATATCGCAGCTTTTTTTTTTTTTTTTTTTTACTGCAAATCTCAATGGTGTGATTTTTAACATTAGAAAGTCTCATTGACATTTACAGTAAAAAAAAACAAAGCAATATTTCAGCGTGTGTGGGGGGGGGGGGGGAGGTAGTCATTAGAAGCCGTTAATAAGCTTTTTCACCCCACTTTTGAGTGAACTGCTGGCGGCCCATAGACTCGCTCCTTCCCCTCCAATAATATTGAAGATTACCCTGCAGCGTAAATCTGCATCTAGATTAGCATCATTAAAGCTGCTACTAACCCCTAGAATAACTCCAGAAATTGATAGTTATAAGAATATCAGTGATTCATCTAGTGTCCTGTCTCAGTCCTTATTTAAGGTTGTATTGCCTTTTTTGCCGCATACTCACAACGTGACCCAAAACCGTTCAAGTAGCCGATGCCAATTTAGTTACAGTTCTGTGTCGCTGCTCCTTTGGCAACGTGGAAGGACACGGTGTGTCTTCCTACCAGTCTTCTCCATCAGTTGTCATGCGTCCAGGTTCCTTTCCCCGTAATTTCGGTGAGGCTTTAGGTGTTCTCAATCTGAGCTTTTTCTCTGCCTTCTACAGGTCATGGAATGTGGGACTAGTGCTATCTGTGTGGCATACCTTTTAGAATTGCTGGATACAAAAGTGCAAACTCAAGCCTTTTTTTTTTTTCTTTTTTATATAACGCAGAGCATATCGGAGAGAACACCTTTCTTTTACACTGAACTTCTGCGGAAAAGTCTGCAAAAATTAGAATTTTTCTGTCCCTCAATTTCCAGTATGTTCTGCGTCTTCTGAAGTTTCTTAAAATTAGGGATTTATCTGTGTAGTCCACATATTTTACAATGACTGGCCTAGGATGTATTTTTGTGGTCAAAGGTGTGTTATCTCTTGAGGTTTGGGCATCCGGCGCCAGTCGGTGCGCCCGCTCAGTTTTGCAAGAATGAGAAATCCGAAGCATGTGTAGAATTGTGAGTTCATACAACCGGCGAAGGTCTTTTTGTAATGTGCCTCTGGGACTCCTGTGATGCGAACATTGTTTCACCTGGATCTATTCTCTAGGTCCTCCAAACGTTCTCAGAGGGGTTTTTTTTGTCTCTCGATATTATTTAGACACTTAGATGTGGAGCTTTACTCCGATGATATGAATTCAATATCTTGCTCTACATTTTTCTAGACGGGCATCGTGCTGTGCCACCATCTCCTGAAGTTGGCGCAAAGAACCAGCTACTGGAGTTGCCAAAGTTTCATGGATATCAGGAGAAATTAGCTTTGCCACCTTGATTGCTAGCATTTTGTAATCTATTACTGGCGTTTCTTTTTTTGAGTAGTTATCATTCATTGATGTTGTAGATGAAGAAGGGGGGGGGGGATAGTAAGCAAGGATTCATTTATATTTGTAGCACCAGTGATGGTATCGTTTTAGGATTTGATTTTTATGATAACGTCCAATTGCTTTGTCTTAGGGCTCTTTCACATGGGTGCATTTTTCTTCAGTATTTTGTGAGCCAAATCCAGAAGTGGAGAGAAAGTATAATAGAAAGATTTGCATTTCTTACGTATTTTGGACCAGCTCCTGATTTTGGCTCACAAAATACTGATGAAAAATACGCCCGTGTGAATAAGGCCTTAGATCTACCAATTCTAATGATAAAATCCTCCATGCCGTGTGATATTAGATATAGATGGATATGCTGCGCTGGAGTGGTATTTGGGAGGGGGTAGGGAGGTTGTTGCAGGGTTATTCCATCCACTGCAGCCAGTTAGATCATTAATGATAGAAGTTCCTGGATGAAGTTGTCTCCCCTGAGGTACTTCAGGGGTTAACAGCATATATGTAATGCAAGGTTTATGCAGCAGCTTATTCTACACTGCAGCTCTATCCCTTATTCCTTTATTCGTAACTTTCTGTGTACTGTAGCAGTTAGGTTCTGTGCAGGATAACATAGGGTTAAAGCTTTTTGCCTGCAGTGTTTTTCTCACCCTCCAGCCTGTATTTCAGGTGCTGGGGAACTGCAACTTGATCCTGCAGCTTTTCTCTCCTGACCCACCCCCCTCCTCTCCACCTCATCCTCCTATCTTCAGGCTCCATGTGTCTCTAGAGATGGCTGCTGCTGTCACAGGGGATGAGAGTGCGATCACCTCACAGCACAGCTGCTCTAATCTCAGCACCCAGTGCAGAGAAGCAAATGCTCAGATCTGGCTGCCGAGTCACCCAGCCCCGATATTAGCGTTTGAGAAGCAGAAGCAGTGGGGGCAGTGTCCAGTATGTTAGTCCTCCTCTCCCCGCTGTCTCAGTTGGCAATAGACTGTGCAGCACTGACAGTTTGCAGATATTAGCGCCGCCTAGTTATCCTGCACTGCCCCCCCCGTCAGGTCCCGCAATTAGAGCAGTGTGTGAGCCGAGAGTGCAGTGCGGCCAGCGGCTTTGAAATACGATGGTGCCTTGACATACGAGGTTAAAGGGGTTGTCCTGCGCCGAAACGGGGTTTTTTTTTTTTCTCAATAGCCCCCTGCGTTCGGCACGAGACAAACCCGATGCATGTTATAAAAAAAAACAAAAACGTCCAGTACTTACCCGAATCCCCGCGCTCCGGCTACTTCTTACTTACCTTAGTAAGATGGCCGCCGGGATCTTCACCCACGATGCACCGCGGGTCTTCTCCCATGGTGCACCGTGGGCTCTGTGCGCTTCATTGCTGATTCCAGCCTCCTGATTGGCTGGAATCGGCACACGTGATGGGCCGGAGCTACAAGGAGCAGCTCTCCGGCACGAGCGGCTCCATTCGGAAGGGAGAAGACCGGACTGCGCAAGCGCGTCTAATTCGGCGATTAGACGCTGAAATTAGATGGCACCATGGAGACGGGGACGCTAGCAACGGAACAGGTAAGTGAATAACTTCTGTATGGCTCATAATTAATGCACAATGTACATTACAAAGTGCATTAATATGGCCATACAGAAGTGTATACCCCCACTTGCTTTCGCGGGACAACCCCTTTAATCTGTTCCGAGATGGAGCACTCAAACAAAAAAATCGTACGTCATAGCACTTTTTCCACATAGAAACGCCATTAATGCATTCCAATGCATTTTAATGGTGAAGCTAACTACAAGTAAAAAAAAAAAATCAATACTCGCCTACCGCCAGCGCTCTGCGATTATCTGCGGCGCTGCTACAAGCTGTCACTCTCTCCTCCCTCCTGATTGGTTAACTCAGTGCCGCGTCAGCCAATGAAAGCCAGCACTGAGTTAACCAATCACAGCCATTCAATGATGTCATTGAATGGCTGTGATTGGTTAACCCAGCACCAGCTTTCATTAGCTGACACTGTGCGGCATTCAAGCCCTGCATCCAGAAAGCAGTGCTCTGTCGGCGTGGAGGAGGAAACGACAGCCTGTAGCAGCACCGCAGACTATCGTGAGGATGAAACAATGGCAATAGGTGAGTATAGACCCCCACCTGAGCCTCAGCTTGCGAGCTTTTTGACTTGCAAGCAGGCTTGTACCCCAAGTTTTTGCTTGTGAAGCAGAGCAAAAATTTGGGAGAAAGCCTGCTCGCAAGTCCAAAAACTTACAAGCTGAGGCGCTCACATCCCGAGGTACCACTGTACCTAACGATACTAGCGGTCAGGACAGAGCTGGGTTCACCTACTGCCTCACTCCATGGCGCCGGAATCGGAAGTCAGCACCTACCGGTCTCCCTGTCCCTCGTTCTTTTGGGGTCCCCGTCACTAGTGCAGCGCAGGGGTTGCCGCCCTGGGGCCTAGCCCAGGGGGGCAAGTAGGTAGGGAAACAGGAGTGGGCTGGCGTAGGGATCCCCTGTTCATCTACCCCTGCCAGAAAAACGGGTACCCAGCAGCAATATGGGCCAGTTTCGACCTTCCCGCTTGACCCCTGATATGGAGGCTGTGGCTGCTCTTGCCAATTAAGTGCAAGTACTGACAGGTATGGTGCAAGACCTGTCCACTCGGCTCCAGCAACAGGAACAGACCTCTACCAGTACTTCGGTCACAACTGCTGCAGGTGGGGGGGGGGGGGGGCGAATCTAAGATCTCTCTACCTGATGTTTTTCTCTTTCCGGGAAGTCTGCAGGTTGTATTTCGAATTGCGTCCCCACTTATCTGGTTCTGAATACCAGAGGATTGGCATTGTTATTTCACATTTGAGGGGCGATCCTCAAAACTGGGCATTCTCGCTACCTCCTGACTTGCAGTCCCGCCAAATGGTAGATGCATCTTTTACGGCCCTTGGCAGATTTATGATGAGCCAGATAGGGCGGGGTATGCCATGAGTAATCTATTGAGTCTTCGACAGGGAAGACGCCCTGCGGAAGAATTCTGTTCCCAGTTGTGTGGAATCCAGAAGGAATGACCATGCTCTGAAAGATTTGTTTGTAACTGGTTTGTCTGAGTTCGTAAAAGATCTGTTGGTGTCGCACCTGGAACCCGAGACGTTAGAGCAGGCTATGACTATCGCGGTAAAGGCCGACCGTCATCTTGGGGCCCGACACAAGACTCGGTCCGAACTGCCCGTGACCCAGTCCAAGAAGTCATCCATGACCTCAGCTACCAATGAAGTCGAGTCAATGGAAGTGGGCTCAATGTCCCCAGGGGAACGCAAGGAATTCAGGCTCAGGAATCGATTTATTCTTTTATTGCGGAGGTCCAGTGCATCGGGTTGCCAACTGCCTCAAGAAACAATTGCCGAAAAACTTCCGCTCCTAGGCGGTGTCCAGAGGGAAACATTCCGGAAGTACCTAATTGTTGGTGCTGTTCTCTATTTCTTATAATGCTCATCAACTCATCGGTGGGGCCTTCATTGATTCAGGGGCTGCCACGAACTTGATTAATTTTGAATTTTTCAAGTTTATGTCTGCATGTCTTTTACTGTTGAATCCTCCAATTCGGGTCTCTTTTATTGATTCCACTCCGTTGTCAGCTGGGTTGGTCAGTACGAGGACTCCTGAACTATTTTCTTCTGTAGGGGCGCTACATTCTGAGGTGTGTTCTTTTCTTGTGATGGAGAGCCATTCAGTTGATTTAGTCCTTGGGTTACCCTGGCTCCGACTTCACAATCCCCAGATTGATTGGTCCACCTCTGAACTTGTGGAACAGGGGTAGGGTTGCAGTGACCATTTTGTCTCAGTTCGTGTGCATTCCACTGAATCCAAGGTAAGTGGGTTACCAACGTATATTGAGGATTTTTCTGATGTTTTTTCGAAACACTTTCTGAGACGTTACCTCTGCACCGTGAGTGGGATTGCAAGATCGATCTTATTCCTGGGAGATCCCCCAAGGCGGGGAATATATAATGTAACAGTCCCTGAACGTGAGGCGATTAAGGAGTATATTACTGAGAGTCTCACCAAGGGACATATATGTCCTTCCGAATCACCCAAAGGGGCAGGGTTATTTTTCGTAGAAGGTGGCCTTCGGCCCTGTGTTTATTATAGAGCCTTAAACAGGATAACCATCAAGAATCGGTACTCTTTACACCTGATTCCTGACCTCCTCAACTAGGTTACAGGAGCCCGTTAGTTCCCCAAGCTCGATCTTCGGGAAGCCTATAATCTCATTTGTATCAGAGAAGGGGACAAATGGAAAACGGTGTTTTATACTCCTTTGGGGCATTTTGAATGTCTAGTCATGCCATTCGGCTTATGTAACATGCCAGCTATTTTTCAAGGTTTCATGAACACCATTTTCCATGACACCCTTGGCACATTTATGGTTGTATATTTGGATGACATTCTGATATTCTCTTCTAATTGGGAGAGCTATGCCAAGCATTTACGGACAGTTCTTTCCCGCCTTCTAGCCCTTAATTTGTATGCTAAGTTGGAGAAATGCCTTTTCGGGGTACTGGAGATTGCTTTTCTTGGATATTTCTCCATCAGCCATCCGGATGGACTCGGACAAGGTCAAGGCCATCATCGAATGGGTGCATCCCGCCAACTTAAAGGCATTACAATGCTTTTTGGGGTTCACAAACTTTTATTAGAAATTTCTTTAAAACTTTTCAGTGGTGGCCAAACCCTTGACTGACCTGACCAACCTAGGGTTGAATCCTGGTCGCAGGAGGCTGTGAAGGCTTTACACTTTTTAAGAGAGCTTTTTCCACAGCACTGGTCTTGCCACAGCCGGATCTAGATCACCCATTCATTATTGAAGTGGATGCCTCTGAGCATGGTGTAGGGGCAGTCCTCTTGCAGGAATCTCCTGGCCAACCTGGTTCCCAACTCTGTGAGTTCTTTTCCAGGAAGTTTGATCAGGCAGAACACAACTATGATATTAACATGGAATTATTGTCCAGAAAATGGGCATTTGATGAATGGAGACATTTCTTAGAGGGCTCTCGTCATACTATTATGGTCCTCACGAACCATAATAGGTGGGCTTTGTTTTTTTTCACTCTTCAATTCACATATGTGCCTGGGTCCAAGAATATCAAAGCTGATGTATTGTCATGCAACTTCGAGGTACCCAAGGTAGAGGAGCCTCAGCCGGAGAGTACTCTGGGCCCCGGGCGTGGTGGTAGCTGCCCTTATGTCCGACACCTCTGATTTACTCCGGGCGGCTCAGCAGTCCGTTCTCGAAGGCCTCCCGGAGGAGAGGTTATTTGTTCTCAGTGCCTTGCGGCTTCTCATATTGGAGGAAGTTCATTTGTCAGTCTTAGCAGGTCATCCAGGAGTCCAAAGGGAAGGAGTTTGTCCTGCCCTATTTGTGCCCAAGGGAAGAGTGTAGAAAGACGGCCTGAAGGTCTACTTTGTCCTCTCCCCATTCCGGAGAGACCATGGACCCATCTGTCGATGGATTTTATTACCAACTTGCCCGAGTCTCAGGGCTGCTCGGTCATCTTGGTGGTCGTCGACAGATTTACCAAGATGGTGCATTTTCCTGCTCTTAAGCTTCCGTCCGCTCCTGAGTTAGTCACCATATTTATGAAGGAGATTATGCACCTGCATGGAGTCCCTAAGGATATTGTTCCCAACCGGGAAGTCCAATTTGTTGCCCGGTTTTGGAGGGCTTTTTGCAAGGTTATTGGGTTGTCGTTTTTCCTCTGCCTTCCACCCGGAGTCTAATGGGCAGAGGGAACATATGAACCAGGTACTGGTTCAGTACCTCAGAATGTACATGAGTGATTGTCAGAGTCTCTGGGTCAATTATTTAGCGTTGGCTGAATTTGCTATCAAAAAACTATACAGATTCGGCGTCTGGCGTGTCTCCCTTCTTCTGTAAATTTTGGTTTTAATCCCAGTTTTGCTGTGTCTTTCCTCTCTTCCTATAACAATCCTTCTGCAGACACTGAGGTTCAGGACCTGCTGGAGGTGTGGGAGAATGTGCGTGGCAACTTGGAGCAGTCCAGGGATGCGGTGCTAAGGAGTAGAGGTACACGTACTATTTCTGAACCTTTTTCTGAGAGGGATTAATGAAGCCACCTATATCCTGCCTCCCATTTAAAATTTTAGAATTAAAATAATTATTTTTCAGAATAAATAAAACCTATAGCATTAGAGATGAGCGAGCACCAAAATGCTCGGGTGCTCGTTACTCGGGATGAAATTATCGAGATGCTCGAGGGTTCGTTTCGAGTAACGAACCCCATGGAAGTCAATGGGCGACCCGAGCATTTTTGTATTTCGCCGATGCTCGCTAAGGTTTTCATGTGTGAAAATCTGGGCAATTCAAGAAAGTGATGGGAACGACACAGCAACGGATAGGGCAGGCGAGGGGCTACATGTTGGGCTGCATCTCAAGTTCACAGGTCCCACTATTAAGCCACAATACCGGCAAGAGTGGGGCCCCCCCCCCTTCCCAAAAACTTTTACTTCTGAAAAGCCCTCATTAGCAATGCATACCTTAGCTAAGCACCACACTACTTCCAACAAAGCACAATTACTGCCTGCATGACACTCCGCTGCCACTTCTCCTGGGTTACATGCTGCCCAACCCCCCCCCCCCCCCCCGCGCACGACCCAGTGTCCACAGCGCACACAAAAGTGTCCCTGCGCAGCCTTCAGCTGCCCTCATGCCACACCACCCTCATGTCTATTTATAAGTGCGTCTGCCATGACGAGGAACCGCAGGCACACACTGCAGAGGGTTGGCACGGCTAGGCAGCGACCCTCTTTAAAAGGGGCGGGGCGATAGCCCACAATGCTGTACAGAAGCAATGAGAAATATAATCCTGTGCCACCGCCATCAGGAGCTGCACACGTGGGCATAGCAATGGGGAACCTATGTGCCACACACTATTCATTCTGTCAAGGTGTCTGCATGCCCCAGTCAGACCGCGGTTTTTAATTCATAGACACAGGCAGGTACAACTCCCTATTGTGAAGTCCCTGTGGACCGACAGCATGGGTGGCTCCCTGGAACCCACCGGCGGTACATAAAAATATCCCATTGCATTGCCCAACACAGCTGAGGTAGTAATGTTGTGCTTAATGCAGGTGGGCTTCGGCCCGCACTGCATGCCCCAGTCTGACTGGGGTTCTTTAGAAGTGGAAACAGATGCATTTACAACTCCCTGTGGACCGACAGCATGGGTGGCTCCCTGGAACCCACCGGCGGTACATAAAAATATCCCATTGCATTGCCCAACACAGCTGAGGTAGTAATGTTGTGCTTAATGCAGGTGGGCTTCGGCCCACACTGCATGCCCCAGTCTGACTGGGGTTCTTTAGAAGTGGAAACAGATGCATTTATAATTCTCTGTGGACCCACAGCATGGGTGGGTGCCAGGAAGCCACAGGCGGTACATAAAAATATCCCATTGCATTGCTCAACACAGCGGATGTAACGTCAGCTGTAATGCAGGTGGGCTAAAAATTCATTTGATTACACTGTAGGCGAGGGCCCACAAAAATTGCTGTATCAACAGTACTAATGTACATCAGAAAAATTGGCCATGGCCAACCAAGAGGGCAGGTGAAACCCATTAATCGCTTTGGTTAATGTGGCTTAAGTGGTAACTAGGCCTGGAGGCAGCCCAGTTGAACGAAAAATTGGTTCAAGTTAAAGTTTCAACGCTTTTAAGAGCATTGAAATGTATAAAAAATTTTTAAGAAAAATTATATGAGTGAGCCTTGTGGCCCTACGAAAAATTGCCCGTTCGGCATGATTACGTGAGGTTTCAGGAGGAGGAGCAGGAGGAGGAGGAGGAATATTATACACAGATTGATGAAGCAGAAATGTCACCGTTTTGGATGGTGATACAGAACGATGCTTACATCCGCGGGTGCAGCCTACGTATTGCTTAGGTATCGCTGCTGTCCGCTAGTGGAGAAGAGAAGTCTGGGGAAATCCAGGCTTTGTTCATCTTGATGAGTGTAAGCCTGTCGGCACTGTCGGTTGACAGGCGGGTACGCTTATCTGTGATGATTCCCCCAGCCGCACTAAACACCCTCTCTGACAGGACGCTAGCCGCAGGACAAGCAAGCACCTCCAGGGCATACAGCGTGAGTTCAGGCCACGTGTCCAGCTTCGACACCCAGTAGTTGTAGGTGGCAGAGGCGTCAGGGAGGACGGTCGTGCGATCGGCTGCGTACTCCCTCACCATCCTTTTACAGTGCTCCCGCCGACTCAGCCTTGACTGGGGAGCGGTGACACAGTCTTGCTGGTGAGCCATAAAGCTGTCCAGGGCCTTAAAGACTGTTGTATTGCCTGTGCTGTACATGCTGCTCGATCTCCGCACCTCCCCTGCTACCTGGCCCTCGGAAGTGCGCCTTCTGCCACTAGCGCTGTCGGATGGGAATTTTACCATCAGCTTGTCCGCCAGGGTCCTGTGGTATAGCAACACTCTCGAACCCCTTTCCTCTTCGGGAATGAGAGTGGAAAGGTTCTCCTTATACCGTGGGTCGAGCAGTGTGTACACCCAGTAATTCGTAGTGGCCAGAATGCGTGCAACGCGAGGGTCACGAGAAAGGCATCCTAACAAGAAGTCAGCCATGTGTGCCAGGGTACCTGTATGCAACACATGGCTGTCTTCACTAGGAAGATCACTTTCAGGATCCTCCTCCTCCTCCTCCTCCTCCTCCTCCTCCTCAGGCCATACACGCTGAAAGGATGACAGGCAAGCAGCATGGGTACCGTCAGCAGTGGGCCAAGCTGTCTCTTCCCCCTCCTCCTCATCCTCCTCCTCCTCCTGAACGCGCTGAGATATAGACAGGAGGGTGCTCTGACTATCCAGCGACATACTGTCTTCCCCCGGCTCTGTTTCCGAGCGCAAAGCGTCTGCCTTTATGGTTTGCAGGGAACTTCTCAAGATGCATAGCAGAGGAATGGTGACGCTAATGATTGCAGCATCGCCGCTCACCACCTGGGTAGACTGCTCAAAGTTTCGAAGGACCTGGCAGATGTCTGCCAACCAGGCCCACTCTTCTGAAAATAATTGAGGAGGCTGACTCCCACTGCGCCGCCCATGTTGGAGTTGGTATTCCACTATAGCTCTATGCTGCTCATAGAGCCTGGCCAAAATGTGGAGCGTAGAGTTCCACCGTGTGGGCACGTCGCACAGCAGTCGGTGCACTGGCAGATTAAACCGATGTTGCAGGGTCCGCAGGGTGGCAGCGTCCGTGTGGGACTTGCGGAAATGTGCGCAGAGCCGGCGCACCTTTACGAGCAGGTCTGACAAGCGTGGGTAGCTTTTCAGAAAGCGCTGAACCACCAAATTAAAGACGTGGGCCAGGCATGGCACGTGCGTGAGGCTGCCCAGCTGCAGAGCCGCCACCAGGTTACGGCCGTTGTCACACACGACCATGCCCGGTTGGAGGCTCAGCGGCGCAAGCCAGCGGTCGGTCTGCTCTGTCAGACCCTGCAGCAGTTCGTGGGCCGTGTGCCTCTTATCTCCTAAGCTGAGTAGTTTCAGCACGGCCTGCTGACGCTTGCCCACCGCTGTGCTGCCACGACGCGCGACACCGACTGCTGGCGACACGCTGCTGCTGCTGACACATCTTGATTGCGAGACAGAGGTTGCGTTGGAGGAGGAGGAGGAGGAGGTTGCTTTAGTTGAGGAAGCATACACTGCCGCAGATACCACCACCGAGCTGGGGCCTGCAATTCTGGGGGTGGGTAGGACGTGAGCGGTCCCAGGCTCTGACTCTGTCCCAGCCTCCACTAAATTCACCCAATGTGCCGTCAGGGAGATGTAGTGGCCCTGCCCGCCTGTGCTTGTCCACGTGTCCGTTGTTAAGTGGACCTTGGCAGTAACCGCGTTGGTGAGGGCGCGTACAATGTTGCGGGAGACGTGGTCGTGCAGGGCTGGGACGGCACATCGGGAAAAGTAGTGGCGACTGGGAACTGAGTAGCGCGGGGCCGCCGCCGCCGCCGCCATCATACTTTTGAAGGTCTACGTTTACACAACCCTATACGGCAGCATCTCAAGGCTGATAAATTTGGCTATGTGGACGGTTAACGCTTGAGCGTGCGGGTGCGTGGCGGCGTACTTGCGCTTGCGCTCAAACACTTGCGCTAGCGACGGCTGGACGGTGCGGTGCGAGACATTGCTGGATTGGGCCGAGGACAGCGGAGGTGAGGGTGTGGGTGCAGGCCAGGAGACGGTAGTGCCTCTGTCCTCAGAGCGGGGTTGGATCTCAGTGGCAGGTTGGGGCACAGGGGGAGAGGCAGCGGTGCAAATCGGAGGCGGTGAACGGCCTTCGTCCCACCTTGTGGGGTGCTTGGCCATCATATGCCTGCGCGTGCTGTTGGTGGTGAGGCTGTTGGTGGTGGCTCCCCGGCTGATCTTGGCGCGACAAAGGTTGCACACCACTGTTCGTCGGTCGTCAGGCGTCTCTGTGAAAAACTGCCAGACCTTAGAGCACCTTGGCCTCTGCAGGGTGGCATGGCGCGAGGGTGCGCTTTGGGAAACAGTTGGTGGATTATTCGGTCTGGCCCTGCCTCTACCCCTGGCCACCGCACTGCCTCTTGCAACCTGCCCTGCTGCTGCCCTTGCCTCCCCCTCTGAAGACCTGTCCTGAGTAGGCGTTGCAAACCAGGTGGGGTCAGTCACCTCATCGTCCTGCTGCTCTTCCTCCGAATCCTCTGTGCGCTCCTCCCTCGGACTTACTGCCCTTACTACTACCTCACCGATAGACAACTGTGTCTCATCGTCATCGTCCTCCTCACCCACTGAAAGGTCTTGAGACAGTTGCCGGAAGTCCCCAGCCTCATCCCCCGGACCCCGGGAACTTTCCAATGGTTGGGCATCAGTGACGATAAACTCCTCTGGTGGGAGAGGAACCACTGCTGCCCAATCTGAGCAGGGGCCCGAGAACAGTTCCTGGGAGTCTTCCCGCTCCTGAGCATGTGTCATTGTAGTGGAGTGAGGAGGCTGGGAGGAAGGAGGAGCAGCAGACAGAGGATTCGGATTTGCAGCAGTGGACGGCGCAGAACTGTGGGTGGACGATAGGTTGCTCAAAGCACTTTCTGCCATCCACGACAGGACCTGCTCACACTGCTCATTTTCTAATAAAGGTCTCCCGCGTGGACCCATTAATTGTGCGATGAATGTGGGGACGCCAGAAACGTGCCTCTCTCATAATCGCGCAGCAGTCGGCTGCGATACACCTGGATCAGGAGTTCGGCCTGTGCCCACACCCTCACTTGGCCCTCCGCGTCCTCGGCCGCGTCCACGTCCTCTAGGCCTACCCCTACCCCTCAGCATGCTGTATTACCAGTGATTTGATTTCCCAGGCAGGAAATAAATTGGCGCAAGCCTGCTGTTAAACGTAGCTGGCTGCGTATGATTTATTTACGTTCTCCACCCACCACACACGTACCCAGAACGCTGAGGACTGTCAGAGGCAGGCCAAATAGAATGTTTCCCTTTTTTTTTTTTTAAAGAAAAGGCCCACTGCGTATATTCAATCAATAATAAATATGTCTTCTGGCCCTGCAAATGTGTCACAGAACTGCAGGGTTGCAGAGTTATTAACTACAGCAGAGCAGTGATTTTTCCCAGGCAGGAAATAAATTGGCGCAAGCCTGCTGTTAAACGTAGCTGGCTACGTATGATTTATTTACGTTCTGCACCCACCACACACATACCCAGAACGCTGAGGACTGTCAGAGGCAGGCCAAATAGAATGTTTCCCTTTTTTTTTTTTAAAGAAAAGGCACACTGCGTATATTCAATCAATAATATATGTCTTCTGGCCCTGCCTACACAATTCTGTCCCTGTAGTATTACTGCAGGGCGCAATGCTCTGCACAGCCGATTTAAAAAAAAAAAAAAAATGCAACACTGCTAACTGCAGCCTGCACAGTTCTGCACACGGTTAAATGTGGCCCTAAGAAGGACCGTTGGGGTTCTTGAAGCCTACACTCACTCCTAAAACTCTCCCTGCCTAACCACCACTTCTGTCCCTGTAGTATTACTGCAGGGCGCAATGCTCTGCACAGCCGATTTTGAAAAAAAAAAATGGGCAACACTGCTAACAGCAGCCTCCACACGGATAGATGTGGCCCTAAGAAGGACCGTTGGGGTTCTTGAAGCCTACACTAACTCCTAACGCTCTCCCTACAGCAGCTCCAACACAACAGCACTTTCCCTCAGCTAACTCACAAGGCATCTGAGGCGAGCTGCGGGAGGGGCCGACTTTTATACTCGGGTGACATCTGATCTCCCCAGCCACTCACAGCAGGGGGGTGGTATAGGGCTTGAACGTCACAGGGGGAAGTTGTAATGCCTTCCCTGTCTTTCAATTGGCCAGAAAAGCGCGCTAACGTCTCAGAGAGGAAACTGAAAGTAACCCGAACATCGCGTGGTACTCGTTAAGAATAACGAGCATCCCGAACACGCTAATATTCGCGCGAGCATCAAGCTCGGACGAGTACGTTCGCTCATCTCTATATAGCATCTAATAAAATTTCAATAGCGTCCATCCTAACAGCACACAGCGAGGTTGCTCCGCCACTGCTCCTTGGGACAGGAAGAAGGAGAGTTCTTAAGGTCACCAATAGAGATGAGCGAGCACCAAAATGCTCGGGTGCTCGAGTCGAGCTTTCCGCGATGCTCGAGGGTTCGTTTCGAGTAACGAACCCCATAGAAGTCAATGGGCGACTCAAGCATTTTTGTATATGACCGATGCTCGCTAAGGTTTTCATTTATGCAAATTTGCAAAACCTACGAAAGTGAGGGAAACGACACAGAAACGGATAGGGCAGGTGGGGGGCAACATGCAGGGCTGCATCTCGGGTTCACAGGTCTCACTATTAAGCCACAATTTTTACTTCAGACAAACCCTCATTAGCAAGGCACACCTTAGCGAAGCACCACACTACCTACAACCAAGCACAATCACTGCGTGCAGGACACACCGCTGCCTCTTCTCCTGGGTTACATGCTGCCCAACCCACTCACACGACCCTGCATCCACAGCGCACGCAAAAGTGCCCCTGCGCAGCCCTCAGCTGCCCTCATGCCACACGCTGGCCTCATAGCCACACCACCCTCATGTCTATTTATAAGTGCATCTGCCATGAGGAGGAACGGGAGGCACACACTGCAAAGGGTTGGCAGGGCCAGGCAGCGACCCTCTTTGAAAGTGTGGGTGATAGCCCACAATGCTGTTGAGAATTGATAATAGATTGACGTTCCATCTTCATTCCAATCCTTTGCCACCTCCGTCAGGAGCTGCAAACGTGAGCATAAAGGGGAGTCCCCTGCCAGCCCAGCACTTCTACACATCTCCACAATGCAGCAATACTCTGTGTGGGAAGTATGTGAGCGGGCCCTGGGTCAGCCTCTGTCCCAGCAAACACCTTGTGTGCCCCACAAGGTGCTGCGAGTGACATAGCAATGGGGACTCCATGTGTCCACACACTACTCATTCTGTTTGGGTGTCGGATACCTCATCGACAGCGCAAGGGGTAAACCATCTGCACTCTGCACCCTACACAAGTCTGTCAGTGTTTTGGGGACAGACAGGTACAACTCCGCTGTGGCAAGTCTGTGTGCACCCGCAGCATGGGTGGCTAGCAGGTACACACAGACGGTACAGAAAGAAATCCCATTGCAGTGCCCCGGATAGCTGAGGTTGCGTGAGAGGAAATACATGTTGGCTGCGGCCCACACGCCATGCCCTAGACCCGGACCACAGGAACTTTCCAAAGGTTGGGCATCGGTCACGACAAACTCCTCCGGTGGGAGAAGAACCATTTTTTCCCACTCAAGGTAGGGGCCCGAGAACAGTTCCTGGGAGTCTGTCTGCTCATCAGAATGTGTCATTTTCATGGAGTGAGGAGGCTGGGAGGATTTAGAGTTGCAGCAGTAGACGGCGTAGAAGACTGGGTGGCCGATACATTGCTGGATGCATTTTCTGCTATCCACGACAGGATCTGCTCACACTGCTCCTTTTGTAATAAAGGTCTACCTCGTGGACCTATAAATTGTGATATGAAGCTGGGGACCCCAGAAACTGTCCTCTCTCCTAATCCCGCATCAGCCGGCTGCGATTCACCTGGACCAGGAACTCGGCCTGTGCCCACACCCTCACTTGGACCTTCGCGTCCATGGTCATGTCCTCTAGGCTTACCCCTACCCCTCAGCATGGTGTATTACCAATAGAGCACACACAGAGCGGTATGAAAAATTATGCAATTATTGGCGTGCAGTTGGAGGCTGACAGCGGTTATGTTACGCACACTGCAGTCCGTAAAAAATTATATGCTAGGCTGCAAAAAGGCCTAGCTGAGTAATAGTGAGCCACTACAACTCCCAGCGGCCACGCAGTAAAATGCACATGGTCACAGGTAGCCCTAAGAAGGAGCTTTTTTTCAGATTTTTTTGAAAAAACCAGCCATCTAGATAGCGTGTATATGTCTTTCCCTCTAAAGGCAGCTGTGGGCGTACGCTGTGCGTGAAGTTGACGGGAGGCACAGAGCGGTGTTAAAAATGAGGCAATTATTGGCCTGCACTTGGAGGGTCACAGCGGTTATGTAACACACACTGTAGACCCGAAAAAATTATACGCTGGGCTGCAGAAAGGCCTAGCTGGCTAATAGTAAGCCACTACAACAGTAATGCACACGCTCACAGGTAGCCCTAAGGAGGAGCTTTTTTGTGGCACTTGTTGACAGGATTCTACACTACCACTGTCCCTGCCTGACCAGTACTGCCCCTATACTCTGTATAATTGGCTGCAGACTGACAACACAATAGTCTGCATAGCACAAGATGAAAACAAAAAAATTGTGCAAAACTGCTCCCAGCAGCCACAACAGTAATGCACACGGTCAGATGTGGCCCTAAGAAGGACCTTGGGGTTCTTGAAGACGCTAACACTATCCCTATAGCAGCAGCAGCACTCTCCCTAATCTCTGCCAGCATGTGTATGATGCGAGCAGCGGGCGGGACTGCTTTATATACTCTGCGGTCCCTTGATCTTACCAGCCACTCACTGCCGGGGGGGGGGGGGGGGGATAGGGCTGTAACGTCACAGGAGGAAGTTGTAATGCTTTCCCTGCATGTCTGTTGGCCAGAAAACGGTGCAAAACATGCAGGGAAGGAAATGGAATTGACTTGAGTACCGCGTGGTGCTCGTCTCGAGCAACGAGCCTCTCGAGTACCCTAATACTCGAGCGAGCATCAAGCTTGGACGAGTACGTTCGCTCCTCTCCTCTAGTCACCAACTCTCTCCAGTATTTCTTCCTGTCCCATGGGACACAGAGGAGAGTTCTCCATGGCAGAAGGGGTGCTATGGAAAAGACCGCTACTCACCAGGTGCCAGCCTGAACCTTTAAGGATGACAGGTGGTGGGGTGGCCAGCAGCATTTGGATCCAGCTTCCTCTTCTTCCTTCTCAGGAACGGTCATAAAGGGGTATTCCTTTAAAAAAAAAGCTCAACCACCTCTAAACCCTTGTTGTGCGGGATATTTGTGTAAAGAGCTTTAACATCCATGGTAACCCAAAAATAGGTCTCTTTCCATGTAATTTACTTTTAATAGCGATAATAGGTGCCCCATATCATTAAGATACGCTGAGAGGGTGACTATGTACCTTTTTGAAGGTCTCTTTCAATGAACTCCGACAACTGACTGGTCACGGAGTCTACCCCTGACACAATCTGTATTTCCCTGGTGAGTGTATTGGGTCCTTATGTATTTTAGGCAGGAAGTAAAACTACGGAATGTTAGGATTCTTTAAACAGATTAAAAAACATTCTGTTTTGGTAATGTATCCATTAGAGAGGGCCTGGTTTGCAAGCTGATGACGTTCTTTCTGTACCTTCCATGTAGGGCCTTCCAAAATCCTCACGTAATAATCAGTGTCACCTAGTGTATATTTAAAGCCTCTTATATATAAGAGATTTTATCTAAAATTACTGTAGCACTGCCCTTTTCAGACCTTTTGCTTACAATATATTTATTATGTGACTATGATTTTAGGACTCTTCTTTGTGGTGATGTAGGATTAATTTGATAATTAGATTTCTCCTTACACATACTGGAGAAATCAGCAAGTACTTGATCATAAAACATCTCTAGAAAATGACCCCTACTTTCTAAAGGATAAAAATTGCTGGCCGATTTTACACCTGATGGCATAGGATCGGAGAGTGAAAAAATGGGAACCATCTGCATTGATGTTTCAGGTAATTGGAGATTCAACTTGGTGAAATTCTGTTTTAGGGTCAATTTTCTGATGAAATTATGTAAATCTATAAATAACTGGAAAAGATCTGGGGACTTGTGGAACTAAAAGACAAACCTTTTCTCAAAACCTCTACCTCCTAAATTGTTTAAATTATATTTGGAAACATTGAAAATACTGGCCTTACAACAACTCCCTTGCTGACTACGTCATCTGAGATTGGATTAACTTGAGCTTTTTTACGTATACGTTGTCCTCCTCGACATCCTCGTCTTCTCTTTTTGTCCTTTTCTGTACATTTCGAGTGGTTTGAAGAGGTAAGTAAAAGTTGGTGATCTTCGAGTTCAGTGTTGGCTGCATATTCAAATGATTTCTGGATTTTTATGGATTGGATCTGTGAGGGTATATATATATATTGCCATATGTGTTTTTTATGCTTTTATACCTGTATGCAAGTTTTATTCAATTCCAAATGAGAAAAAACTTTAATACTTCGCCTTACATCAGATATGCCAAGGTTTTGCAAGAGATGTATCTTAAATTCAGAGAAGAAGAACCAGACACAAGGCCGCATGTACTTGGCCGATTTCCCAGAAGCGCAGAAACAAGATATCAAGATGTTCAAATGTACATAATTTTGACTGTCTTAGGCCAGAAATCCGGACTTCCCATATATGGATGTTAGGCCGGACTTCTTAGAATTGTGTGGGTAATTCTTTGTACTGGAGTTAATTGAATACGTGATTTTCTGTATAAGCCAGAGGCGCCTCACTGTCTAAGGCGGAAATCCGGACTGCCCATATATGATTATGAGCCCATCACCCCATAGTGGGGATGGGACAGAGGGTATAAGATCTCATGTAATCTGTAATAAAGTGCGCAGTTTTTTCTCCCGTGTGAGGAGCTAGACCAGACTCCTGTGTGTGGTGTCTCTTCTTTCGGCCGGCAACGGGGAAAGTGGGGTGGGCCGATTGGTGTTGCACTTAGAATTTTAACCCTCATAAATGGCGCCCAACGTGGGGCGGTAAAATCGGAGCTTACAGCGCAATTCACCCGGATCCACGCTACTGAGAAACCGTCCTACTGCAAACCGAGCCTGATCAACTCACAAGAACTCCAGGTAAGACAAACATATATTTATGTTGTGTTTTACACTGCGAGTCTTGCAGCGGGATGGACTATCTGTGGTTTGTGACCGGACGGGTTGGGTTAAGAGTTCTACACGGTAACTCGTGTGGGCTCCGGGTTTGCCGTCATGGACCACTGACCGTGATATGCGCACCAATGGCTCACCCAGAAATTAGTCTGTAGTTTATTTGTACTTTGAAGTCCGTAGCGTTTTAACGATAGTGGAGATTGTTTGTTGTATCTGCAGAGTTTTTTTCCTCTTACTTTTCATTTGGTCTCACAGAAGGAGGAACCCTCGGTTAGTTTAGTTGTTAATGGTTTAGAGGAGAGGGAAGCACTCTGTAAGACAGGTCCCATTGACGAAGGAACCCTCCGTTTTAGGTTAGTTTAGTTGTTAATGGTTTAGCTGAGGAGAGGGATGTACTCTTTGGGACTGGTTCCATAAGAAGAAGATGCCTTCGGTTGTATTGCCATATATAAGGGGCTGACAATTCGGGTCAGAAGGATTCACTCTATGGAGCGTGTTATTATTATTATTGTTGATGTTCTAATATGCGTAAGATCTTATTAAAGAAGATAGAGCCCCTCAAGGGCTGCCGCCGTGTGGATGAATCTGTAGAATGTAAGAAAACTCTAATGAAAATGTGTGACACCGACCCGCATGGCAGATTACAAAATGGTGTCTGGGAGGAGGTCTTTAGGACCCAGAGGTGCCTTGGAAGATCAAGGTTTGCTAGAGAGAGAGAGACAGTCAGAGTAAGTTACGTATGTACACATTATTTGTTTAAGAAAGTATCCGTAAGTGAAATGTTGAAAAGTACAGTAAGTGATCAAGAGGGCGTCAGGAGAGTGTCTATTGAAGGTTATATTGGCAGTTAGGTAGGGGAGAGAAGTACAATGCACGTGATTTGTTGGTAAAGAAAGGAAGAAAATGTGTATAATACAAGATAGATAATAGATAATATGTATAATCCATACTAGGTGGATATATATGTGTATATATATATACTGTAAGTGCAAATAGTTAGCTGAAGGGGAGAAGAGGTTGTTGACATATAGCTGCGACTCTGTGTAGCCTTCCAAGGTCAGGAAGATAACAGCGAGAGAGAAAATACAATAACATCCTTGGTTAATATCTTGGCTTGCTTGCAATGAATTGAAATGAATTTAATTAGTTATACTGTCTTAGTAGGCAGGGAAATATGGCAATTTCTAATATATATTCTTACTTATACAGGGGTTGAAAATGAATGTTGCAAGGTCCCAGCATATGTGTTAATTATGAGTTCAAATGTTTTTTCAATACGTTCTAAAACTTATTTCAGTATGTGTCTCATAGTCGCGGAGAGATAACGGTTTGTTTTAAAAAAGGGTGGGGGCTTTCAGAATTCACTCCAAAGTCAGGGTCACAGAAACTAAATACTTCAGCGTTTAATACAGCATATAATAGCTTCAGTAGATAAGAAATATAGAATATTTCAGTCACTCAGCAAACTTTTTCACATAATTTGTCAAAGATAGCGCTCATTCACAATCTCATCTCAATAGAATTATGTACTTTATAAAAATTATAGCACTCACCTCGGTGTTTTTTCAGCTGATGTATGTATGTTTGTCAAACTTTTTTTGTCCGTGCATCTGTATGGACTGGTACACCTCAATGGGGGGGTGACGGAGCAGACTTGAGAGAATGGATGGATGAGAGTTAGTGACCCGTGTTCAAGCTGCGGTGAGTTGTGGTGGAATGTGTGATGTGGAAATTGACTGGGGGTAAAAGTCCTACCCCATGCATGGGACTTTGCTTGGTTGAGATGTGGACGTGTAGACGGTTAAGCTAAAATTAAGTTGAGAAGACGGACGCAATGTGCCAATATCGAAGGGGTGGAGCTAGATGATGTAATAGTACGTAATAATGTTTCATCCCTCCTGCACAAGGGAGGGGGGAGAATTTTGAGCAGCTAGGTTTTTTTTCCTGTTTTGTTTTTTTTTCTCCTGTCTGAAATTTGATAAAAATATTGCAGGCAGGATCAGACTAATAATGAATTCACTTAAAGGGATCTCACATTTCCAATATTAGTAGATGGTTTGTAGATTATTCTGCCCCGATGTAACTCATGTTTCTGCTATTGGTGTTAACATTTTACAGGCCTTATCTGCATCCATCAAATCTTTTTACAATGTTATAATAACTTAAACCCGGCTACTATTCTTCTAATTGCGTACCCTGGTTTAAAGGGGGGGAGGAGAAGGCATAGGTGATCTAGGTATTGCAAGTCAGCCATTTTAGGTATTGCAAATCAGCCATTTTTAAATTTTTTGCAAGCCATTTTTAAATTTTTAAATTTTTTGCAACAAGATTCTGATCTTTTTGAAATAGAATACCAGCCTGATTGTCTAGCAGTGATGCAACAAGAAAATTTAAGTTTTAAAAAGTTACTGAAGCCCTTGTTAATAATGCATATTTTGAGTTGTTTTTTATAGATGGTACCAGGGTGATTGACGACTCCACACTGGATATACGGTGGTTACACAACAAGATGTCCTAAAAAGCAGAATGTCTCCGCATGTCGCAGAACAAGAAGCGGAATTAAAAGCACTCACGGAGGCGTGTGGAGTGGCCACAGGTAAGACGGCAAACATTTACACTGACTCCCGGTATGCATTTGGCATAGCTCATGATTAAGGCCCAAAATGGAAGGCCAGACAGTTTTTTACCACAGCAGGACAGCCAATTAAAAATGGTGCAGCGGTGCAGTCTCACGGAGACCCTACTTCTACCTGACAAGGTGGAAAGCTCACACCAATTCCTACACCGGAGAAACAAGAGGCAACGCCATCACAGACCACACAGCAAAAGCAGCGGCCCTCAAGCCGTGGAAGAAAGAAGAAAAGAAGAATTTGATAATAACTTTGGACTTTGATAATAATCTTGGACTTTGATAAAAACTTGAACTTTGATTTGAACTTGGCCTTTGATATGCTAAAGACTTTACAGTTAAGAAAAAGACAAATGGACTAAAAAGGGACGGCGTATGGTGAACAGTCAACAGCACTTGCCCACCATAGTCCCTGTGCCCCATGATGGCCCAGCTGACGCACGGAAAGACGCACCTCTCAAAGCAGTAATGATATCGACGCTTGAACAAGGACGGGTGGCTCCTTGGTTTTCTGTAGCTGCTGCATCATTTGTCCAATTTTGCATGATCTTTGCCGTAAGCAACAGGGCAGAAGTAAATTTGCCACATCACACTTGCCTAGACCACTCTACCCATTTCAGGGATTGCAAATTGGCTACACTCAGCTCCCACTTGTTGGGAAGCATGAAAATGTGCTTGTTGTTGATTTCTTTTCAGGTTGGAGACCTACCCTGTTACCAAAGTAAATAAGCAGGTAACCGCACAGAAGCTCATGAATGAGATAATCCGCAGATACGGGGTACCGGAAGTGATTGAGTCAAACAAAGGTACAAATGTCACAGGTGAAATAATGCAATACATCATGTCTGCTTTGGGTATATTCCAGGCTTTTCACACACCCTACCGTCCGCGGAGTAGGGGGAAAGTAGATACAAAAGACAATGGAGGAAAATGGTAAAATTTTGAATTGAGTGTTTTCCATTAGTTTTTCTTTTTTTCCAGGAGGATACATGCCACAGTAGCAGAGTTTGGGGAATGATTTTTCCTGTTAATTTTGTCATAGGTCTCACCAAGGAATTGTTAGTAATGTATTCTGTAGTCTCTGCTTTTCTCCCAGGTCCTACAGATGAGTGTCACAATCTGAAACCAGGTGACAGGGTCTATGTGAAAAAGTTTGAGAGAGAAACCCTGTTTGAATGTCCCTTACCAGATGTTGTTCACCCAACTGCAGTCAAGCTCGAAGGAAAGCCCACTTGGATCCACACTTCGCACTGAAAGAACTCATGATCCTGCACATCCTTTACATGCTATAATGTGGTACAATTCCTCTAACACACACCTTTGACTACTGTACACTAGCCCCCTGTTTCAGAACAAATTAATACAATCAAATGTGCAATATGAAGCCTACACTGAGGGTGAGAATCCAACACCGCATCGTGCTAAGAGAGAAGTTAACGTTCAAGATGGTAACTTTGACCCACATGTATCAATAGGAGTGCCAAGGGGGGTGCCAGATGAATTTAATTCTAGAGATCAGGTTAAAGTAGGTTTTGAGTCCTTATTTGCTTTTGTCACTGTTAATAATAATGTAGATTGGATGAATTATATCTTTTACAATCAGCAGAGGTTTGTAAACTACACCAGAGATGCTTTGCAAGGTTTAGTGGACCAATTAGGGCCCACTGCATCCATGGCCCTAGAGTGGCCCTGGATATGATTTTAGCAGAAAGAGGTGGGGTATGTAATTTCTTGTATGTGTATTATCCCTTTGATCAAAAAGAATATGAGTAAGGGACTGGATAATGTGACACCAACGTTTCCCTTGTTTGAAAAAGATGAAGAGCCAGTTCCGATAATGCCAACCACGTACGTTACCAGAAGAATGGAGAGATGGACTAGTACTGTGTCTGCCTCAGTCTCATAAGATGGACTGTCAGTGGACTTCCCATTTGCCTAGGGAAAGTGCAGAAGACCTTAGGTTCCGGCGAGGGCACACCCTGCGGGGTGTTAACTTGTACAGATAGAGGGTATGGAGGCCCGGAAATAAGCCCAGGGAATCCATGGCCTCCTTCTGAGGTGAGGTAGGGATCCCTCCCTTTTAGGAGTAGGGACTTACGGGCAGTGGAGAAACCCTGACGCAAGGGAGAGACGACCGAGGAAAAGTGCAAAGTCTGATGCTTGATCTCCATATTAAGTTTTTTAGGGGGGTTTGTGAGGGTATATATATATATTGCCATATGTGTTTTTTATGCTTTTATACCTGTATGCAAGTTTTATTCAATTCCAAATGAGAAAAAACTTTAATACTTCGCCTTACATCAGATATGCCAAGGTTTTGCAAGAGATGTATCTTAAATTCAGAGAAGAAGAACCAGACACAAGGCCGCATGTACTTGGCCGATTTCCCAGAAGCGCAGAAACAAGATATCAAGATGTTCAAATGTACATAATTTTGACTGTCTTAGGCCAGAAATCCGGACTTCCCATATATGGATGTTAGGCCGGACTTCTTAGAATTGTGTGGGTAATTCTTTGTACTGGAGTTAATTGAATACGTGATTTTCTGTATAAGCCAGAGGCGCCTCACTGTCTAAGGCGGAAATCCGGACTGCCCATATATGATTATGAGCCCATCACCCCATAGTGGGGATGGGACAGAGGGTATAAGATCTCATGTAATCTGTAATAAAGTGCGCAGTTTTTTCTCCCGTGTGAGGAGCTAGACCAGACTCCTGTGTGTGGTGTCTCTTCTTACGGCCGGCAACGGGGAAAGTGGGGTGGGCCGATTGGTGTTGCACTTAGAATTTTAACCCTCATAGATCCATAGGGGAGCTGAGGATACTCACTCTCGTCGTTCACGATGTCCAGCAGCGTTCTCATCCTCCTCAGACCTGACGCCGGCGTCTGCGCATGTGCGCTAGATGGCATTGCGTTATGCACATGCGCAGAGGGCTGGCAGGCCCAAGAAATGTAAAAACTCACGGCTAGTATGAATAGCTGAGACCAGGTAGCTGTCACCGTGAGCTGCTATATGCAGTTTCCGGTCACATAATCTCTGTTATCCAATGTAAACGTTAAAAAAAGAAGAAAAGTTTTGTTTTATCTCCGCTTTTAAATCATATCCGTGAGGGCAGATGAAATTAAGTCCCTAAGGCCCTCGGATTTATCTGCGGACATTACCCTTGCTTTTGTGCACACGCGCCCCTCGCCAAAATGGCAGACGTATGCGCAAAAGCCGCGGATTGCCAGCATAATATAAAATCTCTCCGCTCTTGGCTACTGAACGTAGCAGACAGCCTGGAGATCTCACAGCGGGCTGCAGTACGTGGGTCCAATGGATAACGGTGATTACATAAAAGTAAAAAAGTTCAGGTTTCACCTCTTGTCAAGGTGAAATTAGTTACCTAAGTCCTCTGGTGATGTTCCCCCAATGGGATCTTTATCTGTTGACCTTTCCCCATCTTCAGCGCATGCACCCGTCGCCAAAATGGCAGATGCAAGCGCAGAAGCTGGGGAGGTCGAGAGAAATTTAAAATCTCTTTGCTCCTGGCTACTAAAGGTAGCGAAGAGCCTGAAGTAGTGACAGAGGGCCACGGTGAGCGGTCCCCAGTCCTGTGATCGCCGTTACCCAACAGATAATGGTGATCACGTAACATTTAAGACAGTTGAAGTTTGATGCTCCTTTGGGTTTGGGCCAAGTTGTGCAGCCGGACATGATATGGTATTAGAGCCACATTGGGGACGTTTCTGAACACAGAACAAACAGGGCTATCCAGTTTGGGATGTAGGTCTTCATTCATATGTGTGCTGTAGAAAAAAAAGTTATACAATTGCAAAAAAAACTAAAAATCTTAATTTTTTCCTTCTGCTCTGCTTAAATTCATTCAAAAACTGTGGGATTAAAATACACAGTACACCCCTCGATAAATTTGTTAAGGAGTCTAGTTTTCAAAATGGGGTCATTTGTGGGGGTTCTCTGTCATTTTGGCTGCTCAAGGGCTCTAGAAGTGGGCAATAGGGCCTAAAACACCTTCAAGCAAAATGTCTGTTCTGAAACAAAATGTCTGTGCACTAGAGATGAGCGAGCGGACTCATCCGAGCTTGATGCTCGTTCGAGTATTAGGGTGTTCGAGATGCTCGTTACTCGAGACGAGCACCACGCGATGTTTGAGTTACTTTCACTTTCATCTCTAAGACATTAGCGCACTTTTCTGGCCAATAGAAAGACATGGAAGGCATTACAACTTCCTCCTGTGACGTTCCAGCCCTATACCACCCCCCTGCAGTGAGTGGCTGGGGAGATCAGGTGTCACCCGAGTATTAAAATCTGCCCCGCCCGCGGCTCGCCCCCACATGCATTCTGACAGAGATCAGGGACAGTGCTGCTGATGCTGCTGGTGCTATAGGGAGAGCGTTAGGTGTTACATTAGGCTTGAAGAACCCCAACGGTCCTTCTTAGGGCCACATCTGACCGTGTGCAGTACTGTTGAGGCTGCTTTTAGCAGTGTTGCACAATTTATTTATTTTTTTTGGATATCGGGCGTGCAGACCATTGCGTCCTCAGTCTGCAGTCATTTTACTCAGTATAGGGGCAGTACTGGTGAGGCAGGGAAAGGTGAAAGAGATATACTGTCTATATAGGCAGTGGGCTTTTTCAAAAAAATTGGGCAAAAATACTATATTTGGGCTGCCTGTGACCGTCTTCAGTGTACTGCGTGTCTGCTGGGGGTAGTAGTCCTAATTAATACACAGCTAAGCGTTACAGAGGCTTGTGCAAAATTGTTTCCTGGCTCTGCTGTGCCCTTTACATGGATGCGGGTGGACGTGAACGCGGAGGCCCAAGTCAGGGTGTGGGCACAGGCCGAGCTCCTGATCCAGGTGTATCGCAGCCGACTGCTGCGGGATTAGGAGAGAGGCAAGTTTCAGGGGTCCCCAGATTCATCTCACAATTAATGAGTTCACGTGCTAGACCTTTATTAGAAAATGAGCAGTGTGAGCAGGTCCTGTCGTGGATGGCAGAAAGTGCATCCAGCAATCTATCGACCACCCAGTCTTCTACGCCATCCACTGCTGCAACTCTGAATCCTCTGGCTGCTGCTCCTTCCTCCCAGCCTCCTCACTTCATTACAATGACACATTCTGAGGAGGAGGCAGACTCCCAGGAACTGTTCTCGGGCCCCTGCCCAGAATGGGCAGCAATGGTTCCTCTCCCACCGGAGGAATTTGTCGTGACTGATGCCCAACCTTTGGAAAGTTCCTGGGGTCCGGGGTATGAGGCTGGGGACTTCCGGCAACTGTCTCAAGAGCTTTCAGTGGGTGAGAAGGACGATGACGATGAGACACAGTTGTCTATCACTCAGGTAGTAGTAATTGGAGTAAGTCCGAGGGAGGAGCGCACAGAGAATTCGGAGGAAGAGCAGCTGGATGATGAGGTGACTGACCCCACCTGGTTTGCTAAGCCTACTGAGGACAGGTCTTCAGAGGGGGAGGCAAGTGCAGCAGCAGGGCAGGTTGGAAGAGGCAGTGCGGTGGCCAGGGGTAGAGGCAGGGTCAGACCGAAGAATCCCCCAACTATTTCCCAAAGTGCCCCCTTGTGCCATGCCACCCTGCCGAGGTGGGAGGGAGGGTGGGAGGAGCAGGAGGAAGCGGCCCTGGCACACATGGCTGACTTCATGTTAGGATGCCTTTCTCGTGACCCTCGCGTTACACGCATTCTGGCCACTACGGATTATTGGGTGTACACACTGCTCGACCCACGGTATAAGGAGAACCTTTCCACTCTCATACCCGAAGAGGAAAGGGGTTCGAGAGTGATGCTATACCACAGGACCCTGATGGACAAACTGATGGTAAAATTCCCATCCGACAGCACTAGTTGCAGAAGGTGCAGTACCGAGGGCCAGGTAGCAGGGGAGGCGTGGAGATCAGGCAGCATGTACAGCACAGGCAGGGGAACACTCTCCAAGGCCTTTGCCAGCTTTATGGCTCCCCAGCAAGACTGTGCCACCGCTCCCCAGTCAAGGCTGAGTCGGCGGAGGCACTGTAAAAGGATGGTGAGGGAGTACGTAGCCGATCGCACGACCGTCCTCCATGACGCCTCTGCCCCCCTACAACTACTGGGTGTCGAAGCTGGACACGTGGCCTGAACTCGCGTTGTATGCCCTGGAGGTGCTTGCTTGTCCTGCGGCTAGCGTCTTGTCAGAGAGGGTGTTTAGTGCGGCTGGGGGAATCCTCACGGATAAGCGTACCCGCCTGTCAACCGACAGTGCCGACAGGCTTACACTCATCAAGATGAACAAAGCCTGGATTTTCACAGACTTCTCTTCTCCACCAGCGGACAGCAGCGGTACCTAAACAATACGTAGGCTGCACCCGCGGATGGAAGCATCGTTCTCTATCACCATCAAAAACGGGGACCTTTTAGCGTCATCAATCTGTGCATTATATTCATCCTCCTCCTCCTCCTGAAACCTCACATAATCACGCCGAACGGGCAATTTTTCTTAGGCCCACAAGGCTCAGTCATATGACTTTAGTAAACAATGTTTATACATTTCAATTCTCATTAAAGCGTTGAAACTTGCACCTGAACCAATTTTTATTTTAACTGGGCTGCCTACAGGCCTAGTTACAAATTAAGCCACAGTAACCAAAGCAATTAATGGGTTTCACCTGCCCTCTTGGTTGGGCATGGGCAATTTTTCTGAGGTACATTAGTACTGTTGGTACACCAATTTTTTTGGGCCCTCGCCTACAGTGTAATCCTAGTAATTTTTATGGGCTTCGCCTGCACTCATGCTACAGCAAGGTGTGTGGGGTTGGCCCACACTTTTGCTACATAAATGTAACTGGGGCCTTGTCTATACCGCAACTACTGAAATGTGAAAGAGACTGTTATCTCCCTAAACTGCTGCAACGGGAATGTTACTGTGGCCTGTCTTGACTGCTACTACTACTGAAATGGAACTAAGACTGTGCTCCCCCTATACTGCTGCTTCGGAATTGTTACTGGGGCCTGTCTGGACTGCTACTACTACTGAAATGGAACTAATACTGTGCTCCCCCCTATAATGCTGCTAGGGATATGTTACTGGGGCCTGCCCTAATGCTACCGCTGAAATGTTACTAATTCTGGGCTCTGCCTATACCGCTGCTAATGCTATGTCACTGGGGTGTGGAAACGGAGGCTTCCCAAAGACATGATGGTGGCGAGGCCATTTCCCACCAACGCGGTTACTGTTAAGGTGCATATAACCACGGACACGTGGAGAGGACACGTAGTGCCTCAAAAACATCCCCCTCCTCCTCCAACAATGAAAACATTCTTGGCAAATACCTTTGCATTGGTCCGTCTGGTGGCAGTCCAAGAATTTCACCTTTACCGACACAACAAGAGAGCCCCCCCACCATCCTCCCGCCACGGCCCACTTAATCCTGGCCACATTCCGAAAACCAACTAAATAAAACCGCGCTACTAGGTCCGCAGTCGCCACCACATTCCCATCAACGCGGTTACTGTTAAGGTACATATTACCAGTCTGACTGGGGCATGCACTGTGGGCCGAAGCACACCTATATTGTATGTGACGTTAGCTCTGCTGAGCAGGGCACTGCAATGGGATACATTTATGTACCACTGATGGGTTCCAGGGAGCCACCCATGCTGTGGGTCCACAGGGACTTCACATTAGGGATTTGTACCTGCCAGTGTCTATGTATTAAAAACCCCGGTCAGTCTGGGGCATGCAGTGTGGGCCGAAGACCACCTGCATTTAATCGGACGTTACCTCAGCTGTGATGGGCAATGCAATGGGATATATTTATGTACCGCCGGTTGCTTCCTGGGACCCACCCATGCTGTCGGTCCACACGGAATTGTAACTGCATGTGTCCACTTCTAAAGAACCCCAGTCTGACTGGGGCATGCAGTGTGGGCCGAAGCCCACCTACATTTAATCTGACGTTAGCTCTGCTGTCCAGGGCACTGCAATGGGATACATTTATGTACAGCCGGTGGGTTCCAGGGAGCCACCCATGCTGTGGGTGCACACGGAATTCCCATTGAGGAGTTGTACCTGCCTGTGACTATTTATAAAAAACCCCGGTCTAACTGGGGCATGCAGACACCTTGACAGAATGAATAGGGTGTGGCACATGGGTTCCCTATTGCTATGCCCACGTGTGCAGCTCCTGCTGGAGGTGGCACAGGATTGGATTTCTCATTGCTTCTGTACAGCATTGTGGGCTATCACCCCGCCTCTTTTAAAGAGGGTCGCTGCCTGGACATGCCAACCCTCTGCAGTGTGTGCCTGCGGTTCCTCCTCATGGCAGACGCACTTATAAATAGACATGAGGGTGGTGTGGCTATGAGGCCAGCATGTGGCATGAGGGCAGCTGAAGGCTGCGCAGGGACACTTTGGTGTACACTGGGTCGTGCGGGGAGGTTGGGCAGCATGTTACCCAGGAGAAGTGGCAGCGGAGTGTCATGCAGGCAGTGATTGTGCTTTGTTGGAGGTAGTGTGGTGCTTAGCTAAGGTATGCATTGCTAATGAGGGTTTTTCAGAAGTAAAAATTGTTGGGAGGGGGGGGGCACTCTTGCCGCTATTGTGGCTTAAAGGGGTTGTCTCGCGGCAGCAAGTGGGGTCATACACTTCTGTATGGCCATAATAATGCACTTTGTAATGTACATCGTGCATTAAATATGAGCCATACAGAAGTTATTCACCTAACTGCTCCGTTGCTAGCGTCCCCGTCGCCATGGATCCGTCTAAATTCGCTGTCTTCTGGCGTTTTTAGACACACTTGCGCAGTCCGGTCTTCTGCCATGTGAATGGGGCCGCTCGTGCCAGAGAGCTGGTCCCACGTCGTCATCGTAGCTCCGCCCCGTCACGTGTGCCGATTCCAGCCAATCAGGAGGCTGGAATCGGCAATGGACCGCACAGAGCTCACGGTGCACCATGGGAGAAGACCCGCGGTGCATCGTGGGTGAAGATCCTGGCGGCCATCTTGGAGAAGGAAGAAAGAAGTCGTCGCAGAGCGGGGATTCGGGTAAGTAATATCTTTTTTTTTTTTTTTTTTTTAAACCCATCCTTTGGGTTTGTCTCGCACCGAACGGGGGGCATATTGAAAAAAAAAAAAGTTTCGGCACGAGACAACCCCTTTAATAGTGGGACCTGGGAACTTGAGATGCAGCCCAACATGTAGCCCCTCGCCTGCCCTATCCGTTGCTGTGTCGTTCCCATCACTTTCTTGAATTGCCCAGATTTTCACAAATGAAAACCTTAGCGAGCATCGGCAATATACAAAAATGCTCGGGTCGCCCATTGACTTCAATGGGGTTCGTTACTCGAAACAGACCCTCGAGCATCGCGAAACGTTCGTCTCGAGTAACAAGCACCCGAGCATTTTGGTGCTCGCTCATCTCTACTGTGCACATACCCATTGTGGCCCTAATATAATGGCTATGTTTCTGAACACAGGACAGACAGGGGATCCATTTTGAGGTGCAAGTCTTCATTCATTTGTGTGCTGTACACAAAAATCTGTTTTTAAAATGACACATTTGCCAAAAAACTGAAAATCTTAATTTTTTTCCTACTGCTTTGCTTAGATTCATTCAAAACCTTAGGGGGGGGGGTGTCAAAATATGCAGTACACCCCTAGATGAATTCGTTAAGGGGTCTAGTTTTCAAAATGGGGTCATTTGTGGGGGTTCTTTATCGTTTTGGTCGCTCACGGGTTCTACAAGTGGGCAATGGGGCCTGAAACGCCTTCAACCAAAATGTCTGTTCTGAAAGCCACCCGCTGCTCCTTTCGGTTAGGGCCCCGTTGTGCATACAGACAGAAGATTAGCGGCACAATGGGTATGTTTCTGAACACGGGACAAACGGGGGTATCCATTTTTGGGTAAAAGCCTCCATTCATCTCTGCTGTCCAAAAAAACCTGTTTTTAAAATCACGTAATTGATAAAAAAACAAAAATCGTAATTTTTTTTACTTGTGCTTTGCTTTGATTCATTCAAAAATTTTGGGGTCAAAATATGCAGTACACCCCTAGATTAATGCGCTAAGAGGTCTAGTTTCGAAAATTAGGTCATTTGTGGGGGTCCTCCGCGTTTTGGCCGCTCAAGGGGTCTACAAGTGAGCAATGGGGCCTAAAACTCCTTCAAGCAAAATGTCTGATCTGAAAGCAAACGGCTGCTCCTTTTGGTTTTGGCCCTGTTGTACATATGGACAGAAGATTAGGGCCACAATGGGTATGTTTCTGAACGCAGGGCAAACAGAGGTATCCATTTTGAGGTGTAAATCCTCATTTTATTGTGCACTATAGAAAAAAAAATCCTGTGTTTAAAATTACGTATTTGCAAAAATATGAAATATTTTTATTTTTTTACTCTAAATTGCATTAATTCCTGAAAAAAAATGGTGGGGTAAAAATACTCATGACCCCCACCCACAGTGAATACGCTAAGGGGTGTAGTTTTTAAAATGGGGTCATTTGTGGGGTTATCTATAATTCTGACACCTATGAGCCTTTGCAATCTTGGATGGTGCCAGAAAATAAAGTGTTCCCCAAAATGTTGATTAATAATGTTAAATTTATACGTCTCCTAAATAGTTTAAAAAAAAAACAAAAAAAAATGAAAGTTTTTCAAACATGCATTCAGAATAAAGTGAACAGATGGAAATATATATCTTAGCAAAAATTTGTACAGTATGTTTGCACATATTTGAAATATTACAGTTGAAAATGTGAAAAAATGATTTTTTTCAAAATTTTCCCAATATTGGCACTTTTAATAAATATACACAAATTCTATGGGTCTATTTTTACCACCTAAATGAAGTACAATATGTGGCGAAAAAACAATGTCAGAATCCCTTGGATATGCAAAGTTTTTACGGAGTTATGATAGTGACACATGTTAAGTGACACGTCGGATTTCCAAAATTTGGCTCCGTCACGAAGGCGCAAACAGGCTTCGTCACTAAGGGGTTAAAATGACATATTTTCAAAAATATTTCATTTTTATTTTTTCTCCTCTTAATTGCATTAAGTCCTGAAAAAAAACTGTGGGGTCAAAATACTCATGATACCACTCAGTAAATACATTAAGGGGTGTAGTTTTTAAAATGGGGTCAATTGTGGGGCTATCTATCATTCTGACCCCTATGAGCCTTTGCAATCTTGGCTTGGTGTAGGAAAACAAAATATTCCTCAAAATGTTAATAACCAATGTTAAATTTGTACGTCTCCTAAATGGTTAAAAATAAAAAAGTTTTTCAAATATGCGTCCAGAATAGAGTAAGCAGATGAAAATTTACAGCTCATCAAACATTTGTACAGTATGTTTGCACATATTTGAGATATTGCAATTCAAAATGTGAAAAAGTTACCAATTTTGACGCTTTAATAAATAGACACATTCTATCGGTCTATTTTTACCACCTAAATTAAGTATAACATGTGAAAAAACAATGTTGGAATCACTTGGATATGCAAAACCTTAAAGGGGTTGTCCCGCGCCGAAACGGGGTTTTTTTTTTTTCAACCCCCCCCCCCCCGTTCGGCGCGAGACAACCCCGATGCAGGGAAGTAAAGAAAGTTTACCGGAGCGCTTACCTTAATCCCCGCGCTCCGGTGACTTCAATACTTACCGCTGAAGATGGCCGCCGGGATCCTCTGTCTTCGTGGACCGCAGCTCTTCTGTGCGGTCCACTGCCGATTCCAGCCTCCTGATTGGCTGGAATCGGCACGTGACGGGGCGGAGCTACACGGAGCCGCTCTCTGGCACGAGCGGCTCCATAGAAGACTGCTGAAGACCCGGACTGCGCAAGCGCGGCTAATTTGGCCATCGGAGGCCAAAAATTAGTCGGCACCATGGAGACGAGGACGCTAGCAACGGAGCAGGTAAGTAAAAAACTTTTTATAACTTCTGTATGGCTCATAATTAATGCACAATGTATATTACAAAGTGCATTATTATGGCCATACAGAAGTGTATAGACCCACTTGCTGCCTCGGGACAACCCCTTTAATGGAGTTATTCTATGTTCAAGTAACACGTCAGATTTCTAAAATTTGGCCTGGTCATTAAGGCACAAACAGGCTTGGTCACAAAGGGGTTAATATATGAGTATATTTTGTGTCAATTCAGTCATAAAAGATAGCATGATTATTTTAATCGTTAGTGAGAGGAAAAAATGCATTTGCTTAATGATCAATTTTTGTAATGAGCTACAGTATTTATACCAACTGTTTTTGATATTATGGTTAAAATGTACTTGATGTCTGCAGGGTAAGATAGGTGGCAGTTTGTTAGTTATATGATATACCGTTAGTTTTTAATTATTAGTTCTAATGGCCACTGCATGTGTTGACATGCATCGTGCATCCAGTATAGAACGCACAGTGCGGCTTCTGGTGGATGTGGATGACGTATCGTTACACGTAACCCCTCTGAGCCACGCATGCACGTGACCGGAGCTGCAGTGACACGGTCCCTCACGTGACCCGATGAAACGCTAATGCTCTAAGTTTTATACTTCTGGAAGGTTTGACAAAGGGGTGTGTCCCCTGAAAATGCATTGCTCGCACCTCTTTTATGGATTACCCATAACTTTGATAGGGTATTGGTTTCTAATAGAGATGAGCAAGCACCAAAATGCTCGGGTGCTCGTTGCTCGAGTCGAACTTTCTGCGATGCTCGAGAGCTTGTTTTGAGTAACGGACTCCATTGAAGTCAATGGGCGACTCGAGCATTTTTGTATATGACTGATGCTCCGCATAGGTCTTCACTTGTGAAACTCTGGAAAACATCCAAAAGTCATGGAAACACCACAGAAACGGATAGGGCAGGGCAGGATGCATGGCTGCATCTCAGGCTCCCAGTCCCACTATTAAGCCACAATAGGGGCAAGAGTCTTGCGCCACCCCCTTCCCTAACAATTTTTACTTCAGACAAACCCTGATTAGCAAGGCACACCTTAGCTAAGCACCACACTACCTGCAACCAAGGACAATCACTGCCTGCGGGTGACACCGCTGCCTCTTCTCCTGGGTTACATGCTGCCCAACCCCTCGCATGACCCTGCGTCCACAGCGCACACAAACGTTTGTGCACCCACAGCATAGGCGAGCCCCAAGAACTTAAAGATGGTATTACGCATAAAGAAATCACAGCGCCCGAACATGGCAAAGTTTCACCCCGCCAAGGACCTTGGCCCACACCCTCAGCAATCGTGGGCATAAAGCGGACTTCGATGCTAGTACAGCTGTGAACGTCTCATTTAATTATTTGCGATTGCTTTCACCGCTCCAAAGACTGGATTAAGCAGGAAGAAGTTCCACAGGCCCAACCTGGCGCAGTTGCATTTCTCCTCAAGACATAGGCCTCTGCCCACACCCTCAGCAATCGCGGGCATTAAGCTGACTTCGATGCTACTACAGCTGTGAACGTCTCATGAATGCAGTAACACTCCTCTTCTTTGGCCCAAACCAGTGCCGCGGATGACTGTGGTAACACGAGAGAAAATACATGTTGCCCAGTACTGATCGCATGACCCCAAGCAGGAGGAGGAGGTGGCATTACAAGGCCAAGACACCATGACCAGGACCCGCTATAGTCTGTGTGGGAAGTATGTGAGCGGACCCTGGGTCAGGCTCGGTCCCAGCAAACACCTGGTGTGACCAAAGGTGCCGCGAGTGATATAGCAATGAGAAATCCATGTGTCCACACACTGTTCATTCTGTGTAGGTGTCGGATACCTCAATCGACAACACAAGAGGAAAGCCATCTGCACTCTGCACCATACCCAAGTCAGTCATTGTCTTTTGTGCGAGACAGGTAAAACACCGCTATGGGAGGTCTGTGTGCACCCACAGCATAGGCGAGTCGAAGGAACCCAAAGACAGTAATATACATGAAGAACTGACAGTGCCCAAACATGGCAGACTTTCACTCTGCCGAGGACATAGGCCTCTGCACACACCCTCAGCAATCGTGGGCATAGAGCGGACTCCAGTGCTAGTACAGCTGTGAACGTCTCATGAATGCAGTAGCGCTCCTATGCTTTGGCCCAAACCAGTGTCTCAGATAACTGTGGTAACACGGGAGAAAATACATGATGCCCAGTGCTGATCCCATGACCCCAAGCAGGAGGAGGAGGTGGCATTACAAGGCCAAGACACCATGACCAGGACCCGCTATAGTCTGTGTGGGTAGCACGTTAGCGGGGCCAGGGTCAGGCTCGGTCCCAGCCTCCACCTTGTGTGACCCAAGGTGCCCTGAGTTGCATAGCAATGGGAAATCCATGTGTCCCAACACAGATAGCTCAACACTGCAAGGGGAAGTCTTTGAGTTCCTTGGGCTCGCTTATGCTGTCAGTGCACAAAGATGGTATTACACAGGAAGAAATCAGAGTGCCCAACCATGGGAGGGTTTGACCCCTCCAAGGACCTTGGCCTCGGCCCACATTTCTGGCCTAGTCAGTCACTGAATTATTTATGCCAGGTAAAACACAGCGATGGGAAAACGTAGTGCACCCATAGTATAGACAGACCCCAGTAATGTACCTGTAGCAAAGGTAGAGACAGACCCCAGTAACGTACGTACCTGTAGCAAAGGTAGAGACAGACCCCAGTAACGTACGTACCTGTAGCAAAGGTAGAGACAGAACCCAGTAACATACGTACCTGTAGCAAAGGTAGAGACAGACCCCAGTAACGTACGTACCTGTAGCAAAGGTAGAGACAGACCCCAGTAACGTACGTACCTGTAGCAAAGGTAGAGACAGACCCCAGTAACGTACGTACCTGTAGCAAAGGTAGAGACAGACCCCAGTAACATTGGTGTACCATTAGTGTAGGCGAGGGCCAGAAAAATTAGTGTACCAAGAGTACAAGTGTACCCCTGAAAAATTTCTCAACCGAGATAGCAGGTGAAACCCAGAAATATTTTTTAAAGAAACAGCTCACTTTTGCTTAATTTGCAACAGAGCCTGGAGGCAGCCGTGTGAAAATAAATTGGTTTCTGGTGAAGTATCAATACTTTTGAAACTGAAAAGCAGAGCCTTTTGGGCTGCAGAAAAAATTGGCAGTTCAGCGTGATGACATGATGTTTCAGGAGGAGGAGGACAAATATCCGAGAGTGATTGACAAAACTAATTCCCCCTTTTTTTCCGGTGATTGAGAATGCTTATTTATCCAGTTGCAGCAAAAAGAATTTTTAGATACCGCTGCTTTCCGCCGGTGGAGAAGAGAAGTCTGGGGAAATCCAGGCTTTGTTCATCTTTGAGTGTAAGCATGTCGGCACTGGCAGTTGACAGTCGGGTACGCTTATCCGTGATGATTCCCCCAACTGCGCTAAACACCCTCTCTGACAAGACTCTAGCGGCAGGGCAAGCCAGCACCTCCAGGGCATACAGCGCAAGTTCGTGCCACGTGTCCAGCTTTGACACCCAATAGTTGTATGGAGCAGTGGCATCACAGAGGACGGTGGTACAATCGGCTACGTACTCCCTTACCATCTTTTTACAGTGCTCCCTCCGACTTGACTGGGGAGTGGTGACACAGTCTTGCTGGGGAGACATAAAGCTGGCAAAGGCCTTGGAGAGTGTTCCCCTGCCTGCGCTATACATGCTGCCTGATCTCCGCACCTCCCCTGCTACTTGGCCCTCGGAACTGTACCTTCTGCCACTTGCGCTGTCAGATGGGAAGTTTAGCATCACTTTTTCCACCAGGGCCCTGTGGTTTTGCATCACTCTCATACCCCTTTCCTCTTCGGGAATGAGAGTGGAAAGGTTCTCCTTATACCATGGGTCAGGAAGGGTGTACACCCAGTAATCCGTGTTGGCTTGAATGCGTCTAACGCGAGGGTCACGAGAAAGGCAGCCTAACATGAAGTCAGCCATGTGTGCCAGGGTACCAGTACGCAACACATGGCTGTCCTCACTAGGAAGATGACTTTCAGAATCCTCCTCCCTCCTGAGAAATAGACATGGGGGTGGTCTGGCTATCAAGCGACATACTCTCATCCCCGACTCCTTTTCCAACCACAAAGCGTCGGCCTTTATGCTTTGCAGTGAACTTCTCAGCAGGCATAGCAGGGGGATGGTAATGCTAATGATTGCAGCATCGCTGCTCACCATCTGGGTAGACTCCTCAAAGTTTCTGAGGACCTGGCAGATATCAGCCATCCAGGCCCACTTCTCGGTAAAGAATTGGGCAGGCTGACTACCACTACGCCACCCATGTTGGAGTTGGTATTCCACTATTGCTCTACGCTGCTCATAGAGCCTGGCCAACATGTGCATCGTAGAATTCCACCGTGTGGGCACGTCGCACAGCAGTCAGTGCTCTGGTAGATTAAACCGATGTTGTAAGGTCCTCAGGGTGGCAGCGTCCGTGGTGGACTTGCGGAAATGTGTGCAGACACGGTGCACCTCGCCGAGCAGGTCAGACAAGTGAGGGTAGTTTTTCAGAAACCGCTGAACCACCAGATTGAAGACGTGGGCCAGGCATGGCACGTGTGAGGCTGCACAACCGCCACCAGGTTACGGCCGTTGTCACACACGACCATGCCTGGTTGGAGGCTCAGCGGCGAAAGCCAGAGATCAGTCTGCTCTGTCAGACCCTGCAACAGTTCGGGGGCCGTGTGCCTCTTGTCACCTAAGCTGAGTAGTTTAAGCACGGCCTGCTGATGCTTGCCCACCGCTGCGCTGCCGCGCCATACTGATTGCTTGCAACGTGCTGCTCACACTTCTTAATTAAGAGGTAGAGGTTGTGTAGGAGGGGGAGGGGGAGGGTTTAGAAGAGGTGGCATAAACCACCGCAGATACCAGCACCAAGGTAGGACCCGCTATTCTGGGTGTGGGTAGGACGTGAGCGGTCCTAGGCTCTGACTCTGTCCCAGCCTCCACCAAATTCACCCAATGTGCCGTCAGGGAGATATAGTGTCCCTGCCCGTCAGTACTTGTCCACATGTCCGTGGTTAAGTGGACCTTCCCAGTAACCGCGTTGGTGAGGGCACGATTTATGTTGCGGGAGACGTGCTGGTGTAGGGCTGGGATGGCATACCCGGAAAAATAGTGGCGACTGGGGACTGGTAGGCATGGGACCGCCGCCGCCATCATGTTTTTGAAAGCCTCCGTTTCCACAAACCTGTACGGCAGCATCTCCAGGCTGATTAATTTGGCAATGTCCACATTTAAAGCTTGTGCGTGGCGGCGTATTTGCGCTTTCGCTCCAACACTTGTGCTGAACGCTGCGCTGAGAGACATTGCTGGATTGGGTGGAGGACAGCGGAGGTGAGGGTGTGGGTGCAGGCCGGGAGGCGCTCGTGTCTGTGTCCTGAGAGGGGGGTTGGATCTGAGTGGCAGGTTGGGGCACAGGGGAAGAGGCAGTGGTGTGACCCAGAGGCAGTGAACGGCCTTCGTCCCACCTTGTGGAGTGCTTGGCCATCATATGCCTGCGCATGCTGGTGGTGGTGAGGCTGGTAGTGGTGGTTCCCCGGCTGATCTTGGTGTGACACTGGCACTGGCGCTCTCACTGAAAAACACCCACACCTTTGAACACGTAGCCCTCTGTACGGAGGCTTGGCACGAGGGGGTTTAGCTCTGGCCCTGTCTCTACCCCTGGCCACTCCACTGCCTCTTCCAAGCTGTCCTTCTGCTGCACTTGCCTCCCTTTTTGCAGCCCTGTTCTCCGTAGGCTTGGCGAACCAGGTGGGGTCAGTCACCTCGTCGTCCAGCGGCTCTCCCTCCGAATCCTTTGTGCGCTCCTCCCTTGGACTTATTGCCCTTACTACTACCTCACTGATAGTGTCTCCTCATCATCCTCCTCACCCACTGAAAGCTCTTGATAGTTGCCGGAAGTCCCCAGCCTCATCACCCAGACTCCGGGAACTTTCCAAAGGTTGGGCATCGGTCACAACAAACTCCTCAGGTGAGAGAGGAACCATTTTTTTCCCACTCAAGGCAGGGACCCGAGAACAGTTCCTGGGAGTCTGCCTGCTCATCAGAATATGTCATTTTTATGGAGTGAGGAGGCTGGGAGGAAGGAGGAGCAGCAGCCAGAAGATTCAGAGTTGCAGTCCCTAAGCCGGGAGTAGTGGACTGCGTAGAAGACTGGGTGGTCGATACATTGCTGGATGCATTTTCTGCCATCCACGACAGGACCTGCTCACACTTTATTTGTAATAAAGGTCTACCACGTGGATTCATAAATTGTGATATGAAGCTGGGGACCCCAGAAACTTGCCTCTCTCCTAATCCTGCAGCAGCCGGCTGTGATTCACCTGGACCAGGAACATGGCCTGTGCCCACACCCTCACTTGGGCGTCCACATCCTCGACCCTTACCCCTACTCCTTATCATGACGGATTATGCCACTGTACAGCACTGACAACTGGGCCTTAATTCACCGCACACAGAGACTTGTAGATAGCAGAGGCTCTATGCTGTGACTAGAAAAAAGTAACCCGCTGTCTTGCGCTGATACCTAGGGGTAATTTACTGCTCGCAGAGACTTGTAGATCATAGAGGCTGTGTGGAGTGGGAGAAGACTGTAAAGCCAGTGGATAGTGCTGGTAACTGCGGCTATCTCAACCCCACCAACGGAAATGGTATTGTGAGACACTCTGCTCAGCGGCTGTGTTGAAATACTTTGCACTAGCCCCGGTAATATTACAGTACTATTTAGTGGTGAGACCACTGTCTAATTCACTGCAGAGAGAGAATGGTATAAATAAGTATGTTCGCAGCAGACTAGGAATTATTTACGTGCACTTTCACGGCAAGAGCGGTATTTTACTGCACACTGCAGACAGAAAAAATTATAACGAAAGGCTGCAAACAGGCCTCGCTGCGTAATACAAAAATGGTAGCCCTACCACTCCGAGCAGGCACCAAGTAAAATGCACCCAGTCAGATGTAGCACAACAAAGGAGCTTTAGGATTTTTGCACCGAGGATAGGGACTATATAGTGTATATCACTTTCCCCTAGAAGGGGCCGTGTCCCAACGCTCAGCATCTAATTCACTACAGACAGAGAATGGTATAAATAAGTATGTTCACAGCAGACTAGGAATTATTTGCGTGCACTTTACGGTGAAAGCGGTATTTTACTGCACACTCCAGCCAGAAAAAAATATTATGGAAGGCTGCAAGCAGGCCTAGATGCGTAATACAAAAATGGAAGCACTACAACTCCCAGCAGCCTCCAAGTAAAATGCACACGTGAGATGTAGCCCTAAGAAGGACCATTGGGGTTCTTGGAGACAGGATCCTACACTAACACTTTCCTTTTCTCAGCAGCGCTTTCCCTATACTCTGTATAATAGACTGCAGACTGAGAACACTATAGCTGTAATGCCCTGCACAGCCCAAGATGGAAAAAAAAAAAATTGTGCACTACTGCTCCCAGCCAGCCACAACCATAATGCACACAGTCAGATGTAGCCCTAAGAAGGACTGTTGGGGCTCTTGAAGACAGGATCCTACACTAACACTTTCCCTATAGCAGCAGCAGCAGCACTTTCCCTATACTCTCCCAGTGTGTGTCTGAGGCGAGCCAAGGGCGGGGCCGCTTTAAATACTCTGCGGTCACTTGATCTCGCCAGCCACTCACTGCAGGTGGGATAGGGCTGGCACGTCCAGGAGGAAGTGGTTATACCTTCCCTGCATGTCTATTGGCTAGAAAATGGCGCTAAACATGCGGGGAAGGAAATGGAATTGACTCGAGTACCGCGTGGTGCTCGTCTTGAGTAACGAGCATCTCGAGTACCCTAATGCTCGAACGAGCATCAAGCTCGGACGAGTGTGCTCGCTCATCTCTAATTTCTATTTTTTGCTTTTGTTTTTATGTCAAACGTTTCCTCATCAATCTGCACTCAATACCCCATAATGACAAAGTGAAAACAGAATGTTAGAAATCTTACTTTCTCATTTTAAAAGAGAGAAATATTTTGAATTGACATAAATATTCAGACCTTCTACTCAGTTTTTAGTTAAAGCACCTTTGACACTGATTTAAAGGCTCTAGTCTTCTTGAGTATGATGCCACAAGGAATGCTAAGGCAAGGATATGTGTAAGCAGCAGCACGCCTAAATACCACTTTACGTGGGGGTGCAAAAAACAAAATGGGTGCAAGCTTCAGCAGGAGTCTGGATTTTAATAGGCTCCAAAGAAATAGACCAATAAATATGTAGATGAGAAGCAGCACACCAAAAAAGGAGAAAGATTCTTCACAGCATTCTCTTCAGAAAGTAAAAAATACTTAGCTTTATTGGGACATTCAGGGTAAAAGGCGAAGCAGAGCTATGTTTCGGCTGATACATCAGCCTTTCTCAAGCTAATTCACACCTGAATTAGAGGATTCGTCTTTGCAGATCCTTTCAAGATCTTTCAGGTTGGATGGGGACCATCTGTGGACAGTCATTTTCAGGTATGATAGTATGTAAGGGCAGCAAAAAGACGTGTTCATCCAGTCAAGCCTGGTAACCGCAAATGTTGATCCAGAGGAAGGCAAAAAAAAAAAAAAACAAATGAAGAGAAGCCAATTTTCCCCATTTAAGGGAAAAAAATATTTCCTGACTCCAATCTGGCAATCGTAATAATCCCTACATCAACAACCCTTTTGAAGTTATTAATGATTATTACGTGTAATACTGTATCATTTCCAGGAAGACGTCCAGGCCCCTCTTGAACTCTTATCAAATTTGTCATCACCACATTCCAAGGCTGAGGGTCCCATAGTCTCACTGCTCTTACAGTAAGGAATCCTCTTATGTGGGTGTAGAAACTTTCTTTCCTCTAGATGCAGAGGATGCCACCTTGTTAGTCACATTCCTGGGTATAAACAGATAATAGGAGAGATCTCTGTATTGTCCCATGATATATTTATACATAGTTATTAGGTCACCCTCAGACATCTCTTCTAAAGTAAATAATCCCAATTTTGATAACATCTCTGTGGGTATTCTAGTCTGCCCATTCCATTTATTAATTTAGTTGTCCACCTTTGTACTTGCTCTAGCTCTGATATATCCTTCTTGAGAACCAGTGCCCAAAAATGTACACCATGTTCCATGTGTGGTCTAACCAGTGACTTGTAATGTTCTCGTCATGTGCCCCTAGACCCCAGGATCCTATTTGCCTTGGCAGCAGCTGCCTAAAACTAGTTGCTCCACTTAAGCTTACAGTCAACTAAAGAACAGTTTTTTTCCAGTGGTTTCCCATTTTACGTTTAACCCCTTAGTGACGGCCACATCGGGATTCTACGTCCTCACTAAATGGGCTTTAATCCTAGAGAACGTAGAAATATGCGTCCTCTTAGGATTAATGCTCTCTTAAGTGAGGACGTGACCGCTCCATGCTGTCGGTACCCGCAGGTATCCAACAGCATGGAGCTGTCAGCCTGGGCTGCGGGCTATCCATCGGATAGCGCCGATCGCAATACAGTGAAAAAAAAGTCGAAAAGTTAAAGATTCAGCTGCCCTGATGGATCCAATCCATCAGGGCAGCTAAAAATACCCACCCACCTTCTCCATGTTGTCCCCCAAAGATCTGGTCCGCCCAAACCCGCCGCCGCTCTTCTGCGCATGCGCGCCAGACGAATGACGTCATGCGCAGAAGCCCGGGAGCCCCCGGCAAATTCAAAATCTCCTGGCTCTCGGCTCCTGAAGGTAGCCAGGAACCAGGAGATGTTCCCGGGGACCGCGGTGAGCGGTCCCTGGTTCGCGATCACAGCTTTCCAGTGGATAGTGGCGATCGCGGTAAAGTTTGAAAAAAGTCTCCGTTTCACCTCCCCTCATGGATCAGATCCATGAGGGGAGGTGAAAATACTCACCTCGCGTCTCCCATAACCCGAGGTCCCCTTCTGCGCATGCGCGCTCCTGGCTACAAAACTTAGCCGAGAGCCTGGAGATTTCACGGGGGTGCCACGGTGAGCGGTTCCTAATCACGTGTTGGCCGTTATCCAATGGATAATGGCGATCATGTAAAAGTTTAAAAAAAAGGTGAAACTTCATCTCCCCTCACCGATGCGATCGGTGAGAGGAGATTAAACTTTTTACCGGAGGCCTCCATATTTTATCTACCTTGGGCTTGTCTCGCATGTCAAGATAGGAATTACGGATTCCGCATGCGTCTGATCGGCGGTAATACAACCAATCAATTGCATTGGATTACACAATTCCGCTCACATTAGCGGGTCGGAATTGCGTAATCCACTCGCAGAAAAGAGAACGCAGCAGGTTCTATTTTGCTGCGGATATCTGCAACATAGAGCCCATTGTGCTCCATGGTCGTGGATATACCCCCAGCCCATACGTAACTACACTGTGTACGGGCTGGGGGTACCCGCGTCATCGCTAAGCAACAGTGCCGGAAGTACAAACCAAAAAAAAAGTGTACTGCGAATGACCGCCTGTTAAGTAGGCAGTTATGCACAGTACAATACTCAGCCATACACAGGGCTCACAGCTGAGATCTCACAGCTGCAGACCTCCGCAAGCAGATTCCACATCCGGCTGTGTGAGCCCGGCGTTATTTAGACAGCTACCTGTAATACGCAATTTACAAGAAGCCCTGGGAACGCTTGCCTTCATGCAGTTCCAGGAGCAGTTTGTTGATTGCCTTCTGTACGAGACCCCCGCACCTCAGCAAGCTTACGGAGACTCAGAGTGACACTTTTTACACCCCATCGCTGCCGCTGATGTCACAAAATACCCCCCAAAAAGCATGACTGGAGGGGGATATGCGGTTTTATTGACCCATGTACCCATCCCAACCAGCCTACGTAATTACTCCTGTCTTCGGAAATACCACACAGTTCACATTATTACTTTTATCTAAGATTTGGGGAACGCCGAAAAGGGTGCAGAGGGGGAGGGGGGAAAGAATTTTGTTAACGTGTAGAGATGAGCGAGCGTACTCGGAAAAGCACTACTCGCTCGAGTAATTTGCTTTATCCGAGTATCGCTGTGCTCGTCCCTGAAGATTCGGGTGCCGCTGCGGCTGACAGGTGAGTCGCAGCGGGGAGCAGGGGAGAGCGGGCGGGAGAGAGGGAGAGAAAGATCTTACCTCCGTTTCTCCCTGCTCTCCGCTGCAGCTCCCCGCTCCGTGCCGGCACCCGAATCTTCAGGGACGAGCACAGCGATACTCGGATAAAGCAAATTACTCGAGCGAGTAGTGCTTTTCCAAGTACACTCGCTCCTCTCTATTAACGTGTCAATTTTTATTCCGTAGAACTGCGCGATGAGGCCTGGAATTTATTCAGTTGTGCCCTGCAATCCAATGGGTGTTCCCTCCATTACAGGCCTTGCCATGTTTCCTGTAAGTAGATTAGGGCCACAACGGGAATGTTTTTAAACACGGGACAAACGGGGGTATTCATTTTAGGGTGAAAGTCTTCATTCCTTTGTACACTGTAAAAAAAAACCTGTTTGGAAATTTTTGGCAATTTTGTCAATTTAAAAATTGGCAAAAAAATCGTAATTTTTTCCTTCTGCTTTGCTTAGCAAATTCATCTAGGGGTGTACTGTGTATTTTGACCCCACAGTATTTGAATGAATCTAAGGGGTCTAGTTTTCAAAATGGGGTCATCTGTGGCGGTTCTTTATCGTTTTGGATGCTCAATGGCTCTACAAGTGGGCAATGGGGCCTGGAATTTATTCCGTTGTACCCTGAAATCCAACGGGTGCTCCTTCCATTATAGGCCTAGCCATGTGTCCTTTAAGTAGATTAGGGCCACAAGGGGTATGGTTTTGAACACGGAATGAACAGGGGTATCCATTTTGGGGTGAAAGTCTTCATTCATATGTGTGCTGTACAAAAAAAAACAAAACAGTTTTTAAATTGACAAAACTGCCAAAAAATGAAAATTGTAATTTTTTTCCTACTGCTTTGCTTAAATTTATTCAAAAATTGTAGGGTAAAAATACACAGTACACCCCTAGATAAATTCGTTAAGGGGTCTAGTTTTCAAAATGGGGTCATTTGTTGGGGTTCTCTTTGGTTTTGGCTGCTCAAGAATTCTACAAAAGTGCTATGGGGCCTAAAACGCCTTCAAGCAAAATTTATGTCCTGAAAGACACTGACTATTCCTTTTGTTTTGGGCCCTGTTGTGCATCCAGACATAGGGCCACAATGGGTATATTTCTGAACACGGGAGAAACAGGGGTATCCCTTTTGGGGTGTCAATCTTCATTTTCTTGTGCACTATAGGAAGAAAATATGTCTTTAACATTTTTGCAAAAATATGAAATTTTATTTTTTCTCCTCTAAATTGAATTAATTCCTGAAAAAAAACTGTGGGGTCAAAATACTCATGACCCCTCCCTCAGTGAATACATTAAGGGGTGTAGTTTTTAAAAATAGGATCATTTGGGGGGGTATCTATCATTCTGACACTCATGAGCCTTTGCAAACTTGGCTTGGTGCAGGAAAACAAAGTGTTCCTCAAAATGCTGAAAAGTAATGTTAAATTTGTACGTCATCTAAATGGTTAAAAAAAAAAACACAAGTTTTTCAAATGTGCATTCAGAATAAAGTAAACAGATGGAAATATATATCCTATCAAAAATTTGTACAGTATGTTTGGACATATTTGAGATATTACAGTTGAAAATGTGAAAATTACAATTTTTTTCAAAATTTTTCCAATATTGGTACTTTTAATATACACAAATTATATCGGTCTATTTTTACTACCTAAATGAAGTACAGCATGTGGCGAAAAAACAATGTCAGAATCACTTGGATATGCAAAACCTTTACGGAGTTGAGCTATCTTAAGCGACGCATGTCAGATTTCCAAAATTTGACTCCATCACTAAGGGGTTAATGGTGACATGTATTTGCTCTGCCTATATGTATAACTTCACATTTATCAGTGTTAAATCTCATTTGACATTTTTCTGCTCAAGCCCCCAACTCATCCAGATCCTCTTGCAATCTCCTTGCTCCTCTCTTGTGTTAATTTCTTTACGTAGTTTTGTATCATCTGCAAATATTGATATTTTACTGTACAATCCTTTTACTGGGTCATTAATAAATATACTTAAAAGAAGAAGGCCCAAAACTGACCCATGTGGCACCCCATTAGTAACAGTGACCCAATCAGAGTACATACCACTTATAACCACCCTCTGTTTTCTATCACTGAGCTACTTACTTACTAACTTGCACACATTCTCTCTCAGACCAAGCATTCTTGTTTTGTATACCAACCTTTTAAGCTGCACAGTATGAAATGCTTTGGAAAAGTCCAGAGACCCAAGATCCAATGACGGTCCTCTATGGTCCAGTCTAAAAATTACCTCCTCATAGAAGCTGACCAGGTTGGTTTGAGGTTTGGTCTCTCATAAACCCATGCTGATACAGAGTTATACAGCCATTTTCCTTGAGGTACTCCAGGATCGCATCTGTTAGGAACCCTTCAGATATTTTACCCACAACAGATGTAAGACTTACATAGTCTCCAGGTTCGCTTTTTGACCCCTTTTTGAAGTTAGCAACACATTGGCTACATGCCGTTCAAGTGTAACAGACCCTGTCACCATAGTGTCCTTACATATAAGAAACAAGGGTCTGTGTATGATATTACTTAATTCCTTAAAACGCAGGGGTCTGTGACATTGAGACCTAGCTATTTGTCTATTTTAATCTTTTTAAGATGGCTCTGCACTTCTTCCTGGGTTACACTGGTACCATTTAGTGGGGAGTTTACTTTATCACTCTGCACCTCCTTTGACATTTCATTTTTCTCTGTGAATACATTGGAGAAAAAGTTATTTAAAAGATTTGTTTTCTCCTACATTATACAGAATGTATAATCTTTTTACTATTTATATAGTTAAAGAACAGTTGAGAGTTAGTTTTACTCTCTTTATCAATAGGTCTCTCTGTCTCCGTCTTTGCTGGTCTGATCTGATATTTACATCATTTATTTGTTTTTTTTCCTAGGTTTTTAGTTTTTGGGTTTTTTTTGATGCCTTATTGTTTTAGTAGCTTAAATGCTTTCCTTTTTGATTATTGCCCCCTTTACGGTACTTCTTTATTGTGCTATATTAGTATTTTCCTATTAAGTTTTTTTTTTATTCCTGTAAGGTATGAACCTCTCAGTAATACGGATCTTTTTTTAACCCCTTAATGACACGGCCTATTTTGGCGTTGAGGACCAAGCGATTTTTTGGTATTTTTCCATCTCTATTTTTCAAAAGCCATAACTTTTTTATTTTTCCGTCGATGCGGCCGTATAAGGGCTTGTTTTTTGCGTGGCGATCTGTAGTTTTTATCGGTGCCACTTTTGGGTATATAGACAATATCGTAAAATTTTTTTATTTTTTTTTTAATGATAACAGGGAGAGAAAACGCATCAATTCTGCCATAGATTTTTTTTTTTACAGCGTTAATCATGCAGCATAAATGACACACTAAATTTTTTCTGCGGGTCGGTACGGTAACAACGATACCAAAATTGTTATATTTTTTTTAGGTTTTTACACTTTTTTGCAATAAAACCCCCTTTTTTTGGAAATCTTTTTTTTTTCTCTATAGCTGCATTCAAAGTCATGTAACTTTTTTATTTTTCTATGTACGGAGCTCTTTAAGGGCTTATTTTTTGCGAGACGAGCTGTAGTTTTTATTGGTACCATTTTGGGAAATGTACGGCTTTTTTGATCACTTTTATTGCATTTTTTGTGAGGCAAAATGCTAAAAATTAGCATTTTGCCTCTGTTTTTTAGTGTTTTTTTTTATGCTTTTTGTCGTACAAAATAAAAAGCGTGTTCAACTTTTTGTACACGTCGTTACGGACGCGTCAATATCCAATATGTGGGGTTTTAGTTTTTTTTCCCTTTTTTTATGCTAATATTAGAAAAAGCATAAAAAAGGGGTTTTTTACATTTTTTTTTTACATTTTTCTTTTTTTTACACTTTTCTTTTCTTTTTTTTATACTATTTGAGTCCCTCTGAGGGACTTACATCACTGTGCCTATGATCGCTGTCATAAGGCATGGCAGAGCTACTGCTCTGCCATGCCTTATCGCTTGTACAGCGATTATAGGCACAGGCAATACAGGACGCCAGTGTCTGGCGTCCTGTTGCCATGGTGACAGGCCGGGCTCTCGCGATAACATCGCGAGTTCCGGCCGGAGACACACAGGGATCGCGATCCCTCTGTGAACTCTTTCCCTGCCGCGATCTACTTAGATCGCGGCAGGGAAGGGGTTAACAGCGGGGGGCGCATCTCCGATGTCCCCCCGCTGTTGGAGCGGGACGCCGGCTGTGACTGACAGCCGGCTCCCGCTGCGGGATAGCGCGGGATCTTATGTGATCTCGTGCTATCTCCAGGACGTACCAGGTACGTCATGTTGCGGGAAGTACCAGGCTGCCATGACGTACCAGGTACGTCCAGGAGTGGGAAGGAGTTAAAGGGGTTCTGACACAAATAATTTTTTTATGCTTTAGCAGCCATTGTTCCCTGGTCTGCCTAATGGACCCAGGGAACCCATGGGTTAATGGCTGCTAAAGCATAAAAATCTTATACTTACCTGTTCTTCTGTTGTTGTTCACATCGGGGGGTCATCTCCCGGCAGCATATTAGCACTTTCTGCTTAGGTTAAGCAGCCTGACTAGAGCCACCTGATTGGTGCACGCTGTGCAGTCACGTGGTGCCGAAGAGCCAATCAGGTGGCTCTAATCAGCAGCCCTGCTTAACCTAAGCAGAAAGTGCTAGTATGCCTCCCGGCAGGCAGTCTTCTTCCTCCAGCAGCCGCGCCGCTCCGGGATCACGCGCATGCGCAGTGGAGAGGTGCCCTCTGACAGGAGTCAGGACGGGCCGCGTCTCCACTGCGCATGCTCAGCACTCCGGAGTTCAGCAGGACGGACGGGCCGCCCACAGCAAGCACTGTGCGGTCCGTCCGTTGACCTCAGAAGTGCCTGACGGACGGACCAGAGCAGGAAGCGGTCTTTTTGACCGCTCCTGCTCTGCTTTAAAGGCACAGAAGAAGATGCCGGCTGGAGGGGACATGCCTGGCGATCGGGCCAGGCCAGGCAAGTGAGTACAATTTTTTTTTTCATGTCAGAACCCCTTTAACGTTTCTCATTTATTGTTTGTACTCTTATTTTTGAGGACATTATACCAGTCACTAAGCTTAAGGGCGTCAGTAAGCTGATCAAACTTGGCCTTCTTAAAGTTTAGTATTTTTGTAACTTCCCTATAAAACTCTTTTGAAGGACAAGTTGCATGTATTTTATATTATAGTCACTATTTCAGGTGCCCCCCCATCTGCACCTCTGTTATTCTGCCAGGTCTATTGGTTAATAAGTTCAAAATGGCTGCTCTCCTAGTTAGCTCTTTTTTCAAGTTGGGTAAGGTAATTCTCTTTAGTAATTGACAGAACCTAGGGGGAAAAAAAGCTCTGCACCCGGCATTCCACATACAAAAATGCTTGAGTCTCCCATTGTAGTCAATGGGGTTCATTACTCGAGTAGAGATCTCGAATTTTATGAAAATGCTCAACTCTAATAAAGCAGACTCGAGCATTTGGGTGTTCGCTCATCTCTAATTTCCACCCATAGACTCCACATGTTTATCTCTCTCCTATATATCTTCTCATAATGTGCGCTTTAAACAGGATTTTACATAAAGATAAACCACTCTCTCTTTCTGTTTTTTACGATCACTTCTGAACAGACTGTAACCCTGCAAGTTCACCACCCAACCACGGCTTTCATTCAACCAGGTCTCCATTATTCCCACTATGTAGTAGTTTTCCTAAGACATTCCAACTTCTAGTTCGTCTACTTTGTGGGTCAGACTTAGAGCATTAGTCACCATACAATTTAGAAGGTTTTGGTTATTTTTTATATTATGTTTACCCCTACAAACTGTTCTGCTAGTTCTAACTGCACTAACTCTTCCCACTGCCCTGCCCTAAGGGTCTTTCTAGAGATCTTTGATTAGGTTCAAGTCTTGGTTTGGCCATTCAAGGACATTCACAGAGTTGTCCCTAAGCCACTCCTGTGTTGTCTTGGCTGTGTGCCCAGTCTGAGGTCTCTCTTGCTCTGGTTAAGGTTTCCATTAAGAATCTCTCTGTACTTTGCTCCATTCAACTTTTCATGTCCTGTCTCACTGTCCAAGTAATTGAAATACACCTCCACAGCATCATGCTTCACTATAGTGATATCATCAAGCCAAGTCTCACAGTCTGAGAGCCCTTTGTGTGCTTTTTGGCAAACTTTAGATCAGACGGGCTTTCATGTGTCTTTTACCGAGGAAAGGCTTCTTTCCGGCCATTCTGCCATAAAGACTAGATTGCTGGAGTGCAGAATAATGGGGGGAAAACATGAGGGTCTGAAGACTTTCCAAACGCAGTGTATGCTGATATATATGTTTTACTTTTTACATTATATCTTTTTCCCTATTATCCAATACATTTGATAAAATTGTTGATTCTTCATATGGATTGTGTGAATTATACTAATAAAGGTTTTTGTCCAAGTACAAAACGCATTGTATGGTTTTACCAATAAAGTAATTTATTAATTTTGAATCAAGCATCACTAGCAGAGCCATTATTGATGGTTCAGCTTTATTGTATTTTCCTGTCTTCTTTTGGATTATGTCCATTCGTTAGGATTATCTCTCGGAGAAGTTCGCTTTACCAGCTTTAGCGTAATGCTCTGAATATAATGCTTTGAATGTTGAGTTAAAGCAGAGTACAGATGCAACAGAGAAGGCATCTTTCATATTATGTTGGAAAGATCTTTTTACAAAACTGTTTAAAAAGTTAGGTTTCCTCTAGTGCCCGGTATGCCAAATGAGGAGGAAGCACACCACCATGATAATACCTATAGATGAGCGAGTATACTCGCTAAAGGCAATTGCTCGAGCGAGCATTGCCTTTAGCGAGCATCTCCCCTGCTCGAGATTGTAGGTTCGGGTGCCGGCAGCTGGCACGGAGCTGCGGGGGAGAGCGGGGGGGAACAGAGGGGGGATATCTCTCTCCCTCTCTCCCCCTTCCCGCTCCCTCCTGCTGACAGACGCTACTCACTGCTCCCCCGCGCCGGCATCCGAACCTGCAGTCTCGAGAGGGGGAGATACTTGCTAAAGGCAATGCTCGCTCGAGCAATTGCCTTTAGCAAGTATACTCGCTCATCTCTAATAATAATGTAATGTTACTTTAATGTGCATAGAATTATTTATATCCATTATATACACATATGGTTTGAATTCCATGCATCTAAGGTGGTTGAAGCACCTTGAATTTCATGAATGCATATATGCTATCAGTGTGTATTGTGGGCTGGTATTTGTAGCCCTAAGTCTGATAAGTGTTCCTCTTTTTCTTCTTCCTTTTGCAGGCTGCATTAGGGCCTACAGGAGGTTGATGTGCAGGCCCAGCTTTTTTTTGGGTGATCACTCCGATATATCTTTAGGAGTATTAGGGGTAGGGAATTATAGCGTGAGCCTGGTTGATCTATCATGTATTAACTCCTACCTCACACTCTGGCTTATTATTAATGTGGCAGATTAATTCTGTGGTGACTTAAATGTATGTTATTTTCTAGTATTTATTTATCTTTTCATGTATACTAATAAAGGTTTTCTGTTTTAACAATTTCTTTTCCTGATCCTTGTTCTGTGTTTGTGATACTAGATAGGATCTGATTAATTCTGTGATATAACCCTTCCAGTATAAATGTTTTTGTAGAATTGAAATTCATGCGTGTGTGTGTAATAGAAGTTGTGTGCGTGTGTGTGTGTGAATATATGCAGATTTATTTTATTCTATGCTTTTCTTTAGGAGATATTTGGATACAAATCAGAGCGGTGGAGGAAAGTTCTGTGTCTTGTGGGTTACATATTTTCTCTCGGATTCCTTAAATTGCTTTTTTATTGGAGGCCAGAGCTGGATGTTTCATGCCACTGTGTTCCATGTAATTTAGCAGGAGCTGATACAGTCTTGCTACGCACAACTGTAAGTACAGCACATTGTCAGCTATCAAATTAGTACAAGGAGTGCAACATTCTTAGTACTCTGTATTGCAAAAAGAGGAGTAATGCCCAGGCCAACTTTTTGTGATTGATGCAGATTTTGCCTCAAGGCTACTACAAGCTAATTCAGCTTGATACCAGCAAATATCACTTTTTCACCTTCTATCTCTCTATTTCTATCTGCTCTACAATCTTTCTTAGGGAGAACTTAAAGACTACATAAAGAAGTTGGTGATCCAGGTCAATCTTCATAGAACAACAAAGTCTGGATGTCCAGTTATAAGTGATGAAAATTCAATTATATATAAATCTATAATGGAGCCAGAGGGCAAGGTAAATGTGTTCAGTCTAAATAGTAATGTTGAAGAGGTAAGTTTTACACAAGCTTATTATGGGCAAATTTCTGTAACCCTAATACAGTCGAGTGTTCCAGCCCAACAGCCGTTCAGCTAACCCGAACTCACAGCATCTTATGATGATTCTTATGATGCCTGGAGTTTGAGTTAGCAAACACTAATGATGAGGTTGGAAAACTTGTCAAAATTCTAGGCACAAAAATGCACCCATAACACACGTGTATGAAACTTAACTTACAATAGTTACTAACTAGAGATGAGCGAGCACCAAAATGCTCGGGTGCTCGTTGCTCAAGTTGAGCTTTCTGAGATGCTCGAGAGTTCGTTTCGAGTAACGAACTCCATTGAAGTCAATGGGCGACTCAAGCATTTTTGTATATCACCGATGCTCGATAAGGTTTCCATTTGTGCAAATCTTCAAAACCTATGAAAGTGATGGAAACGACACAGATACGGATAGGGCAGGCGAGGGGCAACATGCAAGGCTGCATCTCAGGTTCCCATTTGTGCAAATCTTCAAAACCTATGAAAGTGATGGAAACGACACAGATACGGATAGGGCAGGCGAGGGGCAACATGCAAGGCTGCATCTCAGGTTCCCAGGTCTCACTATTAAGCCACAATAGCTGCAAGAGTGCCCCCCCCCCAACAATTTTTACTTTGGACAAACCCTCGTTTGCAAGGTACACCTTAGCTAAGCACCACACTACCTCTAACCAAGCACAAGCACAATCACTGCCTGTGGGACACACCGCTGCCTCTTTGCCTGGCTTACATGCTGCCCAACCCCCCCCCCCCCCCGCACGACCCTGCATCTGCAGCGCACACAGAATTGCCCCTGTGCAGCCTTCAGCCGCCCTCATGCCACATGCTGGCCTCATAGCCACACCACCCTCATGTCTATTTATAAGTGCATCTGCCATGTGGAGGAACCGGAGGCACACACTGCAGAGGGTTGGCAGGGCCAGGCAGCGACTCTCTTTGAAAGTGTGGGTGATGGCCCACAATGCTGTTGAAAATTGATAATAGATTGACGTTCCATCTTCATTCTAATCCTTTGCCACCTCCGTCAGGAGCTGCAAACGTGGGCATAAAGGGGAGTCCGCTGCCAGCCCAGCACTTCTACACATCTCCACAATGTAGCAATACTCGGTGTGAGCCTCTGTCCCAGCAAACACCTTGTGTGGCTCAAGATGCTGTGAGTGACATAGCAATGGGGACTCCATGTGTCCACAAACTACTCATTCTGTTTGGGTGTCGGATACCTCATCGACAAAGCAAGGGGTAAACCACCTGCACTCTGCACCCTACCCAAGTCTGTCAGTGTTTTGGGGACAGACAGGTACAACTCCGATATGGCAAGTCTGTGTGCACCCACAGCTTGGGTGGCTGGCTAGCAGGAACACACAGACGGTACATAAAGAAATCCCATTGCAGTGCCCCGGATAGCTGAGGTTACGAGAGAGGAAATGCATGTTGACCGCGGCCCACATGCCATGCCCTAGTCAGTCTTGGTTTTTTTTGGGTGCCAGATAGGTAGAACACCGCGATGGGAAGACTTAGAAAGAGAATGCAAACGGCACCACTCCATCGTACCAATAAGGTGGGACTGCTATGGGAAGACTTAGTGCACCCATAGTATACACAGACCCCTGTAATATTCCTGTAGCAAAGATATAAGCTGACCCCAGTAACAGTTATGTTGCAGAAGTCTAGGGAGACCCCTAACATTTATGTAGCTGCAGTATTGCCAGACCCCTGTAACATTTGTGTAGCAGCAGTATATGCAGACCCCAGTAACATTTCTGTTGCAGCAGTAAAGCAGACCGCTGTAACATTTAAGTAGCAGAAGCATAGGCAGACCCCTGTAACATTAACGTGGCAGCAGTATTAGCAGACCTCAGTAACATCCTTGTGGCAGCAGTATAGGAAGACCCCTGTAAGATCTACGTTGCAGAAGTATAGACAGAGCCCTGTAACATTCAAGTGGCAGCAGTATAGGCAAACCCCTGTAACTTTCTTGTAGCAGAAGTGCAGGCAGGCAGGCAGACCCCAGTAAAATTTCTGTAGTAATAGTATAGGCCAACCTCTGAAACATTGGGATACCATGAGCGTAGGCGAAGGCCGGAAAAAATAGTTGGATAAGAGTGTAGGCGTGGGCCCCAAAAATAAGTATACCAAGAGTACAAGTGTACCTATAAAAAGTTTATCAACCGAGAGGGCAGGTGAAACCCATAAACATTTTTTTAAAGCTACAGCTCACTGTTGCTTAATTTGTAACGGAGCCCTGTAGACAGCCCTGTTGAAAAAATTGGTTCATGTTACAGTCTCAATACTTTTGAAACTTTGAAAAATTCTAAAAACATTGGTAGATGTAGATGAGCCTTTTGGCCCGCTGAAAAATTGGCCGTTCAGCGCGATGACATGTTGTTTCTGGAGGAGGAGTAGCAGGAGGAGGACTAGCAGGAGGAGGACTAATGTCAGAGACAGATTGACAAAGCTAAATGCCCCGTTTTACCGGTAACAGAGAAGAGCGCTTTTATCTGCGGTTGCAGCGAAAAGAATCTTTAGGTTCCGCTGCTCTCCGCCAGTGGAGAGGAGAAGTCTGGGGAAATCCAGGCTTTGCTCATCTTTAGTTTCAAAATACTTTATTCAGGAGTCAAACATATAAAGTACAACTTTTTTTTTTTAAGTATTCAAGAGTGGATTTCCCCTCGCAGGGGGTGTAACATAACAAACAACATTAATCCTATTCCTAAATTGAGTGTACTATTCTCTTATCCAATTTAATTCTAACAATATTATTCCTTAGACTCTATCTCCGGTTTTCACTAGAAATATTGTTTCAACAAAAAACAAACAAACAAAAAGAAAATAAAAATAAAAAGATAAGAAAATATTTGTAGGTCCTAAATATCGTGGTTCAAACATTAAACTTTTAACAAAGATCAACTGTGGTCGTCTCTCATTCCCTTATTAGGTGCATTCGTATTTCTCCCGTCTATTCATCATATGGGTCTTATTTTTATGTCGACTGGAGGATGTGTCTCAAACCTGGTATTTCTACCATGTTTATCCAGGGGTCCCAAATTTCACCGAACTTTTCTAAAGCATCTGTTCCTACTGCGTGCATTCTCTCGTATAGTACGATACGTGAGACTCTATCTAGCACGTCCTGGAAGAAAAGGTCTCTCTGCTTCCATCTGGAGGCAATGTGTATTCTGGCGGCCATACAGATCGCCTGGATTAACTTGTGGGCTCGATATCTGGTCCCAGGTTGACGATCACCCAGTAAGAGTGTGGCTGGTGATCTCTGTAGGTTACCTATGAATAGCCTCCGTAGAAGCCTATGGACTTGCGTCCAGAGTCTAGCCACCACTGGACATGTCCACCAGATATGGGCTTGTGTGCCTATTTCAGCGCATCCTCGAAAACACAAAGGCGACATGGACTGAAATATTTGGTGCAGTCTGTATGGCACCAAGTGGGTTCTATGGAGAATCTTCATAGATGTTTCTGTCAAGGTCACCTGGTGACTCCCCTTCGCCACCGTCTCACAACACTGTCTCCATTTCTCTAGTGACAAGCTTATTTTTAGGTCCTTTTCCCATTTTTCCATATAAGGAAGCTTTCCTTCTCCCCCTGGTCTGTTCAGCATGTTATAGATTAAGGATAGGGACCCCTTTTTCATAGGGTCCCTCAGGCATAGTCTCTCGAATGCAGTCAGCTCTGGTAGAGAACTTGGAAGCCTGAGTGAGCCTAGGAAATGGTATACCTGATTAATTCTAAAGTTCTCGGATGTGGGAGGATTGAATTTGATTTTAAATTGATTTATGGTGAGTATTTTGGAGTTTTCTATCATGCTGTGTAGGCTAGTAAGCTCGTTTATTTTCCACCACTGAAAATGTAACAGGTCTCTGCTTGGAGGGAACTTTTCGTTTGGTATCAGTGTCATTAGTCTAGATGGATTGTTTGATAGTTTATGTTTGTACCTGGATTCCCTCCAGATGCGTATCGAGTGATATGATAGTGGGCTCTTGTCCATAAAGTTTGATTTGAGTGGACCTGCCAACCAGGTCAGTTCCGCGGGGGTGTGTGGGGCTAGCTTATGCGTCTCCATGGTGACCCAGATTGGGGCTTTTGTACCCCCCATGGTTTCGATCCATTGTGCCAGTCTCGCTGCTAGATAGTATTTTTTCAGGTTGGGGACTGAAAGGCCTCCTAATTTCTTATGATAGTACATAGTCCTGTTTTTAATCCTTGCCTTTCTACCGGCCCAAATAAACTTGAAGATGGCTTTTTGAAATTCATCCAGAACTCCGTTTGGGATAGGAATGGGCAGTGACCTAAACAAATATAGTATCCGGGGCAGGGTATTCATTTTTACCGCGTTTATCCTTCCCATCCACGAGAGCATGGGATCATTCCACTTTGTTAGCTCCGAGGTTAGTTTCTTGATTAGCGGTGGGTAATTCCATTTATATAGAGAGGACAGGGAGGGGGTCAGGTTAATTCCCAGATATGGTATATATTGTGCCTGCTGATTAAAGCCGAAATTTATATCTATTAACTTTATTAGGGAGGGTGGAGTATTTATATGTGTTATATCGCTTTTATCTGTATTTACTCTCAGTCCCGTTAAGGTTGCCCACTTATCGAGGAGATTCATCAAATTTGGCAAGGTTGTTAGGGGTTGAGTGATAGTCAATAGCATATCATCCGCAAATAAATTTATTTTATATTCCTTATCCCCCAAGGTGACTCCCTTTATATTTGGGTTCTCTCTTATTGCTATCGCTAACGGCTCCATAGCTAGGGCGAAAAGCGCTGGAGAGAGAGGGCATCCCTGTCGGGTGCCTCGCTTAATTGGGATTGGTCTTTCTTTGGTTGTTGGCAGTTTCAATAGGGTTGAGGGATGAGAGTACAAAGATTTTATTGCCCGTAGAAATTCCCCGTTAAAACCCATGTGACCCAGCAGGGCGAACAGATAGTCCCACGATATGGAATCGAACGCTTTTTCGATGTCTAAAGCGAGTAGAGTCAGGGAGTTACTATTTCTCTGGGCCTGGTCAATAATGTTTAGTACTTTCCTGATATTGTCCGGCGCCTGTCTTTGCGGAATAAAGCCTACTTGGTCTTTATGGATGAGTTTTGCAAGAAAGAGATTCAGTCGCCTCGCTAGGACACTTGTAAAGATTTTATAATCTAAGTTTAGGAGCGATATTGGCCTATAATTTTTTGGGGACAGTGGATCTTTGTTCGCCTTCGGTATCACCGTTAGGTTTGAATTAAGAAATTCCGCTGGTGGGGTTTGTCCGTCCATCAGGGTTTGAAACATCTCCCCGAGGGGTCCAGCTAGACGGTCCTTGTATTTTTTATAATATATAGCTGTAAGGCCATCAGGGCCTGGGGCCTTACCTGGTTTTAGGTTGTCTATTACCTCTACTATCTCCTCCTCCGTGATGTCGGCATTTAATAAGTCTCTCTGTTCCTGACTTATGGTGGGTAGTTGTACTGACTCTAGGAATTCTTTTCTCAAGGATTCTCCTCCCCCCCCATGTTCTCGGTAAAGGGCCGTATAAAAGTCGGCGAATGTGTTGTAGATTTTTGTTGGATTGGTGGTCGTTGTATTATGTGGAGTGTATAATTTGAATACTGAGTTTAGTCTCTGCGTTTCCCGCAGCTTCTTGGCTAGCATTTTATCTGGTTTGTTTGCAAATTTATAGTATTTGTATTTGGTCCACTGTAGCGCCCGTTCTACTTTTTCCGACATTAAGATGTTTAGTTGGAGTTTAATGTCCTTGATTTCTTTCGTGGTCGCCCGCGTCGGATTCCGCTGGTTCAAGTTTTCCAGGAGAAATAATCTCCTTTCTAGTGCTTGGAAAGCTTTAGATCTTTCCTTTTTTTTCTGGGATGATGTTTGAATCAGTCTACCCCGGATATATGCCTTGTGGGCGAGCCATGCCCACTGCGGTTTGTTTTCTGGCCCCTTATTATACTCAAAGAATTCTGCTATTTGGGTCGCAATTTTGTTTGAGGTTGCTGGGTCCTTCAAGATCGCCTCATTTAGCCTCCATCTGAACACATTTCCTTTGGTGTTTTCTAATTGTATCTCACAGAGTACCAGATCGTGGTCCGACCACGCATTCGGGTAATGCCTGGCGGTCGCGAGCTGGGGTACTAGCTGTGTCGAGATTAGCACATAGTCGAGTCTAGAGTAGGTCTGGTTTGGTGCTGAGAAAAAGGTATATCCTCTATCTTTTCCATGTACCTCTCTCCAACAATCAGCCAGTCTGTGGTGTTCTAGTTTAGTTTCCCAATCTTTTCTCTGTTTTACTGAAAATCTGTCTGGGGTATTACTTGATCTATCTAACATTTTGTGGAAGGGGAAGTTGAAGTCCCCTGCCCATAGGACCTTGTGTTGCGGGAATCTATTTAATTGATTTGCTACTTTTTGCATGATAGGCCAGGGGTTTTCCGGTGGTGCGTACATGTTAACTATTAGCAGTGGCTGGTCTTGGAGTGTACCCCACGTAAGGCAGTATCTCCCTTCTTGGTCACTTTCTGAATGGATGTCATGGAGGGGGAATGAGTTATGCAATAGTGTCATGACCCCCCTATGTTTTTTGCTTGCTGTGGATGAGAAGCTTCTTGTGTAGTTGTGGTTAATGTGTCTGGGGGCTGAACTATGGGAGAAATGTGTCTCCTGGATGCAGATTATGTCCGGTTTGTGTTTGGTGTATGTTATAAAGGCTTTTCTCCGTTTGTTCGGTGAGTTAAATCCTCTCACATTGTGGGAAATCAAACATACCATTTGGTGGTGTGGTCTGGGCTTGCTGTGATGTCCTTACCAGGGAGCTTGTGATCGTCTGCCTGTTGTCCTCCAATCTGACCCCAATTCTGAGAGACGACCTGTGATCTTAATTCAAAAACAGTTACAAACATGCATTCAAACATATCCACCTTTCCCCTCTGTGTTTGTGGGAATGGTGTAACACTTAACCAATTCAGGTTAACTAGGGTCCTCGGACCCTTAAGGCCAGAGATTGGATTGGTGTCACCTTTTGGTGACCCCTCCATCTCTGAAGTACTCGGCAACTTTCTTACCATCTTGGGACTATGCATCCTGATCTACGAAAAAATATGAGTTATACAATCAATTTGTACTCTTTCTATGGGGACGCACCCAAGCGGGATCTCCCCTCCGCGGGCTCCTCCCCCCCCCTCTAATATATTCATTATGAATCATAGAAATATTAGCCTTTCGTTTATCTAATTGTCGTCTCCTCTCCCCCCCCCCCCCAGTCCTCCCCCGTTTCTTCTTCCCTCTTCTCCTCTATAAACCTGGGAGAGTGGTAAGCGGGGTTACAGCGTCCATTTTAACTCTTTCAAGCCTTCTCTAGGCCCTGTTGGGCCCATTGTTTGATGCAATTTGATCTCGCGGTCTGGATCTGCTTTGTGTCGGGTGTGGAGTAACCCAGGATCGCCTAGGACGCGGGCGCGTTCTTCTTGTTTCTGGTGGTCTTTCTATTTGTATCTGTGCTCTCTCTAGGGCTTCGTAGGCCTCCTCCAAGGACTTCGCCGTATGTGTTCTGCCTTGGTACTGGAAGATAAGCGCGAACGGGAATGCCCATTTATATCTGATGTTGGCCGTTATTAAAGCTTGTGTAATTGGCCTGAACATCCTCCTTTTCGCCAGTGTAGATGGGGCAATGTCTGCGTAGAGTTGAACGGCGGAAGACATCCCGGGTAATGGAGTGAGGTTCCTGGCTGCCGCCAGGAGTTGGTCTCTCACTTCGCTGTAGTGTAACTTAAGCACCACATCTCGAGGCAGTTCTGGATTTGGGGGTTTCGCAAGTGCCCTGTGTATTCGGTCAATTTTAAATGAAGTTTGATCGAGCTGGGGCAGAAGTGCGGAGAAGAGGTTGATTGCCGTCTCTTTCAAGGCTGTGATCGATTCTGGAAGGCCCCTTATTCTGATATTAGATCGCCTCGACCTGTTTTCCAGGTCCTCTAGTTTGGCTTCCATTTGATCTACTTTAGATTCTAAGTCTGCCACATAGCCTCGGTCTGTTTCCACAACTTCGATTATGTCCTCTGTTTTTCTCTCTAGTTCTTCCGTTCTTTGCCCCAAGTCTCGTATCTGCTCAGTAAAGTCTTTTACTGCGGCCGAGAGCGCCGTTTTGAAAACTTTTTCCATTTTTGCTAGTAGACTGGAGTGGTCTGCGTTATCGTGTCTTGTTTCTATATTTTCTTCTTCTGCATCTATTTCTGAGGGGCTTCTGGACGCTGTAGGGGAGAGGGTTTCTGCTTGGGATTGGGAAGCGAACATGTTCATTAGCGTGCCTTTGGATGGGGTCTTCGTTGTTTTGCCTTTGTTTTTAGACATTTTTTTTTTTTTTTTTTTGATGGTTGCTTCAGGTCTACAAAGGGTGCTTGTAGGTTTTAATCTATTTTTCTTATTGCATAATGCAGCTGTCCCGATGGCGCAGACACTAGGGCCTCATTGCCCGAAGCGGCTAGTTCTGCTCAAGCGCTGAGTGGGGGTTGCTCTCTAGGCTAGGAGTCGGGTTCAGGGTTCTCCTTTACGCTGTCGTGGTCTGTATCGGGGGTCGGTCGGGTTCTGTTTTCCCTTTATACAGACAGTCCTTGCATAGATCGTGACAGGAGGCGGGGAGAGGTGACGAGGGTCTTTATGGTGTTGAAGTTTTGGGGCTGTGCAGGTTTAATTATTGCTGTTGCTGTGCCTTTACCATATGGCTTTTGCATCCGTAGGGGGTGGGTTGCTCTATGAGAGTTGTTATGCTCAGTGGTTAACTGATTCAGAGCCAGGCTTGTCCCCACACTCCTTTTTCTCCTCCTGCAGGGGCCCCCTCTGTGGTCTTTTCCCCTTAGGGTCCTTGAGCCTGTTCCTGGTCCTTCTCCCTTTGCCTCTCTTCTTAATAATGTGCAGGGGAGAGTGTCTGGGAGTTGCGCTTTTCTTTATTGTTTAGGGGTGATTCTTTTCACCTTGTTGTACTACAAAAGATTGTAAAGGAGTGTAGACTTCTGTGAGCCTTGATGAATTTACTGGGGGCCTGTAGTACGTCGGGCTGCCAGTAGGTGGTGGTGTTGTTTCATAGAAGCTGCAGAGTTCTGCACGGTGCAGCCCCTATGTTTACTGGGAAGCCTCGGTTTGTGGCTCACTAGCCGGGTCTCTGAGGGGCTGGAAAGAGGTAGGGGGTGCCTTTTTTCTCAGGCTTTGTTGTGCAGTTTATGTCCCCTGTGATCCCTCCTTTGTTAGCCTCCGTGCTTGTTCTCCCTCCTCCTCCCCGTATCCTACCTCCTGCTGTCTCTGCCGGGTCTTCTCCTCTTCCACCTTGTACAGGGGGGGGGAGCTGGGCTTCTTTTCCAGTTGCCACAGGTCTCTTGCTGGTGGTACCTGGTGAGCAGGGGCACTTCCCGGCCGTTCTTCTCCGCTTCCGGTCGCGGGCCCTCTCCACTTCCGGTTTCGGCACCTCTCCCACTCTAGCCCGCGGCTTCAGGCCTGCCTGCAGGCCGAAATTTTTTTCTACCACGGAACCGGCCGTGGGTGGGCTCAAACTGTTCCTCTCGGCGAGGTGGAGTGAATCGCCGGGTCCTCGGGTGTCTCTCGACGGTGTGTCGCCCCAAAACAGCCGCTGAAGTCGCCGGGTGCGGAGGAGTGCTGGTGTATGCGACTGCTCTCGGCTTTGCTCATCTTTATGAATGTAAGCATGTCGGCACTGTCAGTTGACGGGCAGGTACGCTTGTCCGTGATGATTCCCCCAGCTGCACTAAACACCCTCTCTGACAAGATGCTAGCGGCAGGGCAAACCAGCACCTTTAGGGCATACAGAGCAAGTTCGTGCCACGTGTCCAGCTTTGACACCCAATAGTTGTATGGAGCAGAGGCATCACGGAGGATGGTGGTACGATCGGCTGCGTACTCCCTCACCGTCTTTTTACAGTGCTCCCTCCGACACTGCCTTGACTGGGGAGTGGTGACAGTCTTGCTGGGGAGCCATAAAGCTGGAAAAGGCTTTGGACAGTGTTCCCCTGCCTGCGCTGCAAATGCTGCCTGATCTCTGCGCCTCCCCTGCTACTTGGCCCTCGGAATTGCGCCTTCTGCCGCTAGTGTTGTCAGATGGGAAGTTTACCATCAGTTTGTCCACCAGGGCCCTGTGGTATTGCATCACTCTCGAACCCCTTTCCTCTTCGGGAATGGAAGTGGAAAGGTTCTCCTTATACCGGGGGTCTGCTGAATGCTTCAGCTAGGAATAATGGAATAGGACCCCGGTTCTATTTTGTTGGTTTTCGGAACTGGGGCCATGATTAAGAGGGACGGCCGGGGGCATTCGTATTGTGCCGCTAGAGGTGAAATTCTTGGACTGGTGCAAGACGGACCAAAGCGAAAGCATTTGCCAAGAATGTTTTCATTGTTTGAGGAGGGGGAGGGTTTAGAGGAGGTGGCATAGACCGCCGCAGATACCAGAACAGAGGAAGGACCCGCATTTCTGGGTGTGGGTAGGACGTGTGCGGTCCCAGGCTCTGACTCGGTCCGAGCCGCTACCAAATTTACCCAATGTGACGTCAGGGAGATATAGTGGCCCTGCCCGCCAGTACTTGTCCATGTGTCCGTGGTTAAGTGGACCTTCCCAGTAACAGCATTGGTGAGGGCGCGATTGATTTTGCGGGAGACGTTCTGGTGTAGGGCTGGGACAGCACACCGCGAAAAATAGTGGCGACTGGGGACCGAGTAGCACGGGACCGCCGCCGCCAGCATGTTTTTGAAAGCCTCCGTTTCCACAAGCCTGTACAGCAGCATCTCAAGGCTGATAAATTTGGCAATGTGCACGTTTAATACTTGAGCGTGCGGGTGCGTGGCGGCGTATTTGCGCTTGCGCTAGCGACAGCTGGACGCTGCGCATAGAGACATTGCTGGATGGGGCCGAGGACAGCGGAGGTGAGGGTGTGGGTGCAGGCCAGGAGGCGGTCGTGCCTGTGTCCTGAGAGGGGGGTTGGATCTGAGTGGCAGGTTGGGGCACAGGGGGAGAGGCAGTGGTGCGACCCGGGGGTGGTGAACGGCCTTCGTCCCACCTTGTGGGGTGCTTGGCCATCATATGCCTGCGCATGCTGGTGGTGGTGAGGCTGGTAGTGGTGGCTCCCCGGCTGATCTTGGCGCGACACAGGTTACACACCACTGTTCGTCGGCCGTCCGTGCTCTCACTGAAAAACATCCACACCTTTGAAGACCTAGGCCTCTGCAGGGTGGCTTGGCGCGAGGGGGTGCTTTGGGAAGCAGTTGGGGTAGTGTTCGCTCTGGCCCTGCCTCTACCCCAGGCCACCCCACTGCCTCTTCCAACCTGTCCTGCTGCTGTACTTGCCTCCCCCTCTGAAGACTGGTTGGCTTAGCGAACCAGGTCGGGTCAGTCACCTCATCATCCAGCGGCTCTTCCTCCGAATCCTCTGTGCACTCCTACCTCGGACTTACTGCCCTTACTACTACCTCACAGATAGACAACTGTGTCTCCTCATCATCAACCTCCTCACCCACTGAAAGCTCTTGAGACAGTTGCCGGAAGTCCCCAGCCTCATCACCCGGACCCCGGGAGCTTTCCAAAGGTTGGGTATCGGTCACGACAAACTCCTCAGGTGGGAGAGGAACCATTTTTTTCCCAATCAAGGCAGGGGCCCGAGAAGAGTTCCTGGGAGTCTGCCTGCTCATCAGAATGTGTTATTTTCATGGAGTGAGGAGGCTGGGAGGAAGGAGGAGCAGCAGCGAGAGGATTCCTAGTTGCAGCAGTGGACTGCGTAGAAGACTGGGTGGTTGATACATTGCTGGATGCATTTTCTGCTATCCACGACAGGACCTGCTCACACTCCTCATTTTGTAATAAAGGTCTACCACGTGGACCCATAAATTATGATATGAAGCTGGGGACCCCAGAAACTTGCCTCTCTCCTAATTCAGCAGCAGCCGGCTGCGATTCACCTGGACCAGAAACTTGGCCTGTGCCCACAATCTCACTTGAACCTCCAGGTCCTCGCCCGTGTCCACGGCCACGTCCTCTAGGCCTACCCCTACCCCTCAGCATGGTGTATTTCGAATACAGCAGACACAGAGCGTTGTAAAAAATTAGGCAATTATTTGCCTGCACTTGGAGGCTGGCAGCAGCTATGTTACGCACACTGTAGGCCAAAAAAATTATACGCTAAGCTGCAGAAGGCCTAGCTGGCTAATAGTGAGCTACTACAACTCCTAGCAGCCATGCAGTAAACTGCGCACGTGCACAGGTAGCCCTAAGCAGGAGATTTTTGGGGGTACTTGTTGACAGGATTCTACACTACCACTGTCTCTGCCTGACCAGTACTGCCCCTATACTCTGTATAATTGGCTGCAGACTGACAATGCAATAGTCTGCAGAGCCCAAGATGGAAAAAAAAAAAGCAAAACTGCTCCCAGCTGCCACAACAGTAATGCACACAGTCAGAGGTAGCCCTAAGAAGAACCGTTGGGGTACTTGTTGACAGGATTATACACTACCACTGTCCCCGCCTGACCAGTACTGCCCCTATACTCTGTATAATTGACTGCAGACTGAGAACGCTATAGCTGTAATAGCCTGCAGAGCCCAAGATGGAGAAAAAAATTGGGGGGGCTAAAATGCTCCCAGCAGCCACAACAGTAATGCACACGGTCAGATGTGGCCCTAAGAAAGACCATTGGGCTTCTTGAAGATACTCACACTATGCCTAAATGAGCAACAGCACCTTCCCTAATCTCTGCCAGCGTGTGTCTGAAGTGAGGCACGGGCGGGACTGCTTTAAATACTTGGCGGTCACTTGATCTCGCCAGCCACTCACTGCAGGGGGGTGGGATAGGGCTGGAACATCACAGGAGGAAGTTGTAATGCCTTCCCTGCATGTCTATTGGCTAGAAAATGGCGCAAAACATGCAAGGAAGGAAATGAAATTGACTCGAGTACCGAGCCTCTCGAGTACCCGAATACTCGAGTGAGCATCAAGCTCGGATGAGTACGTTCGCTCATCTCTATTACTAACCTCAATTTATTATATGTATTCATGTGTATATCAACTCCAAACTCCCAACATCTTGCTTTTTAACTTTTAATAAACAATAAAACAAGTAAAAGAAAGTCGCTGGATCTGCTTTATACATCTGATAATTCAGAAGGCGCGTTCTTGTGATAAACCGTTTGCTACAAATAAAACTCAAAGTGGACCTCTGATTCATGAAGGATTATTTGGTAGTCATCAATAGGGTGATTGCTTGTCTTTAGTAATAAATGATATTGCCAAACAGTCCATGATATACTAGACTTACAATAATTATATTGATATGCAAAGGATTGCTCTTCTCTCATTTCTGGCAGCAGTGAAGCACGGGTTGACGGTATATATCACTCTTTTCCACAATGCCTTCCTCGACTTCATGAGCATTCCGCAATAGACAGACATTCCTTCACTGGAGTTCATGGGCCAGATACTGGCTTCAGCATGTAGGCCTTGCACAGAACCTAGTTGGCAGTCATTCCTTCCTCACTCTGTAGCATACAAGGCCATGCCATGGGGCCTGGTACAAAATCCACACCAGCAGCAGCTCCTTCATTTTTACATCTCTGCTCTCATGCTCCAAACAAGTCATGAAAGATCCAGAAGGTTCTGGGGCACAACAGATAGGTTATCTTCCAACAGCCTATCACAAAATGGCAAAAGGAACCAAAAGCAGTAACACTGAACGACCACTAGAGGTCAGTGTTCATTTACAGTCTAACAGAAATATTAAACAAGATAATAATGAAAGGAGCATGTTCCTTCATGACTACCCCTCTTGCATTTGCATCATGAGTGTTCTTGCTGCTGCAGATCAGAATGTATAAGAACTTTGTGTTATTCAAGCGGGCGGAGGTGTATGAGCGGTTGCGGGCAGAGGTGTGTGAGCGGTTGTGCACGGGCAGAGGTGAGTGAGCGTTTGCATACAAGCGGTGGCGTGTTTTAGAGTGTGATCTAGTGAATCTTCACCACTTCCACAAGTAAATTGTAGATCCCTATTAGGATGAGCTCCATGCCTGACAATGCCATCCAGTGTGCTACTTGTGCAATATATGCGGTCCTTGATCAGCCGATCAAAGGTGCATATTGTTGAGCAAGATGCACGCTGGTCGCACATTTGGAAGCACAAATCCTGGATATAAATGAGCAACTGGCAACACTGAGATCCACTGACAACATGGAAAGGAGTTTAGTGCTAACTGAGCAGGCACTTGCTGGGGTAGAGGCAGGGGAGGATGCTAGCTGGGTGACGGATAGAAGCAGAGGTAGAGGGAAGAGAATCAGGGAGGCTAGTCCTGAACTGGCACAACCCAACAAGTTTGCAAAGTTGGCAGATGAGGGGGATGCCATTACAGAGCCAGCACCGCTGCAGCACGACATGCCCTTTGAACGCCAGGGGGATAACTGCTCCAGTGAGATGGGGATGGGAAGCGCAGGGCAGGCCAGACAGATTCTAGTGGTGGGGGACTCCTAAATTTATAAGAGGGACTGATAGGGCAATCTGCCATAAAGACCCGGGATCATTGAACGGTGTGTTGTCTTCCTGGCGCTCACGGATCAGATTAACAGATTACTGGGAGGGGCTGGTGAGGATCCAGCGGTCATGGTGCACATTGGCACCAATGGAGAAATTAGAGGTTAATGGACGGCCCTCAAAAATGATTTCAGTGACTTGGAGCCCAAGCTTAAGATGAGGACCCCGAGAGTAGTTTTCTTGGAAATACTACCTGCACCTAAAGCCACATTAGAAAGGCAGCAGGATCTTAGGGAGGCAAAAAAGTGGCTCTGGAGCTGGTGTAAGAAGGAGGGGTTCGGGTTCCTGGAGAACTGTGCTGACCTTTCTGTCGGCTGCAGGCTCTACCGTAGAAGCGGGCTGCATCTTAATGAGGTGGGTGCAGCTGTGTGGGAGGAGAAGATCGTTAGAAGGCTGGAGGAGTGTTTAAACTAGGGATTGGGGAGGACAAAAAGAAAAACAAGGGGGTAGTCAGTATAGTTAGCGTCCTGAGGCCAAGTGATGGGAATGGGGGTCGAGCAGGGGGTAGGGTTAGTATAGTTAGAACCATTAGGTCACATTCAGACAGCCGAGTGCAGACTGTGCCAAAGATTCTTGGCTGAAACTTGCAGTGGATAGCATACAGACACCCCATCCATTTGTTGTCTGTGCAGGAGAATGGACATTACATGTCCTACTCTCAGCCATGATTCAGCCCAGAAAATGCATAGTGTTTTTTTTCAGGGACTATTGTTCTATGAACAAAACTGCCTGTCTTCATAGCCCCATTCATTTTAATGCGTCAGAGTTCTGTCAAAGTTTCCTAAGTTACAAATTCGAACAGAACTCAAATGAAAAAAAAATTGTCCATGGGCCCTTACACAAAGTCCTCTTTATTGACCCGGCATATTCAAATGATTTAGGTGAACAAAGCTGTATATATACACTTATATCACGTTAGGCTGTCACGGTGCCCCCCCCCAGAGACCCCATACTTACCAGCGGATCCGGCGTTTTCGTTCCCACATGACTAGAGATGAGCGAGCACCAAAATGCTCAGGTGCTCGTTACTCGGGACAAAATTTGCGCGATGCTCGAGGGTTTGTTTCGAGTAACGAACCCCCTTGAAGTCAATGGGCGACCCGAGCATTTTTGTATATTGCCGATGCTCGCTAAGGTTTTCATTTGTGAAAATCTGGGCAATTCAAGAAAGTGATGGGAACGACACAGCAACGGATAGGGCAGGCGAGGGGCTACATGTTGGGCTGCATCTCAAGTTCCCAGGTCCCACTATTAAGCCACAATAGCGGCAAGAGTGCCCCCCCCCCTCCCAACAATTTTTACTTCTGAAAAGCCCTCATTAGCAATGCATACCTTAGCTAAGCACCACACTACCTCCAACAAAGCACAATCACTGCCTGCATGACACTCCGCTGCCACTTCTCCTGGGTTACATACTGACCAACCCCCCCCCCCCCCCCCGCACGACCCAGTGTCCACAGCGCACACCAAACTGTCCCTGTCCAGCCTTTAGCTGCCCTCATGCCACGCCACACTCATGTCTATTTATAAGTGCGTCTGCCATGAGGAGGAACCGCAGGCACACACTGCAGAGGGTTGGCACGACTAGGCAGCGACCCTCTTTAAAAGGGGGGGGCGATAGCCCACAATGCTGTACAGAAGCAATGAGAAATCCAATCCTGTGCCACCTCCATCTGGAGCTGCACATGTGGGCATAGCAATGGGGAACCTATGTGCCACACACTATTCATTCTGTCAAGGTGTCTGCATGCCCCAGTCAGACCGCGGTTTTTTATAAATAGTCACAGGCAGGTACAACTCCGCAATGGGAATTCCGTGTGCACCCACAGCATGGGTGGCTCCCTGGAACCCACCGGCAGTACATAAATATATCCCATTGCATTGCCCATCACAGCTGAGGTAATGTCGTGCTTAATGCAGGTGGGCTTCGGCCCACACTGCATGCCCCAGTCTGACTGGGGTTCTTTAGAAGTGGACACATGCAGTTAAAACTCCGTGTGGACCGACCGCATGGGTGGGTGCCAGGAAGCCACCGGCGGTAAATAAATATATCCCATTGCAGTGCCCAACATAGCTGATGTAACGTCAGCTGTAATACAGGTGGACTAAAAATTAATTTGATTACACTGTAGGCGAGGGCCCCCAAAAATTGGTGTACCAACAGTACTAATGTACCTCAGAAAAATTGCCCATGCCCAACCAAGAGGGCAGGTGAAACCCATTAATCGCTTTGGTTAATGTGGCTTAATTGGTAACTAGGCCTGGAGGCAGCCCAGTTAAAATAAAAATTGGTTCAGGCGCACGTTTCAATGCTTTAATGAGCATTGAAACGTATAAAAATTGTTTACAAAAATTATATGACTGAGCCTTGTGGGCCTAAGAAAAATTGCCCGTTCGGTGTGATTACGTCAGGTTTCAGGAGGAGGAGCAGGAGGAGGAGGATGAATATTATACACAGATTGATAAAGCTGAAAGGTCCACGTTTTTGATGGTGATAGAGAACAATGCTTCCATCCGCGGGTGCAGCCTACGTATTGTTTAGGTATCGCTGCTGTCCGCTGGTGGAGAAGAGAAGTCTGGGGAAATCCAGGCTTTGTTCATCTTGATGAGTGTAAGCCAGTCGGCACTGTCGGTTGACAGGCGGGTACGCTTATCTGTGATGATTCCCCCAGCCGCACTAAACACCCTCTCTGACAAGACGCTAGCTGCAGGACAAGCAAGCACCTCCAGGGCATAAAGCGCGAGTTCAGGCCACGTGTCCAGCTTTGACACCCAGTAGTTGTAGGGGGCAGAGGCGTCACGGAGGACGGTCGTGCGATCGGCTACGTACTCCCTCACCATCCTTTTACAGTGCTCCCGCCGACTCAGCCTTGACTGGGGAGCGGTGAAACAGTCTTGCTGGGGAGCCATAAAGCTGTCAAGGCCTTAGAGAGTGTTCCCCTGCCTGTGCTGTACATGCTGCCTGATCTCCGCGCCTCCCCTGCTACCTGGCCCTCGGAACTGCGCCTTCGGCCACTAGCGCTGTCGGATGGGAATTTTACCATTAGTTTGTCCGCCAGGGTCCTGTGGTATAGCATCACTCTCGAACCCCTTTCCTCTTCGGGTATGAGAGTGAAAATGTTCTCCTTATACCGTGGGTCGAGCAGTGTGTACACCCAGTAATCCGTAGTGGCCAGAATGCGTATAACGCGAAGGTCACGAGAAAGGCATCCTAACATGAAGTCAGCCATGTGTGCCAGGGTACCTGTACGCAACACATGGCTGTCCTCACTAGGAAGATCCTCCTTCTCCTTCCCTCCTTCCCTCCTTCCCTCCTTCCCTCCTTTCCTCCTCCTCTTCCCCCCTCATCTCTTCCTCCTCCTCTTCCCCCCTCATTTCTTCCTCCTCCTCTTCCCCCCTCATCTCTTCCTCCTCCTCTTCCCCCCTCATCTCTTCCTCCTCCTCTTCCCCCCTCATCTCTTCCTCCTCCTCTTCCCCCCTCATCTCTTCCTCCTCCTCTTCCCCCCTCATCTCTTCCTCCTCCTCTTCCCCCCTCATCTCTTCCTCCTCCTCTTCCCCCCTCATCTCTTCCTCCTCCTCTTCCCCCCTCATTCCTCCCTCATCCCCAGGAGGGTGTTCTGACTATCCAGCGACATACTGTCTTCCCCCGCTTCCGTTTCCGAGCGCAAAGCGTCTGCCTTTATGCTTTGCAGGGAACTTCTCAAGAGGCATAGCAGAGGAATGGTGACGCTAATGATTGCAGCATCGCCGCTCACCATCTGGGTAGACTCCTCAAAGTTTCCAAGGACCTGGCAGATGTCTGCCAACCAGGCCCACTCTTCTGTAAAGAATTGAGGAGGCTGACTCCCACTACGCCGACCATGTTGGAGTTGGTATTCCACAATAGCTCTACGCTGCTCATAGAGCCTGGCCAACATGTGGAGCGTAGAGTTCCACCGTGTGGGCACGTCGCACAGCAGTCGGTGCACTGGCAGATTAAACCGATGTTGCAGGGTGGCAGCGTCCATGTGGGACTTGCGGAAATGTGCGCAGAGCCGGCGCACCTTTCCGAGCAGGTCTGACAAGCGTGGGTAGCTTTTCAGAAAGCGCTGAACCACCAAATTAAAGACGTGGGCCAGGCATGGCACGTGCGTGAGGCTGCCGAGCTGCAGAGCCGCCACCAGGTTACGGCTGTTGTCACACACGACCATGCCCGGTTGGAGGCTCAGCGGCGCAAGCCAGCGGTCGGTCTGCTCTGTCAGACCCTGCAGCAGTTCGTGGGCCGTGTGCCTCTTATCTCCTAAGCTGAGTAGTTTCAGCACGGCCTGCTGACGCTTGCCCACCGCTGTGCTGCCACGCCGCGTGACACCGACTGCTGGCGACGTGCTGCTGCTGCTCACACATCTTGATTGCGAGACAGAGGTTGCGTTGGAGGAGGAGGGTGCTTAAGTGGAGGAAGCATACACTGCCGCAGATACCACCACCGAGCTGGGGCCTGCAATTCTGGGGGTGGGTAGGACGTGAGCGGTCCCAGGCTCTGACTCTGTCCCAGCCTCCACTAAATTCACCCAATGTGCCGTCAGGGAGATATAGTGGCCCTGCCCGCCTGTGCTTGTCCACGTGTCCGTAGTTAAGTGGACCTTGGCAGTAACCGCGTTGGTGAGGGCGCGTACAATGTTGCAGGAGACGTGGTCGTGCAGTGCTGGGACAGCACATCGGGAAAAGTAGTGGCGACTGGGAACTGACTAGCGCGGGGCCGCCGCCGCCATCATACTTTTGAAAGACTCCGTTTCCACAACCCTATACGGCAGCATCTCCAGGCTGATAAATTTGGCTTTGTGCACGTTTAACGCTTGAGCGTGCGGGTGCGTGGCGGCGTACTTGCGCTTGCGCTCCAACAGTTGCGCTAGCGACGGCTGGACGGTGCGCTGACAGACATTGGTGGATGGGGCCGAGGACAGAGGAGGTGAGGGTGTGGGTGCAGGCCAGGAGACGGTAGTGCCTGTGCCCTGAGAGGGGGGTTGGATCTCAGTGGCAGGTTGGGGCACAGGGGGAGAGGCAGCGGTGCAAACCGGAGGCGGTGAACAGCCTTCGTCCCACCTTGTGGGGTGCTTGGCCATCATATGTCTGCGCATGCTGGTGGTGGAGAGGCTAGTGGTGGTGGCTCCCCGGCTGATCTTGGCGCGACAAAGGTTGCACACCAATGTTCGTCGGTCGTCTGCACTCTCAGTGAAAAACTGCCAGACCTTAGAGCACCACGGCCTCTGCAGGGTGGCATGGCGCGAGGGAGCGCTTTGGGAAACAGTTGGTGGATTATTCGGTCTGGCCCTGCCTCTACCCCTGGACACCGCACTGCCTCTTGCAACCTGCCCTGCTGCTGCCCTTGCCTCCCCCTCTGAAGACCTGTCCTCAGTAGGCGTAGCAAACCAGGTGGGGTCAGTCACCTCATCGTCCTGCTGCTCTTCCTCCGAATCCTCTGTGCGCTCCTCCCTCGGACTTACTGCCCTTACTACTACCTCACTGATAGACAACTGTGTCTCATCGTCATCGTCCTCCTCACCCACTGAAAGGTCTTGAGACAGTTGCCGGAAGTCCCCAGCCTCATCCCCCGGACCCCGGGAACTTTCCAAAGGTTGGGCATCAGTCACGATAAACTCCTCTGGTGGGAGAGGAACCACTGCTGCCCAATCTGAGCAGGGGCCCTTGAACAGTTCCTGGAAGTCTGCCCGCTCCTCAGAATGTGTCATTGTAATGGAGTGAGGAGGCTGGGAGGAAGGAGGAGCAGCAGCCAGAGAATTCAGAGTTGCAGCAGTGGACGGCGCAGAATTCTGGGTGTTTGATAGATTGCTGGATGCACTTTCTGCCATCCACGACAGGACCTGCTCACACTGCTCATTTTCTAATAAAGGTCTACCGCGTGGACCCATTAATTGTGAGATGAATGTGGGGATGCCAGAAACGTGCCTCTCTCCTAATCCCGCAGCAGTCGGCTACGATACATCTGGATCAGGAGCTCGGCCTGTGCCAACACCCTGACTTGGGCCTCCGCGTCCTCGCCCGCGTCCACGTCCTCTAGGCCTACCCCTACCCCTCAGCATGGTGTATTACCAGTAGTGCAGAAACAGAACGCTGTAATTAAACGTGCCGCTTATTGGCCTGTGGTTGGAGGCTGACTTCACTTACGGAACGCCAGGAAATAATTTTGCGCAAGCCTGCTGTAACACTTAGCTGGCTGCGTATGAATTAAGAGGACTACTACACCCAGCAGAGACCCAGAACACTGAGGACAGTCACAGGCAGCCCAAATAGATTTTTTTCCCCAAATGTTTTTGCAAAGGTCCACTGCCTATATTCAATAAATATATCTCTTCTCTCTCTGCGTCACCGCTACTGGCCCTGGAGTATGTCAAATAACTGCAGAGTGTTGCACTGTGGACTGGAATACAGCGGTGATTTAACAGCCAACACAGAGCCAGGAAATAATTTTGCGCAAGCCTGCTGTAACACTTAGCTGGCTGCGTATGAATTAGATGGCCTACTACACCCAGCAGAGACCCAGTACACTGAGGACAGTCACAGGCAGCCCAAATAGATTTTTTTCCCCAAATGTTTTCGCAAAGGCCCACTGCCTATATTCAATAAATATGTCTTCTGTCCCTGCCTCACAATATATGTCTTCTGTCCCTGCCTAACCACCGCTTCTGGCCCTGGAGTATTACTGCAGGGCGCAATGTTCTGCACGGCCGACATACCAAAAAAAAAAAATGTGCAACACTGCAAAAAGCAGCCTCCACAGTACTGCACACGGTTAGATGTGGCCCTAAGAAGGACCGTTGGGGTTCTTGAAGCCTAAAATACTCCTAACGCTCTCCCTATAGCAGCTCCACCAAGACAGCACTTTCCCTCCTCTATGTCAGAATGCATCTGTGGCGAGCCGCGGGAGGGGTCGATTTATATACTCGGGTGACACCTGATCTCACCAGCCACTCACTGCAGGGGGGTGGTATAGGGCTTGAACGTCGCAGGGGGAAGTTGTAATGCCTTCCCTGTCTTTCTATTGGCCAGAAAAGCGCGCTAACGTCTCAGAGATGAAAGTGAAAGTAACTCGAACATCGCGTGGTACTCGTCACGAGTAACGAGCATCTCGAACACGCTAATACTCGAACGAGTACGTTCGGTCATCCCTACGCATGACGCTTCCCCGCCCACCACTGCGTCACATGACACGCCCACCACGTCACATGACGCGGCCGGCCGTGTCATGTGACGCGCCAGCCGCGTCCTATGACGCGGCGGTAGGCGGGAAAACGTTTTCACACTATCTACTGCTGTGTTACAGCGAATTACGCAGCGGAAATCCGTTCGTGGGAAGGAAGCCTTAGTCTTAGATTATTATGAGTTCCAAAGTTACTGTATGCAATACAAAAATATCAAGTAAAGAGACTTTTTGCTTCAGGACTTCACTTCCCTCCCTTTCCTTATGTAAGTAATAGAGGTTTTATCCCCATTTCAGCTCTATTATTTTGATGTCCCAACATGGCCATGTACATCATTACAAGCTCATATACAGATTGACCCCTACTTACGAACAGGTTCCATTCCAGGAAGCTGTTCGTAAGTGCCTTTGTTTGTTTGTATGTCTGAACAAAAGCTTGTATGGAGGGGATCGCTGGTGGATTCTGCTTTATACAACATTGTGTGCCGGCTGATTCTAAGAGCCGACACCCTACCATAGCAGCTCCAACAAGCCGTGCCACTCCTCGGAACTATTAACGCTTTTTGTGCCGCTGTCAGAGTTGACAATTAAAGCGTTAACAGTTCCGATGAGCAGACGAGTAATACTCCATTAAGACACAATGATTATCGCTCAAAAGCTGTCTTTTGAGCAATAATTGCTGTGCCTAAATACGCGGCCATCATGCACTACTTGGTTATTGCTAACTTTCAGTCAGCTGAAAGGTAACTATGAACTTGATCAGTGCCGCGTGCTGAGTTCTCAGCGGGCTACCGCTGATACTATTGTTTCAGGTGATATTCCCCTCGGAGAACAAAGCAGGAATATGCGGAAGAGAGTGCTCCAGCTGTCTTCTGTATACCCTGCTCGGAGGGCTCAGCTGTATACCAGCTGAGCGCTCCATGAATACAGCAGGAATATGCAAAAGACAGCTCTCCAGCTGTGTTCTGCATACCACACTCAGAGCGCTCAAGGGGATACCAGCTGAGCACTCTGAGAACACAGCAGTTCTTGAAGTGCGTAAATGCACACGATTATCGCTCAAAAGATTGTCTTTGAGCGAATTTTGAGCAGTAATCGTTGTGTCTAAATGGGCCTTAAAAAACGGCCTGCACTGAATGTTCAGGATACCATGCGGTTGCCACAGCAGCTGGGGGTTCGCAAGTAGGGGAGTATCTATACTTAATTAAATAGTGGCCACTAATGGAGGGAAATGAGTGGCTGTCCTCAGTTTGAACAGTATTATGACCAGAGTTTCTAGTTTCTGGTTCACAGTTGATATCTAGTACTGAAGGTACGGACTGCATTAACCTGGCAACTATTTTCTTTTCTTTTGTAAGAAGGAACATTAGTTTCAATACTATTCGGCAATGCATTGCGTGTTTAGAATAAAATTTCTGTACTGTGGCATAAATATTTTTAAAGTAACAAATATGTCAACTTTCTGTTATTTGTTTATTAAAAGCCCAATAAGAATTATTAAAAAGAAAAGGGCTGTCTTAATGAGACAACCTTCTTCAATAGAAAAATGTCTCATAGCTTCAGAGGCTGTTGTAAATGTACAGAATATTACTTAAAAGTCATCTTACTAAACCTTGTATACTGATTTTTTTATTTTTTTTTACGCAATTAGGTGAGATACATAAAAGTGCAAAAAATACGTTATGTATGGATCCACTCTGAGAGCAAGTTTATTAAAATTGGGTAAGTACAGTAGGTCAGAGATGTAAAATACTATATTGTATCAATCACATCCCTGCTCTAAGACTCATACATGGCATTATCTTTTTAGTGCTCTGGAGGAAGATCTGTCTTGCTCAGACATACACTCAAAATATGGTTTTGGCCTAACCAAGGAAGAACAGAAAGTCAGGTATAGACTCCATCTTGTCCGCAGTCTGAGGCTTCAGATTAATTTATGGATTCATGTTGAAGAGATGTTCTACTTCTAATTTTATGTAACTAAAGCCGCTTCAATAAAAATTTAGGCTGCCTGTTTACCGGTGTTGTGAAATCCCGCTGCGGATCTCCGCCGGGGGAGCTGCCACCCAGGAGCAGGAGCCTGCAGGCGGATCTCCGCTGTCAGTCTATCTGAAAGATAGGCTGATTGCGGAGAATTGTTGCAATTCACAGCATGCTGCGAATTGCCGACCGCGAGCAGAGAATTGCAATGATTCTCCGCTCATGGACAGGGGGCCTGCACTTTCCATAGCAAGGCTATGGAAAGCCTTCATTGCGTTCCGCACGGTCGGATTATCGCTGCGGGAAATGCAGTTACAATTTGCCCGTGGACAGGAAACATTGGGTGAAAAGATTCGGGGGGCGCCGTGGCTGAGTGGGGGGTTGCAGCGGGGAGTGGGGGGGAGAGGGAGAGAGAGAGGGCTCCCCCCTGTTCCCTGCTGCTACCCCTCGCTCCGCCACGCCGCCCCCCGGCGCCCCCCGACTCTTTTCACCCGAGTACGGAAGTACTCGAAAATCGCGGTGCTCGATCGAGTAATTACTCGAAACGTGTATATTCGCTCATCTCTAATTAAGAACCAATGCTTTTCAATGGCAGCAGTCATATGCCTGATATTTACCTGTGCACAAAAATGCGCAGCAGTAAATATAGGGCAGCGGATTGTAAAACACAAGTAACTGCGGCATCCGTCTTTTTTGGATGTGAAACCCCTGGATGCTGTCACATCCAGGGGTTTAACCTTGTGCTCAAAGGGTCCAGGGGCAGCAGCGCCGACACCATTGAGAGCATACAGTGAAGATTGCGATCCTCTGGCATAGCTGTGACAGCTGTGGCACAGGAGCGCGATGTTCTCCTATTGAATTCAATGGAGCCGGCGCTACAGCCGGCTCCATTGAAAGCAATAGGCCCCTGGCAAACCCTGCAGTGATTTTCGGGGAAGGGCTTTAAATATAAGCCCTTTCCTGAATATCATCCCTAAAATGTGTTAAAAAAATAATTAAAATCCCCACCTGCAGAAAGGCCTGCCTCTGATTGACTGAGCACTGTGACCAATCAGAGGCAGCACTCAGCTATTGAGTATGTATGTATGTATGTTTAAAGCCCTTCCCTGAAAATCACTGCAAGGCTTGCCGGCAACCCATTGCTTTCAATGGAGCCGGCTGTAGCGCTGGCTCCATTGAATTCAATGGGAGAACATCGCGTTACTCTGCCACAGCTGTCACAGAGGATCACAATGCTCTCACAGTGTTCAGTGACAAGGGGACTCCCCGCGGAGATGAAGAAATCCTCTGTCACAGCTGCAGCAGAGGATCACGATGTTCTCTGTATGTCAATGGGGCCACCGCTGCTGCTGTCGGCCCCCATTGACCAAAGGTGAAACCCCTGGGTGTGACAGTGTCCAGAGGTTTCACATCCGAGGAATCCCCTACTGCAGCTTTTACAGCCGCAGCAGGGGATAGCGGGCAGCACACTTAAGTGCGTAAAAACACGTCCAAGTGCGTTTTTTGTTTTTGTTTTTGTTTTTTTCAGCGTGACGCCCACTTTAGCCGTGCAAAGTTTTTCTTTTGGGCATGCGGTTTTGCACACATAAATTCACACATTAAAACGCCTGTCTGACTGAGCCCTAAGAAGAGATCTACAAAGCTGAGAGGAATTGAAACAAAGTATCTTTGAAAACTGCACAACTTTTCACTAAGAGTGGTTAGGCTTTCTTTACGTAATACCAAATGCCATTATACCAGAATACCACCTCATGTCTTACTGCTATCATAGTATAATTATTACTTCTTATATTTGGGCAGACAACAGATCTGCGGACTTAACACAATTACAGTGAAGATCATTCCGGTGTGGAAACTACTGTCGAAAGAGGTAGGATACTTATACAGTCTGCAGGATTTACTGCATTTTGCACAAATACTACTATATACTGTATACTACACAAATACTATTATATACTGCATACTACATAAATACTACTGCATATTGTATACTATACAAACACTGGAATATAATATGTAGCTGCAACAACAGCAGAAATCATTTACAAATATATACTGTAAGTGCAGAAGCAGGGAAGAGTTTTGTAGCATAAACATTAAATTCCCAGTGTAAATGCTCAAAATAGCTGAGCGCTTCAAATCGCCTATCTCCAGCAGTCTCATTGAAATGAATGTAGAGGTGGTGCACGTGTTACTCCTGATGCCTTTACTCGGTGACCTTTTCCAGATCCCTGTTTTGGGATCATTGGGATCCCCAGAGGTCAGGGCTCCAAACATGAGCAAGCTATATACTATCCCTGTTTTCTGAGGACAACGTTCTTAGACTAGGGATAACTTTGTTTGGTTTTTATTTAACCCCTTAGTGACCACACTTTTTTTTTTTTTTTTTTCTCCATTTTCGCTTTTTCCTCCCCCCTTTTAAAAAAAATTGTAACTCCTTTATTTATCCATCGACATAGCTGTATGAGGGCTTGTTTTTTTACAGGAAGAGTTGTATTTTGTAATGGTAGTATTTAATGCACTATATAATGTACTGAAAAACGTTTAAAAAATTCCAAGTCGACAGAAATGGGGAAAAAAACGACATTCCGACACCTTTCAGTGCGTCTTGTTTCCGCAGCACACAAACTGCAACAAAAATGACATGATAACTTTACTCTATAGGTCCGTCCGATTTACTACAAAACCAAACTTGGTTTCCCCACAGGGATGGCTTGATAGGCATTCTGACATGACAGCCCTCGGGTCTTTCAGAAGGAGCCAAGCTGCCATGACACCCACACCACTCCCCCGATGTCACCGCGGGGGGGCCAAACGGGAACCCCGAACATCATTTTAGGGGTCTTTAATAGAGATGAGCGAGCACCAAAATGCTCGGGTGCTCGTTACTCGAGTCGAACTTTCAGTGATGCTCGAGAGTTCGTTTCGAGTAACGAACCCCATTGAAGTCAATGGGCGACTCAAGCATTTTTGTATATGACTGGTGCTCCGCAAAGGTTTTCATTTGTGAAAATCTTAGCAAATCACCAAAGTCATGTAAAAAACACAGAAATGGATAGGGCAGGCGAGGAGCAACATGCAGGGCTGCATTTCCGGCTCCAAGGTCTCACTATTAAGCCACAATAGTGGCAAGAGTGAGACCCCCCCCCCCACTGTCAGCATTAAGATCGTTCTCCTCTGCCACAGCTGTAACAGCTGTGGCAGAGAAGAACGATGTTAGCCCATTGAATTCAATGGAGACGGCAATACAGCCGACTCCATTGAAAGCAATGGGCTGCCGGCGAGCGTGGGATGAATTTTCGGTAAGGGCTTAAAAATATAAGCCCTTACCTGAAAAAGAAAGATTTTAGTGTAAAAAAGAATAAAAATGCAGGCATTCTCTTCAATGGAGCCGCTGCTGCTGCCGGCGACTCCATTGAAGACAATGGTCCGCTGGCACACCTGAATTCTTTTTCAGGGAAGGGCTTTACATATAAGCCATTCCCTGGAAATGAATTAAAAGTGATTTAAAAAAAAAAAAAAAAAATAGATACTCACCTCCCTTCAGCTGCCAGGGCACAGACGGGTCTTCTCCTGCTGTCCCCTGCACTGTGGTGCTGAACTGCTGTCATTCAGCTTAGAGCTGCGCTGAGCCAATCAGAGGCAGCATTCACTCACCCATTCATGAATTCATGAATGGGTGTGAGTGAGATCTGCCTCTGATTGGTCAGGCTGTGACCAATCAGAGGCAGCTCATTCAGCAGGTGGGGATTTTAAATCCCCGGCTGCTGAATACTACAGAGAGCAGCTCAGGAGAACTGCCAGCTGGCCGCAGCTGAACTCCATCTGCCGGGACCAGGTGAGTATATATATGTTTTTTATTTTTACACATTTCTGGATGAATTGCAGGGAAGGGCTTATATATTTAAGCCCTTCCCGAAAATTCATTGTGCGATCGCCGGCAGCCCATTGCTTTCAGTGGAGCCGGCTGTATTGCCGGCTCCATTGAATTCAATGGGCTAACATCGTTCTGCCGGGACAAGGTGAGTATATATTTTTTTTTACTTTTTACACATTTTAGGATGATTTTCAGGTAAGGGCTTATATTTTTAAGCCCTTCCCGAAAATTCATCTCGCGCTAGCCGGCAGCCCATTGCTTTCAATGGAGCTGGCTGTATTGCCGGCTCCATTGAATTCAATGGTCAGTGCTCGTTTAATCGAGACGAGCACCGCGTGGTGCTCGTCTCGAGTAATGAGCATCTCGAGCACCCTAATACTCGAATGAGCATCAAGCTCGAACGAGTATGCTCGCTCATCTCTAGTCTTTAACCCCTTAGTGACGGAGCTTTTTTTGCTTTTTTCCATTTTTGTTTTTTCCTACACCCTTTTTAAAAAAAAACGTAGTTCCTTTATTTATCCATTGACGTAGCTGTATGTGGGCTTGTATTTTGTGGGATGAGTTGTATTTTTCAATGGTACTATTTATTGTACCATATAATTTACTGAAAAACTTTTTAAAAATTCTAAGCGGAGAGAAATTGGGAAAAAAACGACATTCCACCATCTTTCGGTGCATCCTGTTTCTACGGTGCACAAACTTCAACAAAAACAACCTGATATTTTTATTCTATGGGTCAGTACGATTACTACGATACCAAACTTATATAGTATTTTTTTTTGTTGTAGTACTTGTATTTTTTTAAAAAGATATTTAATTTTTTTCAAATATTTTCTGTGGTCATTTTGTGCGCGCAATAACTTTTTAATTTTTTTGTCGACATATTTGAGCAAGGGCTCATTGGTTGCAGGATGTCCTCCAGTTTCCGATAATATCAATTTGGAATACATACAAATTTTGGATCGCTTTTTATTGCGTTTTTTCTGGGAGACAGGGTAACTAAAGTGTATTTCTCGCGTTCGGGGGAATTAAATGCCACTGTCAGAATTGACAGCGGCATTTAAAGGCTTAATAGCCGCAATCGGCTAAGCGCGGCTATTGCCCGCGGGTGTCAGCTGTAATAAACAGCTGACGCCCGTGCTGTATGGAGGGGGATAGCGGCGCTACCTCCCTCCATACACGTCCTGCAACAGCAGGACGTAGTTTTACGATAGCCCCGTCACTAAGGGGTTAAATGCCGCTGTCAGATTTCACAGCGGCATTTAAAGGGTTAACAGTCCCGATCGGCTGGGCGGCTGAACGGGGCTGTTGCCCGCAGGTGTCAGCTGTAATAAACAGCTGACACCTGTGATGTACGGAAGGAGATGGCAGCGCTATCTCCCTCTATACACGTCTTGCAACGGCAGGACGTAAAAAGACTATTGCGTGGTCAGTGAGGGGTTAAGAAAAACTGATTCTATGTTTGTACTCATTTGCATTCCCTACCTGTAAGCCAGCAAATGAGCCATGTGGTGCATGTAACTAAAGGAGTCCAACGATTTGGCTATATTATTTGGCTCAGGTTAGGAGTATAGAGGATGCATCAGCATGCAGTGCATTGCCCATTTGTGGACTTACAGTGGAGGGGAATGCAAGTGATATAATCATAGAAATGCCATACTAAAGGGGTTATCCAACTTTGTAAAATTGATAGCCTATTCACAGGATAGTCCATCAATATCTGATTGGAATCCCGCTCATCAGCTGATTTAAAGGGCCATGGCGCTCATATGAATGATGAGGCCTCTTCAATGTTTATATCTGAGCACAATTCTGCTTATACTGCAGAACATCATATTATTGATACCAGGCATTTTGAGTACTACAGGATTTTCCCATTGAAAGGAATAGTAGGGTGATGGGGAGTGTGCAGAGATTAATCGTGGCTGGAGAACATCTTTTTAAGGGGTCCAAAGGAAGAACAAAATGAAAAGGGACATCACCCTTCAGAGGAGATACTATCTGTAATCACTGGAGTTAACTTCTGTAATCTCTATCACTGCCTAGAGTTTGTATCCGACTATTATATGGTGGCTGCTGTATTCAAAGTTTTACTAGAGCCGAGCCACTGGAACTAATTCCACCAAACATAATGTTGCTAGCATAATTTTTATTTGTGGGGGGCAGTTATGAGTTTTGCTATGTGGCCCCATGATTTCTATGTATACCCCTGGATACATTTAGTGTTGGTTTGAGGTTTTTGGGCTCAACAGAGGATCCTAATGGCCTACCCCATCTGTGCAGAACACGAACATTTCAACTTGTAAATGCATCTTAAACTTTTATCAATCCATACACAGTACATATCACCAATAAGGGTTAAAATGTCACTTGTTGAATATTTGTAAAACTTTAATAACAAGTGAACGGTTCCAAAGCTAGCACCAAATTGGGTAATCTTGTGCTAGACCTTTAAGACTCATTATTTAGGACTGGGTCATAGCCTGGGACCACTAAAGGATCATCAGGTATATCGGTGGATCAGTCTGACCTTGGGCACAGTTAAAGCTTTATGTTAAAACTTTAAGAAGCTTATAGGTAACCATGTACTTTTTCCCAATGAAACTAATATTCCTTTTTTTCTACCTTTTACAGGTTTTCAACCTATTTTATGTATTTCAAGCCTACTCTTTAAGTATATGGATGGCTACAGCATACCTTGAATATAGCTTAGCTATTTTACTTATGACCATAATATCTATTTCTGCAACAGTATATAATTTAAGAAAGGTATGCATTCATGAATCTGAAGAGAGCAATGTTTATATTAATCATCTTAATAATTTATATATAATTTGTGTGTGTTTTTAGTATTTTTTTAATTTATTTTTTTTCCCTTTAGCAATCAGTTAAGCTGAACAAAATGTCAACATCCTATAACAGCATTTTGGTTTCGCTGCTTCATAAAAATGGAGGTAATGGTTGCAAAATGAATTAGTTCACTAATAATAACATATACTGTAGCTATGAAGTCATGAGTATACTGTACCATCATGTGTCTGAATCCTCTTACAGTTGTCTTCTGTTTATAGTTTTAGTATACATAAAAGCAAACAGCCTAAGGCTGAATGCACATGGGCGGAAATTCCGCAGTGAGATTTCATGCGGAATTTCCCCCGTTGCACGCAACCATAGGATTGTTTATCCTATACAGACATCCACAATTTTGATCGCAGAAAACTCATGTAATAACAAAATTGCGGCATGTCCTATTTCAGTGCGAGCACTGCCGCGTCACCACTGATGCGCCTGCTCTGCCCTACGAATATGTGGCTGTGCGCCAGCCGGTACATCCGCAGAGTAGAGCAAAGACTCCAGACAGGTAAGCCACGGGTCACTGCAGGGGCACGGGTCGCATCCTGCTGCGAGAATCTCGCGTTCGGAATCCGACCCGGCCCTTTGCATTCAGCCTAAGGCTGGGCTCACATGGGTAGACCTGATTCCGCATGTGGGAGGCCCTCAGCAGATTCTGGCTGTGAGCCTGGCTGGTCACTCCACTTACCTGTTTTTACTGTAAAGTGGATGACTGCGGCAACTTGCAGTCAGTCATGCACAGTACAGGGTATTTTTCAATGTTTGTATTTCCTGCATCGTGGATAAGCAATGACGCAGCTATCCGCAGACCATATGCAATGTTCGGACGACTTCCATTGACTTCAATTGAGGACGTCCGTGGCAAAATAGAACATGCTGTGATTTTTCCTCTGCTTGCGTAATATGCAATTCATGTGAGCAAAACAGTGAAAGTACATGCTTTTCAATGCCCACATTTTACCGCAGATTATTTTTTTTTTTACAGAACTTGAAGAAGTGCAGTCTCAATCTTTGGTTCCAGGTGACGTCATTGTTTTGGGTGGAAACAAGCTTTACTTGCCATGTGATGCCATTTTAATCAGCGGAAGCTGTACTGTGAATGAGGCAATGTTAACTGGTACTGCTATTTTAATTATTTCATCTTTATGTCAGGATACTATTTTATGAAATTTAGATTTCTTATTATTTACAATTTTTTTAAGTTTCAGTCTGCTGCACTATTTGTTCGGTTAAAAAAATAGAAACTAACGGAAGCAAGCTGAAAGCTTTCCGTATGCTTTCAGTTTGTTTTTGTGTTTAAAACAAAAACATTTCAGTCACTGGGGAAAAAACAGATCCGCTTATTTCAGTTTCATTTCTTTTTTAATATTAATTCCATTTTCCTGCTCCAAAAACGGAGCAGAGAGACAGATTTGTAACTGACAGCCATAATGAAGGAGTGAATACAGGCAATCCTACTCCCCGCAGACAGATATATCTGTAATATGTTTGTTGCGCTCATTAGTATGTTTTTTTTTTTTCCAGAGTGTAAGGGCCTTTTTACACAGGCCATTAATTGTTGGGATTTCCGCAATCCAGCGAGATTCTGAACGACTTTTGTTCAGAGTAACTGCATGCACAGACTGAGCACTGAATGAAATATATTTGCTCCCAGAGCGTAGGCACAGATACGCTCACAATATCATGACTTTTTGTGCTGTGAAGGCTGGTCTATTGCGCACATATTAACTCTGTCAACTGTACTTTCTGCGCTGCTGGAGACCTTCATATTAGCGCGGACACATCTGCAGCAGTGTTATCGATTTCTCCTCAAAACTCTGCAGTTCATTGTGCAATTTGGTGGGGATTGGCTGTGCACCCCCAAAGACTCCTAAGGTACCTTATGTGCGCAAATACACACAAAAAGTTTTTTTTGAGCACGCAAAAATGAATGCACAGAGAATAGAACCCATGGGTTGTCACTTTTCGTGCTCAAAAAAAGAAAGCAACATGCTCTATTTTGGTGAGCATTTGCAACAATAAACTGCCCAAATGCCAGTATTTTTGCTAGGATTTTAATATCCTTGTTATGTAAGGAGATGAGATGGTATAAGCCCAAGCCCCCTGGTCCTACCCGGATTCGGGGATTAAAACTATCAGGGCCACACATATGGTTGCCGACAAGATCCTCTCCCAAAGGATACTATTTATATAATGCAAGGAGTTTCAGGGCCTTGAATTCCATGTTTCTTTCATACCACTCTAAAGGGAGCCTGTCTGGGCCAGGGATTTTTCTGTTTAGTAAGGATTGGATAGCCTCTTCTATCTCCTCTAGCTGTAAGTTCCGTTTTAGCATAGTCACGCAACTATGGGGCGATGTTGGGAATGTAATAGTGTTGAGATAAGTGTTTAGGGCTTCCCCAGGGCAATTGAGTTTAGAAGTATATAGAGTTGTGTAGAAGTTGACAAATGCGCTATTGATAAGTTCAGGGTCAATGACTATAGCTCTGGGCACGTGCCGGACCATCACAATTGGGGGCACGGTATTGTCCTCAGTAGCAAGATAAACTAATAGTTGACCGTTTTTGTCCCCTTGGTCAAGATCGGTATAGATACAGACCTCCTGTTGATTTAGCCATAGAGGATTTAGCTTTCGTGGTGGGCAATTCCCTCCCCTCTGTCGCACACCAACTGAGATATCGCACACCAACTGAAGACATTCTGGGACCCAAAACATAAGTCTATTCTGGAAAAAAAGCCATGCGACACTGAGTGGCAAGAGTATGCAATAGCATGCTGGTGTCTTAAACGCCACATCCCCTCCAGCAGATAGGAGGAGGCCCATGACACTAATTGGGTTCCCACTGAAGTAGTTTGGCAAAGACAGTATTGTACCGGGTCCAAAGGTTGGTTAAAATCTCCCATTAATATTAATGGGGCTGCATCCAAGAGCACCCCGTTAACCATGATATCATGCAACACTTGAATGTCAGCTGGGGGGGGGGGGGGGTATATGAAAGTTAACTATGGTTAGAAGTTGCCCATTGAAGGAACCCTCTAGTATAAGGAAACAGCCATTAGGGTCAATATGGAGTAGTTCAAAAGTAAATGGTATAGATTTAGTCACCAGGATTGTCACACCTCTAGCATAGTTAGAGTATGTGGCGTGGTAAGCTGAGCTGACAAATGGACATTTAAGTGGTATAACCCCAGAGCTCTGTAAGTGCGTTTCCTGCAACAAGAGAATATGGGGAGAGTAATTTTTAAGGAAATTGAATACTAATGCTCTCTTGACTTTAGAATGAAGCCCTCTGACGTTCCATGAGATCAGTTTTAGTTTATCAGCCAATAGGTATTAAGGAGAAACTCGAAAAGGCCACGCCGGCACAAGGCATTTCTGTAACCTTAAACAGATTGTCATATCATGGGTTAAACCTGAGAATCAAACTGCACATAACCACCAGTTTTCTTCCCCACCCTACCCATCCACCCCAACTAAGGGCAGGTTTGAATCCCTGAAACATTACAATCAAAAGGGGGGGGAAGGGTCCACAAAAGAACTCCTAAGGAACAGAAAATAAGGAACCCTGCAGAACAGACAGAGCAAAGAGAAAAAAGATAGGAAGGACCCCCCCCCCCCCCCCCCCCCCCCCCCCCCCCCCCGTCTACACCTAGATCAGTACAACAGACATAAGCCTGTATGGAGCCTATATTCTGTAATTTATTTGATAGCCTAGTGTAGGCAAAGGGCCCGTTCAGACATGGAGGAATCCTCCTCCCGAGGCCAGGAGACCCCAACAAAACTACAGCATATGATTTGTACTTGGAGTCAACCAGTCAAGAACTGAGAGAGAGGGGAGGAGAGGTAATAAACACTGTAGAGCAGTTACATCACTGCAATTACACAATTGTGGAACATGCATGAATTAGTCTAAGCCTAGTGTAACATACAACCAAACACATACCCCCCTCCTCCCGCCCCCCTTCCAAGGAGAATCTATCTCCCCTCTGCAGAGGAAAGCAGCAGTATCAATTGTGACAATAGGGTGTATCAATAGTCATCTCAACCGGTGAGTTCCCTTAACCCTTTCCAATCCACTGTCTGACCTCTGAAGACATTATGATTTAAGGCTGTACAGCTCCGATGTTGGAAGATGCCTGTCGGGGTTCTCTTACTGTATATTGCCAGCCTCTCTGTTGTCGGAGCCTATCCAACGTGTCACCTCATGCAGTACTGGCTCTAGCCAGCATACAGTGCCATTGTATAACGGCAGAAAAAGGGTAAGCCCCCCAGGAAAACCAGGATACAAATTGGATTGGAAAGGGTTAAAGTGTCATAGGACACTCAGGATCTCCTGGGGCTCTAACCAGGCAATCACATCCTCCGGCTTATCAAAAAAATGAGCTCAGTTATCACTGATTACGTTGACTTTAGCTAGGTACAGCATTACATAGTACAGCTGTAGGAGATGCTTTGTCTGTGTGAACTTCTAACAATGCTTCTGCACCTCTATAGAGTAGTCGGGGAAAATTCTCACATGCTGTTCTTGAATGTTTAGGGAATCCATTTTTCAGTTTAATTCAAGTACTTTATCTCTATCTCTGTAATTTAGGTGCTTAGCTATAAATGTGCGCGGAGGCGCTCCTGGAGTCGGGGTTTAGCTTGGATATGATGTGCACGTTCCACACAAAAGAGGGTTGAGAAGGAGTCAAAGCCATAGAATTCCTGAGTAGTGATTTGAGGTATATGCAGGGTTGTCTCCCCTCCACTCCCTCCGGCACGCCGACTACTCTGATGTTGCATCTACGGGAACAATTTTCCAGGTCATCAATCATCAGTTGCTGATCTGAAGTGACTTGAACCCTGAGTGGTATGATTGTGTCCTCCAGGTCGAAGACTCCAGTCTCCAATACAATGGTGCAGTCTCAAAGGCTATGGATGTCTGCCCTCAGTAGGCTAAAACCGGATTGTAGGGTATCAATTTTCTCAGGGAGCATGGATCGAGACTCTGTGATAGCTTTTAATACGTCCACAATAGTTGGACTTGGAGCCCTAGGTCCAGGCGGAGACCCCTGGGGGCGTGCTGAACGCACCAAGTTGGGTGTCCTCCATAGCGCCATAGGTTTAGTAAGCTGTTGTACCCTTTTTGTGAGTTTCATTTGCCTTGTAGGGGTCATGCAAGTGGGAGGCGTATAACAGGTACAGGAAAGTTTAGCCAGAAGTAAAGGTATCACCAGATCACAGCTGGTATAACAGAATGGGGGAGTCCTCTGAGAATTTTATCTGTTTACTACATCTCAGGGTTCTTGTATGTAACTGAGTGCAGACTGTGTATCATTGCGAGTCTATTACACTGGGGCAGCAGTCTGTTACTTGACTTGCACTTTCAAGCTCAAGGCCCTATATCAAGGATATAATATAAGGTGACCATCCAGTAAAAGACCACTTGGTGGCGGCAAAGTACAGCAGAGATCATGTTTCTGTGATTTAACAGTTTTGCTCCCAAAGCTCCCTTCACCTGTGGGCCTGCATTTCCCTCGCTCCCTAGTCTGCAGGCTTCAGCTGGTCATGCAGATGTGAAGGAGGGGGGAAGGGGAAGTAGACCACTTCACCCCTCTAAACTGGGGGTGCTGTGCACCTAGGGGCACTTCGCTGAGACCTGCACTACTTCTTCCCTCTTCTCCACCTTGTCTCCCTCCTCTTTTTCCCATGTTTTTCCTTCTCCTCCCCAAGAAGCTCCAAAGCTTTGGGGCACAGCAGGGGGGATGAAATGCTCTTTTCCTGGCTCAAAGATGGCAGATGCTGGGGTAGGGGTAAGTAGCAGCGTGGCAAATGGTCTAGTATTGTCCTTGGCATTTATGTAAAAGTTAGGTTCCCACCACGCCACTGCCAGCGGCAGTGTCACTCATTCTGCTGCAGCAGAGGGAGAAGGCTGCAGCTGTACCCCCGGATAGGTCTCCACTCCAATCCGCTCCGCAGGGGGACTCCTACTGGGCTCCCTTCGAGTGCCAGCACCCAGTTATTGAGCCCAGGGACTTTCTGGCCTAGTAGGCAGCACCAGGCCATAATCTAGCTCTGTCTCCGGTAAGACCTTAAAAAGTCTTTAAATGATCTCTAGAGGCAGTGTGCTGTTGAAGATATGTATTGCCCCTAGCCATGCTTGCTGGACCATGTATCTGTGGTCAGGTGCACCCTGCTACTGAAAGCCTTCTTCAACACCAATGCAACATTATCATTCACATCGCTCTTTGGGCAAAAAATAATGGCTTGGCATCTGGTATTGTGGGTTAGCATGGAGCATCATATTGTGCAAGGCGCCTGTGTCCATTAGCCTGAAGAGCAGCATTGGCATTGCAAGCAGCTGTGCAATTCTTGCATTCAGACTATGTGCTCATGGTTGCAGTGGTATTTCTTTTTACATTCCATTAACTGGGGGTGGAGGGTTGCTGCTGACTTGCAACACGCTGTAATATAGGGTAGATGCCAATATTGATGAAGGTAATGGTTATGGTTGTCGGGGGTCTGGAACGCAGACCGAAATGCGAATGTTGCCTGTATCCAAATTAAGAGGAAATATTATATAGAGTACTCATAGAGAACCATAATAAGCCACTACACAGACCGTCTAGTGATATCAGTATGAGTTCTGTTTATTGTTGTACATTGCTAGTTTATATGCAAGATGAAAAGAAGGCGTTTCCAAATGTTACCTGATGCCTAGTTACAAAGTATTTTTGGTGACCAGACCCTCATTCCAACAGGTTACAACATGACTGTAAATCAAAAAAAACTTTCTAAACAAAAGGTATCAACAAAGCTGTTTGAAGTGTACATAGACAGTTACATATGATAATAAAGGTTGACTCCTGGCTGTCTACTGGCTGAGTACATTTTTAAGATTACACTGTTAATTACATTCCCAAACCAGAATGTAATCTTCAAGGTCCATCAACAATTTGCACATCAAAAGAGGGGGCCTTGTTTCTAGTTTACACATAGACAAAACTGGTTCAGCCACCTACTTGGAAGTCAGTACAAAGTTGGGATTCAGTAAGATAGCTGAATAAAATCTAATTAATCATACATTTAGTATTCTAAAATCAATATTCAAATAAACGCTTGAATATACCTTTTTACATATGATTCTATATCCACATTCTACTAGCAACTTCCGGAATGTTTTACATATAATACATAACATTATATAACCAAATAACTAATGTCACATTTATTACACTGTTTCCTTATCTTTCTTATGTTGGGTTATTAAAAATATTGATTGACCCCTATCATTCCCCCATTTGGACATCAGAGCCACCATTATCTCCTGGTTCTGTCACCCATAGGTGCTGGGTTCCCAGGTAGGAATGGTGCACTCTATGTCCATCTAGGATATGAAGACATAATATCAAATATTGCAAGTCAATCAAGTTTACAATACAGTAATCTTAGATTTATCAACATCAATATCGTCATCGTCATATTAGACACTTAAAGGGGTGTATTTTTGAGTATGTCTCGAAGAGTCTCTACAGGAGTGGGGACAGATAATAGACAAGTCCGCAAAATGTCCTCTCCACTCCTGAGGTTGGGCATACAAATGTGAGAAATATTTGCCCATCCAGTCCATCGCTTCTCCATGTGGATCGTTCGTAGTGGTGTTTCCCAATAAGAAGACAGTCCAATAAGACAAAATGTAGATGTCAAAGTCAAAATGTCCATTACCTCCCTCACCCAAACAACGCCGGGATCCCACCCATCACTTTTCCTCTGGCTCGGGAACTTTCTTGCAGTGGGAGGCATGTATCCACTTTTACAGAAGTAGGCGTTGACAACAGAACTTGGTATGGTCGTCAAACCTTGGGTCCAAGGCCTTTATTACGTGTCTTTTTGCGACCACCCAGTCTCCAGGCTGCAAGAAATGAGTCCCCTCTAGGTTGTCAGGGTCTGGAATTGGGGAAAACACTAGATCGGGTGTTATTTTTAGTTTACGACATAGTTCTTGTACATATTCAATAATCTTATCACACCCCTGCTGTAGGGCCTGTGGATGGTACAGGCCTAATCTTGGCATAGAGCCAAACAACACTTCTTTTAACTTAAGCATATCATTTTAGTTCTTTCAACTTTGTCTAAACTCTGCGGGAGTGTGAAACGCTTGTTCCACTCCCAGGCTGACATCACCTCTCGCATCACTTAACCTATAAAATGTGTACCTCTGTCACTCTCTATTGTCTCTAGTACCCCAAATCTACATACAAGTTCTGACACAAGTTTAGTCACTGTACATTGTGTGGTGGCTTTGAACAGGTCCACGCACACAAGGATGTACTCATACCTGCCTGATTTGGGAAGCCGGATGTAATCGATTTGTAATCTCTGACTAGGATACAGTGGTCTGGGTGTGCACTTCACGTGCCTTCACATATGCCTTTGCCAACCTGTCGAACCCTGGAGCATACTATACCTTGTGCACAACAGAAACCATGGCATTCCGAGAGGCATGCACTTTCCCGTGAGCTAGGACGGCGAGGTGGGGGTAGGCAGCCGCTGGTACATCATCTATGTCCCGTAGGACGCCAAATCCCAAATCAACAAGAGTGGTGGGACCAAGATCCAACTTACAGCACAAGGGGTCTTGCGTCCTGTCCTAGGAGAGCTGCAGCCTTGGCTGCCCTATCCCCTTGCTCTCTGGTGACTGCCCCTGCGTGTGTGCTTTAACCTTTATTATGGCCACCTGTTCTGGCAACATGATAGCTTAATGGGCTTGCCTTGTGCCGTGAGAAAGCTCCTGGACCGCCAGATGGGTCCATAATCGTGTGCAGTACCAAAGGCGTGCCTGGAATCAGTGTAGATATTAGCAGTGGTACCTTTTTCAATCGTACAGGCCTCAGTTCCTGCGCTGACATGTATGGCGGCAGTGGTTTTTGTACAAGCATCTCATTCAGTGTGACTACTTCAAAACCTGTTACAAACCTTCCTTTGTCATTCAGGTATCTAGATCCATCCACAAACATTTCAAGGTGGGGGTTTAGGAGGGGTTTGTTAGTGACATGTGTGAACCCAGCTGTCTCCTGCTCCATGAGCGCTGCACAATCATGCTGGTGTTCTGCGTCAAAGGCCTCCTCTTCATCAGTCAGAGAATTTGCAAAAAGCTGGTTCTCTGTACTTACTCCCCCATTTGAATCAGTGTCACCTAATGGTAATAAGGTGGCCGGATTCAAAGTGGTGCAACGTTGAAATGAGACATTGGATGAAGAGTGTACTGCAAGTTCCATTTTGATCTGTCTAACAAGGGACAGATGTCTACGGCTTACCTGTGTCAGGATACCATGTATGTCATGTGGGGTGTAGATCACCATGGTGTGATCTAAGAAGTTTCTCTTTGCTGGCTTTGCAGCCATTCTACTCTGATGGAGGAAACACAAAAGGCTTAGTGATGCATTGAGGTAACCATTTGTGTCAGCAGTACATAAAAGAAAATAAAAAATTAATCATCAACATATTACAAGAGGGCGGTGCCCTCGGGAATTGGCCAGGCGTCTAATACCAGCTTCATGAATCTGGTAAACTGGTTTTGGGCTATTCTGAGCCCCTTGTGGCAGCACTATCCAACAGTACTGCTTTCCTCTGAAATTAAATACAAACAAATACAGACAGTCTGTCGAGGTCCGTCTGACTGGTAGCTCAAAGGCTCGAAGGAACGACACTAAGAACTTGTTTCTCTGCGTGCGTAAGAGTGAAGACAGGTAGAGGTGTCGCTAGGTCTGCTGCCATCCGACCGAAGGTCGGGTGACTTTCAGACCTGGGGTGTATACGAGCCTCACCGGACGGGTGAAGTTCGATACAAGATCCCAAGGGTCCCATCATTTCGGTTCCCAATATGCTTTCAGGACTTTCCAGCACAAGGAAGCGCATGAGGCATCGTGACCCTTTAAACATTACCTCTAGTGGTTCAGTTTCTGCCAGCTGAATCGGCACTCCTGAAACCCCTTGCACCAATTACTGCTAGATAATCAAGCTGGTATTCTATTAAAATAGATCAGAACCTTGTTGCAAAAAAAAAAAAAATAATAAAAATTTAGAAATTGCTGACCTGCAATACCTGGATCACCTATGTCAGATGTCCAGTTCCTTGTGCTAAGCAATGACTCAGGAATTGGAGTTTGTCTTGGAGGTGACTTACTATTTGTCAGGACCTGCGGAAAGCTGAGTTTCTGCAGTAGCTATCAAGACAAATACATGAGCCGGATCTACCAAGAGAGCAGTTAGTTTACAAACCTCCTCTGAACTGTAATTTGAGGTCTCAACCCGTACCGATCCATCCGGTGAAAATTTGATGGATGCAGATAAGGCTTGTAAGATATTAGTACAAATAACAGACATGAATTACAACAAGGCAGAATAATCCACAAACATCTATCCACCTTAAAATATGATATTCCTTAAGCAAATTCATTATTAATCTGATCCTGCCTGCAATGTCTCATCAAATTTGAGAAGAGAAAAAAAAAAACTTTTCCTAACTGCCCAAGCTCCTCACCCCCTCCCTTTGTAGACAAAAGAAGGATGAAACATTACCTACTTTTACATTATCTAGCTCCACCCCTTCGATGCTGGTCGTTTGCATGTCTCTCCTACAGAGCATTCTCTCAGAGACAATGCAGTACTAACAGCATTTAGCAGTGATATAGACGTCCAACCAATTACAGAACTGACATTTACCCAAAAAGCAAAAATATATATATCTTAAAATCCCTATGTTCTCTATTTTTAAGACCGTATAATTCACATAATTCATTACAAGTTTCTTATTTCATCAGCGTCTGTCTTCCTTTCTATGACACTGAATTTTATCTCTATGAAACAGAACAATAGCTAAGATATTAATAAGCAACTAAAACATTCAGACTTTAAACAGCATTAATTATTAGTAATTACAAGACGTATACTTCTCAGCTAGGCTGGTCTGTGTTGAGGGTGGAGCAGGACCTCTTCCTATTGTTCTTCCCTCCCATCTCCTTACATCACCTAGCTCCACCCCCTGTGGTCTGGCTCAGCGTTTGGTCTTTCTTGCCTCATTTTATTTCTAGCCACCGGACAGTACACACCATATAACACAATCTAACTCTCATACGGGCCCTTCATTAATACACAAATTCACACTCACTGGGGTTTTCATTCACTCATACACAGACTGATAAGTATCTCATGTGAAGTAGAAACTGGGATTGTATTTACTGTACATAGAACTTCCCATATTGAACAAAGTGTGTATATATATATATATATATATATATATGTAACTCTTATGTACCGCAGTTTTTACATATTTTGTTCAGAATAGGCTATCCAATGACAAACATAATACAACTTATGCCCATTTCCATCCACATACTTATATTCACCACTCCAGATAGCAACTATTATCACAGTTCATTGTTAAACCTTCTACCTTTCCTTAACTCATTGAACCTTCAGCTAAAATAGTTTACATCAACTTTTTCTTTTTACTTTCTTGTAACAAGTTATACTACACATTCTTTGTTCCCTATTAACCTGCACAGTCTGTTCACACCATTCACTACTACAGAGACAATATAAAACCCCCCCATAGCTCACACCTTCTTTACACTCAGGAAAAAAAAACAAAAAACACACAGTATATATATACTTCATTGTTCTTTTGAACCCCCACAGATGTGAGTGGGGTATAATTTTCTTACACTTAAATGAAGAAGACTAAGACGTACAACAAAGATTAGTTTACATAACATCAAGACTTACAAGACAAACAATAGTGGTTTTCATTGGGACAGATTCGGGCGATGCGGTGCGTTGTCGCCGCTGGGAGTGGTGCCCTGATCTGTCTCCTAATCATGAGGTTTCTTGGGACAAGGGCAATTCTTGGCCAGGTGGCCATTCTTGCGGCAATTATAACACTTACGTATTCCTCTGTTGGGTCTGTCCTGGAACTGCACCTTGCCCCCTTGGTTGCTATAGTATTTAACCGCCGCTACAGGGCGCTTCTCATCCATAGCAAACCCTACTGCCTTTTTATACAAGTCCATGGGCTTGGCTTGTCGCCAGCCGGGGGTACATGCCTTTACTTTATCTGCCAATGATGGGCCGATGCCTTGCATGAACACCTCACACATCATTGGGTAGTACACTTCATCTGCACAGAGGGTGAAACCAATTTCCCTAGCCTTCGTTCCCAGCCTACCAAAATAACATTCAATAGTTTCATTCTTTTCCCGTCTACACATAGTTAAAGCCATTTGTCTTCGTAAAGGGTTTTGTTGTCCGCACCTGGGACAATCCCGACAGTCAAGAAGAATGTCGGAGCTGTCCGCGGTTGGTAGGACCGAGTACATCCTAGCCGGGTTTGGCTCCGGGGGTGAGTACACAAGTATGCCGTAATCCCTCGGTGCACAATCCCATTGTTCTACATTTACCTTTTTGCTATATCTTATTATGGCCTCTACTCCTTTTTCTAGACCGGCGTTTCTGATATCTTTCATGCTTTTTCCCGTACTATTGCCAGAACCCATAGTTAAAGGTTCCCGCTTTTCTAAGTCCTATCTTTCTATATTTTATACACTTGTCTGCAATCGTCTCCCCCTTTCCTTTCTCACACAGCTTATGGCACACAGACCCTTATTTGTCACACAGGCTTCTATTTGTCACACAGGCTTCTATTTGTCACACAGGCTTCTATATGTCACACAGGCCACTAAGGACACCTGGTCCCTGGTCCTGGAATAGTTTTACGGACTCCTTAAGGGGGGGGGGGGTTTAGGGGAGACCAGACCTCTCTGCTAAGGGAACTTCTGGTGATATTATAACAGACTCAGTAAAAGCAAATTATGGCTAACACGACACAGACTATCAACGTACAGATTTCAACAATTACTGCAGGCAACATGGCAATATACACACAAGGGTTCTTCCGTCTAGCACGGTTACTAAGAACACCGTAAATAACAGGCAGAAGCATCCTATATAACATGCAGCAACTCACCCCCTGTCGACACGAGACTGAATGAAGCCAGGAGAGCCCAGGGCTTGAGTGGCAAGTCAAGAGCTTACCGTATACCGGTGTTTTGTAGATCTGGGGTCCCGTGGCCTCTGGTCCGGCTGGTCGGCAGGTAGTGTAGTCAGGTATCGGCTGCAGGTAAGGAGTTAGCTTCTGCCCCACAATGGGCGCCAAATAAACTGTCGGGGGTCTGGAACGCAGACCGAAATGCGAATGTTGCCTGTATCCAAATTAAGAGGAAATATTATATAGAGTACTCATAGAGAACCATAATAAGCCACTACACAGACCGTCTAGTGATATCAGTATGAGTTCTGTTTATTGTTGTACATTGCTAGTTTATATGCAAGATGAAAAGAAGGCGTTTCCAAATGTTACCTGATGCCTAGTTACAAAGTATTTTTGGTGACCAGACCCTCATTCCAACAGGTTACAACATGACTGTAAATCAAAAAAAACTTTCTAAACAAAAGGTATCAACAAAGCTGTTTGAAGTGTACATAGACAGAAAAATAGAATAAAATATAACTTTTATTAATTAAGATAAAAAAGCAAAAGAAAAACAATATAGTGCGATATAAGGTGATGAGATAAAACTATGCTCGAATAGTAATAAAGAAGAAGTCTCTTTGATTTTATCAATTATTTTCATAGGCCAAGATAATTCCTTGAGGGGGAAAAATCTTTATACCCTCTTGCAATATCCGTAAGGTACTGAGTAGTTAGAATTAGTTGTTATTTTCTATTACTCGTTCTCCCCCCTCTATAAAGTAGAGGATATCAGTATATTCCCCTATCGGAGGTTCTTATGTATTCTCACATAGAGAGAAAGGGAATAGTAACGTATATCTATGATGTTCTAGTCACAGAGGAGATTATTAACCAGAACCCTGTATTCCCGCCATACACAGGGCTACGTATTTCTCTAGATATATAATAGAGTGCTGGAATCTTATCTCGGACTTGAGCACGGTGAGTATATCACCAAGCTCAGAAGTATATCGAAGTCATACGCAGATTGCTTATATATGTCCACAATCGTCAAGGGGTAGATGTACATCCCAAGTACAAGTGTTGTGTTTAACTTAAGGATAGTGGATAAAGTGAGTCATGCAAGGTATGCCCCACACATTGGGGAATAACCTATTGCAGGATTTTCATCAACTACCACAGTGTGAATTGATATAAAATAATTAGAGAACTTCTAAAAAAGTCCAAAGACGGATACATAGTGATCTCGGATGAAGATATAGATCAAAAATATTCGTCTGGACTAATGCTGCAGATCAATAGGCTATGAGTATAAATAGCTTCTCTTAGATAGCTGTAAAGGACACTTAGGTTTCTGTGTCCAACAGTATAAGTCCTAGGTGGTTGATTTGGTGCAAGGCCATTTTGTTAACAGCCACTGTGCTATTCAGATCAACTATCAGCCACTGCTCTTTGTGGCTTAAAAACTGTGCTGTTAGGATAGAATCCATCCTGATGACGCTGCCAGAAGTTCTCTGACAGCAGAAACGCGTAGATGGATAGAATTTCTGACTAAAGTGATAGACATCTATACCTGGCTTTTATGCCAGAGCTATCATTTAGGCACATAACTACCGGGACCAACAATCTTAGTGTCCCTCAACAGCAATTTAATATAAAGAGTGACTACCTAGGTGATTGATATCAATAGTTTGGCCTTGCACCAAATCAACCACCTAGGACTTATACTGTTGGACACAGAAACCTAAGTGTCCTTTACAGCTATCTAAGAGAAGCTATTTATACTCATAGCCTATTGATCTGCAGCATTAGTCCAGACGAATATTTTTGATCTATATCTTCATCCGAGATCACTATGTATCCGTCTTTGGACTTTTTAGAAGTTCTCTAATTATTTTATATCGATTCACACTGTGGTAGTTGATGAAAATCCTGCAATAGGTTATTCCCCAATGTGTGGGGCATACCTTGCATGACTCACTTTATCCACTATCCTTAAGTTAAACACAACACTTGTACTTGGGATGTACATCTACCCCTTGACGATTGTGGACATATATAAGCAATCTGCGTATGACTTCGATATACTTCTGAGCTTGGTGATATACTCACCGTGCTCAAGTCCGAGATAAGATTCCAGCACTCTATTATATATCTAGAGAAATACGTAGCCCTGTGTATGGCGGGAATACAGGGTTCTGGTTAATAATCTCCTCTGTGACTAGAACATCATAGATATACGTTACTATTCCCTTTCTCTCTATGTGAGAATACATAAGAACCTCCGATAGGGGAATATACTGATATCCTCTACTTTATAGAGGGGGGAGAACGAGTAATAGAAAATAACAACTAATTCTAACTACTCAGTACCTTACGGATATTGCAAGAGGGTATAAAGATTTTTCCCCTCAAGGAATTATCTTGGCCTATGAAAATAATTGATAAAATCAAAGAGACTTCTTCTTTATTACTATTCGAGCATAGTTTTATCTCATCACCTTATATCGCACTATATTGTTTTTCTTTTGCTTTTTTATCTTAATTAATAAAAGTTATATTTTATTCTATTTTTCTGTGGTTCCCTACAGTGAAATACACTTGATTAACGGGAACTTAACTGCCTCGGTGATATTAAAAGTGTACATAGACAGTTACATATGATAATAAAGGTTGACTCCTGGCTGTCTACTGGCTGAGTACATTTTTAAGATTACACTGTTAATTACATTCCCAAACCAGAATGTAATCTTCAAGGTCCATCAACAATTTGCACATCAAAAGAGGGGGCCTTGTTTCTAGTTTACACATAGACAAAACTGGTTCAGCCACCTACTTGGAAGTCAGTACAAAGTTGGGATTCAGTAAGATAGCTGAATAAAATCTAATTAATCATGCATTTAGTATTCTAAAATCAATATTCAAATAAACGCTTGAATATAGCTTTTTACATATGATTCTATATCCACATTCTACTAGCAACTTCCGGAATGTTTTACATATAATACATAACATTATATAACCAAATAACTAATGTCACATTTATTACACTGTTTCCTTATCTTTCTTATGTTGGGTTATTAAAAATATTGATTGACCCCTATCATGGTGGAGGCTCAGCTTCTACTCTGTTCCTGACTTTCTGACTTCTGGTTGTGAAACCTGCAGCCCATTGTTAATTGTAAAGGAGAGACCTGAAGTAGGAATGCTACTACCTAGGGGAGTACCTAAAGGCTCAGAGGCCTGGGTGCAAAAGTTCAGCTCCCCCCTCCCCCCCCACCCCATACCTGTACCTAGATCATGCTGCATACAGCTGCAAAACGAATTTCAATACATGATCTAACTTCTTAGCATAATCTTTCCAAACACGAAAATTTGTTTGTAGCCCCGCAGGCCACTCTCACACTGCTTTTTTCCTAACGCCGCGATTTTCTTGAGCTGTCTGCTCTGTTTTTGCGTTTTCATGTGGTTTTTTTTTTACCTCATCATCTATCAATGATGGGGTGCATTAAAAAGCGCTGTCAAACGCTGTACCATGTGTTCAAATGATACAAATGGCACTATTACAAGCTGCGTTTTCTGAATGCACATGTGAGAGAGTGGCCTTAGGCTGGGTTCCTATGGGGCGGAATGGCTGCAGAATTTCAGAGCAGACTTTCTGCAGGAAAATTCTGCCTGAAATTTTTATCCTTGTACAATTTGCAAAAATCTCATTCACACGCTGCGGCCAGTCCATCGAGGCCGAACTGCTCTTAAATTGACATACCGAGTGGAAATCAAAGCCGTGGCATGTTAATTGTATCGCCGTTTCTGTGATGACCTCTCTCCTCGCTATGCGGTGAGATGGCCACAGCAGAATACATAAAAAACCTGCATGCGGTATTTAAAGACCGCGTACGTCATTAAGTAGCTGCAAACACTATTAATGACCGAATGTGTTTCTGATGCGTATTCTAATTGTGTGTTAAGAGTGAAACTATATACAGTAAATACAGGGAGATGTATAACTTATACCAGAGATAGAGAGAGATACACACTAAAATATATAATATATTAATATATATATAATATTACACGCATGCTATATACACACTACACACACTATATACACACTACGCACACCTATATACACATATACACATACCCCAGGCCCGGACCAGTTTTCCTTCGATGGTGGCAGCAGCAGCACAGGCAGATGCAGTGGACGCCGTTCAGCAGAACGCAGGGGCAGCACATGATGACATCATCACTGTGCCCTGCCGGCCCATGTGACTGCCTCCCTCCTCCTCCTCTGCTGCTCTTCTCTAGTTCTTCTCAGGCTGGTTACACTGCCTGCCCTGTGATCGGTGAGGTGCTGCAGGCAGAGCGGCCAGCTGGTAATGCACTGAATGTGCATATGTGTATGGCGGAGGGCAAAGAAGGGGCCCACTGAGTGCAGGGGCCGGGTCGGCTCCGTGACTCCAGCGACCCCTGACGGTACGCCTATGCTACTGCCCCATACACAAAACTGCCTCTCTTGGATCATAGGCATCAACGGGGGGAGAGATGGAAAAAGAGACAGCTACAGCAATGAAAGAGAGAGCAGGATAAGGCTCACTCTTTGCCCTCCAGCCTAGGTGAGCTCTCCAAGACAGCGGGTGGTGGAAGTTCATGTTACTGTTTATACACTTGGTGTGGAGGTTGTTTGCACTTTTCGCTGCACTTTAAATGTTTGTTTATGACATCACATCATATTTTACCCCCTTAGTGACGGACCTTTTTTGCTTTTTTCCATTTTTGTTTTTTCCTACTCCCTTTCAAAAAATCGTAGCTCCTTTATTTATCCATCGATGTCGCTGTATAAGGGCTTGTTTTTTGCGGGATGAGTTGAATTTTTCAATGGCACTACTTATTGTACCATATAATTTACTGAAAAACTTTTAAAAAATTCTAAGCGGAGAGAAATGGAAAAAAAATGACATTCCACCATCTTTCGGTGCGTCTTGTTTCTACGGCGCACAAACTGCAACAAAAAAGACCTGATATTTTTATTCTATGGGTCAGTATGATTACTATGATACCAAATTTATATAGTATTTTTTTTTTTGCTGTAGTACTTGTATTTTTTTTTTAAGATATTCAATTTTTTTCAATTATTTTCTGCGGTCATTTTGTGTGTGCGATAACTTTTTTATTTTTCCGTCGACGTAGTTGAGCAAGGGCTCATTTTTTGCGGGATGTACTGTAGTTTCTGATAGTATCAATTTGGAATACATATGACTTTTTGATCGCTTTTTATTGCGTTTTTTCTTGGAGATAGGGTAACTAAAAAAATGCATTTCTGGCGTTCTTTATTTTTTTTTTTCAGACAACGTTCACTGTGCAGAAAAAGTAATGCACTACTTTGATAGATCGGACTTTTACGGACGCGGCGATATCAAATACATATTTTTATTTTATGATTTAGATTTTTTAATAATAGATATGGCAAAAGGGGGGTGATTTAAACTTTTAGAACTTTTTTTTTTTTTTTAACAATAAAAAAAACTTTACTGATTATTTTTTTTACTTTACTTTGAAGTTAAAGTTAACATGCCATGCTTTGATCGCTCCTGCAGTACGATGTAATGCTATAGCATTACATCATACTGCTTTTTCACAGGCAGTCTATCAAGCCACCCTGTGTGGATGGCTTGATAGGCAGTCTGTTAAGGCAGCCCTGGGGCCATTCATTAGGCCCCCGGGTGCCATGACACCTGCACGGCTCCCCCGATCTCACCGTGGGGGGGGGCGTGCGGGACCCCCGAACAGCGTTCGGGGGATTTAAATGCCGCTGTCAGAATTGACAGCGGCATTTAAAGGGTTAATGGCCGCGATCGGCCGAATGGTCGAGCGCGGCTATTGCCCGCGGGTGTCAGCTGTAATAAACAGCTGATGCCCGCGCTGTATGGAGGGAGATAGCGCCGCTACCTCCCTCCATACACGTCCTGCAACAGCAGGACGTAGTTTTACGATAACGCCGTCACTAAGGGGTTAAAGCATGCCCAGGCTGCACACGTCCTGTGAGCAGACCTAGCTGTGGGCCTGATGTTGCTGCTGCTGCGACTAGTATTACCTGAGGGTGGTGGCACTGCCCTTTTGTTTCTCTGCATTGCAACATCCACTTTTTCCTCATCCTCCTACTATAATGACTTACTCTTCCTCTCCATGTTAGATCCAGTGCTTCATCCTCTTCCATCTATTCTTTCTTTTCCTGAATGGACTCCTATATAACAGTGAACACTGGCAGGTGGTACCTCTGTTTCCACATGAGTACACATTGCTTATGGAGTGCTGATGGCACACACTGACCCACGCTCATCTTCTCTTTGTAGGAAAAAAAATGATTGGGCATCAGTGCATTCAATGCCTTAGTCTTTTCCCTCTGTTGTTTAAGACTGCCCAAGTGACATCTATGAAACTGAATGATCAAACAGGTCCTCAGACTGATCCTTGTAAACTGCTTTGGAGGTTGTGTGGGATTTGGCATAGAGGGGCGTGCTCATGGCTGACACGTGCAGACTGGCTGCTGTGTGCCTGTGACTGGGAGTAAGAGCAGATGTTGGTACTTGAGATATGCTGTGTCATCCACTATATGATCTATTCCACATATATGGTATAAGGCATGGACAGAAATAATTCTAAGGAATGGCAGTGGGCTTGTTTCACCTTCTGCAGAACGTGGAGCTGTTGATTCAATAAGAGCTGCTTGAAGTGCCAACTTGACCTGTCCTCTACCACCTCCACCCCAGACTTGCTTTCTTCCTGTTTCTTTTTTATCTATTTATTTTTATTTAGTTTTTTTATTCTTTTATTCTTAGTGTAGTTTTATGTAACTTATCAGGTAGCTTTGTGTTTTATATTAACGAATAAAGCATTGCCAACCAGATAAGCCGCAGTCCCTCCGAGGCATGATCTGAGAATAGAAGGCCACAGAATACAGCTTGTATATTTCTGTACTGTTCCTGTTTGGCGCAGTGTAATTGAATTCCCCAAATCGCTTTGCTAGCTGTGTAAGATCTGCTAATAATTTGTAGTGGCTGGACTGGTGACTTTGAATGATGTTTGAGGCCATAAACAGAGAATTGCATTATTCCCTACGTCTAAGCATATTTTGTCTGTCTGCTTTGCTGCTATATACGTCGACAGCAGCAGAAATACACCCTTCCCCAATGTACAAACCATATTTCGTATAGGCATATAAATATGATGCAGCTTCTTTCTTTGCTCCCTCCAATAGAATCCCATTTAAGTTACAAACTTTCACACCAGCAGCAATATATTATCTGTAGAGATGAGCGAACGTACTCGTCCGAGCTTGATACTCGTTCGAGTATTAGCGTGTTCGAGATGCTCGTTACTAGAGGCGAGCACCACGCAATGTTCAAATTACTTTCACTTTCATCTCTGAGACGTTAGCACGCTTTTCTGGCCAATAGAAAGACAGGGAAGGCATTACAACTTCCCCCTGTGACGTTCAAGCCCTATACCACCCCCCTGCAGTGAGTGGCTGGCGAGATCAGGTGTCACCCGAGTATATAAATCGGCCCCTCCCGCGGCTCGCCACAGATGCATTCTGACATAGTTCAGGGAAAGTGCTGTCTTGCTGGAGTTGCTATAGGGAGAGTGTTAGGAGTTATTTTAGGCTTAAAAGAACCCCAACGGTCCTTCTTAGGGCCACATCTGACCGTGTGCAGTTCTGTTGAGGCTGCTTTTTGCAGTGTTGCATTGTTTATTTTTTTTTTGTTTATCGGCCGTGCAGAGCATTGCGTCATCAGTCTGCAGTAATTTTACATAGTATAGGGCCAGTAGTGCTGAGGCAGGGACAGTGAAAGAGATATACTGTCTATATAGGCAGTGGGCTTTTCCAAAAAAATTTGGGGAAAAACATTCTATTTGGGCTGCCTGTGACCGTCCTGTGTGTACTGCGTCTCTGCTGGAGGTAGTAGTCCTAATTAATATGCAGCCAGCTAAGTGTTACAGCAGGCTTGCACAAAATTCTTTCCTGGTTCTGCTGTGCGTTCCGTAAGCGAAGTCAGCCTCCAACCACAGGCCAATAAGCGGCACATTTAATTACAGCATTCTGTTTCTGCACTACTGGTAAGACACCATGCTGAGGGGTAGGGGTAATCCTAGAGTACGTGGACGTGGACGCGGGCGAGGACGCGGAGGCCCAAGTCAGGGTGTGGGCACAGGCCGAGCTCCTGATTCAGGTGTATCGCAGCCAACTGCTGCAGGATTAGGAGAGAGACACGTTTCTGGCGTCCCCACATTCATCTCACAATTAATGGGTCCACGCGGTAGACCTTTATTAGAAAATGAGCAGTGTGAGCAAGTCCTGTCGTGGATGGCAGAAAGTGCATCCAGCAATCTATCGACCACCCAGAGTTCTGCGCCGTCCACTGCTGCAACTCTGAATCCTCTGGCTGCTGCTCCTCCTTCCTCCCAGCCTCCTCACTCCATTACAATGACACATTCTGAGGAGCAGGCAGACACCCAGGAACTGTTCTCGGGCCCCTGCCCAGAATGGGCAGCAATGGTTCCGAATCCTCTCCCACTGGAGGAGTTTGTCGTGACCAATGCCCAACCTTTGGAAAGTTCCCGGGGTCCGGGGAATGAGGCTGGGGACTTCCGGCAACTGTCTCAAGAGCTTTCAGTGGGTGAGGAGGACGATAACGGAGACACAGTTGTCTATCACTCAGGTAGTAGTAATTGGAGTAAGTCCGAGGGAGAAGCGCACTGAGGATTCGGAGGAAGAGCAGCAGGACGATGAGGTGACTGACCCCACCTGGTTTGCTACGCCTACTGAGGACAGGTCTTCAGAGGGGGAGGCAAGTGCAGCAGCAGGGCAGGTTGGAAGAGGCAGTGCGGTGGCCAGGGGTAGAGGCAGGGCCAGACCGAATAATCCACCAACTGTTTCCCAAAGCGCCCCCTCACGCCATGCCACCCTGCAGAGGCCGAGGTGCTCAAAGGTCTGGCAGTTTTTCACTGAGAGTGCAGACGACCAACGAACAGTGGTGTGCAACCTGTGTCGCGCCAAGATCAGCCGGGGAGCCACCACCACCAGCCTCGCCACCACCAGCATGCGCAGACATATGATGGCCAAGCACTCCACAAGGTGGGACGAAGGCCGTTCACCGCCTCCAGTTTGCACCGCTGCCTCTCCCCCTGTGCCCCAACCTGCCACTGAGATCCAACCCCCTTCTCAGGACACAGGCACTACCGTCTCCTGGCCTGCACCACATCCTCACCTCCGCTGTCCTCGTCCCCATCCACCAATTTCTCTCAGCGCACCATCCAGCCGTCGCTAGCGCAAGTGTTGGAGCGCAAGCGCAAGTACGCCGCCACGCACCCGCACGCTCAAGCGTTAACCCTTTCCAATCCAATTTGTATTCTAGTTTTCCTAGGGGGCTTACTCTTTTTCTGCTGTTATACAACGGCGCTATACGCTGGCTAAAGCCAGTACTGCATGAGGTGACACGTTGGATAGGCTCTGACAGCAGAGAGGCTGGCAATATACAGTAAGAGAACCCCGACGGACGTCTTCCAACATCGGAGCTGTACAGCCTTAAATCATAATGTCTTCAGACATCAGACAGTGGATTGGAAAGGGTTAAACGTGCACATAGCCAAATTTATCAGCCTGGAGATGCTGCCGTATAGGCTTGTGGAAACGGAGGCTTTCAAAGGTATGATGGCGGCGGCGGCGGCCCCGCGCTACTCAGTTCCCAGTCGCCACTACTTTTCCTGATGTGCCGTCCCAGCCCTGCACGACCACGTCTCCCGCAACATTTTACGCGGCCTCACCAACGCAGTTACTGCCAAGGTCCACTTAACAACGGACACGTGGACAATCACAGGCGGGCAGGGCCACTATATCTCCTTGACAGCACATTGGGTGAATTTAGTGGAGGCTGGGACAGAGTCAGAGCCTGGGACCGCTCACGTCCTACCCACCCCCAGAATTGCGGGCCCCAGCTCAGTGGTGGTATCTGCGGCGGTGTATGCTTCCTCCACTAAACCACCCTCCTCCTCCTCCTGCTCCTACGCAACCTCTGTCTCGCAATCAAGATGTGTCAGCAGCAGCACGTCGCCAGCAGTCGGTGTCGCACGGCACGGCAGCACAGCGGTGGGCAAGCGTGAGCAGGCCGTGCTGAAACTACTCAGCTTAGGAGAGAAGAGGCCCACGGCCCACGGACTGCTGCAGGGTCTGACAGAGCAGACCGACCGCTGGCTTGCGCCGCTGAGCCTCCAACCGGGCATGGTCGTGTGTGACAACGGCCGTAACTTGGTGGCGGCTCTGCAGCTCGGCAGCCTCACGCACGTGCCATGCCTGGCCCACATCTTTAATTTGGTGGTTCCGCTCTTTCTGAAAAGCTACCCACGCTTGTCAGACCTGCTCGGAAAGGTGCGCCGACTCTGCGCACATTTCCGCAAGTCCCACATGGACGCTGCCACCCTGCGCACCCTGCAACATCGGTTTAATCTGCCAGTGCACCGACTGCTGTGCGATGTGCCCACACGGTGGAACTCTACGCTCCACATGTTGGCCAGGCTCTATGAGCAGCGTAGAGCTATAGTGGAATACCAACTCCAACATGGGCGGCGCAGTGGGAGTCAGCCTCCTCAATTTTTTACAGAAGAGTGGGCCTGGTTGGCAGACATCTGCCAGGTCCTTGGAAACTTTGAGGAGTCTACCCAGATGGTGAGCGGCGATGCTGAAATCATTAGCGTCACCATTCCTCTGCTATGCCTCTTGAGAAGTTCCCTGCAAAGCATAAAGGCAGACGCTTTGCGCTCGGAAACGGAGGCGGGGAAAGACAGTATGTCGCCCACTGCTGAGGGTACCCATGCTGCTTGCCTGTCATCCTTTCAGCGTGTATGGCCTGAGGAGGAGGAGGATCCTGAAAGTGATCTTCCTAGTGAGGACAGCCATGTGTTGCGTACAGGTACCCTGGCACACATGGCTGACTTCATGTTAGGATGCCTTTCTCGTGACTCTCGCGTTACACGCATTCTGGCCACTACGGATTGCTGGGTGTACACACTGCTCGACCCTCGGTATAAGGAGAACCTTTCCACTCTCATACCCGAAGAGGAAAGGGGTTCGAGAGGGATGCTATACCACAGGACCCTGGCGGACAAACTGATGGTAAAATTCCCATCCGACAGTGCTAGTGGCCGAAGGCACAGTTCCGAGGGCCAGGTAGCAGGGGAGGCGCGGAGATCAGGCAGCATGTACAGCACAGGCAGGGGAACACTCTCTAAGGCCTTTGACAGCTTTCTGGCTCCCCAGCAAGACTGTGTCACCGCTCCCCAGTCAAGGCTGAGTCGGCGGGAGCACTGTAAAAGGAAGGTGAGGGAGTACCTAGCCGATCGCACGACCGTCCTCCGTGACGCCTCTGCCCCCTACAACTACTGGGTGTTGAAGCTGGACACGTGGCCTGAACTCGCGCTGTATGCCCTGGAGGTGCTTGCTTGTCCTGCGGCTAGCGTCTTGTCAGAGAGGGTGTTTAGTGCGGCTGGGGGAATCATCACGGATAAGCGTACCTGCCTGTCAACCGACAGTGCCAACAGGCTTACATTCGTCAAGATGAACAAAGCCTGGATTTCCCCAGACTTCTCTTCTCCACCAGCGGACAGCAGCGATACCTAAACAATACGTAGGCTGCACCCGCGGATGGAAGCATCGTTCTCTATCACCATCAAAAACGGGGACCTTTTAGCTTCATCAATCTGTGAATTCTATTCATCCTCCTCCTCCTGCTCCTCCTCCTGAAACCTGACGTAATCACGCCAAACGGGCAATTTTTGTTAGGCCCACAAGGCTCAGTCATATAATTTTTGTCAACAATTTTTATACGTTTCAATGCTCATTAAAGCGTTGAAACTTGCACCTGAACCAATTTTTATTTTAACTGGGCTGCCTCTAGGCCTAGTTACAAATTAAGCCACATTAACCAAAGTGATTAATGAGTTTCACGTGCCCTCTTGGTTGGGCATGGGCAATTTTTCTGAGGTTACTTAGTAGTGTTGGTGCACCAATATTTTGGGGCCTTTGCCTACAATGTAATCCAATTAATTTTTTGCCCACCTGCATTAAAGCTGACGTTACATCAGCTGTGCTGGGCACTGCAATGGGATATATTTATGTACCGCCGGTGGCTTCCTGGGACCCACCCATGCTGTCGGTCCACATGGACTTCCCATTAGGGAGATGTACGTGCCTGTGTATACTTATAAAAAACTCGAGCCTGACTGGGGCATGCAGTTTGGGCCGAAGCCCACCTGTATTTAATCAGACGTTAGCTCTGCTGTCCAGGGCACTGCAATGGGATATATTTTTGTACCACCAGTGGGTTCCAGGGAGCCACCCATGCTGTCGGTCCACACGGACCTCACATTAGGGAGTTGTACCTGCCTGTGTCTGTATTAAAAACCCCGGTCTGACTGGGGCATGCAGTGTGGGCCGAAGCCCACCTGTATTTTATCTGACGTTGCCTCAGCTGTGCAGGGCAATGCAATGGGACATATTTATGTACCGCCGGTGGCTTCCTGGCACCCACCCATGCTGTCGGTCCACACAGAGCTGTAACTGCATGTGTCCACTTCTAAAGAACCCCAGTCTGACTGGGGCATGCAGTGTGGGCCGAAGCCCACCTGCATTTAACATGACATTACCTCAGCTGTGATGGGCAATGCAATGGGATATATTTATGTACCGCCGGTGGCTTCCTGGCACCCACCCATGCTGTCGGTCCACACGGAGTTGTAACTGCATGTGTCCACTTCTAAAGAACCCCAGTCTGACTGGGGCATGCAGTGTGGGCCGAAGCACACCTGCATTTAACATGACATTACCTCAGCTGTGATGGGCAATGCAATGGGATATATTTATGTACCGCCGGTGGGTTCCAGGGAGCCACCCATGCTGTCGGTCCACACGGAGTTGTAACTGCATGTGTCCACTTCTAAAGAACCCCAGTCTGACTGGGGCATGCAGTGTGGGCCGAAGCCCAACTGCATTTAACATGACATTACATCAGCTGTGCTGGGCACTGCAATGGGATATATTTATGTACCGCCGGTGGGTTCCAGGGAGCCACCCATGCTGTGGGTGCACACGGAATTCCCATTGCGGAGTTGTACCTGCCTGTGACTATTTATAAAAAAACGCGGTCTGACTGGGGCATGCAGACACCTTGACAGAATGAATAGTGTGTGGCACATAGGTTCCCCATTGCTATGCCCACGTGTGCAGCTCCTGATGGAGGTGGCACAGGATTGGATTTCTCATTGCTCATTTCTCATTGCTTCTGTACAGCAGTGTGTGCCTGCGGTTCCTCCTCATGGCAGACGCACTTATAAATAGACATGAGGGTGGTGTGGCATGAGGGCAGCTGAAGGCTGCGCAGGGACACTTTGGTGTGTGCTGTGGACACTGGGTCGTGCGGGGGGGGGGGGGGTTGGGCAGCATGTAACCCAGGAGAAGTGGCAGCGGAGTGTCATGCAGGCAGTGATTGTGCTTTGTTGGAGGTAGTGTGGTGCTTAGCTAAGGTATGCATTGCTAATGAGGGCTTTTCAGAAGTAAAAATTGTTGGGAGGGGGGGGCACTCTTGCCGCTATTGTGGCTTAATAGTGGGACCTGTGAACTTGAGATGCAGCCCAACATGTAGCCCCTCGCCTGCCCTATCCGTTGCTGTGTCGTTCCCATCACTTTCTTGAATTGCCCAGATTTTCACAAATGGAAACCTTAGCGAGCATCGGCGATATACAAAAATGCTCGGGTCGCCCATTGACTTCAATCGGGTTCGTTATTCGAAACGAACCCTCGAGCATCGCAAAATTTTCGTCCAGAGTAACGAGCACCCGAGCATTTTGGTGCTCACTCATCTCTAATTATCTGTGAAATATATGTCCCTATTAACAAGAGAGATGTTGTATAGGCAACGGTACAGTGAACATAAAAATTAACAATGAGGTCGAGACGGGCCAAGATTTCATCTTCCTTGGATCCAAAATCTATTGCATCGGGCAATCTGGACCTGAGATCAAGAGGCGGATTACACTTGGTGGGAATGCAAGGAATTGAAAACATCTGGAAAAGCAAGGATATTAGTATTGCAACAAAAACCAGACTGGTCAATGCAATCGTCTTTCCTATAGCGACATATGGTTGCAAAAATTGAATGCTCAATAAAACAGACAGAAGGAAAACCAATTCATTTGAACTATGGTGCTAGAGGAGAATGCTACGGTTACCTTGGACTGCCATGACAACTAACACTGTAGTGTTAGATCTCGTCAAACCAAAAATATCACTAGAGGGCAAAATCGTCAAGCAACAGCTCTCTCTTTTTGGACATGTGATGCGGCCTAACTCACTGGAAACAGTACTGATGCTTGCCAAGGTCAGTGGAAAGAGAACATCAGGACGAGAAAGAGCAAGTTGGCTAGATACAATCAAGGCCACCACTAACATGTCAATCGCCGAACTGAAAGAAGCCGTGAAAGACAGGAATGCGTGGAGAACATTGATCCATAGAGTGACCGAGGGCCGGATGTGACTGAACGGATCATCATCATCATCATCATCATCATCATCATATAAGCATATAAACACAACAGATCTTCTTACTTTGTTCCCTACAATATAACACCAGTATACAAGCTTTTCCAGCGTCCAGAAGCCGACTAGGCAGACTAAGTAGTGCAGGAGGACATGTAGTGTGACAGGGAGGAAACATGGGAGGACAGAGTGACATACACAGGCCAGGTTATCTGTGAATCTCTGATCCTGGACAGTTTCTCAAGGACGTTTTCTACCGATACACACTCGTGAAGTAGTAGATTTGCACCAAACACTGCACAGCGGGAGCTCACACTCCTTGCGGTCTTTTACACTCCTACTCCTCCATATAGGGAAGAAGAAGGTAGTCCACAGCACACATCTTCTATCCTCTTGGCCTCTTCCATATCTACTACAGGACACTAAAGGTGTCTGTGTGCAGGCCATCTTCGCTCAAGACGGACAGGTGAATGGGACCAACCAAGACAAACTCCAACAACCACTCCCTCACTCATCCACCTTGTAACCACACACATAAAACAAGGTCACATGACATACAAATAGATACTTTTCCAGAGATAACCCACACAGTAACCAATTCAGTGCTGCAACTATGCAATACACATCATATTCACTCACATGGAACACATTGACAATACACATAAGCACAAGACTACATAGACCATCCAGAAGCTTCCGCACAATAACTTCTATACACTACACTTTCCCACCAGCAGCAGTATATCTTCTGTAGAATGTCTGTCCCTAACAGACCACATGTTACATAGGCATATAAACATGATGCAGCTTCAGCGATCTTTTTTTTTTTTTTTTTCCCATCAAAAATCGGTTCATACTAACCCGATTTTGATATTGTGAAAATTGGTTTAATTGTATTGCCAGGCCAATTGAGATGAGACACACAAATCAGGGTACCCCCACTAAGTGTGATCCTGTAAATATGTAAGAATGTATGGTGAAAAATATATGGTACCCTTTTGTGATTTATATTCATCAAGGATTCCAGTTTGAAATAAACATTTCAAACTATCTAAAAGTAATGGCAAAATACATACGAAAAAGTCATACTCGCCTCACCCTATCCCCCAATGCTGCCATCCCATTAGCTGCAGCAGTCACATATAGCTGTGTCTCAACAACATCACTGTTGTAGCCAGAAGTGACCTGAAAACAAATTGATGACTCTGCACTGTCAATTGAGGTGAGGATGGCTTTTTAAGGTTTTTCCATCACTTTCGGCTGGTTTGACAACTGAAAGTATGTGACACTGTTGGTCACTAGTTCTTCCACTGAAGGCATGGGGAAACTCACTAACAGATTATTTACAGCAATATGTCTTTACTTTTGAATTTCAAGGTGAAAGTGTTCCTGTGACAAAGACACCTCTCCCAAATGTTAACAACTCCACTCCGTGGATGGTACATAGTGGTGATGACTACAAAAAACATGTTCTCTATTGTGGAACTGAGGTTGTTCAGACTAAAAGAAATAGTCAAGACCTTGTAAAAGCCGTTGTCCTACAAACTGGTGAGTGTACTGATTTTCACACATGCACTGGCGTAATATAGGGGATGCGGTTGCATATAGGCCCAGAAGCCTTAGGGGGCCCATAAGGCCTCTCCTCCATATAGGGACCCCAGTACTATGAATAAAGCATTATAGTTAGGGGCCCTGTTACAGATTTTGCATTGGGGCCCAGCAGCTTCTAGTTATGCCTCTGCAAACATGTATATGGTTTATAAAGTGCTTAAAAGGGTTCTCCACTTCAAACTTTCTTGTTTTGTTAGATGGAACCCCAGCAATTAGCCATGTGGGAATCTGGCAGTGGATGTTCAATTACCCTGCAATTCTACTACAAGGAAAACTAACGTCTCTGATTTAACTCGAAGCTAACATTTGTCTGCTATTATTTTCCTTAAAATTATGCAAAACAGTAAATGAATTACTGCACTACATTAAAGGGGTATTCCCTATTTACTTTGCTGGTTCACTGTGTTCTATGTCACAAAACTTTGATCTTGTCATATACATTAAATGAACAAAGTTGCGCTATTAACTAGTTTTTAGCTCCATTAAATCCCCAACCCAACTCTTTATTTACTTTGGGCTGCCAGAGGATATGACCTCTGGTTAATCTTTGCTTGATAGTCAAACATGCTCACATTCTCTCGCATGAGCTGTAATGTAAAAAGTCAATTGGCTATAGCTAGAAAACCGTGTATGCATAGGATGATCATTGGAGCATTGGATATACCATGGATGAGCATTGCTCTCCTATTCACGCTCTGTTATTTGCAGAAGTGTTAGAGTGCATAAACCATGCATGCAGAGTTTTCCTAACCTCAGTGCCAGGTGAACATGTACAAAGAGGCGCTTTTTTCTTCTCTGCTCTATCCATTCAGTATTCATGTAAGCGCCTCCCAGCTGTATTAGTGGCATGACAACTGAGCATGCTCCCAAGACCACACTTAAAACACCAATCAGAAAAATAATTTACATAAATGGGGACTGCTATATCAACCTCCTTTGGGAACCCCTTCCCTGCTAACAGAGGACAACACTATGATCTGTGATGTCCCTGCTGCCTTTAGTGTATCCTAACTGTAAAACTGTACCAATTGCTGCTGGAGTTGTCAAAGTTATTTTGATTGGTCAGAAAGACAGGTGCAAATATACATGGGAGTCTAAAGACTCTTATGGTACAAGACCTTTCGGGTGCACTCAGGAGAGGATCAGGGAGGAAAGAGAAGCTCCGAGCAATGCTGTGTGCTTCTGGGAAATAGAGTTTCTAAGCAGTCGTGTTTCTACTGCAGGACCGCCCAGTATAACATCCTAGAAAGGATAAACAGAGCATGGAAAGGGGCACAACATTTATACAATGGTAGCAGAAACTAAGTTAATTTCTACAGAGTTCTGTTTACTGATGCATGTTAAGAGGCACAGTGTTTTTGGTTGATTTATCAGATTGTGGGATAACTCCTTTAAATGGAACTGCTTTCTGACTAGGGCTCTAAATCATATTTCTGACTCCAATGGTAACGGCTGTTATTACTACTCTTATACCTAAAGCTATTGAAAATTCTAATTCTTCCAGCTGGATTATCCTGCTTATGGTTTTCACGCGACTGTATGTGTTTTTCCGTTCGCCCATACACGCCGTAAAATCACATGAATGAAGAATTGCCGTGATCGAAAAAATTTTGTCAAATATTTTCTGCCATTCACATGGGTGGCTACTTGTATCGGCAAAAAAATATGCTGCAGTGCAGAAAACCTTCGATTGGCAGATCCTCGGAATGACTACTACTGCTTAAATAGAGTTGTCGTCTTTTCCCAGTGTTGTACGGCAAGTAACCAACTTCCCCTCCCTTTTTTTCTGCTTCTGTAGAAGTCTATGGGAGTTTACTGCGAATCTCAGCAAAAGATAGCTCAAGGCCTATCTTTTGAAAGCAGCATTTAAAATCGGCGATTGAAAACTGTAGCCAATGTGCAATTTTTCCCAGCACGATTTTTTTACGCACCCAAAAATCATTTATCTGAATGAATAAATTGGAATCCAATGCTTCAGATGGTCACGATTTTTGGGTGATTTTTTTTTATTTTTTATAGTAGCTATAACGTTGTGTAAATAAGGCCTTAGGCTTAGTGCACAGTAGCATAAAAAAAACTTGTCCATGTTATGTTCACAAAAAACAAACTTCCTTTCATATGTGTGCAATATGCTATCTGTATGCAGTCTATTTATCCTTTCTCTTTACTTCAGTACATCATCCGTTTTTCACGTCTGCAAAATAACTGAACCCCTTGAAGACGTGGCCCATTTTTACATTTTCAATTTTTCCTCCCATTTTCAAAAAGTCTTAACTTTTTTTATTTTTTTTTATTTATTCATTGAAATAGCTGACTGAGGGCTTGTTTCTTTTATAGTGTGTTGTATTTTTAATTGGTACCATTTATTTTTCCATATTGTCTACTGAAAAACTTTTAAACATTTTTCTAAGTGGATTGAAATGGAAAAAAATGAAATTCAGACATCTTTGGGCAGATCTTGTACACATTGCAGCAAAGATGATATGATGACTTTATTATAATATTCATTTTTAATATTATTTTTTTATTAGAAATATAGGAGAAGGGTTTTTATTTAAACGTGTAATACTTATTTTTTCTGATAATTAAAGTTCCTATAGGGGACAACCTTGCATTGTTTGATCGCTCCTGCAGTATAATGTAATACTATAGTATTGTTTTATACTGAAATCTAACAGGTATTCTATCCAGCTATGGCACAGGCATGGCTTTAGAAGGCCCTAGGCTGCCATGGGAACTAAACGACATCTCGCAATCTCATCCCAAGAAGGTATGAAAATGACTGAGGGGAAGTCCTGGAGCTGTTCAAGCTATGAATTTGCCCAGAAAGGACTAGATGTGGCAGGCTTAGCTTGGATTGCACTTGCTAACAGTGGAGATAGCAGGATATGCCTCCACACAGCACTGTTGCTAGACACACTTCCATATAGCACATTATTAAGGAAATAATTAAAAGTTAAGTTTTAGAAATCACAAAGGAAATTAAGAATTAGACACTTTTCATTAAAATCAATGGGCTTTCCATGTAAAATCATGAAATAGTTGAGCCCTCAATATTGAAAGACATTGTTTGTAGCCACTCTAGCCAGTAGACAAGGATCCTGAATGGTAGATATAATTATGAGTTAATAAAGGGAGTCTAACAAGCACTCTGAAAAGGCATTTTCTAAGCTAGACAACCCTTTTAACGGGAAAGATTCTGGAAAATCTAATATTGATGCAAACTATGCATCCAAATTAGATGGTATGAAATACAATAAAAGCAGGTAACTATTTTTTTTTTTAAATACTTATGTTCTGAGACAGAGATTCTCTAGAGACATTCTTGAGACAGTATGGGAAATATTTCAATAATATCCGTCTGGATAATCCATTTTAATAACTTCTACTGTACTGTATTTACTAAAACCTTTGTTTTTATTTACAATGTAACTTATAATAATATAGGCATAACTCCTAATATCACAAACTTTAAATGTAAGGAAAACATTGGAATTTGATCTATTGTTGCATATTTTTGCAATGTTTTTTGTTTTATTTAGGATTCAACACCGCAAAGGGAGATCTACTAAGAGCCATTCTATATAACAAACCAATGAATGTTAAACTGCATAGAGAGGCCGTTAGGTTTCTTTTAGTAATTATGGCTTTTTCTGTATTCGGAGTTATCTATACTGCAGCTGTGCACAAGAAGAATGGGGTAAGTATTTTGTTTGACCTGTGGAGGCAAAATATATAAACTATATGAAACATTAAAACACTGTGACAGTAAATAGTACTTGGTATTGGAAGGTATAGTTACATCAGATACTTCTAGAGATTTACTTAAGCATGTATCACCAATCACATCTGCTGCTTTAATTTATCATTCCAATGAATATAAGGCTATTTAATTTTATCAAAACAGTTAAAGACCAACAACTGATACATTTATTTGCATATGCGCTCTTTCATCAATTCTGATCCGGTCAGTTTAATGATGGGGGCATGGGAGATCTGAATAGAAATTGGAATGGGCTTATCAGGGTATGGTGACATATACAGTAAGTGCTGTGAGTTTTGTCCTGCAGAAAATCTGTACCATTTACAGTAAAAGCCACGTGGGGGAGGTTTCAGCAAATCAATGCACAAGGTACAGAAAAAATCTATGCAGAATTTACAGTGGAATTGACATGTTAATCATTTACTACTGAATTTCACTTTGGATTCACCCCTGTCAATGAGTACAGTGAATCCTACAGCAAAACCATAGCCTTTAAGGGGTTGGGACAAAATCAGATTTTAGTGCTTATTCTATGGATAAGGAAAAAAAATCTAGTCATTGGGGGTCGCAACATTGACCCTGCGTCCACAGCGCACACAAAATTTTCCCTGCGCAGCGTTCAGCTTCCCTCATGCCACACGCTCGCTTCATGGCCACATCCCCCTCATGTCTGTTTATAAATGCGCGCTGGATGAGGAGGAACCGGAGGCACACACAGGGTTGGCAGGGCCAGGCAGCGACCCTCATTGAAAAAGTGGGCGATAGCCCACAATGCTGTTGAGGATGGATGATAAATAGAGATACGATCATCATTCCAATCCCGTGCCACCTCCGTCACTGTCAGAAACCACAAACGTGGGCATAAAGGGGACTCTGGTGCCAGCACTTCCACATATCTCCACAATGCAGCAATACTCTGTGTGGGAAGCACGTGAGAGGGCCCAGGGTCAGGCTCGGTCCCAGCCTCCACCTTGTGTGACCCAAGGTGCTGCGAGTTACATCGCAATGGGAAATCCATGTGTCCCCACACAATTCATTCTGTGTAGGTGTCACATAGCTCAACACCACAATGGGAAGTCAATGAGTTCCTTGGGCTTGCCTACGCTGTCGGTGCACAAAGATGATATTACATAGGAAGAAATCAGAGTGCCCAAACATGGGAGAGTTTCACGCCGCCAAGGACCTCGGCCCACATTTCTACCCTAGTCAGTCAGTGTATTTGTGCCAGACAGGAAAAAACAACGCAATGGGAAGTCTTTGTGCACCCACAGCATAGGCAGACCCGAGTAACCTTTCTATAGCAAGAGTATAGGGAGACCTCAGTAACATTTCTGTAGCAAGAGTATAGGTGGACCCCTGTAACATTTCTGTAGCAAGAGTATAGGCGAACCCCTCAAACTATTCAGTAGAAAAGATATAGGCAGACCCCAGTGACATTTCTGTAGCAAAAGTATAGGAAGACCCGAGTGACATCTCTGTACCAAGAGTGTAGGCGAACCCCTGAAACATTGGTGTACCAAGAGTGTAGGCGAGGGCCAGAAAAATTGGCGTACCAAGAGTACAAGTGCACCCCTAAAAAATTGCTCAACCGCGAGGGCAGGTGAAACCCATAAACTTTTTTTTTTTTTTTAAAGATACAGCTTGCTGTTGCTTAATTTGTAACAGAGCCTGGAGGCAGCCCAAAAAAGTTGGTTTCTATTAAAGTATCAATACTTTTGAAATGTTGAGAAAATTGTAAAAACCTTTTAAACAGAGCCTTTTGGACCGCAGAAAAATTGGCAGTTCAGCCTTTGTTCATCTTTGAGTATAAGCATGTCGGCACTGGCAGTTGACAGGCGGGTACACTTATGCGTGATGATTCCCCCACCTGCACTAAACACCCTCTCTGACAAGACGCTAGTGGCAAGGCAGGCCAGCACCTCCAGGGCATACAGCGCAAGTTTGTGCCACCTGTCCAGTGGTAACACAGTCCTGCTGGGGAGCCATAAAGCTGGCAAAGGCCTTGGAGAATGCTGCCTGATCTCCTGCTCCTTCCCTGCTACTTGGCCCTCTGAACTTCGTCTTTTGCCACTATCGCTGTAAGATGGGAACTTTAGCATCACTTTTTCCACCAGGGCCCTGTGGTATTGCATCACTCTCGCACCCCTTTCCTCTTCAGGAATGAGAGTGGAAAGGTTCTCCTTATACCGTGGGTCGAGAAGGGTGTACACCCAGTAATCCGTGTTGGCCGAAATGCGTCTAACACAAGGTTCACGGGAAAGGCAGCCTAACATGTGTGCCAGAGTACCAGTACGCAACACATCGCTGTCTTGACTAGGAAGATGACTTTCAGGATCCTCCTCCTCCTCCTTCTTCTCTACAGCCCATACACGCTGAACAGATGAAAGGGAAGCAGCATGGGTACCCTCTGCAGTGTGCCCAGCTGTCTCCTCCTCCTCCTCCTCCTCCTCCCCCTCCCCCTCCTCCTCCTCCTCCTCCTCCAAAAAGCGCTGAGATATAGACCTGAGGGTGGTCTGGCTATCAAGTGACATACTGTCATCCCCGTCTCCTGTTCCAACTGCAAAGAGTCGGCCTTTATGCTTTGCAGCGAACTTCTCAGCAGGCAAAGCAGCGGGATGGTAACACTAATGAGTGTCGCATCACGCTCACCATTTGGGTAGACTCCTCAAAGTTTCCAAGGACCTGGCAGATATCTGCCATCCATGCCCACTCCTCAGTAAAGAATTGGTGAGGCTGACTACTACTCCGCCGCCCGTGTTGCAGCTGGTATTCCACTATTGCTCTGCGCTGCTCGTACAGCCTGGTACGTGCAGCGTAGAATTTCAGCGTGTGGGCACGTCACACAGTAGTCAGTGCTCTGGCAGCTGAAACTGACGTTGTAGGGTCCTCAGGGTGGCAGCATCCGTGGTGGACTTGCGGAAATGTGCGCAAACGCGGCACACCTTGCCGAGCAAGTCAGACAAGTGGGGGTAGTTTTTCAGAAACCGCTGAGCCACCAGATTGAAGACGTGGGCCAGGCATGGCACGTGTTTGAGGCTGCCGAGCTGCAGAGCTGCCACCAGGTTACGGCTGTTGTCACACGACCATGCCCGGTTGGACTCTCAGCGGCGAAAGCCAGAGGTCGATCTGCTCTGTCAGACCCTGCAGCAGCTCGGGGGCCATGTGCCTCTTGTCACCTAAGCTGATTAGTTTCAGCACGGCTTGCTGACGCTTGCCCACCGCTGTGCTGCCACGCGCTACGGACTGCTGGCGACGTGCTCACACTTCGTAATTGAGAGGTGGAGGTGGCAGAGGAGGAGGAGGGGGGGGGGGGGGGTTGGAGAAGGTGGCATAATACGCCGCAGATACCAGCACCGAGGTATGACCCACTATTCTTGGTGTGGGTAGCACGTGAGTGGTCCCAGGCTCTGACACGGTCCTAGCCTCCACCAAGTTCACCAAATGTGCCGTCAGGGAGGTATATTGGCCCTGCCTGCTGGTACTTGTCTATGTGTCCGTGGTTAAGTGGACCTTCCCAGTAACCACATTGGTAAGGCCACGATTTATGTTGCGGGAGACGTGCTGGTGTAGGCGGCACACCGGGAAAAATAGTGGCGACTGTGGACCGAGTAGCGCGGGACCGCCACCGCCATTATGTTTTTGAAAGCCTCAGTTTCCACAAGCTTGTACAGCAGCATCTCCAGGCTGATTCATTTGGCACTGTGCGCGTTTAAAGGCCTGTGCATGCAGGTGGGTGGCAGCGTATTTGCACTTTTGCTCCAACACTTGTGTTAGCGACAGCTGAACGCTACGCTGAGAGACATTGCTGGATGGAGTGGAGGATGGTGGAGGTGAGGGTGTAGGTGCAGGCTGGGAGGCGCTCGTGCCTGTGTCCTGAGAGGGGGATTGGATCTGTGTAGCAGGTTAGGGCACAGGGGATGAGGCAGTGGTGTGACCCGGAGGTGGTGAATGGCCTTCGTCCCACCTTGTGGGGTGCTTGGCCATCATATGCCTGCGTATGCTGGTGGTGGTGAGGCTGGTAGTGGTGGCTCCCCAGCTGATCTTGGTGCGACACTGGTTACACACCTCTGTTCGTCGGTCGTCCGCGCTCTCCCTAAAAAACATCCACACCTTTGAACACCTAGCCCTCTACATGGAGGCTTGCCGCAAGGAGGTGTTTTGGGAAACTGTTGGGGGATTCTTCGCTCTGGCCCTGCCTCTACCCCTGGCTACTCCACTGCCTCTTACAACCTGTCCTGCTGCTGCACTTGCATCCCACTCTGAAACCCTTTCCTTAGTAGGCTTAGCAAACCAGGTGGAGTCAGTCACCTCATCGTCCAGCTGCTCTTCCTCCGAATCCTCTGTGCGCCCCTCCCTTAGACTTCCTGCCCTTACTACTACCTCACTGACAGACAACTGTGTCTCATCATCCTCATCCACAAAAAGCTCCTAAGACAGTTGCCGGAAGTCCCTAGCCTTATCATCTGGATTCTGGGAACTTTCCAAAAGTTGGGCATTGGTCACGACAAACTCCTCAGGTGAGAGAGGAACTGGTTTTTTTTTCCCCACTCATGGCAGGGACCCGAGAACAGTTCCTGGGAATCTGCCTGCTCAGAATATGTCATTTTCATGGAGTGAGGAGGCTGGGAGGAAGGAGGAGCAGCGAGAGAATTCAGAGTTGCAGTCCCTAGGCCGAGAGTAGTGGACTGCGTAGAAGACTGGGTGGTCGATACATTGCTGGACGCGTTTTCTGCCATCCACGACAGGACCTGCTCGCACTGCTCTGTTTATAATAAAGGTCTACCACGCGGACCCGTAAATTGTGATATGAAGCTGGGGAGACCAGAAACTTGCCTCTCTCCTGGTCTCGCAGCAGTCGGCTGTGATTCACCACGCCCAGGACCTCGGCTCTGCCCACACCCCCACTTGGACGTCCCTGTTCTCGACCCTTACCCCTACTCCTTATCATGGCGGATTAAGAATAGAGCAGGGCCCAAATAAATTACCCTACTGAACAGCACTCACAACTGTGGCTTAATCCACTGCACACAGAGACTTGTAGATAGTGGAGGCTCTATGCTGTGACTTGAAAAAATTAACCCGCTGTCTTGCGCTGATACCTAGGGGTAATTTATCGCTTGCAGAGACTTGTAGATAATAAAGGCTGTATGGAGTGGGAGAAGACTCTAAAGCCAGTGGATAGTGCTGGTAACTGCGGCTATCTCAACTCCACCAAGGAAAGGGTATTGTAAGATGCTCTGCACAGCGGCAGAGCTGAAATACTTTGCAGTGGCCCAGGAAATATTACAGTACTGTTTAGCGGTGAGACTTCTGTCTAATGCACTGCAGACGTAGAACAATATAACTGAAGTCGTTTGCAGTAGGCTAGGAAATGTTAAAGTGCAGTTTCATGGTGAGAGCTGGTTGTACGGCACTGCAGGCTGAGAACACTATTACTGAAAGGCTGGGAACAGGCGTAGATGCGTAATACAAAAATTGATGCACTACTGCTCCCAGCCAGCCACAACTATAATGCACGCGGTCAGATTTAGCCCTAAGAAGGAGCGTTGGGTTTCTTGTACTGTCCCTAAACTCTGCATAATACACTGCAGACTGAGAACGCTATAGCTGAAATGGCCTGCACAGCCCGAGATGCTTAAAAAAAATAGTTGCACTACTGCTCCCAGCCAGCCACAACAGTAATGCACACTATGAAGAGTAGCCCTAAGAAGGACCATTGGCGTTCTTGAAGACAGGATCCTACGCTAACACTATCCCTGTATAAGCAGCAGAACTTTCCCTAACCTCTGCCAGCATACGTCTGAGGCGAGCTGCGGGCGGGACCAGTTTAAGTACTCGGCGGTCATCTGATCGGCCCAGCCACTCACTACTGTGGGGTGGGAGAGGGCTGGCCTGTCACAGCAGGAAGTGGTAATGCCTTCCCCGCATGTCTATTGGCTAGAAAATGGCGCTAAACATGCGGGGAGGGAAATGCAATTGACTCGAGTACCGCATGGTGTTCGTCTTGAGTAATGAGCATCTCGAGTACCCTAATACTCGAAGGAGCATCAAGCTCAGACAAGTGTGCTCGCTCATCTCCAATAGAGATTGAATGGTGTGGCAGTCAAACATGTACAGCGCTGCTCCATTCAATTCAATTAGGCTTACTAAAATAGTTGTGTACGAGTGCTCGACTATCTCCATCAGTCCCACTGAAGAGGAGTGGAACTGTGCCACGCGTGCATGACAGCGGCTCCATTCTATGTGCTCCTCATTGCAGAGAATGTAGAGATATAGCAGTGAGATATAAAGGGACGCAGGACGCCTGTTCACACCCCACCTATCAGACGTTTATCAAACCTGATTTTGGTACAACCTCTTTAATCTGCTGTACTTTAACATATTTTATACAGAATGTTTGTTTATTCTTTTTTCTATTTATTCCTTTCTTAGGCCAGTGTCCATGACATTGTACTAATGTCATTTCTGATGATAACAGCTGCACTAAACGTAACCCTTCCATCGTCTATTACAATTAGTCTTTTGTATGGCCAAATAAGACTGAAAAAACTAGGCATCTTCTGCATCAGTCCTCAAAGGATCAATTTAGCTGGACAGCTAAATCTTATATGTTTCGATAAAGTAAGTTTCATTACTTTTATGAAAAACTGAGCACACTGATGGCATTACAAGGGGCAAAATGAATATAGCAAATAACATTATAGTAACATAGCGGCATACAGTAGTATGTTAGGCTGAAAAAGACATACCCCACAGGTACAAAGGCAGGCAACTAAGGTAATAAACTGAATGGGTGGACTACAATACCTGGAGAGGTTATCAAAATTGGGATTATTTAATTTAGGGGATAATACAAAGATCTCTCCCATCTGTTTATACCCAGGACTGCGACTGTAACAAGGGGGCATCTTCTACGTCTAGAGGGAAGAAAGTTTCTACACAGTCATAGAAGGGGGTTCTTTACTGTAAGCAATGATACTATAGAACTCTTTGCTTGATGTGGGGATGGTGAACTCACTGGGTCTGGATACCGATCTTGAGTGCAACAATATTACATCTTATAGTCATCGATTACTTTAGAAGGATTATTGATCCAGAGATTATTCTGAATGCCAGATTTTGAAGCCAAGAAGTATTTTTGCCCTTAAATGAGAAAAATTGGCTTTAACCTCATGTTTTTTTTTACCTTCCTCTGGACCAACTTTGGGGGGTAAAAGGCTGAACTGGATGGGCATATGTGTTGTTTTTCAGCCTTACATACAATGTTACTGTGTAAATCCACATTATAAAATGTATTGTTCTATCTCTACATAGACTGGCACTTTAACAGAAGACATCTTGGATTTGTATGGTGTTCTTCCTTGTGAAAAAAGCTGGTAAGTTTTTGAGAGTAAAGTAATTGTAAAGTTTGTGCCTGCCATGGACAATAAAAGCGCAATTGGTGGCAAGGCAATGATTGGCAAAATAGTTCATTCCAGAACATTCCATTGTTATTTTTTTTAAAATCTATAAATAGGACCTTCTTTCCTCAATGGGGTCTTAGGGAACCCCCTACTCTGAATATCTTTGACCTCACCCCTGGTGTCTGCTGGCCTTGGTTCAAGTTATTGTAATACAAAAGCAATGTTAACTACTTTTTTAAGCCTCCCACATATTTTCTTCTATTGTGGAAAATTGGAAATTTAGGTTTATATTATAAGATTTGTAGTTCAATAATGTTATATGCACCAACATATATTTTTAGTTTTCAGGATATGATACTTTTCACTTCTTCTAATACTCTATGCTGGTCCCCATTACTTCAAGCAATGGCAAGTTGCCACTCACTTATCAGACTGGATGGACAATTACAGGGAGATCCAATGGACTTGAAGATGTTTGATGGTACAGATTGGGTAAGTTACATCTTAAAAACTATTTTTATGTTGACCTTTCAAAAGGTTATAATAACATTATGCTATGACATATGCCTATTTATTTTACTTATTCTTTAAGTTATCTGGATAGTTACAGCAGTGACATATTCCTGTCATTAGTGCAGATCAATATGGCGATGATTTTCTAATAAAAATCCTGAGCAGTTATAGAATATTTCATGTATAATAGTGCAAAACAGACCCTGCGTTGTACAGTATATCATACTAACTTTCAACAAAATGTAAGGGTGGTTGCACAATACAGTATAGTTGGTCATACAACATCGTTAACCAGAATTAACTGGATATGACTTATCTTTTTCCCACTTTTAAAGGTTATGGACACTTTTTCTAACATTTCTTGTAGGCCAAATGCACCTAAAATAAAATGGAGCAACTTTACAAATAGCTTTTTTTGGATTCACAGATTATAAGAAAAACTACATAACTCATTGGTTACAGACTGCAAGCAAACTCTGTGTTCTGATCCTGCAGTTAGGTGCTACTTGTTTCAATCCAAAGTACCTTTGTTCTCAGTAGCTGTTTGTTAGCAGGTTGAGGAGCAGATAGGAGAGCTACCATAAAACAATAGGTTTGCTATTTGCAAAGATGCTTTCATTTTTATTTTAGATGTATTAGAGCAAATTGTTTGCAAAACTGTACAAAACCTGTGAGGCCTTAGTCAGACGGGCGTTTTTAGCCGCGATTTGCGCATGCGCATGCGTCTGGCGATTTTATAAAACCATTGCTTTGCAATGGTATCAGACACATGAGTGCTTTTTATGCACTCGTCCGATAAATTATAGAACAGAAATCGCAGATCGCACCTATCTGCGATCTGCGATTCCTGTTCTCTTCTCTATATGCGCTCAATGGGGCCGGCGGCAGCAGCGCCGACCCCATTGAGAACATATAGAAGACAAATCATTCTTCTCTGCCACAGCTGTAACAGCTGTGACAGAGAAGAACGATGTTTGCCCATTGAATTCAAAGGAGCCGGCAATACAGCCGCTCCATTGAAAGCAATGGGCTGCCGGCGTGCGCGGGGTGAATTGTCAGGAAGGGCTTAAATATATAAGCCCTTCCCTGCAATTCATCCTAAAATGTGTTAAAATAAAAACAAATTGTATACTCACCTTTCCGCTGCAGCCGGAGTCCAGCCGCGGCCGCTGTCAGTTCTCCTGAACTGCTTCTCGGCACTATTCAGCCGGCGGGGCTTTAAAATCCCCGCCTGCTGAATGATCTGCCTCTGATTGGTCACAGCCCTGACCAATCTGAGGCAGGTTTCACTCACACACCCATTCATGAATTCATGAATGGGTGAGTGACTGCTGCCTCTCAGCGCTGAGCCAATCAGGGGCAGGTCTGACTCACATCCATTCATGAATTCATGAATGGGTGTGAGTGAGACATGCCTCTGATTGGCTCAGCGCTGAGCCAATCAGGGGGCAGGTCTGACTCACACCCCCTTCACACCCACTGCAGGACGGCCGCGCGGAGCTCCGGCTGCCGGGAGAAGGTGAGTATATATATATTTTTTATTTTTACACATTTTAGGATGAATTGCAGGGAAGGGCTTACATATTTAAGCCCTTCCCGACAATTCATCCCGGGCTCGCCCGCAGCGCATTGCTTTAAATGGAGCCGTCCCTATTGCCGTCTCCATTGAATGCAATGCGCTGGACAGCTCCGGCCCGTTTCTAATGAAACGCGGCTAGGAGCAGATTTTCGGGCGATTTGCGGGCGATTTGCGCGCACCGGTCACGCGATTTGCGGATGCGCATCCGTCATGTGATCCGCAAATCGCGTGAAAAAACGCCCGTGTGACTAAGGCCTAAGTCCACATGTATAGGGGGGTTCAGAATGAACATTCAAAAGACTGACATTTAGCTAATCAAATTAAATATACATGACTCATATTACAAATCAAGCAGTGCAGTGGAGAAATCCTATGGTGGGAGTCGGTGTAGTCACAGAAGTAGATGTAAAAAAATCCAGAATTTAGGTAGGAGCTTTATGTCATCACAGTTTTTAAAATAAACCCAGAAATAAAAGATCTCCTGTGTCACTTAAGGGGTATTCCGGGCACAGACTAACATTTTAAAATTGTATGTACATCACAATAAGTCATTTTGTGATTGTTCTCTGCAAGAAAAACCAAGTAATCTTGTAGATATGATACGTGTGGCGCATATTGTAAGCTCTTGCTCACAAACTGAAAGTTGCAAGTTCAAACCCCATAATGGTTCAGGTAGCCGGCTCAAGGTTGACCCAGCCTTCCATCCTTCCAAGGTCGGTAAAATGAGCACCCAGCTTGGTGGGGGTAATAAATAAAAATTACCTGAAAGCATTGTGTAATAAGTTGGTGCTATACAAATAACAAGATATGATACATTTTAATAGCTAACAAAAATACATGATGTTACAGTGAGCTTTTAGGCATACTTTTAGGGTTCTTCCTCAGGCAATAGAGCTAAAGATATTTGCATACACACATACATATAAAAAGGCACAGACATGGTGTGATTAATTTGCACTTAAAACAATGCCAGAACAGGATGAGTGGAGGAGTAAACACTTAGTCCACTGATTTGCGATGTGAAAGTTTTATGGTCCCTAAATTGGTGTTAGGGGATCACCAGGCCTGTGTGTTATCTTTGCTATAGACTTCTCATAATTGGCAGTCACACATTAATAGGTAATAGGTTCACTGTACCTGGTCTAGCTACTGCTATCAATTTGACAAAAACCTGAAAAATATCTCTACTTCTTCTGAAATCTTGTCTGTATTTGCTACTTCCTCCCCTGTCTATAGCCCCCAACATCCTGTTAAAGGAGAGCATGATGGAAGGATATGAGCAGAAGCACTGTGTTGTATTGCTCATCTGTAGTTCAGAGTTCTTTCGGTTTCAGCAGGCTTTCTCTGGCACTCCGTATGAGAGGAAGGTTGGAGCTAGTAAGTTGTAGGACCTGTGAGCTGGGGGCGGAGCTACAGTGCTGGCCGGTAAACAAGCGCTATGCATGCTGGGAGTTGTAGGTAACAGTCTGTTAATGCGTTTACTGTTTAATAATTTGCAAGCTCCTGTCAGTTTATAAAATTGTTTGTGAGGGTCCAATGGACATTTGTATCATATTTAGAGATGAGTGAGCGTACTCGCTAAGGCAAATTACTCAAGCAAGTATTGCCAATTTCGAGTACATGCCCGCTCGTCTCAAAATATTCAGGGGCCGATAGGGGGAGAGCGGGGAGGAACGGGGGGGGGGGGAGATCTCTCTCTCCTAACCCCATGCTCACTCCCACAACTCACCGCTCACCCCTGGCGACCCCCGAATCTTTTGAGACAAGCAGGCATTTACTCGAAAATGGCAATACTCGCTCGACTAATTTGCCTTAGCGAGTATGCTCGCTCATCTCTAATCATAATGCATGTTGCTGCTTGCAGGGTGGCATAAAAAGCTTAGCAGATCAACTGATAACTCTGAAGCCACTTACAGAATGGCTGCATGAAAAAATTTTAGGCTTGTATACTGTTTTCACCAGAATCTAAATTTGCTATTTGGAACAGGAACTTGAAGATTATACAACACAAATCAAAGAAGATGGTCCATTAAATAGCTGCACAATGGTAAAGCCTGGACCCAGTGCTGCAAAGGCAAGTCCACTGTATTTTGCTATTGCTAGCATAGGTGCAGAAGGTGGCTCTAATCTATTCGTTTGTGCAGCAGTTGATATTCACTTCGAATGTATCATAGTAACATGCTAATGCATCTACTGTATAGCAAACGATTTACATAATAACTAACTAGACCCATATTATGCTTATATTCATAGCGTCAACAATAGTTCTTGATTACATTGCAAGATGATCGGCCAAATAATAGTAAATAATATTAACCACCCTGCAATTCTTCCATGATGTAACCAACATGGGAGAACTACCGATGGACGGCCATAGCCTAAAATTACTTAATTTTGTCTACATATCAAACCGGCATTGAGAAAATATTAAATATATTTTAATACAATGTTTTTTCACAAAAAAGTTAACAGAAAACATTTCTGTATTTTTGCGACATTTAATGCACTACTAGCTGAGATACCCGTTTTCGCCCGAGTTAATTTGGTACTGATGTTTATCTGGTGTTCACACAGAAAATCTTATGAAGTCGTGGTAACTTTTAGAGATACCGGAAAAACATATGTTCACCATTTTGCATAGTTCTCTGCATTGCCCAGTAAACACCACGGGGAGGTAACCATGCGATGCTTCCTTTATGTAAAATGACATCAGGAAGTGAGAGAATTAGATTCCGTACGTAAAATTTGGACGCTAATTCTTTTGCGCATAGAATTGAATAATCGAGTTGGGACCCATTAACTTTTCCTATTTATGAAATAATCAATGCGCGTGCCAAATTTTAAGTTTCTATGACATTGGGAAGTGAGAGATTTAGATTCTGTACGCAAAATTTCGACGACAATTCTTTTGCGCTAGAATTGAATAGTCGAGTTGGGACCCAATTACTTTTCCTATTTTGGAGATAATCTATGCTTATGGCAAATTTCATGTTTCTACGACATCGGGAAGTTGGAGAACTTTTGGCGAGTCAGTCAGTCAGTGAGTCAGTCAGTGAATGAGTCAGTGAGGGCTTTCGTCTTTATATATATATATATATATATAGACTAGCTGATATACCCGGCTTCGCCCGAGTTAATTTGGTACTGGTGTTTATCTGGTGTTCACACGGAAAATCTAATGAAGTCGTGGTTACTTTAGAGATACTGAGGAAAAACATATGTTCACCATTTTGTATAGTTCTCTGCGTTACCCAGGAAACACCACGTGGAGGCAACCATGCGACGTTTCCTTTATATAAAATGACATCCGGAAGTGAGAGAATTAGATTACGTACATAAAATTTGGACACTAATTCTTTTGCGCTTAGAATTGAATAATCGAGTTTGGACCCATTAAATTTTCATATTTATGACACAATCAATGCTCGTGCCAAATTTTATGTTTCTATGACATTGGGAAGTGAGAGATTTAGATTATGTACGTAAAATTTGGACGCTAATTCTTTTGCGCATAGAATTGAATAATGGAGTTGGGACCCATTAGCTTTTCCTGTTTATAACATAATCAATGCTCGTGCCAAATTTCCCGTTTCTATGACACCGGAAAGTGAGAAAATTACATTCCGCACGTAAAATTTGGACACTAATTCTTTTGCGCATAGAATTGAATAATCGAGTTGGGACCCATTAGCTTTTCCTATTTATGACAGAAACGGAAAATTTGGCACGAGCATTGATTATGTCATAAATAGTAAAAGCTAATTGGTCCCAACTCCATTATTCAATTCTATGCACAAAAGAATTAGCGTCCAAATTTTACGTACTGAATCTATTTTTCTCACATTAATCACTAATTCTTCTAAATGTACAAAGTAGGCACCAGTGGAAGGAATCCTTATTCTGCACCAGTTCCCCTTCGCCTCCAGTTTACAACGCATGTCTGTGATTACCCGGGTTATTGGAGAGAGTAACATGACACTGTTCATGAAGGGGGCACCTGAAATGGTTGTTCGCTTTTGCAAACCAGAAACAGGTAACTATAAAACTAATAAAGCAGGGCTAGAATCATGAAAATTCTGTATATACTGTGCACCTATTCTGTTGAACTTTAATATATGGGGGCTTATTTACTAATTCTGTCTAAGGGAGCCTTCATACTGACGAGAAAATCTAGCGAGATTTGTGTGTTGCTAGACCCACATATCTTGCACAAATATAAACCCCATTTTTTTAATGGGTTCATTCACATTAGCGATGTTTTCCTGAAAAAAATCGCAGCATGTCTTTTTTTTTTTGCAATATTGTCCACTGTTTTCATTTGAGGCGATAGCAGCAGCATCAGCCCTATTGAAAGCACATGATAACACCTTGCATTCATGTGGCTTTTTATATGGTGGCAAGCGCAATATCAGGTCATGAATCATAGCCCGATATCGCCCTATCCAGTATGAAGAAGCCCTTAAAGTTAAACTTTGCAAAATTAGACTAAGGGGGACTACCCACTAGCGTTTTTTTTCTGCTGTGAATTTGCTCCTATTTTTTCTTCCAATTCTCAATCGGACTTCCTAATATTAAAACCATGACGCAACGCGACGCATCGCGATGCAACGCAACTTTGCGTTTTTAACATTAGAAAGTCCCATTGACAATTGGAAGAAAAAATAGGAGCAAATTCGCAGCAGAAAAAAAACACTAGTGGGTAGTCACACATGCAGCGCCTTTCCTTTCTTCCAAAAGCTGGCCAGCTTCCAGAGATGGAACTGTTCAGCCACCGGGATTTTCCCTACCTGTTTCCCAAATGGAGCAGCAAATCGGAAACCCTACAGCCGGTGTGAAAGCACCTTAAAATGCTCTAGATTTATCATAGCCTTCCTCTGGATCAACAAGGAAGTTGAACAGGCTGAACTAGATGGCCATTGTCTTCATTCGGCCTTACATACTATGTTACTATAGTACCTCTGCTGAATGATAAATCGATCAAATTTTAATAGCTCTAACACGTGCGTATGCTAACGTGTACTATACTCACAGGGTTTAGTGTGCTTCAATTGTGCCTCTCACCCGCAATGCGAGAAATGCGTGCGCAAAAGAGATCGCTTCATGCATCTTGGCGCTTGTAATTATACACATACACGCCAAGATAGTACATGGGGATTGTCACCATGCAGCAAGCACGCAAGAAAGAATGGTGACATTTCTTATTTTCCCATTGTTCCCCAGCAAAAAAATAATAAAAGTTATTCAATACACTTTACGCACCCAAGATTATTTTTTATAAAAACTAGAACCTATCCCTCAACACCCTGGTCTTCTACATAATCTACTTGTTCATACTAGTGAATATGGCAAGTCACAGGGACGCAGAATCTGGGGTTTTGGTTCGCAGAGCTCTATGAGCCCTTTCAATTTCATTGTGGGAGTACATAGGAATACCCAGGAGCACATGGAAGATACCCATTAAAGTGGAAAAGTGGTCAGGGAGACCCCTAACTTGAATATTGTTGTTAGCAGCCAGAATTGGGGAGGAGGGAGAGGGCAGCTGCAAAAGGTCTAACTGTAATAGCTGCTACTTGTTTGGGGATGTAGTGGTCGATTGGCGATGATGCTATGAATGTCTACTAAAGAGGAGTTTGATTTAGAGGAAATGTCCTTTGCAGATGAAAACTTTGCTATCGAAAAGGCGGCCTTCATCTCATGTGAGGGTTTACTCAAAGATTTCTTTGTAATGTCTTCTTCCCTCCAGAGTGAAGTAAGTGATCCTTTTGAAAGGGGTTGTGGATTTGTTGGGGGAGGCTGTAAGGTTGAAATTCCACATTTGGGAACTCTGAAATGGTGTCTGTCCTTAAATGCTGAAGGGAGGGGGACTATCAGTCTACTGCAGGAAGCTGGGCCTGTTTACCTGCCGAGGCCTGCTATTTAGAGCTAGAGGCAACTTCATCTAAGCAGTTTACAGAAGAGGCTCCTCTATGCAAATCTGCCATTACTTCTCTTTCAGCATGTGAATAGTGGGATGGAGAGCAAGTGCTGAGGAACTAGAGCGGCATCCATTTCTTTCAGGCAGAATGGATGTCCGGGCTAGGAGCACAGATGGCACCGACTCCCTGTGCCAGGAATCACCAGGTAACAGGTTTTCAGTGTTAGAATGGTCTTGGAATAGTGCCAAAATTGGCTGAGGAGCTGTTAGGTGCCTCTGTAAGCTCCTGGGATGCTTTTTCTGGTGCAGTTGATCCCTCCGTTTGGCTGAGGCCTCACACTAAGGACTTCCTTTCTCCAGCACACCAAGCCATACCCCTTGGGCAGCTTTTTTTGTCTGTATTTGGAATGAATATTTATGGTTGAATCACACAAAGTAAAATAATGTATGTAAAGTCTGTCAAGGGTTTTAAGAAATCTAAAAAAATGTAGGTTCCTTCCTAAAGTCATTGAACTGCTGTCAACCAGTAGAGTATTTTACTACAGTCTTCATGGCTACAAATAATTTTGATGTTGAATATTTTTTTTCATTTCCTAAAAGTCCCAAACAGCTTCTGCAAAGAACTTGATTACTACACAGTACAAGGCTTCCGAGTAATTGGGCTAGCATATCGGTCACTGCAAGAAAAAGGTCTACCAAAGTTTTCTGACATTGACAGGTAACAACAATTGTTGAATTTAGATATCTTTTTAGTTATTTACAAGCTAAAATGAATTTAGATCTCTTTGGGGCAACTAGGAATTAATCTATTTTGATATATGGTATTTCCTGACAAACTAAGTAATAAGAAAAATTACTTTGTAAGGCTGGATAACCTTATACAAAGTGTTAAAATTAGTACTAGTATTACCATGTGTTCTTCTCACCTCTTTCTGATGCTCCTTTGTGGCATATATGTAGCAGTTACATAATTGTTATTTTCATCCTTGGTGGTTTGGGGCACTCTCACACAACCCACTTTTTACAGCGTTTACCATGGCGTTTCAAGCACCATGCTAAATGCTGTAAAATGCTCTCATTGATTTGAATGGAGCCTTGCAGACTAGCATTTGGATTTTCTAGCATTGTCTGCTCTACTTTCGTGCATTTTAGCACTTTTTAATGCAGCCCATCACTCATAACAGTGATAGGCTGCATTCAAATGCTGTAGAATGCATTTGAAAATGTTGTGCAAAATCTGTTTCAAACACTTTATTTTTGTGAATGCATGCGTGAGAGTAGCCTTATTTGTAGTGAAAAATTAACTCTATGCGTGTTATAATGGAAATCATCCATTAATCATTAACCCCTTAGTGACGGCCCCATTGCCTTTTTACGTCCTCACTAAGTGGGCTTTAATCCTAGAGGATGTATAAACATACATTCTCTTTGGATTAATGCCCTCTTAGCTTAGGATGTGACAGCTCCATGCTGTCGGTGCCCGCAGGTAGCTGACAAGATGGAGCTGTCATCCTGTGCAGCAGGCAGTCCCCTCCGGCAATGCGATCGGCGCTATCCAATGGATAGCGCTGATCACAATAAAGTGAAAAAAAGTTTTTAAATAGTTACATATTCAGCTGCCCTGATGGATCAGATCCATCAGGGCAGCTAAAAGTACTCACCCACCTTGTTGGAGGTGTCCCGCGGTGCACTGGTCCTCCGGGACCCGTCGTTGCTCTTCTGCGCATGCGCACCACAGGTATGCCCTCACGCGCATGCGCAGAAGGCCGGCAGCCCCGGCACATTCAAAATCTCCTGGCTCCCGGCTCCTGAACGTAGCCGGGAACCAGGAGATGTCACTGGGGACCGCGGTGACCGGTCTCCGGGCCCGCGATCGGCGCTATCCAGTGGATAGCGGCAATCGCGAAAAAGTAAAAAAAAGTTAAAGTGCAAGTTGCACCTCCCCTCATGGATCCAATCCATGAGGGGAGGTGAAAATACTCACCTTGGGTCCTCCACGATGTCCTGGTCTTCCGGGACCCAAGGTCCCCCTCTGCGCATGCACGCCCGATGTCAATCATCGGGCACGTGCACAGAGGGTCTCGAGCCCCGGAAAAATTCAAAATCCCTCTGCTCCTGGCTGCCATGTGTAGCCAGGAGCAGAGGGATGTCACTGGAGAGATGATCCCTGTTATCCCATGGTTAACAGTGATCATTTAAAGTAAAAAAAAAAAGAGTGTAAAAAAAGTTTTAAAGAAAGTTAAAAAAGCTTACATTTCACCTCCCACCACAGATCATATCCATGAGGGAGGATGAAAAGACATACCTAAGGCTCCTGGATTTATCCGCGGACCTCACCCCAGCTTCTGCGCACGCGGCCGTCGCCAAAGTGGCAGACGCATGTGCAAAAGCCATGGATTGCCAGAGTAATTTAAAATCTCCCTGCTCCTGGCTACAAAAACAGAGCCTGGAGAATCCACGGGGGTGGGGGGTACATTGAGCAGTTCCTGATCACATGTTCGCCGTTATCCAATGGATAATGGCGATCACGTAAAAGTAAAAAAAGGTGAAGCTTCATCTCTCCTCACCGATGCGATCGGTGGGAGTTGATGAAACTTTTTACAGGTGGCCTCCGTACTTGCACCCTGACGCGATCTTCCTCCCTGAAATTTCCAAGATTCTGCATATGCGACCACCGGCAAAACCCATGCACAGGTGGGGAGCCCAGGAAATTTCAAATCTCCTTGCTCCCAGCGACCAATGGTCGCCAAGAGCCTGGAGCAGTGACCTTGTTGAGCGGTCGCCGGTGATAAAAAAGGTAGCGATCTACCTTAGGCCAGTCTCACATGACCGGATAGGAATTAAGGATTCCGTGTGTGTCTGATCGGCGGTAAAACGCAGATCAATCGCATTGGATTACACAATTCTACTCACATTAGTGAATCGGAATTGCGTAATCCACTCGCAGAAAAGAGAGCGCAGCAGGTTCTATTTTAATGCGGATATACGCAAAATAGAGCACATTGTGCTCCATGGTCATGGATATACCCGCAGCACATACGCTGCAGGTACCTGTGTCATCGCTAAGCGACGGTGCTGGAAATACAAAGAAAAAAAAAAAGTGTACTGCGCATGACTGCCTGTGTGAGTAGGCAGTTATGTGCAGTACATTACGCGGCCGTATGCAGGGTTACAACCAGGCTCACAGTTGGGATCCGTGGATTCCACATATGGCCGTGTGAGCTCAGCATTATTCAGATCGCTACCTGTAATACATAATTTACAAGAAGCCCTGGGAACGCTCGCCTTCATGCAGTTCCCGGAGCAGCTTGTTGAGCGCCTTCTGTGTGTGACCACCGCACCTAGGCAAGCTTGCGAAGACTCACAGAGCGCCACTTTTTACACCCCATCCCTGCCGCTGAGGTCACGAAATACCCCCCAAAAAGCATGAGAGGAGGGGGTTTTATTGCCCCATGTACCCATCCCAACCAGCCTTCATAATTACCCCTGTCTTCGGAAATGCCACACAGTTCACATTACTTAGATTACTTTTATCTAAGATCTGGGGAACGCCAAAAAAGGACGCAGAGGGGGGGGGGAGGAATTTTTTTTTAACGTGTCAATTTTTATTCCGTACAAGTGAGCAATGAGGCCTGGAATTTATTCAGTTGTGCCCTGAAATCCAACAGGTGTTCCCTCCATTACAGGCCTTGCCATCTGTCCTATAAGTAGATTAGGGCCACAACAGGAATGTTTCTGAACACGGGACAAATGGGGGGATCCATTTTGGGGTGAATGTCTTCATTTCTATGTACACCGTACAAAAAAAAAATTTTTAAATTGACAAAATTACCAAAAAAATGAAAATCGTAATTTTTTTCCTTCTGCTTTGCTTAGATTCATTCAAATACTGTGGGGTCAAAATACGCAGTACACCCCTAGATGAATTTGTTAAGGGGTCTAGTTTTTAAAATAGGGTCATTTGTGGGGGTTCTTTATCGTTTTGGACGCTCAATGGCTCTACAAGTGGGCAATGGGGCCTGGAATTTATTCCGTTGTACCCTGAAATCCAACGGTGCTCCTTCTGTTATAGGCCTAGCCATGTGTCCTTTAAGTAGATTAGGGCCACAAGAGGTATGGTTCTGAACACGGGACAAACAGGGGTATCCATTTTGGGGTGAACGTCTTCATTTATATGTGTGTGCTATACAAAAAAAGCTGTTTTTAAAATGACAGAATTGCCAAATAACGAAAATCACAATTTTTCCTTTTGCTTTGCTTGAATTAATTCAAAAACTGTGGCGTCAAAATGGGCAATACACCCCTAGATAAATTTGTTAAGGGGTCTAGTTTTCAAAATGGGGTCACGTGTGGGGGTTCTCTATGGTTTTGGATGCTCAAGAGCTCTACAAGTGTGCTATGGGGCATAAAGGGCCCTCAAGCAAAATTTATGTTCTGAAAGACACTGACTACCTCTTTCGTTTTGGGCCCTGTTGTGTATCCAGACATAAGATTAGGGCCACAATGGGTATATTTCTGAACACGGGAGAAACAGGGGTATCCATTTTGGGGTGTCAATCCTCATTTTTATGTGCACTATGGGGGAAGGGGGCGGCGGGGGAGAGAGATCTCTCTCACTCTCCCCTCCGCTCCTTCCCGCTCCCCTCCCCCTTTCCGAGCCTGCTTGGACGAGAATGCAGTTACACCAGAAGAGCGATGCTCGCTTGAGTAACTGCCTTATCCGAGCGCGCTCGTCCATCTCTAATAATGACTCTAAAGAAAACAGCGTCACTGCTTCATTAATGAAAGCCTTTTTATATTAAAAGGGAAGTAGTGGAGATTGACCTCATGTTTTTGGGCTTATTGGTCCTGGAAAATCGACTTAAACCAGAAACCAATTCAGCACTACAGGAACTCATAGAAGCCAATATCAGGGTTGTAATGGTAACAGGTATGTTTTGCTACTTGTCTTTTATTTATTATTCATTTAAAAAACTAGATTTTAAGAAAAATTCCCTACCTCTGTGCTATTAAATCCTCATGCATGTTATCCAGTGTGAAGCCTTTCCCTTTACACCACAGCTATCTGTGCTGTGGATCAATTCTTCTTCCTAAGGCTGCTCTCAGACAGGCACTTTTTACTGTGATTACTGTGTCGTTTTGATGTCAATGAAGCCTTGCAGACATGCGTTCAAAAGTGCCATCCAGTGCCATGATTTTCGAGTGTCTGCTGTGTTTTTAGCCGTTTAGTGCACCTCATGACCCTTCACAATAATGGAGTTCGCTGAAGGATGCTGTTGGCCACAGAAGTCTGCAGCCAAAAACAAAAGTAAAATTGCATTGCTTTGCCGTGTCCATGTGTGAAAGTGGCCTACGTCCCAAACAGGAGGTAACGATCATTGTCTGCCTTGTTGCATATACAGGGGGACTGCAAACTGGTCCTGATCACTGTATTTATAAGTCTGTTAGCTCTCATTGCACTCTATATAATCTAGATAATCTTTCAAATGACTGAAAGATTTAAAGATTTTGGAATCTATTTGCATAAAGTGGTAATGGCCATTAACACTTTATCATCTTAAATTGCATGTAAAGGGGCCTCGAGGAGCTATTTCCAGAGCCCAGTGTGTAATTAATTACCTGCCCAGCTGTGCGCATAGCATGCGGCTGATGGCAGATTACAATATCATCTGCTGACTCCCATGGAGATAACGGCGTGTGGTCTATTGAGACATAAATGTGTTTGCTTTACCTCTCAGTAGATGAAAAATGGATTTTAAGTTTACCTTAAAATCATCGTTCAAACAAAGTGCACAATTTATATGTAACGTTCGGTCATTTTCAGTTGTTTGAACAAATTTTGAGCGATAATCGTTATGTATAAATAGGTCTTTCTGTATGCAGCAATCAGGAGCTCTAACCCTACATAGATGAAAGTCAGGTAATTGCATTAAGCCACAATGTGATGGCAGTGCATGAACACACAACGGAAGGGCTATTTTACCCTTTATTGCAGCCTTAAACTTTATTCCTACAAGCGTATATTGGCTGCCGTTTTTCTAGGCGGCCGATATACGCTACCACCAATGCATTGGATTCCAAAGCATCAGATCACAAATATGCGTATTCCTGCAGCATGAAAGTGCCGTCCGGCCAATATAGCGGCATGCACTTTTATGACGGGCAGGAAACATAGTCCTGGAACTATCTTTCCCGTCCGGAATACGGCCCTTACCATAGACTCCTATAGGAGCCAATGACAGCTGGCGGAGAAGGTAGGGGGTAGGGAGTTTAGCAGCATAACTGCTAAACTCCCTCCCCTTTCTCTCCTCCTCTCTGCCCATTGCTGGCTGTTTGCAATGGAGGGAGGCAAGGCTAGTTGCTAAGCTCCCACCCTGCCCCACCCTCTCCCTTTGCTGGCTGCTGACAATGGGCAGGGAGGGGGAGCTCCTGCCTCGTCCCGCCTCCTCCCATTGCAGAGAGCCGGTGAGGGGGAGGGAAGGGAAGACACCTTAGCAGAGCTAAACTGTTTCCCCCCACCCAATGTCAGTGCAGGCTTGATGTATACGTCCCTGGTTTGGGTCGCCTGAACGGGCGCACAAACGTTAGATTTGTGCGCCCATTTAGGTTTTTTAACAGCACCGATGGGCGCATGTAAAAACGCTTACAGCTGTGTGAATAAGCCCTTATCCGTATCATTGAGCTATTATATACAAATTACTACAAGTATACATAGAGGTAAATAATCACCCCTCTTGTTATAACAACATAAACACATACCTCAGCATTTATGCACATTTAATATCTGCTAACATTGAACAACTGTTTGTACTAATCACATAAAAGTGCAAGGTTCTTAGCATATATTTTGATCAAAACATGTGGGCCCATGATCCATGTCCAGGCAAAACTTATTTGATGGCTTTCTAGCTCTAAGAACACTTTTCTTTAGGCAAAAAAGCCTCAAAATGAATGCTGGAAAGCTGGCTATATACACTCACTGAATTACCTTGGACAGATGGATGAAAAGAGTGCGAGACAAAAGTGAGGACAGTCACTTCATCTTATACTGCCTCTCATGCCTTATTGTTTTTCTAGGCGATAACCTTCAGACAGCTGTCACTGTTGGTAAAAAATCAGGGATGATTCCTTCTAACACTAGCATAATTATGTTGGAAGCCTGTGAACCTGAGAAAGATGTACCTGCTTCAGTTACTTGGAAATCTTTCACTGAAAGTCAAACAAATGGAAACTACTCAGAGGCTAAAGTATGTAATATTTTTTAAAATCTATACAGTACTGTGCACAAGTTTTTGGCAGGTGTGGAAAAAATGCTGCCGAGTAAGAATGCTTTTCCAAATAGAAGTGTTGATAATTTATTTTTGTCAATTAACAAATGCAAAATGAATTCACAAAAGAGAAATCTAAATCAAATTAATATATAGCCTGCCTCTGCCATCAAAACAGCATCAATTTTTTTAGATACATTTATACAAAGTCAGGTGTATGATTAACTAATTATACCAACATGTGATAATAATCATTTTAATATGTAGTTTGAAACACAGTTATTAACTGAAATGGAAATGGCTGTATAGGAGGCTTAAAACTGGGAAACAGTCAAACTGTGCTACAAAGGTGAGATTGTGGAAGACCGTTTCATGACACAGATCATACATCATGGCAAGACTGAGCACAGCAACAAGGCACAGGATAGTTATACTGCATCAGCAAGTTCTCTCCTAGGCAGAGATGGCAAAGCAGACTGGAGTTTCAAGATGTACTGTTCAAACCCTATTGAAGAAGCACTATATTCTGTGTAAAGAAGAACAAGCAGTCCTGAAAGTAAAGATATGACCCCCACAGAGCCCCAATCTCAACATCATCCAGTCTGTCTGGGATTACACGAAGAGACCGAAGGATTTGAGCAAGCCAATACCCACAGAAGATCTGTGGTTAGTTCTCCAAGATGTTTGGAACAACCTTCCAGCTGAGATCCTTCAAGAACTGTATGTGTACCTAGAAGAATTGATGCTGTTTTAAAGGCAAAGCATGGTCACAGCAATTATTGATTTGATTTTAGATTTCTCTTTTGTTAATTCTCATTGCATTTTGTTGAGTGACAAAAATAAACTATTAATACTTCTGTTTTTGAAAGCATTCATTTTTTCCATGCCTGCCTAAAACCTTTGCACAGAACAATATACTATATTCTTGAAAAATAGTAGTTCCAAAGGAAATGTTAATTAGAATTCGTTGGAGAAGAAGACCTTGTTAATGATCTCTCATACTTTTCATTATTGCACTTGAATGTCAGTCCAGTGATCAAGAAAATATGGCCATTACCAGATTCTGCAGTTGTCAGAATTTCACTGTAATAATATAATTAAATGCATTAGAACACAATATGTACTTATCCTATAAAGATTGGAATACTAAGCAGAATGACCAAAACTGCTGGCATGTACCACCTGAAACAAATAAAAAAATAAATTAAAAAAAAATAATAATAATATATATATATATGTGTGTGTGTGTTGGGTGTTGGGTGTTGGGTGTTGGGTGTTAAATGACCAAACTATTATCCCAAAGCACATGCCTACAGAAATCTCATTAGAAGTCATTTGAATTCCTAGCTAAATACCTGCTAGGATGCATGAATACTAGATCTTCCAGGCATCTGATGTAGAGTAACCAGTCAACTCATACATAACAGCTCTGTTGCTCCATCATTTAAAAAAGTGCGTTCTGTATTTGCAAAAATGTCTTGCAGAAGTTTTTTAATCAAGACAACACCAGCTGAATGCAGAAAAGCCACACATTAAATTTAGCTACTAGCAGTATTAACTTAGAATGAGGCTCCAACACCAAGCAGTGATGCAAAATAAAGCGTATTACAATTTACTCTTTGTATGTTAGCAACACAAATGTATTAAACATGTAAATAACTGCATATTCATAATCTACTTTTTCTTTTTTTTTTTCTTTTGAAGTCACAAATTAATACTGGTGAAGGATGGATCAATATCCCCACAACTTTGGGAAACTTTCATTTTGCAATGACTGGAAAGTCCTATGAAGTTTTAAGTCAATATTTTTCCAATTTGCTACCTAAAGTAAGTGTGAAATTATAGTTTTATGACAACATTTACTTGAATATTGCACCATTCTTTTGATGAATAGAAGATAAACTACTTAGCAAAAAGTTCAGAAGATGCGACTCTTCATGAAGTAGAGCAATGTACTATTAACTTCTAATGAATTGATCAAATCTAGTTGGAAAAGGCGGAGGAGGTATCTGAGATAATCTTGACTACAGTTTAACTAGAAGTGAGTCTTTCTCCTAACATGTACTGTAGTTTTTTTTTTTTCTTTTTATTGTCTCATACCACTTTTATTTTGAACTAGCATACCCGTCGCGCGTTGCTGCGAAGACAGACATACATACATACTTCGTTTTTATATATCTAGATGACGGCAGCAGCGACCACTGAGGTTTTGTAGGCCGCTGCTTCCCCCTTGCAGGCTGAATAAAATAGCCGTTGTGTGGAACATCCAATTTATCCGGCTGCTGTGGCTTCTTGGGAAGATAGCCTAGTACATGTTTGCCCACTTCCAACTCCAATGGAGACTGACTGTAAATGGCTGGCGTGCTCTAGTATTTATGGTTTCAAGCTGTACGTGTCATTGCATACAGTCTATCTATCTATCTATCTATCTATCTATCTATCTATCTATCTATCTATCTATCTATCTATCTATCTATCAGGGTTATTGCATACAGTCTATCTATCTATCTATGACATCAGGAAATGAGAGAATTAGATTTTGTAGGCCGCTGCTTCCCCCTTGCGGGCTGAATAAAATAGCCGTTGGGTGGAACATACAATTTATCCGGCTGCTGTGGCTTCTTAGGAAGATATCCTAGTACTTGTTTACCCACTTCCAACTCCAATGGTAATTGGCTGGCGTGCTCTAGTGGTTCCAAGCTGTACGTGTCATAATAGAGCCTTAATGACATCACAATGCAGCTTTATAGAACATGTTGGACGCTAATTCTTTTGCGCATAGAATTGAATAATCGAGTTGGGACCCATTAGCGTTTCCTATTTATGACATATTCAATGCCCATGCCAAATTTCAAGTTTCTATGTGAGAAAATTACATTCCGTACGTAAAATTTGGAGGCTAATTCTTTTGCGCATAGAATCTCGAATAATCGAGTTGGGACCCATTAGCGTTTCCTATTTATGACATATTCAATGCTCGTGCCAAATTTCAAGTTTCTATGTGAGAAAATTACATTCCGTACGTAAAATTTGGACGCCAATTCTTTTGCACCTAGAATTGAATAATCGAGTTGGGACTGATTAGCTTTTCCTATTTATGACATATTCAATGCTCGTGCCAAATTTCAAGTTTCTATTACATCGCGAAGCGAGAAAATTCGGTTCCGTACGTAAAATTTGGACGCTAATTCTTTTGCGCATAGAATTAGTATATGAGGAGGAGGTCGTCTTGTGTAATATATTAGTATATGAGGAGGCGGTGCGGTCGTCTGTGTAATATATTAGTATATGAGGAGGAGGTCGTCTGTTTAATATATTAATATATGAGCAGGAGGTCTCACAATGCAGCTTTATAGAACACTAGCGTACCCGTCGCGCGTTGCTGCGAAGACAGACATACATACATACATTCGTTTTTATATATCTAGATGACGGCAGCAGCGACCACTGAGGTTTTGTAGGCCGCTGCTTCCCCCTTGCAGGCTGAATAAAATAGCCGTTGGGTGGAACATCCAATTTATCCGGCTGCTGTGGCTTCTTGGGAAGATAGCCTAGTACATGTTTGCCCACTTCCAACTCCAATGGAGACTGACTGTAAATGGCTGGCGTGCTCTAGTATTTATGGTTTCAAGCTGTACGTGTCATTGCATACAGTCTATCTATCTATCTATCTATCTATCTATCTATCTAGGTTATTGCATACAGTCTATCTATCTATCTATCTATGACATCCGGAAATGAGAGAATTAGATTCCGTACATAAAATTTGAACGCTAATTCTTTGGCGCTTTGAATTGAATAATCGAGTTGGGACCCATTAACTTTTCCTATTTATGACATAATCAATGCTCGTGCCAAATTTCAAGTTTCTATGACATTGGGAAGTGAGAGAATTAAATTCCGTACATAAAATTTGGACGCTAATTCTTTTGCGCTTAGAATTGAATAATCGAGTTGGGATGAGACATAAGGCTTTGCCCATAAGCATTCCCCAACCTCCAAGAACTGAACCTACCTACCTGAATGAGATTTTGTAGGCCGCTGCTTCCCCCTTGCGGGCTGAATAAAATAGCCGTTGGGTGGAACATACAATTTATCCGGCTGCTGTGGCTTCTTAGGAAGATATCCTAGTACTTGTTTACCCACTTCCAACTCCAATGGTAATTGGCTGGCGTGCTCTAGTGGTTCCAAGCTGTACGTGTCATAATACAGCCTTAATGACATCACAATGCAGCTTTATAGAACATGTTGGGGCATGTTCAAGGGCGTCCGATGTTGATGACATCAGTGATGACATCACAATAGCAGGTGGCTTACTTACTCGATCTACGTGGGGGGGGGGGGCGTAACTTTCGACGACGCTCGCGCGCCATTTATCGTAGGATATTTGTACTATGCCTATAATCTTCCCAGGAGTGTACTTAACAACTTCCCAAAGTTTCATGGCGATCGGATGAATGGTGTAGTAGCGCATAAAGGACAAACAGACACGCACGCACGCACGCACGCACGCAGACACGCACGCAGACAGACATACATTCAATTTTATATATATAGATGTTGGGGCATGTTCAAGGGCGTCCGATGTTGATGACATCAGTGATGACATCACAATAGCAGGTGGCTTACTTATTCGATCTACGTGGGGGGGGGGGGGCGTAACTTTCGACGCTCGCGCGCGCGCCATTTATCGTAGGATATTTGTACTATGCCTATAATCTTCCCAGGAGTGTACTCAACAACTTCCCAAAGTTTCATGGCGATCGGATGAATGGTGTAGTAGCGCATAAAGGACAAACACGCACGCACGCACGCACGCAGACAGACATACATTCAATTTTATATATATAGACTAGCATACCCGTCGCGCGTTGCTGCGAAGACAGACATACATACATACTTCGTTTTTATATATCTAGATGACGGCAGCAGCGACCACTGAGGTTTTGTAGGCCGCTGCTTCCCCCTTGCAGGCTGAATAAAATAGCCGTTGTGTGGAACATCCAATTTATCCGGCTGCTGTGGCTTCTTGGGAAGATAGCCTAGTACATGTTTGCCCACTTCCAACTCCAATGGAGACTGACTGTAAATGGCTGGCGTGCTCTAGTATTTATGGTTTCAAGCTGTACGTGTCATTGCATACAGTCTATCTATCTATCTATCTATCTATCTATCTATCTATCTATCTATCTATCTATCAGGGTTATTGCATACAGTCTATCTATCTATCTATGACATCAGGAAATGAGAGAATTAGATTTTGTAGGCCGCTGCTTCCCCCTTGCGGGCTGAATAAAATAGCCGTTGGGTGGAACATACAATTTATCCGGCTGCTGTGGCTTCTTAGGAAGATATCCTAGTACTTGTTTACCCACTTCCAACTCCAATGGTAATTGGCTGGCGTGCTCTAGTGGTTCCAAGCTGTACGTGTCATAATAGAGCCTTAATGACATCACAATGCAGCTTTATAGAACATGTTGGACGCTAATTCTTTTGCGCATAGAATTGAATAATCGAGTTGGGACCCATTAGCGTTTCCTATTTATGACATATTCAATGCCCATGCCAAATTTCAAGTTTCTATGTGAGAAAATTACATTCCGTACGTAAAATTTGGAGGCTAATTCTTTTGCGCATAGAATCTCGAATAATCGAGTTGGGACCCATTAGCGTTTCCTATTTATGACATATTCAATGCTCGTGCCAAATTTCAAGTTTCTATGTGAGAAAATTACATTCCGTACGTAAAATTTGGACGCCAATTCTTTTGCACCTAGAATTGAATAATCGAGTTGGGACTGATTAGCTTTTCCTATTTATGACATATTCAATGCTCGTGCCAAATTTCAAGTTTCTATTACATCGCGAAGCGAGAGAATTCGGTTCCGTACGTAAAATTTGGACGCTAATTCTTTTGCGCATAGAATTAGTATATGAGGAGGAGGTCGTCTTGTGTAATATATTAGTATATGAGGAGGCGGTGCGGTCGTCTGTGTAATATATTAGTATATGAGGAGGAGGTCGTCTGTTTAATATATTAATATATGAGCAGGAGGTCTCACAATGCAGCTTTATAGAACATGTTGGGGCATGTTCAAGGGCGTCCGATGTTGATGACATCAGTGATGACATCACAATAGCAGGTGGCTTACTTATTCGATCTACGTGGGGGGGGGGGCGTAACTTTCGACGCTCGCGCGCGCGCCATTTATCGTAGGATATTTGTACTATGCCTATAATCTTCCCAGGAGTGTACTCAACAACTTCCCAAAGTTTCATGGCGATCGGATGAATGGTGTAGTAGCGCATAAAGGACAAACACGCACGCACGCACGCACGCAGACAGACATACATTCAATTTTATATATATAGATAAAGAGAACTAGTTCACTCTACTGACATATCTGTCAATGGTTAGACATGTCAATTATTATACAGGTATTTAAATTCATACCTGTATAATTGACAGTTGGATGTCAGTGTCCCACTTATCAATTTCCAACTGTGTAAAGACATAACTATCATGTTTCCCAAAAACTAAGACGCTGTCTTATATTAATTTATGCCAAAAGAGGCACAGTTTTATTATTTTCGGGGGGTGTCTTATACTTACTAAGCGGCGTCTGGGTCCCTTGTGCTGGTTACCAGCGCTGTGGCAGGCTGCAGTGTAATCCTCAGCGTTGACAGAGAACTCTCTTCCTAGTAACATGGCTTTTAAAACCTCGTCTCCAGGAAGTGAGTGCTGTGATTGGATCACGAACGCTGTGGCTCAGCCAACCAGAGCCAGTGCTCGATGAACCAATCAGTCATTCAGTGATGTCATTCACTGAATGACTGTGAATGATCAAGCGCTGACTCTAATTGGCTGAGCCACGGTGCTCGTGATCCAATCACAGCACTCGCTTGCTGGAGGTGGGGTATTCAAAGCCCAGTTACCAGGAAGAGTGCTCTGTCAATGCTGAGGATTACACTGCAGCCTGCCGCAGCGCAAGACACCAGCACGAGGGACCCAGACACCGCCGGGTAGGTGAGTTTTGCTGTTTGGTTTTTTTTCATTGAGTTTAGCTTATATTTCAAGACCACCCCCCCACCCCCCTGCCCCCAAAAATCAGGTTAGGGTTGATTATTGGAGTAGGTCTTATTTTGGGGGAAACACTGTAGCTAACTAACAAGGTAGGAGGTTACACCCAGTTTTAAATGTATTCATACATTTCTAGGAAAGCAACTGCACAGTATTACAAAAAAGATGCTCCAGCACTGTGAGTTAATAGGAAATACAAGTGTATATACTAACAGAGACAGGTAAGGAGAGCTAGCAGATACCCTTTAAAAAGTGACCAGCCAAGGTCTGCCTCTTGTAAGACACCTAAGACTTTCCTGGATGCCGGCTAGAAGCCCTTACCATCCGCAGTCCATCATCCCCGCCATAGCCAACTGCGACCTCCAGCCTTCTTGTGAGAAGCTCTTGCTACCACAGAGTTGTAAAACTGGCACCTGCCAGTCGGAGAGGAAGAGCATGTGCGGCCTTAAAGAGGACTTGAAACTGTTGTACTGAAGACAATGGTCCTACTTGAAGTAGCTGCAGCTTACAGGTCCTCGTCTGCGCTACTCCTTACTGCTTTTGCGATGACTTACAGACAGACGAGTTGTTGGATCATACCCAGTGTTCCTAGAAGGACTCAGATCTCTTCCCTGCCACGGAAACTGGTGGCAGTACAGGACTCCCTCCAGCTGCTCCAGAATCCTCCTATACATCCTTTGCTGCCCTAAGAGGAGGCCTGTCTAAGTAGCACTGAAGCGCTTCAGAGATGAGAGGCAAATGCGGACCATCAAAAACACTCCAGCAACACCCTCACAGAAGACCTGCTTTGCTGCTACGTTGGCTGGAGACTATTAAGTAGAGGTTTGTACAGCAAATAGGGGTTAGCGATCTTAATGCCCATTTATACGCAACAATTATTGCTTAAAAGCCATTGTTTGAGCGAAAATCTTTGCGTGCAAAAATGTTTCCATCTTTCACTCTTCGTCTGAACGATGATTTTTAGCTGTGCATAAAATCTAGCATTTAGCAGGAGAGAAGATGACACAGACTTGCAGCAGCCCCTTGGCAGAACAATAGACCTGCTGTTCTCTGCATACACCTCCAGAGGCTCATTTACATGCAAATGACGGTGATGAGTTGCTAATGGATATTAGTGTCCATTAGCAGTTTATGCAAAACAATCACTCAAAACAATCACTCACAATCTGATTGATCCTCTACCAAGGAAACTCTACCATCACAACCATACACATAAGAATCCTATTCACATTTTTTTAGGTTCTTACAATGAGAATTGCCATTTTTTTCCTGCAGAAGAACTGCTCACACTATTCTTATGTTCACCTTATCACCAAGCTGCAATACTAAACTTTGGGTGCCATCTAGAGGTCGTTTATAAAATTTCAATCTCCATTTGTGGACCTCAGCTACAAGCCTCTGCAGTCTTTTCATACTTCCTTTTCCTTTACCTTCTGGTAACTGTGTACAACCTCTTAGACAGTGAGTGGTCAACCCAGTTGTTTCAAGAGACATCTAGTGCTTAACCCCTTAGTGACGAAGCCTGTTTGCGCCTTAGTGACGGAGCCAAATTTTGGAAATCTGACATGCGTCGTTCAACGTGGCATAACTCCGTAAAGGCTTTACATATCCCAGTGATTCTGACATTGTTTTTTCGCCACATGTTGTACTTCATTTAGATTGTAAAAAGAGACCGATATAATTTGTGTATATTTATTAAAAGTACCAATATTGGAAAAATTTTGAAAAAATTGTCATTTTTTCACATTTTCAACCGTAATATCTCAAATATGTCCAAACATGCTGTACAAATTTTTGATAAGATATGTATTTCCATCTGTTTACTTTATTCTGAATGCACACTTGAAAAACTTTTGTGTTTTTTTTTAACCATTTAGAGGACGTACAAATTTAACATTACTTTTCAGCATTTTGAGGAGCAATTTGTTTTCCTGCACCAAGGCAGGTTTGCAAAGGCTCATAAGTGTCAGAATAATAGATACACCCACAAATGACCCCATTTTAAAAACTACACTCCTTAGTGTATTCACTGAGGGGGGTCATGAGTATTTTGACCCCACCAGTTTTTTTCAGGAATTAGTTCAATTTAGGGGAGAAAAAATAAAATTTCATATTTTTGCAAATATGTCATTTTAAAGACATATTTTTTTGCCTATAGAGCCCATGAAAATGAGGATTTACACACCAAAATGGATACCCCCGTTTCTCCCGTGTTCAGAGACATACCCATTGTGGCCCTAATCTCATGTCTGGATGCATAACGGGAGCCAAAATGAAAGGAGTAGTCTTTGTCTTTCAGAACATAAATTTTGCTTGAAGGCGTTTTAGGCCCCATAGCACTTTTGTAGAGCTCTTGAGTGGCCAAAACCAAAGAGAACCCCCACAAGTTACCCCATTTTAAAAACTAGACCCCTTAACGAATTTATCTAGGGGTGTACTGACCATTTTGACCCCACAGTTTTTGAATGAATTCAAGCCAAGCAAAAGGAAAAAATTGTGATTTTTGTTTTTTTGTCAATTCTGTCATTTTAAAAACAGCTTTTTTTGTACAGCACACGCATGAATGAAGCCTTTCACCCCAAAATGGATACCCCTGTTTCTCCCGTGTTCAGAGACATACCCATTGTGGCCCTAATCTCATGTCTGGATGCACAATGGGGCCCAAAACGAAAGGAGTAGTTGGTGGCTTTCGGAACATAGATTTTCCCTGAAGGCGTTTTAGGCCCCATAGCACATTTGTAGAGCTCTTGAGCGGCCAAAATCAAAGAGAACCCCCACAAGTGACCCCATTTTGAAAACTAGACCCCTTAACGAATTTATCTAGGGGTGTACTGACCATTTTGTTCCCACAGTTTTTGAATGAATTGAAGCAAAGCAAAAGGAAAAAATTGTGATTTTCGTTTTTTTGGCAATTCTGTCGTTTTAAAAACTGCTTTTTTGGTACAGCACACACATGAATGAAGACTTGCACCCCAAAGTGGATACCCCTGTTTCTCCCGTGTTCAGAGACATACCCACTGTGGCCCTAATCTTTTGTATGGATGCACAACGGGGCCCAAAATGAAAGGAGTAGTCGGTGGCTTTCAGAACAGAAATTTAGCATGAAGGTGATTTAGGCCCCATTGCCCACTTGTAGAGCCCTTGAGTGGCCAAAACGACAGAGAACCCCCACAAATGATCCCATTTTGAAAACTAGACCCCCTAACGAATTTATCTAGGGGTGTACTGTGTATTTTTACCCTACAATTTTTGAATAAATCTAAGCAAAGCAGTAGGAAAAAAATTACAATTTTCATTTTTTTGGCAGTTGTATCAATTTAAAAACTGTTTTTTTTGTACAGCACACATAGGAAAGAAGACTTTCAACCCAAAATTGATACCCCTTTTTGTCCCGTGTGCAGAACCATACCCTTTGTGGCCCTAATCTACTTAAAGGACGCATGGCTAGGCCTATAATGGAAGGAGCACCCGTTGGATTTTAGGGTACAACGGAATAAATTCCAGGCCCCATTGCCCACTTGTAGAGCCATTGAGCGTCCAAAACGATAAAGAACCCCCACAAATGACCCCATTTTAAAAACTAGACCCCTTAACGAATTTATCTAGGAGTGTACTGCGTATTTTGACCCCACAGTATTTGAATAAATTTCAGCAAAGCAGAAGGAAAAAATTACGATTTTCATTTTTTTGGCAATTTTGTCAATTTAAAAACAGTTTTTTTTTTGTACAGTGTACATAGGAATGAAGATGTTCACCCCAAAATGGATACCCCCGTTTGTCCCGTGTTCAAAAACATACCCATTGTGGCCCTAATCTACTTACAGGAAACATGGCAAGGCCTGTAATGGAGGGAACACCCGTTGGATTGCAGGGCACAACTGAATACATTCCAGGCCCCATTGCTCATTTGTACGGAATAAAAATTGACTCCCTAAAAATCCCCCCCCCCCCCTCCACGCCCTTTTCGGCGTTCCCCAAATCTTAGATAACAGTAATAATGTGAACTGTGTAGTATTTCCAAAGACGGGTAATTATGGAGGCTGGTTGGGATGGGCACATAGGGCAATAAAATCTGGTATCCCCCCTCCTCTCATGCTATTTGGGGGTCATTTTTTGACCTCAGTGGCGGGGATGGGGTGTAAAAAGTGGTGTTCCGTGAGTCTCCGTAAGCTTGACGAGGTGCGGCGGTCTCACACAGAAGGCGCTCAACAAGGTGCTCCTGGAACTGCAGGAAGGCGAGCGTTCCCGGGGCTTCTTGTAAATTGCGTATTACAGGTAGCGGTCTGAATAACGCCGGACTTACGCAGCCGTAGGTGGATCCCGGCTGTGAGCCGGGCTGTGACCCTGCGTACGGCCGCGTAATGTACTGCGCATAACTGCGTACTTACACGGGCGGTCATGCGCAGTACATTTTATTTTTGTTGTTGTTTGTATTTCCCGCACCGTCGCTTAGCGATGACGCGGGTACCCGCAGCCCGTATACAACGTAGTTGCATATGGGCTGCGGGTATATCCGCGACCATGGAGCACAATGGGCTCTATGTTGCTGATATCCGCGGTAAAATAGAACCTGCTGCGTTCTCTTTTCTGCGAGTGGATTACACAATTCCAACCTGCTAATGTGAGCGGAATTGTGTAATCCAATGCGATTGATCTGCGTATTACCGCTAATCAAATGCATGCGGAATCCATAATTCCTATCCGGTCATGTGAGACCGGCCAAAGGTAGATCTCTACCTTTTTATCACGTGACCGGCGACCGCTCAACGAGGCCACCCGTCACTGCTCCAGGCCCTCGGCGACCGTTGGTCGCCGAGAGCAAGGAGATGTTGAGTTTCCTGGGCTCCCCGACTCCTGAGCATGTGTGCGGTGTTTTGCCGGCGGTCGCATGCGCAGAATACGGGAAAGTTCACGGAAGAAGATTGCGTCGGGGTGCAAATATGGAAGCCTCCGGTAAAAAGTTTTATCTCCTCTCACCGATCGCATCGGTGAGGGGAGATGAACCTTCCCCTTTTTTTAACTTTTACGTGATCGCCATTATTCTTTGGATAACGGCGAACACGTGATCAGGAACTGCTCACCTCGGCCCTCCGTGAAGTCTCCAGGCTCTCGGCTAAGTTTTGTAGCCAGGAGCAGGGAGATTTTAAAAAACCACGGCTTTTGCGCATGCGCCTGCCACATTGGCGAAGGGCGCGTGCGCAGAACCTGGGGTGAGGTCCGCGGATAAATCCGCAGGCCTTAGGTATGTCATTTCATCCTCCCTCACGGATATGATCCGTGGGGGGAGATGAAACGCAAGCTTTTTTTTAACTTTTTAAAACTTTTTAAAACTTTTTTTTCCTTTTTGCACTTTTCTTTTTTTTACCTTTTTACCCCTTTTTTTTTTTTCCTTTTTTTTTCCTTTTTGCACTTTTTTTTTACTTTACATGATCAGCCAGGAGCAGAGCAATTTTGAATTTCCCGGGGCTCGAGCCCCTCTGTGCACGCGCCCGATGTCAATCATCGGGCGCGCATGCGCAGACGGGGATTTCGGGTCCCGGGACATCGCAGAGGACCGAGGGTGAGTATCTTCACCTCCCCTCATGGATCCGATCCATGAGGGGAGGTGAAACGTTACTTTTGTTTTACTTTTTCAACTTTTTCGCGATCACCGCTTTCGCAATGGATAGCGGTGATCGCGGGCCCGGGGACCGCTCACAGTGGTCCCCGGTAATACCTCCTGGTTCCCGGCTACCTTCAGGAGCCGGGAGCCAGGAGATTTTAAATTTGCCGGGGACACCCGGGCTTCTGCGCGTGCGCGTGACGTCATCGTCTGGCGCGCATGCGCAGAAGGCCGCCGGCGGGTCCGGGAGGACCAGATCTCCGGGGGACACCGCCGACAAGCCGTGTGAGTATTTTCAGCTGCCGTGATGGATCCGATCCATCATAGCAGCTGAATTACTACTTTTTACACTGTTTTATTTACTTTTTTGCGATCGGCGCTATTTATTTTATAGCGCCGATCGCATTGCCGGGGGGGACTGCCCGCATCCTGGGATGACAGCTCCATGCTGTCGGCTACCTGCGGGCACCGACAGCATGGAGCTGTCACGTCCTCAGGCCAGTGGGCATCAATCCAAAGAGGATGCATAAAACTACGTCCTCTAGGATTAAGGCCCACTTTCTGAGGACGTAGTTTCCCGATGGGGCGGTCGTTAAGGGGTTAAACCAAAAGACAGTCTGTGAAAAAGTCTACATGTGCTAAACTCTCCAGAGCCGTATACTCTAATACTTTCTGAGTGGATACTCACTGGCCTATCATGGCCAACACACAGGTCTTAGCTTTTTGGAATACTCAAAACTACATTGTTTCCCATTATGACTGCAAATATCTACTTGTTTCTCTCTGAAACACCAAATTGTGTTGCAGATTGACAAATAATGAATAAAGTTAGATTACAAAATTGCAAAGACATTTAATTTGCGCCTAAGAGTAGGAGCCTTGATGAATTTATAAAGCATAACCAAACCTCTAAAAATTCCTACAATCACCAGCCAGGACAGCCCCTCCATGGTTGCATCTTATGAGTAGAGCAGTAATCTCTAGATCCTTTATCAATAGGGTCTTGACTAAGGCATTGGATTTGGTCTTAAAAGACTTCTATTGCTACTTCTATCTCATTTATGGTGGCTTTGTCTAGTAATTTGCCCTTTTTTTGCAGCATATTGCACAAACCTTAAAATTTATAACCCTTCCAAATTTTAAACTCACATTGGATACGATTGTCCTTGCCAGACCCAATAATGCATATCACTCTTTTAAACACAATCTCTGCACTTTGTTTATCGCTACTGCAAAATTACTGATACCTGGCTCCCTTCAAATGGCCAGATCACCACATAAAATATTTAGGTGTCAACATTACCAAATCTCTATCGAACCTTTTTTCCTCCAATTACTTTCTACTACTTGCCAATATTAAAACTCACCTCAACTCACTCATTGTCCCGTTCGGAGGAAAAAAAAAATTAAATCCTATATCTTATCTCAAATACTATATGTTTTACAGATGAGGCCTAAAATGAAAAAAGTTTGATAAAGTGTTAGCCAGTAGAGCAAAGTGTGATTGTTCTCAGCAAGAAAAATCAAGTAATCTTGTAGGAATGATACCTTTTAATGGCTAACAAACACAAGAGAAACTAGGGATCAAGAAGTCTGATTGTACACCCCCTCCTGGCTGGTGCTATGATTCCTCCTCGGGCTTCATATCACATATCTGGGTAGACTCCCTGATTTTATTAAGAGTCGCTAGTAAAAAATGAACGTGTGCAACCCCTCTTATCCTTCTTTCAGCCCCTCTGAAATCTATGATCACTTTATTGGAGCGAAGACTTTAATCTTCTTGTTGCAGCTCTCTTGTGAAATCATAAACCTCTCTCTATTAAACTTCTAATCAACAAGCTAGACACAATCTATAGGTTAGAGGCGTTTGCAGGAAGACAACACCCAAATTTGTACATATTTGGAAGCCCTGGGAAAATTTCCAAATCACCAGCGCTACTAATATTAGCTCCTCAGCAAAACCCCCAGAATAGTTTAGCTGCATCCTGTTTTGTACCTAGCATTTGAATTTTATTGTGTAACAAACCCATGAAGTCTCCTTTTCGTGGACCGCGAGGGTGAATTTTGGATGTACAACTATGGGAACTTTATAAATAGTTCATGTTTCTTTGTGTTAATATCACTGTACAACTAAATAACAATATTTCTTTGAAATAGGTTCCTTGACATGTTAGTCTCAGAAAACGTACTTTGGAATATTTGATAACCTATCCTTTTATCACCCTCAGTATGTTTTAACATGCATGTTTTATTCATATCTTCAATAAAAAGTGATTTTGCAAAAGTGTAATTCATTATTTATTATTGTGCAACTGGGATTTGGTGATCTACATTCAAATAATACCTACCCTATTATTTAAAGGGATCTTTAGAATATTGTTGAATGTTAATAGATTGAGCATACAGTATATTATACACTCTCTGTAAAAAAATAAATAAAAAAATCAAGCACCTAGAAGAAGTTGACATTTTGCTGCAAAATTCGGCATGCAGTTACACTTCGGGCCAATATGCAATGATTAGAGATGTGGTGTAATTAGATGAACAGCCTTGCCACTTGAGGCCCTAAAAGTGATTTGACCCTTTTCATATAAGTCTCTCAGAGGCTACTTGTGCATAATACAGCTCTTTTTCCAATTGAGTAAAACTTGTTTACCACTAGACATGCCTCCACAACAAGTTTGCCCACTTAACAGAGTTTGAGAGAGTGTGCATTATTGGAATGAGAGAAGCTGGATGGTGTTATTGACGAATTGTCTATGGCCTGAACAGTTCTGAACAGGTGATGTTGGGACCAGTGAATGTGTGAGGATATGCACACAAGGTGACTCGGGACACCCTCAATAGACCACCAATAGCTCCAACTGTTTCATTGTCCACAATCCAGAGACAGGTGGCACCATTGTTACAGGCCCCTGTGTCTGTCCGAACCATTTGGCTGAAGAACATTTTAAATCACTGAGCCCATTATGTATACTGAATTTGACACCTACCCACCATTACCTTCATTTGCAGTTGTGTCATGAATGACAAAACTGGACTGATACAGTATTGAACTGAGTTTTCTTCAGCCACAAATCCAGGTTTTGTTTGGGCACTGCTGACAGCCATGTTTGTGTCCATAGAGCTAGAGGTGAGTGCCTCAACCCAGCCTTTACTGTGAAGTGGCACACTGCCTCTACTACTGGTCTGATGGTCTGGGTGTCCATTGAAAACTACAGTCATTCACCCTTAGTAGTGGTACAAGGGACAATAACAGCTCAGCGACACGTTCAGGACATGCCACATGTGTTGCCTCTCATGACTGCTTCCAAGTGGCATTTCATAGCAGGATCATGCTTGGCCACACACAGCAAGTGTGTCAAAGGAATGGTTTCACAAAATTGCCACACCTAAGTGATCTGCCTGGTCACCAGATTTATCACAAATACAACATATATGGGGCCATCTGGGGCACTAACTTTGACAGCCCATGCGTTTGCATGATCTAGAGGCTTAGTTTAAGCAAATGTGGTCCGCTATGCCACAGGTTACCATATGGAACTTTTTATTCCTCAATGCCCTATATCCCATCTTGCATCCAAGCTAGAGGCAGACTAACAGGGTACTACAGCCTCCCTGCAAGTCTTCAGTTTTTCTGCAATAAATTATACCTTTTGCTCTGATATTGTAATCACTTACTTATATCAACCGTACAATCCCGCACTCCTAGGTGCTTGATTATTTTTTTTTTTTAAGGTAGTGTATAAATAAACATTATTATACTGATTTCATACACTTGATGAATGTGTATACTTTATTTTCTAAAATTCTAAATTTTATTCCTCCTTTCTACTTGTTGTTATCTTTCAGGTTTTTGACTTCCAAATTTCTTAAACTTTTTTTTTTCTTTTTATATTCTACTTTGATCCATCATATAGTAGACAAATGCAGTTGTTTTGTTTAAGTTAAAATTGTGTGACCTTCTGCTACCTGAAAATATGACATTTTTTTGTAATAAGAAGTAGTATATTTTCACACAAGATGTGGTAACACACTAATCAATGAATGGCCGAGCGCTGCCTGTGATTGGCTGAGCTCTGTGACCAATCGCAGGCAGTGCTCAGCTGTCATTCAATAAATGGCTGAGCGCTGCCTGTGATTGGCTGAACTACTTTACTCCCCGCGAGGAGTCCCCTTGTCACTGAACACTGACAGTGCTGTCACAGTGTTCAGTGACAAGGGGACACCCCACAGGGAATATTGATGTGCAGAACGTATGTATGGTGCACGCATGTCTTCTGTTTTGCAGGTACACGTGTTTGCATGCCTGTAAAACATGGACATGTGAACACACCATAGAGAACCAATGGTTCTAATAGATGCGCGGTTTTGTGCGGACATATGTACGCATATAAACAGGCTCGTCTGAACGAGGTCTTCGGCATGGCACTCACAAAAATATTTCAGGCCATATCAACAAAAATGCTGTGCTGTGTTGGTAAAGCAAACGCTATTGTTATCATTCTAAACCAAATAAAAAAAACATTATATGATATTTCGTCAAACTATGAATTTTGCATGTAATATAATTTGCTTTTCTTTTAAAGATACTATTAAATGGAACCATTTTTGCCAGAATGACCCCGAAGCAAAAATCCAGTCTTGTTGATGAGCTTCAAAAATTAGAGTAAGTTGAAAACAAATGTAAACTTTTACTAAAAGCCCAAATGCAAATCTAATTCACGTAATTCCTGTTTTTGTTTTAGCTACTTTGTTGGTATGTGTGGAGATGGAGCCAATGACTGTGGGGTAAGGCGATGTTAACATGGTAAAATAAAAATGGATGTATTGTGATATATTGGTTATCAGTAGAGATGAGCGAATGTACTCGGTAAGGGCGATTTCACAATCTAGCACCGCGATTTTCGAGTACTTCACTACTCGGGTGAAAAGTACTCGGGGGCGCTGTGGGTGAGCGGGGGGTTGCAGCTCAAAAAAACGAAAGCAAATCAAACAACAATTCTCCAAGTTGCAACACAACGTGTTTACAGTGCAAAAAGCCTACGCTCAACTCCCGTTCCGACAGAATAAGGACATGTGTACCTACACAAGACACATTTCAGAGTCTTATGTCCAAAGCCAGGCCCTATAGCTCAAAACAAGATAAATATTACTGTCAGGCCAACAAACCGGGTCGCTTATTGGCCCCCTTAACAAAGGCACAGACTAAAAACAAACCTATCTTGTCCCTCACTGATCCAATAACAAACACCACAATCTCAAACCAGGAGAAACTGGAAAATATCTTACTAGACTACTTTGAAGACCTATATAGCCCCCCCCCCCCCCCCCCCCCCACACACACACACGGACATGGCGAAAATGCAGGAGTGGCAAGACTTCCTTACATTGCCTAAACTTACAGATGTACAAACAGCTCTTTTAGAGGAACCATTTTCTGAAACAGAGGTGAGAGAAGTGATCATGGCATCCCCAAACAACAAAACCCCTGGCCTGGATGGCTATGGTAACGGATATTATAAACTGCTGCAGCTGGACATGGTCCCAGTCCTAACCAGGCTATATAATGAGATTTATGCTCAGAACATACAAGTTGACACACTACTAGGTTCAAGAACGATCCTGATACTAAAGCCAAATAAAAATCCAACTCAAACACAATCATAACGTCAAATCTGCCTATTAAACAGTGACTATAAGTTTCTGACAAAACTAATAGCTAACCAACTACAAACCCTATTTCCACAACTTCACCAGGCCCTCCCAGAGAGGATTTGCGAATAATGGACATCCTACCAGAAACGTCCAAGTGGCGATAGCCGCAATGGTCGAGGCCAAATGCCCACAAGCCCCAAAAACACTAATGCTGAGCCTGGATGCGGAAAAAGCATTTGACAAAGTGTCCTGGCCCTTCCTACAACTATCCCTACAAAAGACACTTTGGCTCAATCTTCTGTAATTTTATTGATTATATCCATAATAATGCCTCGGCCACCCTGACGATAAATGGACACAACGTACAACCGATAGATATGTTCAGGGGCATTAGACAGGGCTTTTCTCTCTCGCCCCTTCTCTTTAACCTCTCTCTGGATCCCCTATTGTACCATTTTAAACCAGTCCCCTCTGATATATCATCCCGCCCACACCATCCTAATATATATATACAGTATATAACTGCTTTCACGGACGATGTGCTCCTATGCATTAAGGACCCAGCCCATGTGCTCCCAGAAATTCTCCAAGACTTCCAAAATCTAGGCCCACTCTCAGGATATACTCTCAACTTAGGAAAAACTGAGGCTTTATTAAAAAAAGGTTTGCAAAGGCCATGCTGGACCCATCAATACCACTTTCAATGGCGAACACGCTTCATCACCTATTTTGGAATTCATATACCTACTCAAAACCCACGTGAAATATACAATGCGAATATCAAACCATATATAACAGCCCTAGAGCAGACTCCATTGAAGTGGAGAAGACTCCCACTCTCATATGTAGGCAGATGCCACCTGTTTAAGATGGTCGAATTTCCTCATCTTCTATACATATTCCGCACCCTCCCAGTGTACCTCACCCCTGTAGATGAAAAAAGGATAAACTACCTCGTGAGAACATTCATGTGGAAGGGAGGCAGGTGTAGGATCCCCTTTAATATCCTTAGACAACTGCGGTCTAACGGAGGACTGAATCTTCCTAATATAAGAACATACAATATAGCAGCACTAACCAGAATAATAATAGATTGGGTGCAACAGACATTGTTTTTCACGGACATTCAGGCAGAACAGAAACTTGTGCCCCAAATGACCCTCCCCAACTTCCTACATTTAACATTCCAAATGATCACAGATGAGCACAGAGAAAACCCCCTTGTAATGTCAACGTGGAAAGCAGGGAAGAAATTCCGCAAAATAACCCCACTGCACCCTAATTTCTCACCCTATCTAACATTACTAAATAATCCGTATTTCCAGGCCAATTTCTCACATGGCGAATTCCGTCACTGGCACGACGGGGAATAGTCAATATCGAATCTTTATTACACCGATATGCAGATCTGCAGGCTAAATACGTACAAATACACTTGACCTTCTTCCTATACCTACAGGCCAAAAGCTATATAGACAGAGTATTGCTTAAAATACCTGTAAATGAGTGGCTGTGACTGAACCAGTTGCAACAGAGACATCCCCCTGGAGCGTGATGCCATATAACCAGAACCTACCAATTTCTTAACATCCCAATAGACCATGATATTTCAAAAACAGCGCTTTCTAAGTGGTCCATAGATATACCTGAACTAACAGTACCGCTGCTTTTAAAAGCTTTGCGGTATAGTATAGTCTCCTTCCCATAAAGTAGATATATCGAGCTGACACTACAGCTATATCACAGAGCGTATATCACCCCCCAGCGAGGCTACAAGATTGGATTATATAATGATGACAGTTGCTTCAGATGCGGGAAACTAGGGGCGGGCCTCCGTCACTGTCTGTGGGACTGCATGGTGGTCCGGAGTTTCTGGAACAGAGCACACCGCTTCACTATAACTAACCTGACTTCTGCAGCCCCACTGGACCTGATCTGGGTAATCTTCGGGTATATAAATCCAGATAAACAAAGATGTACCCCAGTAAGCCGTAAGCTTTTGTTCATGGTAGCCATGGCATGGGTAAAAAAAGGTCTTGCAGACATGGATTGCCGTCAGCCCCATCCCCCTTCAAACTCTTCTTGGAGAAGCTAATCTTTATTATGCGTTTGGACTGGGTGGAAGCCTCTTTCCAAAAGGAGACGCAGGTAGAGGGATTTTTCAAGATATGGGAAAGTTTTTTATTGCTATCTTACCGCACAGAGTAAAAAGAGCAATACATGAGTCTTTCAGAACGACTGCATGGTACATGACAAGGTCTATGACTGAAGACCCCCTGATTGGTGGAGTGTAACTGACATGGGGGTTGCACTGGGGGTCCGCATGCGCTGAAGCGCTTATTCGTATCCAGTACGGAGAATGTTTCTGTTTGGAATTATTCAGAGGAGGAGAGAGGACAAATTTATAAAAAGAAAATTAAAAAAATGAATGGTGTCAGCTTGGTCCATGGTTGGTTAGGTTGTTGAAATATGTTGAAGGTTTGTTGTTTTTTTTTTTGGGGGGGGGGGGTGACCCATAATGTGTCTGCCCCCCCCCCCTCTTGATATACAGATATATATGTTTTGCAAAAGTATGAAAATCCTGCTTAATGCAAAAATGTTTAATAAAAACAAGTTGCAATATAGTTACAAAGGTTACATACTGTTTATACCAAATGTTGACCGCTGTAATAATAAATCCCAAACAATAGTGAAATAGCTTTTTTTTCCATTGCCCCAGCAAAAAAAAGTAAATCAAAGTTTTTTCATTACAATACATCCAAAGTACAAGGTGTTAGACAGCTGCATTGTTGGAAAAATATAAATGTTTTCACTGCTGGAACACAAAAGGGGAAGTGACTCACTGGTTCTTAAAGGGGTTGTCCCGCGGCAGCAAGTGGGTCTATACACTTCTGTATGGCCATATTAATGCACTTTGTAATGTACATTGTGCATTAATTATGAGCCATACAGAAGTTATAAAAAGTTTTTTACTTACCTGCTCCATTGCTGGCGTCCTCGTTCCCATGGAGCCGACTAATTTTCGCCTTCCGATGCCCAAATTAGCCGCGCTTGCGCAGTCCGGGTCTTCTGCTCTCTTCAATGGAGCCGCTCGTGCAGAATGCCGGCTCCGTGTAGCTCCGCCCCGTCACGTGCCGATTCCAGCCAATCAGGAGGCTGAAATCGGCAATGGACCGCACAAAAGAGCTGCGGTCCACGGAGGGAGCAGACCCCGGCGGCCATCTTCAGCAGGTAAGTATGAAGACGCCGGACCGCCGGGATTCAGGTAAGCGCTGAGCGGTTTGTTTTTTTAACCCCTGCATCGGGGTTGTCTCGCGCCGAACGGGGGGGGGGGGTTAAAAAAAAACCAAAACCGTTTCGGCGCGGGACAACCCCTTTAAGACTAAAATTAGTTACTGAACATTTAAAAAATGCAAATAAGGCGACTGAACTATGTGCCAATATATTTACATAAAATACAATGTCCCATTAAAACTGGATAATTTTCAGTAACCACGAAGCACGTTATCCCCATTATCCCAAGCAAACCTTCTCTTTCCCAGAGAAATATTAGTAATTGAAATTATTAAAATTTTAAATAATTAAACATTGGAGTAAATTAATGAGAGGAAACCACTTTTCAAAACTATAAAAACAATTTTTAAAAAATTCTAAATGGCCCTCAGCCTACTTCTATGGTCATCAAAATGTGCATTATATGCATGTTTGAAGGATGCTACTTTAAACTAAGCCTACATTTGATAAAATTATTATTTAAACTGGTTCTTGTGATTTATAGTTATATCAACCATGTATGTGTTTTTCTACATTTTTATAACCTTTATACTATAAAACCATTTTTTTTTCTTCAACAAAAAATCAGGTATCCTTTATTTATGCAATTTTCTTATTGTTTTTAACTATAAATACATTGGACTATTGCAATGCATTATAGCATGGCTGCTATTAAGGGCTCGGTCAGACGAACGATTGTTTAGCAAAAAAAAAGTCACACATCGCGTGTAGAAAAATCTTGTGAGCAGGTGAATTTACACTCGCATGTTTTTTGCAGGTGCGATTATTTAGTGCTTCTAGAAAATGTACATGTAAACTCTTTCATTGGAAAGCATTAGTTCTAATAGAGCTGCTTTTAAGCTTATTCATGCGGCAAAAATTCGCTCATCTGACTGAGGCCTAAAGGGGAGGCACACCTATTGTTGGATTGATGATAAAAACTGATCAGTAGGTCTCATTGCAGAAACCTCCACCAGTTCCAAGAATGGGGGCCTGTGTCCTCCCCCCTCCTCCTCACTGTGGGGTCACTGCGCCCTCTGCATTAAGGAGGAGATTTAATTGAGTGGCAGTGATGCATGCATAGTAGCACTCCATTTATTTTCAACAGGACTACTGTCAATAACTGAGCACATGTACTCAAAATTTTGATCAGTCTGATTGAAGTGAATGGAACAGCACCCACACATATATGTGACTGCCTCTCCATTCATTCTTCATGTTACTGTGGGTGGATGCAGCAAGCTCGCAATGACAAAAGTAATGCAACATTGGACCCCCATTCTTGGGATAGGGAGGAGTCTCATCTAGAGATAGGTGATAAGTCATTTGTGGTATGACCAATTTAAAGGGGTTTCCTAGGCAAAAACTGTTGATGACCAAACCTCAGGATAGGCCATTAATAGTTAATTGCCACGTACCCACTGCTTGGGATCTACAGTGATCAGCTGATCCTCCAGCCCACTGTCAGTGCAGTTGGCTGGACATCATCTTTCAGGATGGGACAGGAAATGCCACAGGAAGCTTCCTATTGCACTTCTGCTTCCGACACCAGGATCATATGCAGAATTAGAATACGAGGCTTTAACTTTCATTAATTTCGGTGAAGTCCATATGGCACTTCCTGTTCTAATCCCGATGACCATGCCCTGCCAGCTGCACTGACAGCAGGCCAAGCGGAATACATCATTAATAGTTTTTGCTGTAAGGCAGGACGGGATTAGCTGCTATAAATCAGACTTTGGATAGGGTACATGTGTTTGCCAATACAAAGACAGAAGATAATTGCAAGATTATATTTTTGGCGCAGTATTTTACTACGCTTGTAAAATGTAAGACGCAGTGACATGTAAGTATTAGCTATGTAATCTAATTCCAAATGTGTAGTGATGGGTATAGCTTACTTAGTTGAGGAGCCCTATGCTCATATAGGACTCCTCTCAATCCAGAAACGTCCTTAGTAAGATAGAGGGGGTCCTGGGAGATGTCAAATTCACATGGTTTATTGGTAGGAAGACAAATTTATGCAGACACAGGCAAAAATAGAGGGAAAAAACAATGGAGTGCAATGCATTTCGGAGCAAAATGTGATTGTTCTCAGCAAGAGAAACCACGTAATCTTGTAGATATGATACCTTTTAATGGCTAACAAAAATACATGATGTAATAATAGCGAGCTTCCGAACCAACGCAGGGTTCTTCTTCAGGTTTATGGATTTGATCTGAAGAGGCATGGATATTTATACACACTTATAACATACATACTTATGACAAGGCACATATATGGATGTGATTGGTTCGCACTTAAAAGGAATTCTGCAACAGCAAACAAACTTTTTTTTGTCTAGGCACTGATAGCGTAGTGAAAGTTTTATGGTCCCTAAATTACTGTTGGGGGGGGGGGGGTCAAGCAGGCTAGAAAGGCTACAAGAGGTACACAAACATTTTTAGCTAAACACTGATAAGGGAGTGAAAGTTTATGGTCCCTGAATTACTGTTGAAGGGGGTCTTATCTGTATAATGTCTCACACTTCCCATTCACGCATAAATCCGGGGGAATAATTTAACCCAGTATTCAGAGTGTCAAAGGTTGTTATCAATTTATATTCCCAAATTCTTCTGTGGTTTTGTGACTTGAAACCACCCTTCAAATCCTCAAACCACGAATCCTCAAACCACTGGTGAGAAACACAACCAGCTACCTGCAAGACACTACGGACCTACTGAACAAACTGTCAACCGTAGGTCCCCTCCCCAATGGCGCCATCCTGGCCACTATGGATGTGGAATCCTTGTATTCCAACATTCCACTTGAGGATGGACTGACTGCCTGCCAGGCGCACCTTGAGGCCAATGGGGTCGCCTCTGATGCAGTGCTACAACTCACAAGATTCATTCTCACACACAATTATTTCTCCTTTGGCAAAGAGATATTCCTGCAACTCACCGGGACTGCCATGGGCAGTAAAATGGCACCGCAATATGCCAACCTTTTTATGGCAAAACTGGAGAGTGACTTTCTGGCCTCCTGCCCCAGCAAACCATTGGCCTACTTTCGCTACAATGATGACATCATGATCATCTGGACCAACACCGAACAAGAACTAATAAAATTCCATGAAAGATTCAATGCATTCCACCCCACCATAAACCTCACATTAAGCTACTCGTATACAGAAATCAACTTTTTGGACACCACCATAAAGATTTGAAACCACTCAATACAGACATCCCTGTACCGAAAACCGATTGATCGGCCTACATACCTCAGATGGGACAGTTTCCATCCTAAACACTTCAAAAAGTCCATTGTCTACAGCCAGGCCATCCGGTATAACCGGATCTGCTCCAACCCAACAGACAGAGAGGAACATTTGTACCATCTTAAAAGGACGTTTATAAATCAGGGCTACCATCCCACCTCAATTGATGACCAAATCACCAGAGCCACCAAGATACCGAGGAATCAACTACTCCAATACAAGCAGAAGGAAAGAAACAATCGTGTGCCTCTAGTAATGACCTACAATCCGCAACTAGAGGTACTAAGGAAAACTGCAAAGAAACTGCACCACACCCTGCACAAGGATGACCATCTGAAAACCATATTCCTGGACCCTCCGCTTCTGTGTTACAGGCAACCTCCTAACTTGAGGAACTTTATAATCAGGAGTGCATTACCCTCTGACACACAAAAAGGAAATTATCCCTGTAATGTAAGGAGCTGTAAGACCTGCTCACATATACTGACTGCGGACAGGATACGGATCCCCAACACACAGCAGGACTATAAGATCCCAGGGACATTCACATGTTCCTCGTCCAATGTTGTGTACCTGATCATGTGCATTAAATGTCCTGTTGGGGGTCTTTATGTTGGAGAAACAGGACAGAAACTGAAAGCAAGGATGAGATCTCATCGCCACACGATTAAACACAGAAAAAGAGAATTGCCTGTGGCCGAGCACTTCTCTAACCATGGACATGACATAGGAGATATGAGAGTTTTGATATTGAAGGGTGGTTTCAAGTCACAAAACCACAGAAGAATTTGGGAATATAAATTGATAACAACCTTTGACACTCTGAATACTGTGTTAAATTATTCCCCCGGATTTATGCGTGAATGGGAAGTGTGAGACATTATACAGATAAGACCCCCTTCAACAGTAATTCAGGGACCATAAACTTTCACTCCCTTATCAGTGTTTAGCTAAAATGTTTGTGTACCTCTTGTAGCATTTCTAGTCTGCCTGACCTCCCCCCCAACAGTAATTTAGGGACCATAAAACTTTCACTCCGCTATCAGTGCCTAGACAAAAAAAAGTTTGTTTGCTGTTGCAGAATTCCTTTTAAGTGCGAACCAATCACATCCATATATGTGCCTTGTCATAAGTATGTATGTTATAAGTGTGCATAAATATCCATGCCTCTTCAGATCAAATCCATAAGCCTGAAGAAGAACCCTGCGTTGGTTCGGAAGCTCGCTATTATTACATCATGTATGTTTGTTAGCCATTAAAAGGTATCATATCTACAAGATTACGTGGTTTCTCTTGCTGAGAACAATCACATTTTGCTCTACTGGCTAACACGGTACCAGATCTTTGTTTTCATTATACCTTTCGGAGCAAAACATGCTACTTTTTCAAGCACAAATCTGTCTGGTCATGTTAGAAAGAATAGTTTGAGGAGAGAGAGGAATGATATTTGGTTTATAAAAGATGCATGAAGCAATGATAGGGTGTATTAGTATAGAAGCATTTAAAAGTATACGATAAATACACCTGGGTGGATATATGGGGGGTGTAAAGGGACTTGTTATTTAAATAGCTCTAACTTATTCCGCAGTGCTTTCAGGTAATTTATTTATTAACCCCCAGCAAGCTGGGTACTCATTTTGCCGACCTTGGAAGGATGGAAGGCTGAGTCAACCTTGAACTGGCTACCTGAACCATGGGGGGATTGAACTCACAACCTTCAGGTTGTAAGCGAGAGCTTAGGACTGCATTTCTCCTGCCTTAACAGTTTGTGCCACACACGGCCCTTTATAGATATAGAAAATGAAATAAATATACAAACCTAAGTATATACATGATGTGATAAAGTCATTAAAAAAAAACTAAATAACAAATATAACAGGGATTTGTGTTTGATTATGCAAACTATTAATTTATATATTTTTCACTCACAGGCACTTAAAATAGCTCATACTGGAATTTCACTTTCTGAATTAGAAGCCTCTGTTGCATCTCCATTTACTTCCAAAATTCCAAATATCGAATGTGTTCCATTGCTCATGAAGTAAGTTTGGTATCAATCTATAAGATACATCATAAAGAAATATTATACTCATTTATCATTTATTTAAAATCAATAATTACATTCTGCACAACTTCTACACTATTTCCCCCCCAAAGTTTAGATTATCATGAAGATGGGAACAATTTTTAAAGAAGAGATTAAAAAAAAATTAAATACATAAAAAATAGAAGCACCCACCAGGCATATTGTAAATATTACCCCGTATTGTGTACAGGATTGTTTGCCAAATCGAACTTTTTTGTTTTAGAAAGGTTGTTTGAGCCTAAACATTAATATATTCTTTACATAAGGGTCAGTGTAGGATTAGGGCTGAGTGCCACCGATTTTGTCCATGGGTTATGTTTGACATTGCAGTATTTCATATTGCTGTATTAGATAGATTTGATAATAGCATTGGCCTGATGCTAAAATCAACATGATTTTCATCAAATTAAATTGGCTCTGTAATGCAGTTCTTTCAGCAGGTGGGGATTTAAAATCACAGACAGCTGCTTCTGATTGCCTGCGCACCTCAGCCAATCACAGGCAGCTCTCGCTGAATGAATGACAGGCGAGAGCTGCCTGTGATTGGCTGAGAGCCTCAGTGCTGAAAGAACTGCATTACAGAGTCGGGGACAGCGCAGAGAAGACTCGGCTGAGCCCCGGTAGCTGAAGGAAGGTGAGTATGATTTTTTTTTTTCATCACTTTTACTTGTTTTTCAGGGAAGGGCTTATATTTAAAGCCCTTCCCTGAAAAACAATTACAGGGTGCCGGCAGCTGGATCCCCTACCTGATCTGTGACAGCTGTGGTCGGGAAGGCTTTATTCCTCGCAGGAATGAAGAATTCCTTTGCTGCATCTGTCACAGATGTGGCAGGTTCAGCAGGGAATTCTTTTTCCTTGTGGGGATGAAGGAAACATCTGCCGCAGCGGCGGGCAGGTAAGTGTGTGTGTGTGTGTGTGTATATGTGTGTGTGTGTGTGTGTGTATGTATATATATATATATACAGTATATATATATATATATATATAATTGTGCATGTATATGTGTATATATATGTGTGTGTGTGTGTGTGTGTGTGTATATATATATATATAATATATATATAGTGTGCGTGTGCGTGTGTGTGCGTGCGTGTGCGCGTGCGTGCGTGTGTGTGTATATATATATATATATATATATATATATATATATATATGTATATAAAAAATATATATTCTTGTTTTTCTGGGAAGGGCTTATATGTAAAGCCCTTCCCTACAAAACAATTTAGGGGTGCTGGAAGCGGCCGTGGCTCCCTTTTTAAAGCCAATGCAATTATGTACACACCTATTTACGCACACGCTCATGTGAAGCCACCCTTAAACAGTTAGCAGTGGTTTTCTGAAAGTTACAAAGTTAGCTGAAACTATAAAACTACACTAAAAAGCACACCAAAAAAGAACTAAGAAGAACAAAAAAAGAAAAAGAAACATGAAAAAAGGAAGGATTAGGGTGCGTGTTAGTGGTGGTGGTAGAGGTAGTAGAGGATGGTCCTTTCATCCACAGCATAGAATGGATGACACAGCATACCTCAAGTACACAGCAGTCAGTTTACACTAGTCAGCCATGAGCACCCCCCTTCTACTTCACCCTGTGCCAAATCCCACGCACCCTCCGTAGCAGTCCACATGGATCAGTCTGCGGAGCTGATGCCCAATAATTTTTTCCTCCAAGGAGGAAGATGTGGATGGGTCATTGCACAAGTTCAGCATTTCAAAGTTAATGTGTACTCAAGAGGATGTGGAAATGGAGGTGCCAGCTCTCAATGCTTGATCCAAATTGGACAAACACAGAGTTATGATAGAAGCTCGTAGGGGGAGGAGGAAGAGGAAAATATCGCAGGGCAGCACCATACTAAGACAGGAAGTAGGGCATCACAGACAAACATAAGTGCTGTACTGTTATCATCAGCTACTACTAGTTGCAGCAGCACCACCAGTGGAAAGGGAAGTCTTACAGAAGTGTGGAATAGTTTTTTCAACTCGTCAGTCTGCAACAAAAGCACAGGGTTGGACTCAGTCACAGGCAGCACTTATCCATGAATGGTAGCAAGAGTATGTCGCCTCTCACATGGATGTACTCAGACATGGTGTTAACCCCTTTGACTTCTGTGTGTCTATGCTGGATAAGTGGCCAGATCTTGAACAACATGCTTTAGAGGTGCTTGCCTGCTCCACTGCCAGTGTTCAGCACAGCTGTGGGAGTGATAACTGATAGACGTATCTGCCTGAACCAGGCATGGGCTTCACCTGACTTGAGTACCTCCATGGCAGACTCCACTGATTAGTTATCACACTGGCAATTTTTACTCACATATGACTGAGCATAGATTTATATCAAAGACTACACTGAGCCCTCAAGGTGCTCGTGCTGTTGCTGCTGCTGCTCTGATTCTCCTGCTTCCACCATCTTTCCTCTTCCTTCTTCCCCCAAAATGAAAAATATATCAATATGGAAATATGGTGTTACAGCTCTCACTTTTCCAAGAGGAGCACACTCTTCCCTCGAAGTGCTGTTGCTTGTGGGGCTGCTCTTCTTCTCCTTCTGCCATGTTTCCTCCTCCTCCTCCTCCCAAAATGAAAATGTTCAAAAGCAAAAGTAGCAGCTGCAGCTCTACAGGCGTTCCATAGAGAAGGCCTGTGCTAGGGTGTTCTTTTCATCTGGTAGAATTTGTCCTTTGCAAACTTTATGATATTGCTTCTAAAATAACCACCACACCAGCTATCTCTCTATGCATAATCTTTGTTAACTCTAATGCTTTTTTCTTGGAGGAGGACTAGGAGGCTTATGCTTAAGTTTTGTGTTTTACCTGGCAGAATTTGTCCTTGAAAACTTATGAAATTGCTTTTAAAAGAAGTAGCAGACCTGCTGTCTTCCTTGGTGCTAGTTTGACCTAGGAGACCCTATGTGGGCCTTTTTTTTGTCACGTCTCAGTCAGCACATGGTTAATTATTTGCCAGCACACCTAGTTTCGGTAGGTTCTGTCCAGACTAGCCAGGGTTAACAGCTCCTGTGCTTTCTAGTCTAGGTTAAATAGTCCTGCTAGTGTCTGAAAGGTGTGGCTGGTGATTGACATTTCTGTCAGCCAATTGGCTTCTCCCTCCTCCCTATAAGATCCAGCTCTTGCTGCCTGGAAGTTGCCGATTAATTTTCAGTGATCCCTGAGCAGTCAGCCTGCTCAGAGTTGCTGTGTGTCTGGCTCCGCTGCTTTGGTTTGTTTCCTGTTTGTGTCTATTGTTTGTCTGTACTTGTTCTGTTTATTTCCATGCACAGTACCCCGTGTGTTCAGGTCTCCCTGGTAGGGATTTATAGCGGCCCAGGTACGAGTGTGGGTCCGCACCTGTCGGAAACGATCAGTCCGACGATTAGGGAGGGCTCCCTCCTGGGGTAGGGGTTTGCAGAGACAGGATTTCCCTTAGTTTATTCTCCATTTACGTTGCTCAGTCGAAATATACAGGCCTTTACCCTCCTGCAGATGCGTTCTCTGTCTGTTCTGCATCTAGCCACCTGTACCAGTGCTTTCCCACGTCCGTCTTGGCTGCCCCCCATACCCTGTTCAGGTTGGCAGTCCAGGACGAACATGACACTTTTGTTTTCAATGGCACCCCTGTGCTACGATTGACCCCCATACCACTGTGCACTATTTTTTACAAATTTTGAATAAAATGCTCCACATTTGTCGCTACATTCCTATGTACTTTGGAGGTCTTCGGCTACATTGGAGACCTTCTGGAGGGAAATCTGCCATTACGCTTCACAATGATTTTCTGAACTTGGCCTGATCTTGACATGATCTAATTATTCCACTTGCTGCTTATCACTATTTGATAATACAGTATTTGATATTGATATTGCCGATCAGCCAAATTCAAAGTAATGAATATTCACATCATTCATTTTTTAAAAATCCATTTTATCCGTGACATTTGCTGATTTTGCAAAATATTTTTCTCAATCAAACATTATAGTTTTACCTATAGAAACTCCAGTGAATGTTTTCCTATTACACATAACAAACATTTTGTGTTTTTATGCAGGGAAGGTCGGAATACTCTTGTTACATCATTCTCTGTCTTCAAATTCTTAACCACGTTGCAGCTCATTGGAATGATTTGCATATTATTTCTTTTTTGGGTATGAATTCTACTCTTTCACATTTGCCAACATAAATGTCATATAAAGTTATCTTGCTATTTTTTCTTCACCTAAAATCAGCATTTTTCATTGTCTGTAGTGTTGTAATATACATTACCAGTCAGGGCTCCCACCCACAGGCGATATTTTCTCCACTGCAATGCGATTCTAAAGTTAAAGTCTCGCATCGCAGTGCGAGAAAATAATCGGCATCACGCCGACATATCGCCAGTCTTTTCAATGGGGCCAGCGGCGGCAGCACTAGCCCCATTGAAAAGAGATGGAGAATGCCGAGGACTTCTGCTACAGCTGTGACAGTTATGGCAGGAGTTTCCTTCATCCCCGTGGGGACCGCGGGGAGGAAGGAATCCTCTGCCACAGCTGTCACAGCTGTGGCAGAAGTCCCCGTCATTCTATTCCATTGCTTTCAATGGGATCGGCACTGCTGCCGATCCCATTGAAAGCACTGCTTTCTACAAACCATGCGGAATGATTATCGGAGAAGGGCTTAAAATATAAGCCCTTCCCCGATAATCTGCCAAAAGTGTGGAAAAAAAATTTAAAAAATCATACTCGCTTCTCCTGCGCTCAGCCGCGTCCTCCTGATGGCTCCCCGGCACTGCTATGAAGCTCTTTCAGCAGTCGGGGATTTAAAAATCCCCGCCTCCTGAAAGAGCTGTGCAGATTGGCTGAGGGCTCAGCCAATAGCAGCTACTGCTTAGCTATTGGCTGAGCGCTCAGCCAATCACACATAGCTCTTAGCTATTCATTCATGAATAGCTATATCTAAGCTATGAATGGCTCCGTCTAATTTCGCTGTCTTCTTGCTTTTTTAGACGCGCTTGCGCTGTGCGGTCTCCCCTTCTGCTCGGTCCAGGCACGAGCTGCATTCTGGCTCCGCCCCCTTCTACGTGTCACCACGTAGCTCCGCCCCATCACGTGTGCCGATTCCAGCCAATCAGGAGGCTGGAATCGGCAATGGAACGCACAGAGCCCATGGTGCACCATGGGAGAAGACCCGCGATGCACCATGGGAGAAAACCGCAGTGCATCCCTGGGAAAGGACCGGCGGCCATCTTAGGCAGAAGATTTTTTAAAGTCCTTATTTCGTCGGATCGGTAAGTAGCAAGCGGTTTAAAAACCGCTTTAATTTGCTATTTTATGCCGGGGGATGACAGGGGGAATGGGGTAAGGTAAAATTTTGAGGTTTGCCGTGAGACAACCCCTTTAAGTGAGTTACACCAACTGTCAAACATGTTGAAGGATTTATAATGGTTTAGAAGGCATTTTCGTATGGTGGAGTGAGTGATACTGTATAGAATCCATGGGATTTTCAAATACAAAGAGTACCACAACATCCTCGTTCACCCTGTAGTCCCTGCAGGAAAAAAATGATTGGCTGGGATTCATTATGCTGCAAGATAATACACAAAATCAGACCTTAAAGATTTGCAAGAACTACCTGGTGAAGTGAGGCAACAGTGTCCAGATGCTCAAGAAAGCCTCTAAAATATATTTAGAGCATCACTTAAATAATTAGAAACAATCATTTTACAAAATCTAGTCAATAGGATTCTTAGAGCAGTCAAAAGTGTTCTAAAGGCTAGAGTTGGTTTCTTTGATAAAAAAGAAAGTTTGCCTTTTTTCATTTGTAAAGGACTTGAATGGCGATGTTTTTGCTTTTGCTGCTTATACTATATGAACAAATAGAATGTTTTCTTTTGTTTGGATTGAATATCCGTGTTCTTGCATGTTTTCACCCTTAAGGCCTCTTTCACAAAATCGTGGTAATATCGCTACTGTGTTACCGCGATTTTTTAGCGATGCGTTTTCTTGTGAAAAATTGAGCAACGCATCGCTGCTGTCGGTGATAAAATAACGCTGCATTGATTGGCTGAGCAGTGCTGGATGAATCAATCTTTGCCATGGTTTCTTGAAGGCGGGATTTATGAATCACGCAACCAGGAAGTGGTCTTCTGTAGGTGAACTTCAGGACGCGTGGCAGAGCTCCGGAGAGCAGCAGGAAGTTCCGGCCCGAGCCTTTTAGGTAAGTATTCATTTTTTTTTTTTTTTTTGAGTACAGCTAGGGAGCATAGGAGTAATCAAACCATTGCAAGTTCATGTCCCATACGGGTACAAAAAAAAATGTTTAAATCAGATTTCAAAAGTCGCATTAATTATAAAAAAAAATAAGTTAATAAAAGTTTACCTCTTCCTTTTCCATATTTATTATATAAAATCTACATTAAAAAAAAGAAAAAAGTTTGGTATCTTCGTGTCCATAAAAGTCCAATCTATCAAAGTAACACATTACTTACCCTAGACGGTGAACACTGTCAGAAAAAAATATACAACGTCAGAATTGTGGGTTTTTTTGGTCATTCCCGTCTCCAAGAAAAAATGTAATAAAAAGTTATGTTCTCTAAAATGGTACCAATAGAAACTACAGGACAAAAAAAATGAACCCTCACAATGTTGATGGAAAATTAAAAAGTTATGGGTTTCAGAAGATGGCGACAGAAATTTTTTTTCCCAAAGATTTTTTCTATTTTAGAAGTAGTCCAGCAAGAAAAAAAACTATATAAATTTGGTATCGCAGCAATCATACTGACTATAAAATAAAGTAATCATGTTATTTTGCTGCAGTGTGTATACCGTAGAAACAACACAGCAGAATTACGCTTTTCAGTACATTATATGGTACATTAAATAGTACTATTTAAAAATACAACTTGTCCCGTAAAAAAAACAAGCTCTCAGACATCTAAATTGATGAGTGAATAAAAAAGTTATGATTTTTTAAAAGTGGGGGTGGGGGGGGGGAACGAAAATGGAAAAAAATGTCGCATCCTTAAGGGGCTTAAGGAACCTGTCATCAACTTTGAGATTAATAACCTAAGTTATGGAGCTCAAAGCTGAGGGAGCAGAGACTGGGGAGCAGTGTTTCATACTCATCAGGTGCCTCGTTCCCGTGCTGCATGCCCACAAAGTTGAAACATGCACACAATGGGAATCTGTCTACGCACTTTCCTATACAGATAAATGTCTGAAAAGAGTCAGACTCTGTGGATGTGCCAAATTCTGGACACAACCCAGAAGCGAGGCACCTGTTGAGTATGAAACACATCTCCATAGACCCCCTGTTCTCTTACCTTTTGTGCCCCATAACTTTGTTTATGGGGCTCAAAAGTGAAGACAGGTTGCCTTTAAGGGACTAGCATTAAAGCATAATGGAAAGTTTAACGTTTTTCTCTTTCTTCTAATGCACTTCAAGTTTTCACTAATAAAAACTGTATACAATTTGTGGGAGACATTTTTTTATAATCCCGACCTGCTTTACTAAATCTTTTCCTTCAAATATAGAAATAAATAATTGCATAATTATTAAATACTGTAAAGTGAGGGCTTATGCCTAAGTTCCCCTATGAAAGGCAGAAGAGAGAAGTGCTTGTAGAGTTTTGAGAATAAACTCTTAAGGACCTTTCACGCAGGATGGAATTTTCTGCAACAGCATGGGCAATATACCCTCCTGCGGAATACTCAGCACCATAGGCTGTCCTGCTAACATGCAGATCTTGGCATGAAATTATAAATGGCAGAATCCTCTCTTTCCACCAACCAACAGAGAATTTATAAATCAAGTTAATTGGCTTGTAGGCATGGAAAAACATCTATACCTAAAAAGAGGAGCTTTAAAGAAGTTTGAAGATCTTTGGTTCACATGGATTGACAACTCTTGATTAGCCTTTACTGTGTTAGGTCAAAACTAAATGTATTGTCACTTCTCCGGTAAAACTAGAAGTAAAAATAGCTAATATATGTCTATATATGTAATTTTTTTATTCTACTGTGTAATGTGTAAAATAGCATGACATATATTGTGATGTAATTTATTTATTTCTCTTTGTAAGGGAGGAAAGCTGGGAGGAAGGTAGGTTGGGTTCAGCGTAGGTTAGATTACATAATTTGGTGTATTTATTAAAATTTTAATAAAAATATTTGATTAAAAAAAGAAAATAGCAGAATCCTGCCAGCAGTCCTGCATCAAAATCCGGATTTTACGGCATTGAACAATTTGAACATTTAATCCAAATTGTCATGAATTGTGTGTTTTCTCAGAAACAAACACTTCTCGGGAACTACCAGTACCTCCTACAAAACTTTGCTATCAACATTGCAGTTACCCTGACTAGTGAGTATATTTTTACTTTTTATATGACTATTTCCACTCATACAGCTGCTATTTGGACACTAGTAACACCTTTTTGTCCGCCTTTCTATGAGTTTACAAAATTATTTGTTTCTTTGTTCTTTCAGTGAGTTTAAACTATCCGGCCCCAAAGCTGGCTCCTTACAGACCACCGGGACAACTTATCTCTCCTCCTTTATTACTCTCTATTTTCATGCACCTCACTTTTGCTTTAATAGTCCAAGCCATAGCTTTCTGTCTGCTTCAACAACAGCCATGGTTCGATGAAAATGATGTCTTCAGGTAAATGTGGTAATTGAAGCCACCACAGGTGTCACTGCAATGTATGATGATTAGTTCATAAACGTATACATTTTATGCAGTATAATTTTATTGCACTGAAATTATGAAAAATGCTAATTATCATACCATGATAACATTGTTATTTGCACTTTTACAAATTTTGAACAATAAAACTTTGTTAAAAGGGCATTTACAACTTTATCATGAAAACAATGGGGGAGATTTTTGCGTTAGATTTAGTCAGCTTGAAAATAGAATAAATGCCAACTTTAACACAGTTTAAGCACATTGTGTGATATATTTTTCAAAATCATCTGGTGAGACACAGAACACATAATAAATTTGATGTAATTCATGTATGACATTTTTCTTTGCAAATTTTGCACATTTAGTTTAGTAGATCTCCTCCTATCTTAATTTTTAGATATATACAATATCTTTCCCCTGACCCACTTCCTGTGAACTGAGAGCAACGAAACTTGGCACAGTTGTTAGTCCTTCTCTATATCGGTGCCACCTAGGGGGACACACTTCTCCCATCTCTTTATGCAACTGTAAACACCCTGCTCAACAGGTTGTTCCAAAAGCCACGATGAGACTTCAGAAATCAGAGTCTTCTCCTCTGGAAAATGCTTGCCCTTCAAAAATGACTATATTGCTAGAAAGAACTGGAAGTCCGATGGTGCGAGGTTGGGTGAATAAAGGGGGGATGTGTGTTGCAGATTTGTATCCTGTCCTTGGTCAGGACATGTGAGCAGGTCTTGCAGCTCCATACAATAAAGGATAAGGCAAAGTGAACTCACAACAGTATTATAATTGGGGTTTGCTTCCTCCACAGTGCATGCCTTCCATTAAACTACAGCACAGGAAATGTTACAGTAAGACATCGTGCATACGCAGAGAACTATTACACAACAACAATGTTTCCTATAATCGGTTTCCATCTCATAACAATTGAAATTGTGTTTGCCAAAGGGAGGCCTTTCCGGCAGCCTTTATATACTAACTGTAAGTAGAAACGAAAACTGATTATACACTTTCATTTCAGAAGTCTGCAGTTAAATATCAGGTAGCCAAAAGTAACCCTTTTACTGTTTGAGGGGAAGAGTAAAATAATGCCCCTGCTTCCCCAAGCTGAAGATAGGAACATGAAGTAATGGAATATTTATGGGACAAAATTTTGATACCCCAAGGTCAATGAAGCTAGCCTCATGGATAATACAAGAAACCTTTAGAATATTTGTATAGATGTCTAAAAACAAATTTTAGTTTTAGAGTTGTGTGCCAAGAGAAATTGGCAATGTATATGTATATTTCATTAGAATTTTATCCAAATTTGCTTAATTTACTGTACTGACTGACTGTTACTTGGGAGATACTATACAGAAAATGTATTCTTCAACTTTGTGGTACAAATATAGAATACTGTACATATGTTGACATATAGACATATACTTTAAAGAGGACCTATCATGTCCTCATGTAAGTGTTACCAGTTGCATAGCTTTGCATCCACTGACCTTCTTTTCAGCCATTGGACCCCATAGAGTCCAATGAGGTCTTTCTTCTTTTTTTCTCCAAAAGAAAGACATCATTGGAGTCAGCAGGGCTGCAGCTACAAAGCTATGCAGCCACCCTGCGGGTGTGAGGAAATAAGAGGTCCTCCCTAATTGCATACATTTTTTAATATGGGAGTCTATTGACAATGGATGGCATGCATCAGAGGTCACTGTCATCCAGTAAGAAAAGCTATATGTTAAATATACTTTGGATAAATAAAAGATGGATAAATAAAAGAGTTAAGATTTTTGGCAAGAAAACGAAAATAGAAAAAAAAAGGGGCTACATCCTTAAGTGGATAGCAAGGGAGTCTATGGGTGATTGATGGCATCAGTTAGAGATATATGTTTCACTTCTTATTTTTTTCAACACCTTGTACCATACATTCCAGATATGTTGGGTTTAAAGATAAGTTAAGGAAGAACTCATCTGTAGTTCAGTGCAATACCAATTTAATTTACCACAGGTCTACCAACTCCAAAGCTTAACTCTACGGTAAAAGCTACAGGAGAAGACCAATGAAACTGGTCCACAAGTAGTGAGGAATTAGCAAAAGGGGAAAGGCTGTGGAGGGCAAAACAAACAAAATGCCCTTCCATCCGGGGTATTAAACTGGGCACTTTAATAATAATACCAATTTGATCTTTGCTGCGGGCTGACTTCTATTTTGTGTGCATCATTCCATCATGCATTACGTTTATATTAACATCATTCATCAGGAATTTCTTTTAGCAGCATAGCTTTCAGAATTGTTTTATACACACATGTTGATGGCATTATTTGAATGTGCTTTTTTTCAGATATTTTGTCAATTATTATCATAATACAAGTTGCAGCTTATGTATTTCTCCTTTTTGCTGATATCGGCGCATTATATTCTGCTATGGAGGTAATCATTTTGAATTTAATGTCTTCCAAACACTAAATTCATCTTAAGTATGTTCTGAAATTCTTTTTTTTATACTAATGGTCCTATAAATGAGCAAAGCTGACATTTGATTTATCGTTTGCAAGCATTTAATTTCAATATATCTTTGCACTTCAAATGATACCTTAGTGTTTTAGATCTATTTAACCAAATATCATGATCACCCTGAGTGGGTGGAGACAAGAGGCTGTGATCTCTCCCACGCACTGCACACATAGCAGAGCAGGATATCTTCTCTATTTCTATGTAGGACAGCATCATAAATTAACTGCATCAAGTAGAACGTTGCTGAGCAGTTTATATATAAATACGGTAGCTGTATGAGTCAGTAAGGGTGGTCTCACATCTTCGGCAGGGATTCTGCTTTCCTTCTCTGTTTGAGGAGCCAGAAAGGAAATCCATGCGGCTGAACGGTTCTGTTCAGAGACGGAACTGAATAGCGCCAGACCTACCTCATTGACTATAATGGTGTCTGTCTGCTTTCCGCCCAGCTGCCCAGCTTTTGGACAGAAGAAAAAGCGTTGCAAACAGTGCTTTTTCTTCCGCCATTTTCAGCCGGATCTATGACAGAACCTCAGTCCGGAGTTCCAATGTAGATGTGAAACTGACCTTAATCATTTACTAGCCAGCACCAGTATCTCTGTGTGTTGGGCTTCTCTATCTCTCCTTCTGCCTCTCTTCCCCCTCTCCATAAAATTTTGTGTAACTTGATCTGCCCATGATCTGCAAACCTGTTATCACCTAGGACACCTATGAGCAGTAAATTGACCGTAATAGATCAGTGCAGAAGTAGTGGGAGAAGGAGAGGAACCTGACAAAGTGAATAAGAGACATTTTCCTGTAGTAAGATGCATTATAAATAGAGATGAGCGAGCATACTCGTCCGAGCTTGATGCTCGTTCAAGTATTGGGGTACTCGGGATGCTCGTTACTCGAGACGAACACCACGCAGTACTCGAGTCAATTGCATTTCCTTCCCTGCATGTTTAGCGCCATTTTCTAGCCGATAGGTATGCAAGAAAGACATTACCACTTCCTGCTATGACGTGCCAGCCCTCCCCCCCTCCCCAGTAGTGAGTGGCTGGGCCGATCAGGTGACTGCCGAGTACTTAAACTGGTCCCGCGGCTCGCCTCAGGCACATGCTGGCAGAGGTTAGGAAAAGTGCTGCTGTTTATACAGGGATAGTGTTAGCGTAGGATCCTGTCTTCAAGAGCCCCAACAAACCTTCTATGGGCTACTCTTCATAGTGTACATTACTGTTGTGGCTGGCTGGGAGCAGTAGTGCACCAATTTTTTTTTTTTAAGCATCTCGGGCTGTGGAGGCCATTTTAACTATACTGTTCTGTGTCTGCCGTAGTGTGCAGAGTGTTGGGACACAGCCTCTTATATAGGGAAAGTTATACAGTCCTCCTGATCCTCCGTGCAAGAACCCCAACGCTCCTTCTTAGGGCTACATCTCACCGTGGGCATTATAGTTGTGGCTGGCTGGGAGCAGTAGTGCATCAATTTTTGTATTACGCATCTAGGCCTGTTCCTAGCCTTTCAGTAATAGCGTTCTCAGCCTGCAGTGCCGTACAACCAGCTCTCACCATGAAACTGCACTTTAACATTTCCTAGCCTACTGCAAACTACTTCAGTTATACCGTTCTGTGTCTGCAGTGCATTAGACAGAGGTCTCACCGCTAAACAGTACTGTAATATTTCCTGGGCCACTGCAAAGTATTTCAGCTCTGCCGCTGTGCAGAGCGTCTTACAATAACCTTTCGTTGGTGGGGTTGAGATAGCCGCAGTTACCAGCACTATCCACTGGCTTTAGAATCTTCTCCCACTCCATACAGCCTCTATTATCTACAAGTCTCTGCAAATGGTAAATTACCCCTAGGTATCAGCGCAAGACAGTGGGTTAATTTTTTCAAGTCACAACATAGAGCCTCCACTATCAACGAGTCTCTGTGTGCGGTGAATTAGCCACAGTTGCAAGTGCTGTACAGTGGGGTAATTTATTTGGGCTTTGCTCTATTCTTAATCCGCCATGATGAGTAGTAGAGGTAAGGGTTGAAGACGCGGACGTCCAAGTGAGGGTGTGGGCACAGGCCGAGTTCCTGGGTGTGGTGAATCACAGCCGACTGCTGCGGGATTAGGAGAGAGGCAAGTTTCTGGGCTCCCCAGCTTCATATCACAATTTACGGGTCCGCATGTTAGACCTTTATTACAAACAGAGCAGTGTGAGCAGGTCCTGTCGTGGACGGCAGAAAACGCGTCCAGCAATGTATTGACCACCCAGTCTTCAATGCAGTCCACTACTCCCGGCCTAGGGATTGCAACTCTGAATCCTCTGGTTGCTGCTCCTCCTTCCTCCCAGCCTCCTCACTTTGTGACGGAGGTGGCACGGGATTGGAATGATGATCGTACGTCAATTTATCATCAATTCTCAACAGCACTGTGGGCTATCGCCCACACTTTCAAAGAGGGTCGCTGCCTGGCCCTGCCAACCCTCTGCAGTGTGTGCCTCTGGTTCCTCCTCATTAAGTACACACTTATAAATAGACATGAGCATGAGGCCAGCTGAATGCTGTGCAGGGAAAAGTTTGGGTGCGCTGTGGACGCAGGGTCGTGCGGGTGGGTTGGACAGCAATGCCAGCAAGTAACCCAGGAGAAGAGGCAGCGGTGTCACCTGCAGGCAGGGATTGTCAATGGTTGCAGGTAGTGTGGTGCTTAGCTAAGATGTGCCAGCACATGTGCCTTGCTAATGAGGGTTTGTCCGAAGAAAATTGTTAAGGCGGTGACGCCAGACTCTTGCCACCATTTTGGCTTAATAGTGGGAGCTGGGAGTCTCAGATGTAGCCATGCATGCTGCCCCTGCCCTTCTCTATCCGTTTCTGTGGTGTTTCCATGACTTTCTGTTGTTTTCTGGTGTTTGACAAGTCATCACCTATGCGGAGCATCAGTCCCATACAAAAATGCTCGAGTTGCCCATTGACTTCAATGGGGTACATTACTCGAAACCATCTCTCGAGCATTACGAAAAGTTTGAGTCGAGTAACGAGCACCCGAGCATTTTCATGCTCGCTCATCTCTAATTACAAAGTTTCTTTACAATCACTTGTACTATTGATTTATAGGAAAAAAATTGTTTTAAAGTCACTCAAAGTATTTTTAAAATGTTCCTTAATTCTTTTATTCTATATATTCAATAATTCATAAAAAAAGAAATCAGACAATATTAAATCACCATAAATAACATTAGCTCAGATATGTTGGGTTTAGAGACTCATCTGCAGTTCAGTGCAATACCAATTTAATTTGCCACAGGTCTACTTACTCCACGGCTTAACTCTACGGTAAGAGGTACGGGGTAAGAACGATGCAACTGGTCCACAAGTAGTGAGGAACTAGCACAGGGGGAAGGCTGTGGAGGGCAAAACAAACAAAAGACCCTTCCATCTGGGGTAATAAACTGGGCATTTAAATGATCAGAATCACTACACTACTGATGAAAGAGAATTTACATGGCAATAACAAAACAAAGAAAAGGTTGTTTTTTTTAAATTTATGTATTTTTAATTCAAAAATAATATTTATAATTGGCTGTTAAACTGTTTATTTTCTGCACTTGCAGTGCATCCCACTACACTGTAATCTGGAGGACTGAGATTCTTGAAAAATCCATCAGTCAGGCTACATGCAAGCTCAATACCAAGCAGAGATACTCAGCCCAATTTTGCACTTTTCAACATGCGTTTTACCCTTAGATGCAATGAGTTTTTCATGCAAAAACACCTTGCATTGCTTCTGTGAAATTACAATCCTCACTTGCAATAGAGAATCGTAAGGGTTTTCCATTGATTTCATTGAAAAACATTGCATCACACTTGTATGCACATCGCATAGACGTGATGTTTTTAAGGTCCTACTGAAAACAGGTGATGCATTCCAAGGAATGCGAAAAAATAGGACATGCGGCAGTTTTTAACCCCTCAGCATCGCTGTGAGGGAAAACCTCACTCGTGTATGACTCCATTCAAACAATGGAGTTCATATTCGCACAAGTTTTGTTCGTCTTGCAACGCACAAAACCCGCATGAGTTTCGCGCTTATGTGCATGTAGCCTCACACTCAGATTTCTTTCTCCCCTCATCGGCCTGCATCAATTCTGGCAACAGTATGTATATTCAACATGCAAAATCGCATCTTTAAAAAAAAAACAAAAAAAATCCACACACATAACACACCTCCCACTGGATGCCACTACCCTGCCCCTCTGCCTGCCATTCTGGTCCTTTGTTGTTTCCATAAGCAGCAGTCATGTTGGTTGTTAACCCACATGATCGCTGCAGCCAATGGAGGCTTGACATGGAGATCATCAATGACATCCCATAAACCTGCATCACGGCTTTTACATTAGAAGCCTATGTGACAAGTTTACAGGATGTCACCAGGCTTGCCGCAGGGTCAGACTGCCAAAGAGAGGTACCGAGCCTAAAACCATACAAAAGAACTCAGAAAACCATTATAAATAAATTATAAAAGAACTCGGAAAACCATTATAAATAAATCCATGCACAACACTACTTTAAATATCGATTTACATATTTCATATCCTTCCAATCCACCTATTGAAGTAAAACAAATACGATCCACTGCAAATCATTATAATTTGAGTCATTATGACTAATTTTAATATTTTATTAAAATGATCATAATTTGCATTATTTCATTTATCCCAACTATTAAAAATAGAAGAATTCACTATATTGATCATTCTTTATTGTATAAGACATTGCTCACTTACATCTTTTTGTCCATCAGCTTGTATGTACCCCATATTACTGGAGAGTGAACATCTTGATCATGGTCCTTGTTCTCTTCATGGTGTCATATATTGCGGAGGTAAATGCTACCAAAGTTTATTATCACTTTACCATTTTTTTTAGCAAATTCCAACAAAAGAAATACAGGGACAGATAAATCTGACATTTAGATATGTATGTTACCAAAGTTATATATTTGCTATGTGTATAATAGATCATTAGTGGCCAAGTACTGTAGTAGATTGTAATCTACCAGAAGATTTCAAAGCATGGACCAGTAGATCTGCATGATTACCTGGCTGGTTTGTGTCCCAATGTGGCGGCAACCACAAAAATGCTCATTGACAAATCTTGTAGGCACTTGTGAGTATTGATCAGTGCTATTAACTAGCCAGTCAGTGTTCAATTCACACCATGTCTGTAGTGCACATAGATTTTAATGTCCAAACATATGACAAAAGAATGCTCACTTGACATCTAATTCACAGGATACATCAAGAGTTCTCATAGTCCCAATTGGATTGAAAAGCGTACTCCAGTACTAGGACAGTTTACGGTCATGTATGAACAAGGCAGGAGTTTTGAGCGAATGTACTTGAAGATGTTCTCCAGCGGCTTTAAATTCGCTTTATAAAGCAGAGAAATGCTATAAAAGAAAAACTAAACTATACTCACCCACCGCACTAGTTGCCATCCATCTGGTGACCGCTTGTCGCTTAGAAGTCAGTCACATGTTTTCTGAGCACATGACTGCTGTAGCCAATTCCTGGCCACGGTGTTGGTTCTGCTTAGGCCAATGATTGACTGCAGTGGTCACATGCTCAGGAGGCACATCATTGTGCTACCTGGAAGGGAGTGGAGACCAGGGGGACCAGAGAGGCTAAGAAGTAAAAAAGGTAAGTAGAGTCCCATTTTTCTTACAGCATTCTCCTGCTTATAATGAAAATTTAAAGCTGTTGGCAAACTCCTTTAATAGCTAAGTGTACCTTCTGATGTAGCAGATTATTTATAGACATTTCTGTAACTGAAAGTCCATGCCATGCATAGAAATGGGATTGTTCCTGCAGCAAGTGAATGGATTGTTCCAAACCCCATTCAGATGTATGAAACCGCTGCAAACGTTTCAGCAACAAATCTGCTGCATGTGAACATAACCTCATACTATTCTTGCAGAGATTTTTAAAATTCTGGTGGAAATCATCACAGCAATCGCTTTACAACTCAACATGGTTTTATGATGAGTTATCCACATACAACTTTGTCAAAAAAAATTAAGCACCTAGAAGGAGTTGTCATTTTGATGCAAAACTTGGCATGCAGTTACATCGCAGGCAGATATGCAGATGATTAGAGTTGTAGTGTGATTAGGTTCCACATCTATATATATAAAATTGAATGTATGCGTGTCTGTCTGTCTGTGTGTGTGTTTGTCCTTTATGCGCTACTACACCATTCATCCGATCGCCATGAAACTTTGGAAGTTGTTGAGTACACTCCTGGGAAGATCATAGGCATAGTACAACTATCCTACGATAAATGGCGCGCGTGCGAGCGTCGTCGACAGTTGCGCCCCCCCCAAGTAGATGGTTTGATTTCCATCACTGCCACAAATTCTCTCACTTTGCGATGTCATAGAAACTTGAAATTTGGCACAGGCATTGATTATGTCATAAATAGGAAAAGTTAATAGCTCCCAACTCAATTATTCAATTCTAAGCGCCAAAGAATTAGCGTCCAAATTTTACGTACAGAATCTAATTCTCTTACTTCCCAATGTCATAGAAACTTGAAATTTGGCACGAGCCATGATTATGTCATAAATAGGAAAAGGTAATGAGTCCCAACCCGATTATTCAATTCTAAGCACCAAAGAATTAGCGTCCAAATTTTACGTACGGAATGTAATTTTCTCACATAGAAACTTGAAATTTGGCACGGGCATTCAATATGTTATAAATAGGAAAAGCTAATGGGTCCCAACTCGATTAGTCAATTCTATGCGCAAAAGAATTAGCGTCCAAATTTTACGTACGGAATGTAATTTTCTCACATAGAAACTTGAAATTTGGCACGGGCATTGAATATGTCATAAATAGGAAAAGCTAATGGGTCCCAACTCCATTATTCAATTCTATGCACAAAAGAATTAGCGTCCAAATTTTACGTACGGAATGTCATTTTCTCACATAGAAGCTTGAAATTTGGCACGGGCATTGATTATGCCATAAATAGCAAACGCTAATGGGTCCCAAGTCGATTATTCAATTCTATGCGCAAAACAATTACCGTCCAAATTTTACGTACGGAATCTAATTCTCTCACTTCTTGATATATATAAATGAATGACTGTCTGTCTGTCTGTCCTTTATGCATTACTACACCCTTCATCCAATTGCCATGAGACTTTGGGAAGTTGTTGAGTACACTCCTGGGAAGATTATAGGCATAGTACAACTATCCTACGATAGGTGGCGCACGTGCGAGCATCGTCGACAGTTATGCCCCCCAGACAAAGATCGTTTGATTTCCATCTCAAGCACGAAAGCAAAAGGCATTACGAACAACGGGATGAGTGTTCAACCAGAAAATGATGCATCCGCCGAACGTTTCGCAAGACAATTGTTGGATATTGAGAATGCTGAGGTAAAATGAAAGCTGTGCTGTGATTGGTTGCTATTTCTTATACTGCTGAGGTAGCATGAAAGCTGCGCTGTGATTGGTGGCTACTTCTTATACTACTGAGGTTGGATGAAAGCTGTGCTGCGATTCGTTGTTATATATTATACCACTGAGGTAACATGAAAGCTGCGCTGTGATTGGTTGCTATATATAATACTACAGAAGTAACATGAAAGCTGCGCTGTGATTGGTTGCTATTTTTCATATTGCTCAGGCAGAATAAAAGTTGCGCTGTGATTGGTTGTTATTTCTTTTACTGCTAAGGTAACATGAAAGCTGCGCTGTGATTGGTTGTTATATATTATACCACTGAGGTAACATGAAAGCTGCGCTGTGCTTGGTTGTTATCTAGATATATAAAAACGAATGAATGTATGTCTGTCTGTCTTCACAGCAACGCGCGACAGGTAAGCTAGTTTGGTCTATAAAAAGGCTTTATGAGGCTACATGACATGCCTCTGTGATGCAAGCAAAGAGATTTTGCCCAGCTGACAGAGTTTGAGAAGAAATGCTTTATTGGAATGCGAGAAGTTGAATGGTCATATTGACAAATTGCCTGCCACCTGGGCTGCTCTGCCAAGAATGTTAGGAGGTGTTGGGACCAGTGGATGCATACGGGCATTCGCACAATGCAACCAGGCTTAGGACACCCTCGACAGACTGCAATGAAGAGTATTGTCTGATCATCCAACAAGCATGAGCAACTCCAACGGTTTCATTGTCCACTGTCCAGAGACAGGTGGCACCATTGTTACAGGCCCCTGTGTCTATGAGGAACATTTCCAGGAGCTTGGCTAAAGGACATTTGCTCACACAGCGCTCATTATGTGTATTGCCTTTAACACACCCATCATCGCCTAATTTTGCAGTGGTGTCATAAATTACGGAACTGAACTACTATGGAGTGGAACCATGTTGTCTTTAGCAACAAATCTAGGTTTAGTTTGAGCATTGACAATTGCCGTGTTTGTGTCTGGAGACCAAGGGGTAAGCGCCTCAATCCTATTTTTCCTGTGGAGCAGTACACTGCTCCCCACTGCCGATGTGATGGTCTGGGGGTCCAGTGCGTATGACAGTCAGTCAATCCTAGTAGTGGTACATGGGATAATGACAGCTCAGTGATGACTTCAGGACATCCTGCAGCTACATGTGTTGCTTCTCATGGCAGGGTTTCCAAGAGGCATTTTCCAGCAGGCCGCACACAGCAAGGGTGTCACAGGAATGTCCCCACAACATTGCTACACTTCCATGGCCTGCCCAGCTGACAGATTTATTGCCAATAAAACATGTATGGAACCATCTGGGATATCAGCTTCAACAGTTTATGAGTTTGCATGATCTAGAGGCCCAGTTACAGTAAATCTGGACTAATATGCCACAAGGTAGCATATGGATCCTGTATGCCTCCATGCTCGCCATATCACATCTTGCATCCAAGTTAGAAGCGGTACAACAGGGTACTAGAACCTCCCTTCAAGTGATCAGTTTTCCGCAATAAATTATCTTTTTGCTCTAATATTGTAATCACTTATATCAATGTTGCATGGAAAGTTTCATTCTGTTCTGACAACTCTTTCTAGGGGATAGCATTTTTACAATGAGTATATGTTTGGCAATGTAATGCAAGTAGAATTAACATATAGCCTCTTTTAAAGGAATACAACATATAATTTTTATTTACTTATTTTTATTCTCCAGTATGTTAAGGCCTCATGTCCACTTGCACGCACAGATTCCATGGCTAAATCCTGCAGCGGAATCCAGCTGTGTCCGCGGACATGGACAGGAAAATACATTTTCTTACCTCTCCAGATCCAGCACGGGTCACCTCTTTGTCAGCCAGATTTTCTTTCTTCAGCATGGCGGATGCGTCCGGAAGCTCCAGCAACATGCTGGATACATACGCAGTGCCATATTTTAATTTTTTTAAATGTCCTGCTTTCCCGCAGATCTGCGGCACGTCCGCAGTGACAGCTGTGGCTGTGCCGCGGATCGGATGGCTTCCATTGACTTCAATGGTAGCCGTCCTGCAGGATCCATAGAAAAATGGAGCATGCTGCGATTTCTCTCCGCGCGTGCGATCCGCACGTGGGGAAAAAAATAATCACATCCGAATGCTTTAAATTGCCTTGCGGATGCTAATGCATTTCTATGGGCAGCTAGAGATGTGGATCTCCTTCGCAGGAGACTCACTCGGATTTTATAATTAACCCCTTAGTGACCAGGCTTTTTTGCTTTTTTCCATTTTTGTTTTTTCCTACTCCCTTTTAACAAATCGTAGCTCCTTTATTTATCCATTGAAGTCACTGTATGAGGGCTTGTTTTTTGCGGGACGAGTTGTATTTTTCAATGGCACTATTTATTGTACCATATAATGTACTGAAAAACTTTTAAAAAATTCTTAGCGGTGAGAAATGGAAAAAAAAACGGCATTCCACCATCTTTCGGTGCGTCCTGTTTCTACAACGCACAAACTGTAAGAAAAACGACCTGATATTTTTATTCAATGGGTCAGTACAATTACTACGATACCAAACTTATATAGTATTGTTTTTGCTGTAGTACTTGTATTTTTTTTTTAAGATATTACATTTTTTTCAATTATTTTCTGCGGTCATTTTGTGCGCGCGACAACTTTTTTATTTTTTCATCGACGTAGTTGAGCAAGGGCTCATTTTTTGCGGGATGTCATGTAGTTTCTGATAGTATCAATGTGGAATACATACGACTTTTTGATCGCTTTTTATTGCGTTTTTTTCTGGGAGACAGGGTAACTAAAAAAATGCTTTTTTGGCGTTCTTTTTTTTTTTTTCGGACAACGTTCACCGTGCAGAAAAAATAATGCACTACTTTGATAGATCGGACTTTTGCGGACGCGGTGATATCAAATACATATTTTTATTTTATGATTTAGATTTTTTAATAATAGATATGGCAAAAGGGGGGTGATTTTAACTTTTATAACTTTTTTTTTTTTTTTACAATTTAAAAAACTTTATTGATCTTTTTTTTTACATTACTTTGAAGTCCCCCTGGGGGACTTTAACATGCAATGCTTTGATCGCTCCTGCAGTATGACGTAATGCTGTAGCATTACGTCATACTGCTTTTTTACAGGCAGTCTATGAAGCCACCCTGTGTGGATGGCTTGATAGGCAGGCATGGGGCCATTCATTAGGCCCCCGGCTGCCATGACACCTGCACGGATCCCCCGATCTTACCGCGGGGGGGGCGTGCGGGACCCCTAAACAGCGTTCGGGGAATTTAAATGCCGCTGTCAGAATTGACAGCAGCATTTAAAGGGTTAATAGCCGCGAACAGCCGAGCGCGGCTATTGCCCGCGGGTGTCAGCTGTAATAAACAGCTGACGCCCGTGCTGTATGGAGGGAGATAGCGGCGCTACCTCCCTCCATACACGTCCTGCAGCTGCTGGACGTAAAAACACTATGGCCTGGTCGTTAAGGGGTTAAGATCCACCTGTGGACATTGGGCCTAACACTATTTCTATTGTGAGATTTTTTTCCACATAATCAGCATAGTCTGAGTGAGGTCAGATGGGATGTGAAGATATTCTTACAACAAGGAACTTACAATATACTGTCGAGTACCACGCTACTATTTTGATTACATGCGACTGCTATTGCTAATAACACAGAGCACCACCAAATCTTTCCACTTGTTTTGGATTCTGCATACCTGATAGGCCCAAATAGATGTATAAGCTAAAACTCTTTTTTAATACTTCTTTTTCCCAGATGTGGTTTATTGAAAACAGAAAACTCTGGCTCTGGATAAAGAGACGTTTTAATTACAAATCAAAGAGCCAATACAGACAGTTGCAAAGGAAATTACAGAAAGATCCAGAGTGGCCTCCACAGAATAGAACGGACTATGCTGCACCAATTACTGAAAAAGAATCTGAACAAACAATTGTAACTGTAATGTGAATGCAACAAAGTGGAAAATTAATATAACTTGTTTTTCTCGTATAATGTGAGAGAGCGCTAAACCCATAGAATTTATAATACCTGGTTCAGAGTTATGTAAAGAATGCCCATGGACTTAGCTGCAGTGCACGGTTCAAAGATATTTGAAGGCCTCGTTCACACGAGCATGGATTGGCGCGTACATATGCGCGTGCAAAACTGCGCATGCACGCATGTGTCAGAACACGTGTGAGCAAGGCTCCATACCCGTTACTTTCAATGAAGCCAGCACTACTGCCGCCAGCTCCATTGAAAGCAATGGGATGCCGGCAACCCCTGCAATGATTTTCAGGAAAGGGCTTGAAATATAAGCCCTTTCTTGAAAATCATTCCTAGCTTGTGTAAAAAAAAATCTATCTATATAAAGACGAAAGCCCTCACTGACTCACTGACTGACTCGCCAAAAGTTCTCCAACTTCCCGATGTCGTAGAAACATGAAATTTGGCACACGCATATATTATCTCCAAAATATGGAAACTAATTGGGTCCCAACTCGATTATTCAACTCTAGCGCAAAAGAATTGGCGTCGAAATTTTACATACGTAATCTAAAGCTGACACTTCCCAATGTCATAGAAACTTAAAATTTCGCACGGGCATTGATTATGTCATAAATAGGAAAAGTTAATAGGTCCCAACTTGATTATTCAATTCTATGCGCAAAAGAATTAGCGTCCAAATTTTACGTAGATAATCTAAATCTCTCACTTCCCAATGTAATAGAAACATGAAATTTGGCACGAGCATTGATTGTGTCATAAATATGAAAAAGTAATGGGTCCTACCTCGATTATTCAATTCTATGTGCAAAAGAATTAGCATCCAAATTTTACGTGCGGAATCTAATTTTCTCACTTTCCGGTGTCATAGAAACGTGAAATTTGGCACGAGCACTGATTTTGTCATAAATAGGAAAAGTTCATAGGTCCCAACTCGATTATTCAATTCTAGCACAAAAGAATTGGCGTCCAAATTTTACGTACGGAATGTAATTTTCTCACTTTCCGGTGTCATAGAAATGGGAAATTTGGCACGAGCATTGATTATGTCATAAATAGGAAAAGCTAATGGGTCCCAACTCGATTATTCAATTCTATGCGCAAAAGAATTAGCGTCCAAATTTTAGGTACATAATCTAAATCTCTCACTTCCCAATGTCATAGAAACATGAAATTTGGCACGAGCATTGATTGTGTCATAAATATGAAAAAGTAATGGGTCCCAACTCGATTATTCAATTCTATGCGCAAAAGAATTAGCATCCAAATTTTACGTACGGAATCTAATTTTCTCACTTTCCGGTGTCATAGAAACGTGAAATTTGGCACGAGCATTGATTTTGTGATAAATAGGAAAAGTTCATAGGTCCCAACTCGATTATTCAATTCTAGCGCAAAAGAATTGGCGTTAAAATTTTACGTGCAGAATGTAATTTTTTCACTATCCGGTGTCATAGAAATGGGAAATTTGGCACGAGCATTGATTGTCATAAATAGGAAAAGCTAATGGGTCCCAACTCCATTACTCAATTCTATGCGCAAAAGAATTAGCGTCAAAATTTTACATACGGAATGTAATTTTCTCACTTTCCGGTGTCATAGAAACGGGAAATTTGGCACGAGCATTGATTATGTCATAAATAGGAAAAGCTAATGGGTCCCAACTCCATTATTCAATTCTATGCGCAAAAGTATTAGCGTCCAAATTTTATGTGCAGAATGCAATTTTCTCACTTTCCGGTGTCATAGAAATAGGAAATTTGGCACGAGCATTGATTATGTCATAAATAGGAAAAGCTAATGGGTCCCAACGCGATTATTCAATTCTAAGCGCAAAAGAATTAGTGTCCAAATTTTATGTACGTAATCTAATTCTCTCACTTCCTGATGTCATTTTATATCAAGGAAATGTCACATGGTTGCCTCCACGTGGTGTCTCCTGGGTAACGCAGAGAACTATGCAAAATGGTGAACATATGTTTTTCCTCAGTATCTCTAAAGTAACCACGACTTCATAAGATTTTCCGTGTGAACACCAGATAAACACCAGTACCAAATTAACTCGGGCGAAGCCGGGTATATCAGCTAGTAAGAAATAAATACTTACCTCTCCGCCGCTGTCGGGGCTCAGAGTGTCTAGGTCCCCAGCACTGAAATGGAGTTCCTTCAGCAAGAAGAGATTTTAAATCCCCACTCAGCCAATCACATGCAGCTCTCAGACATTCATCGAATAACAACTGAGTTCTGCCTGTGATTGGCTAAGCCCTGTGACCAATCGCAGGCAGTGCTCAGCTGTCATTCAATGAGTGGCTGAGCGCTGCTTGTGATTGGCTGAGCGGTCAGACAATCAAGCGCAGCCTTTCAGGAGGCGGGGATTTTAAATCCCTGCCTGCTGAAAGGGCTTCACTACGGGGTCGGGGATCAGGCAGGGAAGACGTGCTGAGCCCCCATAGTGGCAGAGAGGTGAGTATTAGAGATGAGCGAGTACCAAAATGCTCGGGTGCTTGTTGCTCGAGTCGAACTTTTCGCGATGCTCGAGAGGTCGTTTTGAGTAACGAACCCCATTGAAGTCAATGGGGGACTCAAGCATTTTTGTATATGACCGAAGCTCAGCATAGGTCTTCACTTGTGAAACTCTGGAAAAGATCCGAAAGTCATGGAAACACCACAGAAACGGATAGGAAAGGGCAGGGGCAGCATGCAGTGCTGCATCTCAGGCTCCCAGGTCCTACTATTAAGCCACAATAGGGGCAAGAGTCTGCCCCCCCCTAACAATTTTTACTTCAGACAAACCCTCATTAGCAAGGCACACCTTAGCTAAGAAGCACACTACCTGCAACCAAGCACAATCACTGCCTGCGGGTCACACCACTGCCTCTTCTCCTAGGTTACATGCTGCCCAATCCCCCGCCCAACTCTGCGTCCACAGCGCACACAAAAGTTTTCCTGCGCAGCCTTCAGAAGCCCTCATGCCACACGCTCGCTTCATAGCCACACCACCCTCATGTCTATTTCTAAGTGCGTCTGCGATGAGGAGGAACTGGAGGCACACACTGCAGAGGGTTGGCAGGGCCACGCAGCGACCCTCTTTGAAAGGGGGGGGGCGATAGCCCACAATGCTGTTGAGAATCGATGATAAATTGACATACGATCATCATTCCAATCCCGTGCCACCTCCGTTGCAAAATTGTCACAGCTACAAACGTGGGCATAAAGGCGACTCAGGTGCCAGCCCAGCACTTGTACACATCTCCACAATGCAGTAATACTCTTGTGTGGGAAGCACATGAGCGGGCCTAGGGTCAGGCTCGGTCCCAGCCTCCATCTTGTGTGACCTAAGGTGCTGCGAGTTACATAGAATTGGGAAATCCATATGTCCACACACAATTCATTCTGTGTAGGTGTTAGATAGCTCAACACCGCAATGAGAAGTCTTTGAGTTCCTTGGGCTTGCCTATGCTGTCGGTGCACAAAGATAGTATTACACAAGAAGAAATCAGAGCGCCCAAACATGGCAGACTTTCACCCTGCCAAGGACCTCGGCCCACATTTCTACCCTAGTCAGTCAGTGTATTTGTGCCAGACAGGTAAAGCAATGCAATGGGAACTCATTCTGCACTCACAGCATAGGCTAGCCCAAGAAACTTAAACATGGCATTACACATGAGAAAATCAGAGTGCCCAAACATAGCAGAGTTTCACCCTGTGAAGGACCTTTTCTGCCCCAGTCAGTCAGTCGGTTTGTGTCAGACAGTAAAACACCGCAATGGGAAGTCTTTATGCACCCACAGCATAGGCGAGCCCCAGGAACTTAAAGATGGTATTACGCATAAAGAAATTACAGCGCCCGAACATGGCAAAGTTTCACCCCGCCAAGGACCTCGGCCCACACCCTCAGCAATCGTGGGCATAAAGCAGACTTTGATGCTAGTACAGCTGTGAACGTCTCATTTAATTATTTGCAGTTGCTTTCACCACTCCAAAGACTGGATTAACCAGGAAAAAGTTCCACAGGCCCCACCTGGCGCAGTTGCATTTCCCTCAGGACATAGGCCTCTTCCCACACCCTCACCAATCGTGGGCATGAAGCGGACTCTGATGCTAGTACAGCTTTGAACGTCCATGAATGCAGTAACTTTCCTGTTCTTTGGCCCAAACCAGTGCCGTGGAAAACTGTGGTAACATGAGAGAAAATACATGATGCCCAGTGCTGATCCCATTACCCCAAGCAGGAGGAGGAGGTGGCATTACAAGGCCAAGAAACCATGACCAGGACCCGCTATAGTCTGTGTGGGAAGTATGTGAGCGGGCCCTGGGTCAGGCTCGGTCGCAGCAAACACCTTGTGTGACCCAAGGTGCTGTGAGTGACATAGCAATGGGAAATTCATGTGTCCACACACTATTCATTCTGTGTATGTGTCAGATACCTCAATCGACACCGCAAGGGGAAAGCTATCTGCACTCTGCACCCTACCCAAGTCAGTCAGTGTCTTTGTGCCAGACAGGTAAAACACCGCGATGGGAAGTCTGTGTGCACCCACAGCATAGGCGAGTCCAAGGAACCCAAAGACAGTATTACATATGAGGAAATGACAGTGCTCAAACATGGCAGACTTTTACTGCGCCGAGGACATAGGCGTCTGCCCACACCCTTAGCAATCGCGGGCATAGTGCGGACTCTGATGCTTGTACAGCTGTGAACGTCTCATTAATGCAGTAACGCTCCTCTTCTTTGGCCCAAACTAGTTTCTCAGATAACTGTGGTAACACGAGAGAAAATACATGATGCCCAATGCTGATCACCTAACCCCAAGCAGGAGGAGGAGGTGGCATTACAAGGCCAAGAAAAAATGACCAGAACCCGCAGTAGCCTGTGTGGGAAGTATGTGAGCGGGCCCTTGGTCAGGCTCAGTCCCAGCAAACACCTTGTGTGACCCAAGGTGCCGCGACTGACATAGCAATAGGAAAATCCATGTGCCCACACACTATTCATTCTGTGTAGGTGTTTGATAGCTCAATTGACACTGCAAGGGGAAAGCCATCTGCACTCTGCACCCTAACCAAGTCAGTCAGTGTCTTTGTGCTAGACAGGTAAAACACTGCGATGGGAAGTCTTTGTGCACCCACAGCAAAGGCGAGCCAAAGGAACCCAAAGACAGTAATAAACATGAAGAAATGACAGTGCCCAAACATGGCAGACTTTCACTCCGCCGAGGACATAGGCCTCTGCACACACCCTCACCAATCGCGGTCATAGAGCGGACTCCGATGCTAGTATAGCTCTGAACGTTTCATTAAGGCTGTAACGCTCCTCTTCTTTGGCCCAAACCAGTGTCTCAGATAACTGTGGTAACACGGGAGAAATACATGATGCCCAGTGCTGATCCCCTGACCCCAAGCAGCAGGAGGAGGAGGTGGCATTACCAGGCCAAGAAACCATGACCAGCACCCGCTATAGTCTGTGTGGGAAGCACGTGAGCGGGCCCAGGGTCAGGCTCAGTCCCAGGAAACACCTTTTGTGACCCAAGGTGCCCTGAGTTACATAGCAATGGGAAATCCATGTGTCCCAACACAGATAGCTTAACACTGCAAGAGGAAGTCTTTCAGTTCCTTGGGCTCGCCTATGCTGTCAGTGCACAAAGATGGTATTACACAGGAAGAAATCAGAGTGCCCAACAATGGGAGAGTTTGACCCCGCCAAGGACCTTGGCCTCGGCCCACAATTCTGGCCTAGTCAGTCACTGTATTATTTGTGCCAGATAGGTAAAACACCGCGATGGGAAGACTTAGTGCACCCATAGTATAGACAGACCCCTGTAACATTCCTGCAGCAAAGGTATAGACAGACCCCCTGTAACATTCCTGTAGCAAAGGTATAGACAGACCCCTGTAACATTTCTGTAGCAGAAGTATAAGCAGCCCCAGTACCATTTCTGTAGTAGAAGTATAGGCAGACCCGAGTACCATTTCTGTAGTAGAAGTATAGGCAGACCCCTGTAACATTTCAGTAGTAACAGTATAGGCAGACCCCAGTAACAGTTTTGTAGCAGAAGTATAGGCAGACCTCAGTATCATTTTTGTACTAGAAGTATAGACGAACCCCTGTAACATTTCTGTAGCAGCAGTATAGGCAGAGCCCTGTTACATTTCTGTAGCAGCAGTATAGGCAGACCCCAGTACCATTTCTGTAGTAGAAGTATAGGCAGACCCCAGTAACATTACTGTAGCAGAAATATAGGCAGACCCCTGTAAAATTTCTGAAGCAGCAGTATAGGCAGACCCCAGTACCATTTCTGTAGCAGCAGTATAGACAGACCCCAGTACCATTTCTGTAGTAGAAGTATAGGCAGACCCCAGTACTATTTCTGTAGCAGAAGTATAAGCAGACCCCTGTAACATTTCTGTAGGAGCAGTGTAGGCAGACCCCTGTAACATTTCTGTAACAGAAGTTTAGGCAGACCCCAGTAACATTTCTGTAGCAGAAGTATAAGCAGACCCCTGTGACATTTCTGTAGCAGCAGTATAGGCAGACCTCAGTACCATTTCTGTAGTAGCAGTATAGGCAGACCCCAGTAACATTTCTGTAGCAGAAATATAGGCAGACCCCTGTAAAATTTCTGTAGTAGCAGTACAGGCAGAACCCAGTACCATTTCTGTAGTAGAAGTATAGGCAGACCTCAGTACGATTTCTGTAGCAGAAGTTTAGGCAGACCCCAGTAACATTTCTGTAGCAGAAGTATAGGCAGACCCCTGTAACATTTCAGTAGTAACAGTATAGGCAGACCCCAGTAACATTTCTGTAGCAGAAGTATAGGCAGACCCCAGTACCATTTCTATAGTAGAAGTATAGGCAGACCCCAGTAACATTTATGTAGCAGCAGTTTGGCAGACCCCAGTAACATTCCTGTAGCAGCAGTATAGGCAGACCCCAGAACCATTTCTGTAGTAGAAGTATAGGCAGACCCCAGTAACATTTCTGTAGCAGAAGTATAGGCAGACCCCAGTAACATTTCTGTAGCAGCAGTATAGGCAGACCCCAGTACCATTTCTGTAGTAGAAGTATAGGCAGACCCCTGTAACATTTCTGTAGTAGAACTATAGGCAGACCCCTGTAACATTTCAGTAGTAACAGTATAGATAGACTCGAGTAACATTTCTGTAGTAGAAGTATAGGCAGACCCCTGTAACATTTCTGTAGCAGCAGTATAGACAGAGCCCAGTAACATTTCTGTAGCAGCAGTATAGACAGAGCCCAGTAACATTTCTGTAGTAGAAGTATAGGCAGACCCCTGTAACATTTCTGTAGCAGCAGTATAGGCAGACCCCTGTTACATTTCTTTAGCAGCAGTATAAGCAGGCCCCGGTATCATTTCTGTAGTAGAAGTATAGGCAGACCCCAGTACCACTTCTGTGGTAGAAGTATAGGCAGACCCCAGTAACATTTCTGTAGCAGCAGTATAGGCAGACCCCTGTAACATTTCTGTAGCAGCAGTATAGGCAGACCCCTGTAACATTTCTGTAGCAGCAGTAGAGGCAGACCCCAGTACCATTTCTGTAGGAGAAGTATGGGCAGACCCCAGTAACATTTCTGTAGCAGTAGTATAGGCAGACCCCAGTACCATTTCTGTAGGAGAAGTATGGGCAGACCTCAGTAACATTTCTGTAGCAGCAGTATAGGCAGACCCCTGTAACATTTCTGTAACAGAAATATAGGCAGACCCCTGTAACATTTCTGTAGCAAGAGTATAGGCGAACCCCTGAAACATTGGTGTACCATTAGTGTAGGCAAAGTCCGGACAAATTAGTTAGATAACAGTATAGGCGAGGGCCAGAAAAATTAGTGTACCAAAAGTACAAGTGTACCTCTGAAAAATTTATCAACCGAGAGGGCAGGTGAATGCCAGAAATATTTTTTAAAGATTCAGCTCACTGTTGCTTAATTTGCAACAGAGCCTGGAGGCTGCTCAGTGAAAAAAATTGGTTTGTGGTAAAGTATCAATACTTTTGAAACTTTTTGCAAAATTGTAAAGAAATTGTAAGCAGAGCCTTTTGGGCTGCAGAAAAATTGGCAGTTCAGCGTGATGGCATGTTGTTTCAGGAGGAGGAGTAGGAGGACTAATATCCGAGAGTAATTGACAATGGTAATTCCCCCTTTTTTCCGGTGATAGAGAATACTTATTTATCCAGTTGCAGCGAAAAGAATCTTTAGGCACCGCTGCATTCCGCCGGTGGAGAAGAAAAGTCTGGGGAAATCCAGGCTTTGTTAATCTTTATGAGTGTAAGCATGTCGGCACTGGCAGTTGACAGGTGGGTACGCTTATCCGTGATGATTCCCCCAGCTGCACTAAACATCCTTTCTGACAAGACACTAGCGGACGAGCAAGGCAGCACCTCCAGGGCGTACAGCGCAAGTTTGTGCCACGTGTCCAGCTTTGACACCCAATAGTTGTATGGAGCAGAGGCATCCCGGAGGACGGTGGTAGGATCGGCTACGTACTCCCTCACCATCTTTTTACAGTGCTCCCTCCGACTTAGCCTTCAATGGGGAGTGGTGACACAGTCTTGCTGGGGAGCCATAAAGCTGGCAGAGGCCTTGAAGAGTGTCCCCCTGCCTGCGCTGTACATGCTGCCTGATCTCCGCGCCTCCCCTGCTACTTGGCCCTTGGAACTGCGCCTTCTGCCGCTAGCGCTGTCAGATGGGAAGTTTAGCATCACTTTTTCCACCAGGGCCCTGTGGTATTGCATCACTCTCGTACCCCTTTCCTCTTCGGGAATGAGAGTGGAAAGGTTCTCCTTGTACCGTGGGTCAAGAAGGGTGTACACCCAGTAATCCGTGTTGGCCAGAATACGTCTAATGCAAGGGTCACGAGAAAGGCAGCCTAACATGAAGTCAGCCATGTGTGCCAGGGTGCCAGTATGCAAGACATGGCTGTCCACACTAGGAAGATGACTTTCAGGATCCTCCTCCTCTTCCTCCTCCACAGTCCATATACGCTGAACAGATGAGAGGCAAGCAGCATGGGTACCCTCTGCAGTGGGCCCAGCTGTCTCTTCCCCCTCCTCCTGCTCCTCCCCCTCCTCCTCCTCCTCCAAAACACGCTAAGATATAGACATGAGGGTGGTCTGGCTATCAATCAACATACTGTCATCCCCCTTCTCCTGTTCCAACTGCAGACTGAGAACGCTATAGCTGTAATGGCCTGCACAGCCCGAGATGGAAAAAAAAATTGTGCCAAACTGCTCCCAGCCAGCCACAACAGTAATGCACACAGTCAGATGTGGCCCTAAGAAGGACCGCTGCGGTTCTTGAGGACAAGATCCTACACTAACACTTTCCCTATAGCAGCAGCAACACTTTCCCTAATCTCTCCCAGTGTGTGTCTGAAGCGAGCCACGGGCAGGACCGCTTTAAGTATTAGGCGATCACTTAATCTCGCCAGCCACTCACTGCAGGGAGGGTGGGATAGGGCTGGCACGTCACAGGAGGAAGTGGTAATGCCTTCCCTGCATGTCTATTGGCTAGAAAATGGCGCTAAACATGCAGGGAAGCAAATGGAATTGACTCGAGTACTGCGTGGTGCTCGTCTTGAGTAATGAGCACCTCGAGCCCCCTAATGCTCGAAGGAGCATCAAGCTCGGACAAGTGTGCTCGTTCATCTCTAGTGAGTATATTTTTTTTTTATTTTTTTTACACAAGCTAGGGTTGATTTTCAGGGAAGGGCTTATGAAATCAATAGGAGAGCTTCGCGATCCTCTGCCACAGTTGTGACAGCTGTAGCAGGGGATTCTTTACTCCCCAGCCACAGTTGTGACAGCTGTAGCAGGGGATTCTTTACTCCCCACAGGGAGTGCCCTCATCACTGAACACTGTGACAATGCTGTCACAGTGTTTAGTGATGAGGGGACTCCCCGTGGGGAATATTAATGCCCAGCACAGACCTATGTGCACACATGTCCTATCTTTTGCAGGTGCACACATTTGCATGCCTGTAAAACATGGACATGTGAACACACCATAGGGCACCAATTGTTCTAATAGACGAGCGATTTTTGAGCATGCGTATGTGCGTGCAAATACACGCTCATGTGAACGAGGCCTAAGATGCATAGTAATGCATTTTTCATAAGTGCAGCTATATATAGTATTAGTGACAAGCGATTATTGGAATAATTGGTTCAGGAGCGATTGGTGTGATACTTGAAAAATAATTTGGAATCAGGATGATGCAATCCCAATTCCCATTAGAATCATTGACTAAAAATCAGATTCATTAATCACTTCCTGCTCCAGGAGGTACATTTACGTTTATTACAGCTGATCGGCTGTTCGGCCGATCGTGGCTATTAACCCTTTAAATGCTGCTGTCAGTCCTGACAGCCTCATTTAAATCCCCCAAATGCGGTGACATTGGGGGAGCCGTGCAGGTGTCATGGCAGCCGGGGGCGTTCTGAAAGGCCCCAGGGCTGCTTTGAAAGACTGCCTATCAAGCCATCCCCGTGGGGTGGCTTGATAGGCTGCCTGTGAAATTGCAGTATGATGCAATGCTGTAGCATTACGTCATACTGCAGGAGCGATCAAAGCATCGCATACTGTAGTTCCCCAGGGGGACTTGAATGTAAGGTTAAAAAAAAAGATCAATAAAGTATTTTTTAGTTGTAAAAAAAAACTAATAAAAGTTTAAATCACCCCCCTTTTGCCATATCTATAATTAAAAAATCTAAATAATAAAATAAAAATACATATCTGGTATCACTGCGTCCGTAAAAGTCCAATCTGTCAAAGTAGCACATTATTTACCCCGCACGGTGAACTTTGTCCGAAAAAAAAGTAAAGAACGACAAAAATGCACTTTTTCAGTCACCCTGTCTCCCAGAAAAAATGCAATAAAAAGTCATATGTATTCAAAATTAGTACTAACGGAAACTTCAGGACATCCCGCAAAAAATGAGCCCTCTCTCAACTACGTCGACGGAAAAATTTTAAAAATTATTGCGCGCAGAAGATGACGGCAGAAAATAATTGAAAAAAATTAAATGTCTTTGAAAAAAAAAGAGTAGTATAGTAAAAAAAACCTATACAAGTTTGGTATCGTAGTAATCGTACTGACCCATAGAATAAAGTTATCATGTCCTTTTTGTTGCAGTTTGTGCGCTGTAGAAACAAGACGCACTTAAATTTGGCGGAATGTTGTTTTTTTTTCATTTTACTCCACTTAGAATTTTTTTTAAGTTTTTCAGTACATTATATGGTACTTTAAATAGGACCATTGAAAATTACAACTCGTCGCGCAAAAAACAAGTCCTTAAACAGCGACATCGATGGATAAATAAAGGAGTTACGATTTTTTTTAAAGGGGGGAGGAAAAAACGATAATGGAAAAAAAGGGGGCCGCGTCATGAAGGGGTTAATTTGGCATCCAGAAGGTCCCTATTGCAGCTAAATGCTCCCAAATTGCACGGGAATACAGCCACACATAGTGGTACATCTTCAATGAATGTGGGTCAGTGGTTATTAGTGTCACCTTTCAGAGCTGGGGTCCTAAGCCCAAATCTCATGGAGGACAACATCTGCACATACTTTGAAAAACACCTTGAACAGATTTGAACCTACAACTCCAGTACTGTAAAGGCAGCAGTGCTGACAACTGAGCCACCACACTTGTTCTTTCTTCTGCGGAGTAGGAGAAAAATAAGCAGACTAAGCATACAAAAGAGAACTAAAAAAGTACATACACGTCCTTGGACAGATTTGAACCTAAAACTCCAGCACTACAAGTATTTTAGCAGCAATTGATACAATGTAGCTAAATTATTGGAAATGACATACAGGTATAAGAAAAAGAGATGCACCAACTGTTAAGGAGGTTGTCTCAGAAAATACTGTAGCTTTTATTGTTATTTGTCCTTTATAGGTGGACAAACTGATAACATTTTAGTGCACCTTGTCGACTGGTCCAGCAATCACACTTAGACAGTAAAATGCTGCATGTGTAGTGACCTGGAGGGTCCTACAGGGTAGTCAAAGAGTTAACAAGTCCTAAATACCTCGCTATGGACGCTTAGGCCTCATGTCCACTGGCAAAAGAAGAATTAAAATCCGCAGCGGATTTTAACTCTTCTCCTGCCCATGGATCCGCACCCCATAGGGATGCATTGACCACCCGCGGGTAGATAAATACCCGCGGATGGTCAATAAAAGTGATTTTAAAAAAAATAGAGCATGAAAAAATCTGGACCATGTACCATTTTCGTGCGGGTCTCCCGCGGGGACGTCCCTATGGAAGCTGTCCGGATCCGCGGGAGACCAAAATCGGAATTTACTCACCTGCTCCGGATCTTCCCTTCACCGCGGCTTCATCTTCTCTTCGTCGCGGCCGGATCTTTTTTCTTCGGGCCAGCGCATGCGTGGGGCACGTAACCGACATGCCCTGTGCATCCGCCGAGCCGAAGAAAGAAGATCCGGCCGCGACGGAGAGAAGATGAAGCTGCGGCGAAGGGAAGATCCGGAGCGGGCGAGAGGTAAGTTTATTTTTATTTTTATGCTTCATGTCCGCGGGGCAGGAGGGACCCGCTACGGATTCTACATGGAGAATCAGTAGGGGGCCTGATTTTGCCCGTGGACAGGAGGCCTTAGGGAGACATAGGAGGAATGCTGCAGGAGAAAGACACTGTCTTTCCCTGGATATCGAGTTCAACCTAATCTGCCTGCAACAGCCCTCTTCTGATTGGCTGCTTGCTACTTAATTCTTTGGTGGAATGGGAGGTGACAAGTCAAGCGCAGGAAAGTGAGCTAGGTGGGGTAGGAAGTGAGTCAGCAGAGGGAGAAAAAGTGCAAGAAACAGCAAGAAGTGGAAGGAGTTGCTCGTTGGAGGAAGTAGAGAGCAGCAGCAGTGTCAAGCTGCGACAACTACAAAGTGACAGGAGGTCGGGAGGTGGAGGAAAGTGGCATGAACAAGCTAACGGTGAGGAAAAGTGAGTCGACAGCGCCCGGAGTAGGAGTGGAGTATATATCCATGCCGGTGGAAGTAAGCCAGAGTCAGAAAAAGCCCCTTGGATGCTGAATGGAGAGTGTACTCCTCAACAGTGAATGTAACTTGCTCCTGCATAATTAGGAGACAGTGGGAGCATAGTCAACCCTGCAGTAGACCTTTCATATCATTACAAATAACCTTCCTGAACAACCCCCAGATAACTGTGACTGATGGGCTCATCATCCCTAAAGGAGCTACAAAGTTTATGAATCAATGCGTGTTATTGTTACTGCTAGAGAATCAGCTGAAGTTAATGTTGATTTGAAACCTACAAATGTGAACTGTTATTTAAAGGGGTTGTCCCGCGGCAGCAAGTGGGTCTATACACTTCTGTATGGCCATATTAATGCACTTTGTAATGTACATTGTGCATTAATTATGAGCCATACAGAAGTTATAAGAAGTTTTTCACTTATCTGCTCCGTTGCTAGCTTCCTCGTTTCCATGGAGGCCGTCTAATTTTCGGCGTCTAATGGCCAAATTAGACGCGCTTGCGCAGTCCGGGTCTTCTTCTTTCCTCAATGGGGCCGCTCGTGCTGGATGCCGGCTCCTTGTAGCTCCGCCCCGTCACGTGCCGATTCCAGCCAATCAGGAGGCTGGAATCGGCAATGGACCACACAGAAGCCCTGCGGTCCACCGAGGGTGAAGATCCCGGCGGCCATCTTCAGCAGGTAAGTAAGAAGTCACCGGAGCGCGGGGATTCAGGTAAGCACTCTCCGGTGTTCTTTTTTAACCCCTGCATCGGGGTTGTCTCGCGCCGAACGGGGGGGGGGGTTGAAAAAAACAAACCCGTTTCGGCGCGGGACAACCCCTTTAATCCTCTCAAATTCTGAGTAAACGGTGTACCTTCGGTTTACCAAAAAGCTACGTGGACTAGTCTTGTTATTTCGTCCTTGTAAACACGTGTCCACCCTCAAAGGTACTAGCATCACAATATGACATTACCCGAACTGCACAGAAGGTTATTGCAATCGTCCTACTACACGAGTAGCCATTTTACATCAGAGTAGCCATCACTGTGACCATGTTAAAGTGAGTATATCACTCAGGCTATCTCTGCCCCTTCCTGCTCTCTTCACATGCAATAGTTTTTTGTCCGGTGCAGAGAGGCATGTGACATCAAAACAGATGAGCTGGATGCCATGAACGATCCCACAGAAAACTACGGGATCAGTTCTAGCTTTGTGTTTCACAGTCACACTGATGGGGAAAAAACCAATGACTGGACATGGCTTTTCTTTTTTTTTTTTTGTATATATTCTTTATTTTTCAATTTTAATAGAGTGGGGGGGAGGGGTTACAAGAGAATTAGAAATAAATCAGTGGTAAATCACATTACAAAACAATCAATCCTGTAACATGCAAAGAACAATGACAGCTCTGCTGAGAATACACTCCATTATCAGAGAAAAGAGAAAAAACTATTAGAAATATAGAATAGAGCATTTATGCATTACATACATATAGTAGAGTACATAAACAATCCAATGGTTGGGGGGTATCAATTATTTATGGTGGTGGGCCAGGAACATTGCGAAGAAACGTAAACCAGGGATCCCAGAGATTCATGAATTTCTCTAGACCCCCTCCCAGACTTTGAAATATACTGGATTGCATCACATCTGAATCGCATGGTGGACTTATCCCGCCAAGCAAGTTCTAACCTGTGGGTGGAGTTGGAACTTTCCTCCCTAAACAACGATCAGAAACTCTCAATGTGGTCCACCCCACTTAACAAAACATCATTGAAAGAGATCCAAAACCCTTTCACCTGGCTAACTTTGAATATATGGCATAAATCCAACAAAAAACACAAACTGGTACCTCAGATTAGCGGTTTCACCCCACTTCTCCTGTTAATTCCCAACAAATTCAGAGTACTTAAGCAGAAAATTAGAAAAGATACCTACCTAGCCTCATTGCACTCCCGTTGTCTCATAATAGATGATTCTGTAGCACATGATTTCCAATTTTTAAACCAACAAGGAGATACTATATTTAATGACAAAGAGTTATGTATCATTAGGGATACAATCAGGTTCCATTCTCCAGATATTGTCGACACAGATCAGGACCTGGCTTTTCAATCAAATCTTGTCTGCTTTTAGACACATTCTTTTTATGCCTTGAAAGGTGCTGCTTCGCAGTTGAAACGTGTAGTCAAGGTTTTGTCTTTTATTGTATAAGAAAGTGTTGTTTTTAAGAAAAGTGGCATCATCTTTGTCATCCTCTGATGAGCAGTGCCTACATCAGCTGGTCCTTTTCCCTTGTCGCATTTATTGAACTTTTTAATGCAAAATCCTATGGCTGGTATGGGTAATCCTCTTTTACAGAGGGTTGAGATGCAAGGCATTAAGTTACAAATGCATGACATAGAAGTGAACCTATGCTTATACAGTGTGTTAGATGAGCTCACAACCAGTATCTGCTGCTAAACTACAGTATATTGGTTCAAATCTGTACACATAGTGAGCAATTCTTATACAGTCCCCTAATAGCGAAGCACATTATTCAGTCATATAAAACTCATAGATATGTATATATCTATATATACTTTATTTTTGCTCCTCAAAAGTCCATGTTACATTTTTATATACAGCAAATTACAGTTACAAAGCAGATATTAATAGGAAACAGTGCAAACACATATACAGTAAGTAACGTGTACATACATTCATTACCAATAAACTTGGCAAGTGATCGGGATACAGAGAACAATATTAACATTTATTTAGCCAAATAGAATCAAAAAGAATAAAACACTTCCAATATTCACAATCCATGGTTAAATATCGAATTAAGTCTAGCTTCATATTTTCTGTTGCCGAGTCACTTTACTGTACATGTGGTTCGCACAGCAGTTTCTACCATGTTAATTGCCCATAATTCTCAATCCTATGGTTCTTCACATATGGGTCATGCAGCACATTTTTCATAAATAGTTATTTGTTTTAGATGTTTATAATGTACTATAAATTACTGTTCATCTGAAATGTCCATGTACTGTAGACTTATATGGCATTTTTATTAACCCAGACAATTTAGAAGATAGTCTCTTCATCAGTTTCATTCACATGTCCATTAATTGCACAATCGTCTTCAAATCCTAAATTAACTTGTGTACCAGGTTCCTCATTCTTCATGTTTACATTGATATTTTCCTTGGCATGCACTTCATCAACTACATTCTCCCTAAAGTTTTCATTAAATGCAAAATTCTGTTGTATTTGTGGCTCGTTATAGGCCATGTTTATTGAGCCAACTGATACTCTGTCCCTTCCATCCTCAGAGGAATCTAAAAACTTGCTCTTGCTTTTTCTACAAAACAAAATCATGAAAAGCAATGACTATACAGACAACATTCAGTATAGGTATAAATTAAATTATCATAGCAATTGCATTACAATCCACTGACACTGTTGGGATCTAGAGAAGAAGTTATTTTTTTATAGGAAACATATCAGCAGAGGCTAATATGGCTGAATATAATAACAAATATACTTAAAATATCACATAACCTTTGATATGATTTATGGTTATGTGCGCGCTATGGTAATAAATGGCACAATAGAGAAAAATTAAAAAGGGGAAAAAATGTTGTAGTGCAATAGTCTAATTTGGATGCCTTCTATTACCTGTTCACATGTGGTCAAGATTCCACTGCATTTGGAGAAATAGCATTTTACAATGACCAAAAGAAACAGAGTCCTGTGTAAATACTGCACTGAGGATCACAACTATGTACTATGTAGAATATATATATATATACTTTTGTCAAATAAGATTTAGGTAGATTTTGCCTGTATGTGTAGGAAAGGAGTGGTTAGAAGATCACTGAGATGGGTTCCCATGTAAAAGCATCAAAGATTATTCCAGATCTTCCTAATTTCTAGAGGAAGAAATCTGGTACACAGCTCTGCATGTCAAAGTAGAGTAGAGCTAAGCAGAGTAGGGTGCCATTCAGGAGATGGATTAAAAATTGGATTTTGCTTTTACTTTTAATGATAGTCTAAAATCTTAACTGCAATAATGAAAAACAATATTTTTGAAAAAAGAAACCCTTTGTTATATCTCTCGAGCACTTACCTGGATTTCTGGCAGCAATATATACAAACTATAAATATTATGCTGAGGACAAACACTCCAACGACAACACCAATCACTATGTAAGCTGTAGCTGAATATACTGGAAAAGAGAATGGATAGTAATATTTATTATTTCAGTCATTATATTTTGTACACCCTAAATGTGGAAATTCCTAAGTTTTATACAATAAAAGCTTTCCTGTTCTAAAGGACAAATGTTCAGAGACCTTTAGTCATCTTCTATTGCTGTTTATATACTCAAAAAGAAATATGTGCCCCATGAAATCTTACTTTTATAATATAAGTATTACCCTTTTATTATACTTTTATAATACACTAAGTGTCATACGGTGTAATATGGGATATTTTCTGGTGTTTTCAGCACCATTATCTATTCAAGGTCAGGACTTCCACCCCGAGTTACTAAATTGATATCACATATGTAATATGCTATGCATAGTCCAGAAATCCGGCTGTCATGATATGTATCCATTCAAAGGAAGCATACTTTTCATAAATTTTATTATTAAAAAAAAACCTTTAAACCTCTTTTACTGGACTCCTTTTTAATGTTCAAATATTATCTAGAATGTCTATGTAGCTTCCTATAAATGTATTTAGGTAATCATTAAGCAAGCACATACCTTCCTTTTCTACCTCGCAGAACGATCCAGTGTGGGTGATAGGACACAAACACTGCATACCACTGGTGACATTTCCTAAGTCTGGGATTTCTTTACAGGTACCACCATTCTCACAAGGGTTCTCCAGGCAGGGACTTGCTGTAATATTAAAATAAAAATCATTAACAAACTTTATTCTAATTCTATATTATTTAATTGTAGTCTGTCTATTTAAAATTCAAATTTATTTATTTCCAAAAGCTACTTACGAATATAACATCCTCGGATCTGATTGGCAGTTGTACATTCTTCGTCTTCTGCACAATGCATCTCATCACAAGTTATAGATGAGGGTCCTGTGCAAGTACAGTTCTGGGAGCAACCATCTGTAACAAAGGTTTCCCCTTTCTAGAAACAGTAGAAAGCAAAGTTATACGCCATTATATTTTTATGTTTTTAAGAATATAGTGTTCCTTTACTGACATGAATTTTTTTTTTTTTTTAATATCTTTGCGAGATATTAGGAGTTAAAGAAATGTGAATACGGTTTAACAAAATTTAGAAAGTCTAGTATCACTCAATGTCCTATAATCAGACTTTCCTAGGAGGTCAAATGATCTCCATATGTATTAATATATTGGCAAGAAATAGATCAAGGATAACTGTTTGCAGAAAGTAGCTTCATCTAAACATGTATGGTATCAAGGGGTAATACCAATATCAATTTTTATCACGTATCCACAGCATAGGTGATAGAAGTCTAATTGGTGGGGGTCTTACCTTTATGACCCTCTCTTGATTTTGAAAACTGGATTCCCATGAGCCCGCTTCTTGTCCCTGCAAGCTCACTGTACCTACCAGCAGTGATGCGCATGTGCAGCGTCCCTCCATTCATGGGGCTAATGGATATAGCCAAGAACAAGCTCTCAATTATCTCCAGCAGTGCCATGCGTGTCTTCTGATCCATTCAATCTCCTCCTCACCGCAAGGGTATAGTGAGCCCACAGTGACCAGGAGGAGGAGGGATACAGGACCCTCATTCTCAAGACTGGTGGGGTCTCAGTGGCGACACGCCTATAGATCAGATTTTTAAACCTGTCAAGTGGACAGGTGATAAAAGTTGTTGGTATAACCCCTTTGAGATAAAATTTGTTAAAGAAATCAGGTCAGGAAGGAAAATAATTATCTTTCAGAGAATTAACTTTATCTGCCAAGAAGCCTATCATCTATGACTCGCTTTTATTAAGTTAGATGGATTGGTGAGTTTCAGCTAACCATATTTCCTGCCGATTTGTGTGAAGTTAGTTACAGGCAAAGGTATATTTAATACAAATAGTCATATAAATATTTGTTATTTACATTGTGTATCCAAGATTTATATTATAAACAAAATTGAAAGCATTGTAAAGCTGTCCATAAACATTAGGGGGAAGAGGGACTTGTTATTTGTATAGCACCAACTTATTCTGCAGTGCTTTCAGGTAATTTATTACCCCCCAGCAAGCTTGGTACTCGTTTTACCAACCTTAGAAACATGGAAGACTGAGTGGCAGTGCAGGGATTGAACCTGCAACCTTCAGGTCGTGAGCGAGAGTTTAGGACTACATGCTGCCTTAACACTTTGCGCCACACAAGGTCCCTTATGTGTAACCGCACTAGACGTATACCTGCCAAACCAGCAGATTTTGGTCAAACCGATTGACCATTTAATGTGTATGAAAGCATCCTATCTCTACCTGACAAAAGATGTTCAGGGAGAGAAACATTGGTCAGTCAGATGTCAACTTGCCCGATGCTTAACTCCCCTCTACCCATTCAGAACATATGCACACTCAGTCGAGCCAAGCATGCATGTGTGTGTGGAAATTATAGCAGTCAACTGGATGAGTGTTTGGCTAACAGGCATCTGATGTGTATAGCCAGCTCAAGTAGCATGCTTTATTAGTTTGAAGGTGTTACCTCGTAGTACTTTCTGAGGAACGTGGAACCACAATCTTTATATGGTACACAGCTTGTACCACTTAGAACATAGCCTTGTTCACACTGACAACCTTCAGTGGAAGGTGCTTCACATTCAGACTCAGAGGCCATGTTACTGCAGGATGCTGGACAGGCGTTCATGCGGTTTGTATAGAAACTGTTGCTGCCGCAAGACATCACTGTTGGCAAAATTAAAAATTGGTTAATTGCTGGCCTAGTAAGATATTAATTTTTTTAATTGATTAGGACAGAAAATAAAACTGACAAATAATGAGTTGTACTAGACAATCAAACCTTTTTACTGTGCAGTTACTTACCACAGCCAGTAATTTCTCTCCATCCATCAACTACAGTTTCATTTTCCTGACAGGCCATTGCATATTGTTCAAGATTACTGCAGAGTAATTCCTTGCTTTGGAACTCAGCACATGTGTCAAATATGCAGTCCCTTTAAAAATAGTAAGCAGATAACCAATAAGTAACCCTGTGCAATGTAAAGTAATGATGGAATAACAATATAGAACTAAAATATATCACTAAGTACATGGCGGCGAGGGATTTCTCAACCAGTTTTGCCAGGATTTGGCATTAAAAAGTTGCTAATTTGCCTCTTAATAAGTTTGGAATGCTTTATTCTCAGGGAACTCTTTCCTTAGATCAGCAAATAAACACTGATCTGAGTAAATTTACCCCATACTGTATAGGCATAAGGCATTGTTTGTTCACAGTAAGAATTTAGACTACAGATGGTGGCAGTAAGCAATATGATAGAGATTACTTACACAATAAAGTTTTCTGGGGATACGGATGCAATGCAATTTTTAAATGGCCCATTGGTATCTCTCATAATTCCACAGAATGAAGAACTGTTCACAAATGTGAGGCCTGAAGGAGAGCAGGCAAAATTTTCACCTGTGTCTAATATTATATCTTCTTCTTGCAATGCTACCGAACTGTCACGTCTGAAATAAATGTATATGCTGAATTACACTTCAGGTTATTCAATGTGAAATGTGATAAAAACACATATATATAATATCACACATAATAATCATGCTACCTCTATGGCATACCTGAATCTGGAGCTTGACTTAAGTAACTTGATATTCCAGCTTTCACCAAATGACTCTACATCACCCAGAATTCTTCCTTCTGGATTGGTAAAATCATTGTTCCGTCTTCCATCAAAATTGCCACACAGTCCCTGAAGCATTTCTTTATATGTATTTGGCATAGTGATTTCTAGGATTAATTAATGGGAAAGTAAAAAAAATGTCATTACTGTCATATAACAACATACAGTTCCCTGTTTTCAAATCAACTCTAACTGGTTAATGTATAAACAACAGAAAGAGAGCCGACATTAACAAGTGCCGCCATCAGATGCTTTAATAGTTGGTATGAACTGTCTTTGATCATGCTGTTAAACTTTGTGCTGCTTTCCTCACAGTGTCATACAACACACATCATTGTTTAAGGTTAATATAGTAATATAAATTATAATAAGTAATTTAACCCCTTCAGGGCATGGCCTAATTTGGGCATTATGGGCCAAGTTTTTTTTCTAGCGTTTTCATTGTTGCATTCCAAGAGCCATAACCTTTTTATTTTGTCCTTGTATGAGAGCTTGTTTGTTCCATTTTGTAGTTTACTCCTTGATTAAGGCCGCCTGTACATGGGCGGATTTGCATTGCACAATCCGGGGTGGGAGTCCGCCTTCGGGTTCTGCAGCAAATGCCATCCATAGCATGCTATGGAAAAATGATTCTTCCTGCACACGAACGGAAACCAATTGCGGTTTCCACTCGTGGAGGTGAAATTGCAGCATGCTCCATTTTTGAGTGCTTTCCGTGCAGTCAGCTTCCATTGCAGGATTCCACATGCGGAATCTGGCTCTGCCGTGTGCAGGCGGCCTAACCTTTATTCCATTTTTAGGGAAAAGGCGAAAATGTAACAATTCAATACTGTTATTTTTTTTGCTGTTTTATTTCTTTACACCTTTTATTTTTACAGGAAAATGTAAGTAACATAATTTTGTTGTCACATTTATAAAAATTTTATATATGTATAGGTTTTCATGTGTTGTACTTTTGCACAATAAAAGTTTTTTTTAGAAAGAAAAAAATCAGTTGTAACATTCAGAGAGCCATACCTTTCTTATTTTTTCATCAAGGTAGTTTGAAGAGGGCTTATTTTTCAGGACAATATATATTATATTTTTCATAATAATACCATTAGTCATTTTTTTAGTGTGGGGGTGTAATACGAAAAACAGCAATTCTGCCATTGCTTATTGGGAATTTTTGTACGCACAGTATAACTTCCTTATATGCATGTTTACAAATGTGGGGATGCACTGTTTTATCACTGGTCAGTATTTTAATGGCCGGTATCCTATTAAGCCCTGCTCATAGGCAAATACACATGGCAGACAAGGACATTTGTTAGGGCCCTGGCTGCCATGACAATCCATCATCATACTGTGATTGTGTTGCAGGCGCACTGATGGACTAGTAGAGGGTTGCTAATAAACAAGCTATCCACGGGGTTAAATGTCTGCAATTGGAGTTCTATTATAGCTAACATTTGCTGTGGATGGCGCAGGCAAAGCTTCCCTACGACCTAATGACATGTTGAGATGAGAGAAGTCACTCCCCTTCCCTACGACCTAATTACATGTTGAGATGAGAGAAGTTACTCAAATTCTTGATAAACAGTCCAAGTAAGGCACTTTCGGATTCCATCTGGGGGTTCCGTCATAGGTACAGAAAACAGCATTGTGGCAGAACCTCCGAACAGAAATGAACAGAACCATTGACTGTCAATAGTGGAACGGACACCACTTTTAGTGTCCTTTTGACAAGGGTTCTGTTCTTGATATATGGAGTATAGAATAGCACAGTCGACTACGTCAATGACAGTGAATGGTTTCGCTTGTTTCCCTCCAGGGGTTCCATCACAATGCTGTTTTCAGCACTTGGAACCGAACCCCCAGATAGAATTCCACAGCATAGTGAAAGCCTCTGTAGGAACGCTCCCTAAATCATTTTGTGGGGAAGGTTAATCAACTGTGGTTGAAAATCTATTGTAAAATGTAAAAAAATGCATGATGTATGTAATTGACTACATTCAAAATGCATTAAATACATTTAGTTTCACTACTATTGATAATGTACTGAGGAGAGCATGAGAATTGTCTATGAGGTGACCCAAACTGTTTAATCCCTTGTAATAGTTTGTTTCCATTTTTTTTTTGGTCTGGTATTTACCTGCATTTTCTTTGCCATCAAAACTGATAGAAAGACCAAAATCAGTCTCCAGGTAAATTCTTGTTGGTCTCTGATAAATATTTATTCCTTCATGTGGACGTATAGGAGTTAATGTCCTCACACCATCCACCTGGTAATTAAAAGAAAAGTAAAAGGTCAATCAACAAATACTTTAACAGGCAAATACAAACCTATTGGATATGTGATCTAAAGCAATGCTATAAGTGTCTCTACGTAGTTTTGTATGTAAACATCTACTATAAATTTAACAGGAACGGAGAAACAAGTCATTACACTTCTATCAATTAAGCATAAAAGGTAGTTTAAGGACTCCTGTACACGGGCAGGTCGAACTCCGTATGCGAGATTCTTACAGCAGAGTTCGACCTAGTGCCCAGCCCAATGGAAGCTGTCTGTGCATAGCCCGCACAGAATCGCAGCATGGACTCGCAATGCAAATCCGCCTGTGTGCAGGAGGCCTAATTAAACTGACTGCCCGCTATCATGATATTTGTAGAATTTGCTTCTGTGTATTAAATACAGCTTGATGGGGAGTTTTTTGTATTCTTCGAAGACTTACCACTAATTTTTTATTTTGTTTGAATGATATAATGTGGTCATAAACTTCGATGTTCAGTTCCTTCAGCAAACTGAACTTGCTAAAGAGATACATAGCTTCATTTTTGCCTTCAATTTTAAATGGTTCCATGTAAGCAGGTAAGGAAGGTGATGTTCTTGTTACTATGTATGTCCCCTTTCCCTGGAAGTGATGGCTGAGTTCATCAAATGTGCGATAATGTGGATCACCGGTAATATAGCACTTGGCATAACCTAAAAAAATGAAAAGGGAGAAAAAGGTAAGAAATACTAGTACAATGTTAATGATCTGCCCAGCTGGATGCAAATTCTTAAGACGTGAATGAACTATCTATCACAATGCAAAACACACTACCAGTCAATATTTTTGGAATACCTCAATTTTTACAGTTTTTATTAATATTTGCACAGTTTGTTTAATGCTTTCATTTCAAAGTACATTTAAGACATTAACCAACTTAAAACAAATAATATTAATGGATTAACTTTGTTTCACTTGATGAAGTCTAAATTTTTGATTCTTTGAAGTAACCACAAATACCTGATATAACAGCTTTACAGAATTTAGGCATTCTTTCTAAAACTGCATTCACATATTTTTCAGAAATTTCTTCCCAACATTGTTGCAGAAATTTCCAAAAATGTGCTGCACGTGTAGGTTTTATTCCTTTCTATCCAGTTCATCCGAACAAGGGCAATGGGATTTAAGTTTGGAGACTTTGAAGGCAATTTTATTCTTTAAAGCCTGCTAGTCTTTTTTTCAATCTTAGCAGTGGCTTTCTTACTGATACTCTACCTGACAATCATGCAGAAAGAGGTCTTCTCTTCACAGTTGAAATGGAACCTTATTTATTTTTTGCTGCATTAAGCTGTGCTTCAAGATTTGGGGCTGAGATGCTGATCAGGCAAACTGTTGAATCTCAAAAACCTGTCATCTGATTTTGTAGTGGCCTTTGGTCTGCCAGACGTCTTACTGTCAGAATTTCCTCCAGTTTCCACATTTCTTTTGATGGTATAGATAACTGTACTGACTGCCACCTTGGCTTTCATGGCAATTTCTCTGTAGGACAGACCTACACTTCTAGGGATTATAGTTGTTTGTCTGTCTTGTTTGGTTAATTGAATGAGCTCTGTCCTGAAGAGCAAAACTGACTAGATTCTGCCCTAGAGGGTGCTGTAATGCAGTCTGTTCCAACACCGGTTATATAGAATCAGAGGGTTTCAAAGTAATCCTGTAGGAATAGTTTGCAGGGGTGTAGCTAATGGCCCATGGGCCCGGGTGCAAAAGTTTATCTTGGCGCCCCCAATGTTTCTTAACCCCTTAATGCAGAGGCATAACCTGCAACAGGGCCCCCAACTATAATGCTTTATTCATAGTACTGGGCTCCCTATATGGGGAAGAGAGGCCTTATGGGCCCTCTAAGGCTACTGGGCCCGGGTGCAACTGCATCCCCTGCATCCCTTATAGTTATGCCAGTGGTTTGCATCCAATTCCAAAGCAAAATTTTCCTTCTGTGCAGAGCAGCTGTCCTTGATGTGATCCTTAAAAAAAAGCCCTTTAGTTCTAATCATAAACTGAAGACTATTATTACATTTCAGGTAAAAAATGTCAAAATATTTTTATGTTTTGAAATTACTTTTAAACCTATGAACCATTTGCTGGACTTGGACTGTGTTCATTTCCAAAACAACTGGAAAAATTGAGGTGTTCCAAAAAGTTTGAACGGTAGTGTATTTTGGTTATGATAAGCAAAACGTCTTCAGAACTTGTGTGTATGTACCACAAAGGGAGCATGGAGCACTCAGCGAAGGGAAGGCTCAGGTTAGTCTCCTTCCTCTAAGAACCAGTGTTTATCTGTACAGAGCTATCCAACGTCATACGCCGTAGATATGAAACAGGCGGGAAAAGGGGGCAAAAAGTAGCGGGACAGATTTACTGTTCAAATAATGGCAGAAAACTGTATTACATATTTTGCACCACTTTTATTTTCTGTTTTAGGGCTCAGTCAAACGAGCGGAGATTTGTGTGTTTTTCCGCACGGAAAAAAAAGGCAATTCATGTGCAGGAAAAAATCCGCATGACCACGTCCATTGCCACCCATATGCTCTAGCTTTTGTAGGTGCAGATTTTTTCCCACAGACGTGTTGCATTTTTTTTCCACATGGAAAAACGCGCTAATCTCCGCTCGTCTGACTTGAGCCCTTAGATACCTTAGGACGCTTTTTTCTGAATTCTCAGAAAAAAAGGATATAGCATAGGTAAAAAGGGGTGTGGCCTAAAAGGCACTGAAAATTATTACATAATTTTGGCACAATTTTAGGTGTAAACTAAGCCAACTTGTAGCTGGTATAAACTTAGACTAAACTGTCTTAAAATTCAACAGATTTACCATCTAGCATGAGACACTAATGAATCTGGTTTATTTTAAGACTGTGTTATTTTAAAATGTCTAACAATGTTTTTAGATTTAAGTGCTTGTCTGTGTGAATTAGAGATGAGCGAGCGTACTCGGCCACGCCCCTTTTTCACCTGAGTACCGCGATTTTCGAGTACTTCTGTACTCGGGCGAAAAGATTCGGGGGGCGCCGTGGGTGAGTGGGGGGTTGCAGCGGGGAGTGGGGGGGGGAGAGGGAGAGAGAGAGGGCTCCCCCCTGTTCCCCGCTGCTACCCCCCGCGCCACCACGCCTCCCCCCGCCCCCCGGCGCCCCCCGAATCCTTTCACCCGAGTACTGAAGTACTCGAAAATCTCGGTGCTCGATCGAGTAATTACTTGAAACGAGTACATTCGCTCATCTCTAGTGTGAATGTTTATCAGCAGAAGAAACTTATTTCTAGTTATTCCTATATGATCCATGAACTTGCATGTATACCCCTGTTGAAGAACTTCTATGTTAGTATTCCATAATTAATAAGTGTAGACAATGTACTCTATTGATAGGAAACCATAGTACAAAAAATATTTATGAGCTCTTAATGACAATTGGGTATAATAAGAATTAAGTTAGAGGCAGGATAATTTGATGAAAGTAACAACGTATCCTCCCTTCTGTTATCTACTACTCTTACCTGTGGGTTCACAAGTGTAATAGCCATTCTTGTTCACTCTACAAATTCCAAAAGGACAGCTGAAAGGTTTGCATTTGATTTCATTGGCTTTCACGCACTGGCATTTCTGTGTGCAGTGTGGTGTAATCCAGCTCTCATCAATCTACAAAAGAATAAGACACATTTCATAATCTGAAGTATAAATGTTGCTGCTACAGTTTTTCCGCAGGAAATTACATGCAATTCTCAAGCTGCCTTATTTCCGAACTGGATTTGTAAGTATATAAATTACTGCCTGGAAACACTGCTTCTGCAAAATAATGTATCCTAAGACACCTTTATACTGTATCTGGAGATACTAATATGGAAAGCCACCACTGCACCATAAAAATCCATCATTTTTAGATGATGGAGTGGATAGAGAAACTTCTTTAGAAAATTTTCAAAGAACTACTCCCATATGGAGAGATGTATCATGGTAATGCATGTAATATGTAAAATACAATAGGAGTTTCTTTATGCATCTGATCAACCTACCTAACTTACAGAATTATTACATTGTGATAGTAAATTCTAGCAGTGATATATATGTACATACATTGTAATAGTCATCATTGTCATCCCTGCAACCACAAGATTTAAGTGGAACACACTGGTCACCACTAAGGACGTAGCCATCGTTGCAGACACAGCCTTCCATACATGTTGCTGGCTTCTCGCAGACATCTGGAGCATAGATGTTGGTGCAGGTAGATGGACACAGAGATGCACAGTTTGTATAGTGACTGTGTGTAGGACATGGCAAAGCTGCAATAGAGCAATATATGATTAAATAGCATATCAACAAAGTAGTCCAAGACATAATTAATGTTCATTTTTCCAATGGTCTGCATTGAACTGAAACCTCACTGAGTGGTTTTGATGTATACAGTTATGTACAGAGAGCTACATATCTTAATGCAACATGGCTGATATTGTCAAAGGGCATGATAATAGTATGCCAAGATTCCAAAATGTGTTGTTCTTTTCCATAAACTGTAGATAAACTTATTGGCATTAAAAGTGCACAACTGTTCAAATCTAATCTATCTATCTTATCTTTCTATCTAACCATCCATATTATCTCTCAATCCATCCATCTACCCATCCATTCATCCTATTTTTCCATCCATCCATGCATCCTATCTTTCCATCATCTACCCATTTATCCATCCTATTTTTCCATCCATCCGTCTACCCATCCATCTGTCCTATCTTTCCATTCATTTTATCCATCTACCCATCCATCCACCCACCGATCTTATCTTTCCATCTATCCAATCTTTCAATCTATCATCCATCTAATTTTTCCATCCATCATCTTATCTTTCCATCCATCCATCTTATCTTTTATCTATCTCATATCTATCTCTCTATCACTGAGATCTTTTAATATGGTTTAAAAAAAGATTTATATTGTATACACAGTTTAATGCATAACACTTGTAGTAACCCACCTGTACCTATTCTATTGCCTTATTATATGCAGAAATTGAAATACTTACGACAGAAATATGGACTCCTCCAGTTAATATTTACTCCTTGAGTCCTACAGGCATCAACATAGGCTTGGACTATAGCACATAGGGTAGACAGCATGCCGTTGTATCTGCACATATCATAAACACAGGTCTGGCTAAATGAGCCTGGGGGAACTACATTATGGCATGCTTTGAATGGGTCTGTCAAGAGAACATCACACTGGCTTTGAATGTTTGGTAGTTCAGAACTTGTGCATGGTGGGCCTAGATCATCACGTGTATCATCCATGCAACTGCAAGAGAAAAAAAATTGTTATTTCATTTATTTATTTTATAATATTGAATCATGGCTAGTAATTATACTGTAGATGTATAGAGATGTCTCAGGAAACAGCACTGATGTATGTACAGGTATAGAGACAGTGAGTGTTGTTCCCAAGCAATGTACAGCCAACCGTAGAGAATGGGAATGGCACTTAGAAGACTGCCATAGTATCTGACTCTGTATCAGAGCTTATCAGTTATTTTGACAGCTCAGTATCCTTCAGAACATAAAACATTGCTAATTACAATCTTCTCTCAATGGATGAAAGTTGGTAGGCGACACCTTGGTGGTTAGCAATGTTGCCTTGCAGAGCTTGGGTCCTGGTTCATATACAGCTAAGGACAACATCTACATGCTGCTTTTGTGTGGGTTTCTGTTGGATACTTCAATTGCTTCAATGTTATACTGATCGGTTTACTTAGAATTCAGCTTGTGAGCCCCAATAGGGACAGATGTGATCACAGTCTCTGAACAGCACTGCAGAATATGCTGGTGCTATATAAACAAATGCTAATAAAATACGTATAAAGTGCAACTCCAAGGCTTAACCCTTTCCAATCCAATTTGTATCCTGGTTTGCCTAGGGGGCTTACTCTTTTTCTGCCATTATACAATGGCGCTACATGCTGGCTAAAGCCAGTACTGCATGAGATGATACGTTGGATAGGCTCTGACAGCAGAGAGGCTGGCAATATACAGTAAGAGAACCCCGATGGATGTCTTCCAACATCGGGGCTGTATAGCCCTAAATCATTATGTCTTCAGAGGTCAGACAGTGGATTGGAAAGGGTTAATAACAAAGCTAGTGTTCCCTGTAAATACGATAGCTCTTGTTCATTTTAGAGGGAAATCTAATTTTATTGGATTCTGTATTGGTCTGCTAGTGATATTTTCATAGTAGTTTGTTAAATCGTAAATAATCATGTAGATAGAATAAGCAATCCCTAAATAATACACCAATTGAGGTAGTTACTTTTTGTCACTGTCTTCTGATTTCCAGCTGTTTCCAAATTGTGTAACATTGGCTGCTTGTAGTCCATTTCGCATAAGTAATTCATCGTTTATATTGCCATTGAAATTACCGCACATACCACACACCTATGTCAAAGCAAGGAAATATGAATTATACATTGTGAATATAAATTTCTGCCTTGTGATTACTTCTAATGCTAAAACCACCAGAACTGACCTTGGCAAAGTAAGCATCAGGGAGAATAATCTCCAGCTGGTGATCTCCATCAAACTTTACAATCATTCCAAAGTCTGTGGTCACCACAGTGTAGAGGCCGACATTTCCAATGGTGACCCCTTTCACATTTCCAGACCATGGTGTTTGGATACGTGTGTTTCCCACCTGTTATTAACAAAGAGCTTAATAAGGTAATTCTCTAATTTTCAGTGAGATCTTAGCATTAATGAGGACAAGAATGGCTGCAGGGAATTGAGATAAGGAAGTACATAGATATAAAACATATTCAACAGATTAGTAAATAGATGGAAAACTTACAAGAGTTCTTCTATCTTTCTGCAAGGTGATACGTATATTATAAATATCGATGTACACTTCTTTCAGGTATGTTGCTGCACTTTGTCCACGGTTTTCTGTTTTTCCTTTGATGACAACTGGGATAATGTTTTTCTCATCACAGACCTTCACCAGATCATAAGTGCATGTGCCCATGAAACTGTGCATCTTTTTATCAAATGTGTAGAAATGAGGATCTCCATACACATGACAAGCTGCAATACCTGTAGCAAAGCACAAAAGTACACGCCGTCATAATAAAGGGCTTCGTCATTCACAGTGGATGTCTATCGTGATAGTTTTTTTTTTGCAGATGTATTCTACTATATTTGGAGTTTTTCCATACATCTGGTGACTTAGCCATAAGTGTATAGAAATTCATCGATGTACTATTGACTATTACTTTATCTACACATTAAGGACAATGCCAAACTGAAGAGCATGCAGGTCACCTAAAACTATATTAAACTACGACATGCCTAAACTCTGACCTGCCAAATTGATCTTTCAATAGTAATATAATTATAAAAAATATATAGTCCAAAATAGTATTATATAACAATGGTACAAGGATGTAGCTATCACTTCCTTTTCCTTTCATAGCTATATATACTGTGATATATATTCATTGCATGTGTGTATGTATTATATGTTATGTTTTTTTTAGGCTTGCTATAATAGTAAATACAAACCAGAAGATTGACATCCCAGCACTCCATCCAGCCGCTGGCATTTTTCCCGGTCTCCGCACTGCCATTCCTCATGAGTGATATTGTTCTTACTATTGCACGTGTAGCGCTCTGTGCAGTTCTCATGGGTGAACCAACTTTCTCCAAGCTAAAGATAACATATGGAATAGTTTATAATGTAGTACAGAAGAAGCACTGAAATAATGGAATTTTCAGATTTATCTGTAGTAGGGAAACCTTACCTGATAAGAGTTACCATTTTGATCAGTACAGCCACATTCACTCTCAGGAACACATCTGTCTCCACTCAGGACAAAGGAGTCATTACAGAAGCAACCTTCTACTGCCTGTTCTTTGCATCGTGCCAGTGTTGAAGACTTGAAGCAAGTAGGTGGGCAAGAGGTACCACAGCTCTTATAGAAGCTTTTTGCAGGACAAGAAATTGCTGCAAAATATTAAAAATGACCAGAAATAAATAATCTGAAGAATGTACAAATGGAAAACAACCATCAACAATGATTTGCCAAAGTTGTAAAAAATATTATGACAAAAATCAATCTTAAAATATTAACTACAGCGAGGTTCGCACTTGTATTGCATCTTTCTTTCATAACCGAAGCCACAATAATCTGCTAGATCAGTTATACAACAGATCTCACTGGCATCCAGAGAACTGCACTGACTTGTGATGGGATTGATCAGATTTTGGGGTGGCATTCATCAAGTTAACGGGAAAATAGCACTGTTTTCCTAGTCAAATATGATGGAAGCTGTGCCTTCGACGTAGATGACAGCAGAGCCTAAGTTACATTGTCATTGATAGGAATAATATCTTGAATGCAAATGATGAGCTAATACTTACGGCAGAAGGTGTCTGATCTCCATTCAACACATACTTCAGCATCCAAACACTGCTGAGCATATGCTTGCAGAGCATAGCATAGGGAAATCGACTCGCCACCAGTGTAACACATGTCCTTAACACAGTTGTCAAAGAAATTATCAGGATTCACAAGAGCATGGCAGTCCTTGAAGATTCCTATTAATAAAAAAACACATGTAAGTTTCTACTGACTGGGATGATGGGTATGAAATCTAGATGTATATATGATTGCTTGAAACAATTCAGTGTGGCTTCCCAATGTCAAAATGTGGGTATTACCGAAGTAGTTGGTGTTAAAAATAAGCCAACCAGTATATAGTCATAGAAACTATTGGAGGAAGTTTACTAAGACCGGGATTTGCAATAAAGGTCTTATTATAATTTGTGCTGGCTCATGATGTAAATAGTATATGAAAAGGTGCATGCACCTTATAAATTAGGCACTATGGTACCTCAGCTTCTCCTTGCACTAACACAGCAACATATGCCAACTGGGAGTTGGTATAGATTTCTGGAATAATTTATGCAAGTTTCTGGCATTAAATATACATAAATGTGTTGGTCCAGGGCGGCCACAATCCATCCCAAAAGCCCCATCCACTTTACACGAAAGCAGCAAGGCCAGTGATGAAAAGGTTATTACCTGACTTATCAGTTATAATGCCGCAGACTGTATTCTTGCTGTACTCGGCATTAAGATTTGGATCACAGACTTCAAGGTCCTGACTACCACATCTACAAAATAGTCAATAAAAAGATGTTATACATAGGGTATATATATGGGATAAGCCATTCTGTAATACTTCTATTACTTTAAGGCATTTGATTTCTACTAGTGCTTATTTTTAGTTGTAATAATTTCACTTTTGAATAAAATGAATGTGATATTGGATGTGAGGGATTCACAACAGAAAGGGGAATTCATGATTTGTTTATAAGTAATTTCTTTGTAAGAATAGGAATAACATTCAGTTGAAACCAACAAAAACATCACGTTGTATTACTTCTATTTCATAGGATACACAATTGAAGTGAATAAGGCCGATCTGTAATATTAGAGTGATGCTGTTTCAGGGGAAAAAAGCACTATTTTGTAACCCACTAAGGCTCCGTTCACATGGCAAGTAAAACTCAGCCCGATATTGCGCTCACCAACGTGCAATTTCCCCGCGGATGTAAGGCATTTTTGTATCAAAATCACTTAGCAGAAGTAGCAATCCTACGGGGCCGGTGACAGCCACAGTGGAAGATCGCAGTTTATTTGCCATTGTCTTCTATGGGAAACCTTGCATCGCAAGGTTTGAAAACAATAGGTGATGCTATGCGACGGCATGCTCAAAGGTAGGACATGCCACGATTTGTTTTAAACATCGCCCATGTGTATGACCCCATTCAAAAGAATGGAGTTCATATTCATGCAAGATTTGTGTGTCTCACTACAGCAATCATACATATATGATCCAACCTCTAGGGCCCCCAGGGGTCACAAGAACAGTTCTCCATTCACCTACATAGGACTGCTCCATTCACACATATAAGACTGAGAGAAATGGGCAACAATAGCATTTGCCTTTCTCCATAGACCGTGAATGAAGCAGTGGGATGTGCGTCTCAGCAGTTGAACTCCCAGCGATTATACATTTATCATTTTGTGGATAAGTAAAAAAATGTTTTTGGTGGGAAAACACCTTTATACAATTGAAAGAGCAACACAGCATTGATAACACTTACACTTTATCATCTTGGACAACTAGCCAGCTATCTCCGAGTTCTTTTGAACTTGATGTTGGGCTCCCGTCAGGCTTCAAAAAGTCATCCTTCCCAATGCCATTGTAGTTGCCTGAAAGGCATGAATATTTTACATAAAACCAGAGGTTGATGGCCTCTTTGAACAATGAAAGCGAGTACAAATCATGTCTTACCACACAGTCCACACACATGGCCTTTAAATGTTGAGGGCAAGGACACATCAGTGTAATGGTTACCATCAAATCTCACTTGTAGTCCAAAGTCTGTCTCCAAAATTAAATAATTGCCACTGATGTGGACGCTGACACTATTGTCTGGAGGAGTTGGAAGGTTTGTTCTCGTTCCATTAACCTGGTATAAGAAGTTTAGTAAAATGTATTACATTGGAAAATTAATGACTGTGGTGGAGGCAATGTTATAGACACCTCTTTTTAACTCAGAAAAGGTTTCAACTAGTTGCCCTTTTACACACAACGAGAAATGTGCGATTCTTGTTTGCTCGAGCGAAGGAGCTAGTGACGTCATCACCATCTTATTTTCACTCGTGCAATCTGTTTAGACAAGCAGATCATCATTGAGAATCGTTCAGTTCTTTATCAGTGTTTCACATTCCTATAATGAAACATCACATCACGCTGCCATATTTGAATCATCATGTATCATATATATATATATATATATATATATATATATATATATATATATATATATACACACATACATAGTTATTGAGGATAATTTTGTAAATGAAATATGTGTTTAACAGGAGACTCACATTTAACTTTTTGTTCTTCAGCATTGTGAAATTAGTGTTGTACACTTCTATATGCACTGACTGCACATATGATACTTTAGTGTTGGATCCTCTGTGCTCATTAGTGGAGTAGACATGGAAGTATGGGAAGTCATTGGATGTTACATTGCATAGCTTTGTGAGTGTGTAGCTGCAATTTCCCATGTAATGATGAACATTGCCATCAAATGTATTGTAATGAGGATCTCCAGAGGCACTGCAGATTGAAGTAGCTGGAATGAAGTACATAATTATAAAATTAGTGATCTTGCAATAAAGAGCTTATGGAACTTAGTACGTTTCAACTATTCATAACAAAATAGTTTGTGCCGCATTGACATGCTTTTTTCAGTCATTTTTTGTGAAGAAAGGGTGAAAAAAACCCAGCCAAAACACAGAAAATGCAACACAAAACATCCTAGTTGTAGACATTTTGTAATTAGATGAAAGAAAAACTGAAGTCAGTAAGCAATAAAGTGCTCACTTACAGAGTGCCAATCGTTCCAAAACGTTACTTTCCCGTTTAGGCTGTATCACTGAGATACTGTATAAGGCCAAAGTCAGACGGGCGTTTTTATGTGCGCATGTTACCTGCGTTTGCGATCTGTATGTATTAAGAACCAATGCTTTTCAATGGCAGCAGTCAAATGCCCGATATTTACCTGCTGAAAGGGCTGTCTCAGATTGGCTGAGCACTGTGAACAATTAGAGGCAGCACTCAGCTGTTGAATGCCTCTGCTGTCACAGTGTCCAGTGACAATTCCCGCAGAGATGAAGAAATCCTCTGCCACAGTTGTCACAGCTGTCGCACAGGATTGCGATCTTCTCTGTATGTCAATGGGGTCGCTGCTGCTGCCGCCAGCGCCATTGACCAAAGGTGAAACCCCTGGATATCACAGCATCTAGGGGTTTCACATCTAAGGAATCCCCTGCTGCAGCTATCACAGCCGCAGCAGGGGATAGCGGGCAGCACACTTTATGTGCGCATAAACGCAGCCAAGTGCGTTTTTTTTTCAGTGTGACACCCGCTTCGGTCACGGGAATTTTTTGTGCATTTGCACGTTAAAATGCCCGTCTGACTGAGCCCTACGGGTAGAAACTGTAGTTGAATCCCACCTCTTCCCATGTTCCCTAACTTTTAGTCATTATTTTACTTTAGACATATTGTTGGTAACTGAGGAGACCTAAGTAATAGAGCATCTAGGTAGGTTTCAGCGAGCATGCCAGAAGCCAAGCAAGCACCGTTATAGTTAATGGCTATCTGTCAAGTTTTCCGAATCCAGCAGTTCTAGTATTTTCATTGCTTGACTCTGAGGGTGCAGTTGCGAAAATGGCCTTATATATTGTTATGTAACTTTAAAAATGTCCCACGTGTAAAAAATATCTTATACTGTACGTATTTCCAGTTAAACTTAGAAACGTTAAGTAGAATATTCAAAACCTAAAGGAATCTACATTGCATCTATTCTGTGCTTGTCTTTCAATAATTGGCTATTTTCTAAATGCAGTAGGCATGTGGGTCAGCTGATTGCCATGGGTCAGGCTTCTCTAACCACTGGAGATCAGCTCTTATCAAAAGGGAAACTTATGTCTGCCACTTACTACTCTTGCTGTGACATGCTGTACATTAAAATGAATGACCAACCATGGATGGACCTGCCCATGGTCTGCTTCCATTTTGGCTCATGTGAGGCCCTTTATTTTAGTTAGTATGCTTTTCTGATTTATCAGATTGTAACTTGCAGCATTGTTTTTTAATTCCCTAAGAATAAGCATGCCTTTTTATGATTTGCGATGCTTACATATGATCTCAGGTGTTTTTGATGTAGGTGAAGTAGTCGTAGTGGTTGTTGTTGTTGACGTTGTTGTTGGGGTAGTTGTCGAGGTTGCGGGAGTTGTTGGAGTAGTTTTCGAAGTTGCAGGGATAGTTGTCAGTGTTGCTGGAGTTGTTGGGGTAGTTTCCGGAGTTGTTGGGATAGTTGTCAGAGTTGCTGGAGTTGTTGGGGTAGTTTTTGGAGTTGTTGGGATAGTTGTCGGAGTTGCTGGAGTTGTTGGGGTAGTTTTTGGAGTTGTTGGGGTAGTTGTCGGAGTTGCTGGAGTTGTTGGGGTAGTTGTCGGAGTTGCTGGAGTAGTTGTCAGAGTTACTGGAGTTGTTGAGGTAGTTTTCGGAGTTGCTGGAGTTGTTGGGGTAGTTTTCGGAGTTGATGGAGTTGTTAGGGTAGTTTTCGGAGTTGCTGGAGTTGTTGGGGTAGTTGTCGGAGTTGTTGGGGTAGCTAATGAACCTAAAAATAAAAGTATATTATAAAATATGTGATATTTTGAAATTCAGAGTCACAAATGGTATCACACTATACAGTTCTTCTTCAGCTGAATTATTGGTATGTGGTAACCTGACCATACATGTAACTAACCATAAATAAGATCGATCTGATAAAAATGGACTAAAGTGTAGAGCATAACCAATATTTTTTGACTGTTGTAGTATTAGGAGTAGAGATGAGCGAGCATAGATCTCTCTCACTCTCTTCCCCGCCGCCCCCTCCGCATTTGCTCGAACGAGTATTCAGTTACTTGAGAAGAGCGATGGTCGCTCGAGTATCTGCCTTAACCGAGCGTGCTCGCTCATCTCTAATTAGGAGGATTAAAAAAGAAACCACAGGATTTTCAAAAACATTTTCCATGTCTGTTTTGTATGTTAGAAAGTTATTACATGTAAAAATAGTTGTCAATGAAATTACAATTACCGTATATACTTGAGTATTAGCCGACCCGAGTATAGGCTGAGTCAATAAGTTTTACCAGTTTTACCTAGCTATACTCGAGTATATACTAGGTAAAGAACAAATGCAATACTCACCTCCCAGCCGGCATCTGTGTCCTTGGCGTGATGGTCTCCCCGGTAGTGTGGCAAGCTGCTTGAGAATTCTCCGTTGTCATCTCCCTGCTCGGCTTTGAATTTCCCCGCCGTCAGCACTGTGTAAGTAAGCGCTGTGATTGGATCGAGCGCCAGCCAATCACAGCCATTCAGGGATGTCATCGACTGAATGGCTGTGAATGATTGAGCCTCGGCTATGATTGGCTGGCGCTCGATCCAATCACGAAGCTTACCTACACAGCGTTGATGGTGGGAGAATTCAAAGCTGAGCAGGGAGATGACAGCGGGGAGAATTCTCAAGCAGCTTGCCGCATGGCCAGGGAGACCATTGCGCCAAGGAAACGCAGGCTGGGAAGCAAGTATTGCAAGTTTTTTTTTTTTCCATGAAATACTAGGCTTATACTCAAGTATATATGGTAATTTTCAGTCTTGCCATCTTGCAGTATGTACACTGAAGTCATGTTATCATAATATCACATTTATATATAGTAATGTTGACATTACCTTCTGTTGCAGATGACTGATATAAAACAACATGGAGATATAGTTTAAGCTTTTTTTTAAGTCTTTCTTTTTATGGGTCATGTCAAAATAGATAGTTATAAAATCATTAGGTTTACCTGCAGTCTTGTGGGAAAACCAAAGGTAACAGATGTGAAAGTATTACATATTCTATGTTACACTTGTTATTCACAGGGTTAATATAGCTTAGTCTGAATCTCATGAAAGCAGAGTGGCCTTGTAATAGGGGCTTGATCATTTACTGGAGACTGTATTTAGTCATTGTATCGACATTCCTTTACTCACTAAGACTTTCTAATGATTTGTTATTTTACTACTGCAAAAAGATCTAACGTAGGGCATTTTACACCATGATTGGGCACTATACCTTTCTTTGTTCTATTCCACGCTATTAATAAAACTAACACTAGGCTGACTTCTCAGAAAGAGCACAGTGTTGACTTTACACAGTTGATGCCTCTTGTTCTTTCTCCGATGATCATCGCTAGTTAGTTTGGACACATAAGAGAACTCAGATCCCGGTAAATTTAAAGGAGAAGTCCATCATGTCAAAATACAAACTCGGCTCTAATACAACTATACATATAAGAGCCCATTCACATGGGCACATTTCCTTTCCATGTACTGTCCATGTATTTCATGGACAGAACATGGACCCATTACACCCAATGAGGCTATTAATATAGGAGGATTTTCACACGGATCGATGGTTAGTGCGAAAAATGTATGCAGCATGTCCTATTTTGGTTTTATATCACAGAACAGAATTGGATATGCAATGTCCACTGCTAGTGGGTATCGGATAGCACATTGATAGACTGTCTGTGTTGAGTCTGATGTGAGAATCTCTGGCGCAATTTACGTATGTCTGTATAAAAGGGCCCTATAATTAGAACCTACAATACATTTTTAGAATACCATCTGATTGAAAAGATTAAATTAGTTCAAGAGGTAGTTTGGTGAAAAAAATTAAATTTAATATATACTCAGCCTTGTATAAAAACATAAAAAAGTCATAAGGCTCATTTACACAAAAAGATGATCACTCAAAAGATGGCCTTTGAGCGATCATTTTGAATAAACTACTAATTGGTACTAATGCCAATTAGTAGGTTATTAATGTGTGTGAGTCGTTGGGAGCTATATTCAGAGAACAGTGGGTGGTCTGTTCTCTGAATACATTAACCCTGTTCTGCTGCGGGGCTGACAGCTGAGACAATGTTAGCAAGTAGGTGCAGCACTCAGGAGATTCAATCCAGGAAAAGAATTTTTGTAAAAAGTTGTAGTCTACTTGCTGACTTTGATGGTATAAAGAAGGGCCAAGGAGTCCAAGGCCTTGAATTAAGGAGCATGCACTGACATTGATTGCTTCCCCATGGTTTGGATTGCATTGGTGTGTCGCTGACAACATTTCTCTTTCTAGCTGAGACAATGTTATCAGCGCTCCCCACGAAGAACACAGCGTGAAGTCCCTGCTATCAGTTCTTCTGCCAAATGATGGATTTTATGAGGAACATAAAACCATCATTCAGCAAAAAAAATGAAAGATGGGCACATTTACACGCAACGATTATCACTCAAAAGATTACTTTTGAGCGAATTTTGAGCAATAATCGTTGTGTGTAAAAGGGGCTATACTCATCAGTGCCCCATCCCCCACTTTCAGTACCGACAATGATGTCCCATCACAGGGTCATGTAATTGCTGAAGCCAATTAATTTATTAATTCTGAGTTGTATTCAGGTGGTAATTGGCTGCAGTAGTCACATAACCCCATGATACAGGATCATCACTGGAGCCAGAAGAAGAGTACAGCAGGGAACTGGGCACCATTGGAACAGCAGCTACAGTAGATCAAATGAGGTATGACTTTTACTGTTTTTCACAGGACTGAACACATTTCAATTTAATGTTTTTCACCTGAATATCCCTTTAATGTCTAGAACTAATTGCTATATTGAATCACACAGTTTGTATCAAAGCAATTTGCATTGATGTGAGTTGTGAATCTGGTTGTGAGTGTGTAGAGGAAGTTGATGTTGTGGGAGGGGGGGGGGCTGTTGATGGTTGGTTTGAATGTAAAGTTTAGCAAATGGAAATGTACATAAGAAGAAAAATTAGAAAACATATTTACCACAAATAGTATTATTTATCCAGTCTAAGGAAATGCCCAGTGCTTCACAAGCTGTAGCATAAGACTGTAGGACACTGCATATAAGATCATCACTTCCTCCTGTGACACACTGGTCAAACACACAACTTTCATAGTACTGATGGGGACGGAGGACAGCATGACAAGGTTTGAATGCTCCGTTACTTTGTCTAATAATCCAGCATTTCTTTTCAGCCTCTTGTTGGATAGGAGGAGGACAGACTGGTGGAGGTGGTGGAGTGGAATTACATCTAAACAGAAAAATACAGATGACTATTAAAAACAGCAACTACTTCCAGAGGCAAATATAAGAGTCCACTATAGACATAGTACTGTACATGGAACCCATGTGCACTGTGATAGATGCAGGTGTCATGCAAAGGGTGTGGAACCACTGACTGATTTGGCTTTTTGGTTAATCCTGAAGACTTCACATAGGACACTCCAGGGTTTCACTATTAATTCCCTTTTTGAGGAATCTGGACTTTGCTGCTGGGACACATAGGTAATTACCCAAAGATTAGTCTTGGTTCGGTAGCAGCTGATAGAGGTCAAGGCAATGTAGAGTGGTACCGAAGGGACAGGCAATGAAGTAGCCCATAACACCGGCCAAGGTAAAGATAGGCGAGGTTCATGCATAAACAGATAGAAAGGCAGGGGGTAGGAGAAGGCAGCAATCAGGAAATTGTGGTCAAGGTACAAGTCTAGGTCAGGACACAAGTTGGCAAAGTTGGGTGAACATGAATCAAAAGTAACAATCAATCACTAAACCAGTACCTTTGTAGAAGCTAATGGAACCTATTGCTCAGGTACCTGCCAGTGGAGGAGGGTGCCTTAAATAGCCTGGGGAATATCTAAATGGGCTGGGTGCACATACTTATGGGCAGCACGGACAGCAGGGAAGATAATGTAATGACTGCTGCATATAAGACATACTGTAGGAGACACTGCTGGCCACAACCAACAGGAGAAGGAGTTGTGACAGATTGTCAGCCACAGCCAGCAGTCATAACAGTAAGGCTGGTATGCGAGACCCAATGATCCCTTTTGAATACTTGTGAGCGCTCTGGTGTAGAAGTAAACTGTTCAAACAACTCAAGTTAAACTATTTGTGTTAATTTAGGATAGAATTAGTTATTTATCTTTAGACTGGCAAATGATAACTCTGCTGACTCCTTAAATGGCAGTTGTATCACCGTAACAATCTAATCATTACAATAATTTCCTGCCAATAATTGTATCAGAAATTGTTAATTTAATCAATTTATTAAGATACTTACGGCCATCCATCATCTGGGACTCTCCAACTGTTTCCAAAGTCATTGACATCAGTTACAATGCTGCCATTTGGTGTCATGAAGTCATCATGGTGGTTATCATTGTAGTTGCCACACAAGCCACATAATGCTCCCTTGTAATACTCTTTCACTCTCACAAACAATTCATGATCACCATTAAACTGAAGTTCAAGGCCAAAAGTTGTACTGACAGTAACATATTGGCTATTCTGTGTAACGATTATGCCAGAGACATTGGCGGGAAGAGTGACAGCCGCATTATTAACCTAAATAAACAAAAGGTAGATTAAAGTAGTCTGTTGTTAAATCACTTATATGTTTGCAAAGACAAAATAGTCACATAGAGAAAATGGTAATACTGTAAAGCTTTACTGTAAATCATTCATCTAATGTGGTGAACAGGCATAACTACTGTATAAGAGGTGTAGAGGAAATGGTCACACACAGGGCTTGGGGCCTAAGAATGGCCCAAAGGGTAACTGCACCCATGTGAAGAGATCTGTATTAGAAATTAGACATGACAGAATGGGGCCCTAGTACAGATACCAATACTTACATGTACAATGTTGTTCTTTCCAATGTAGATTTCTGTTCCATTGACAGTCAGAGTTACAGAATTAATGGCAGTCCAGCTTGGGTTTCCTCTGTGTTCATTGCGTGTGGTGACACTAAAACTGTGTGATGTATTGGCACAGGTCTCCGACACAGTGTAGGTACAAGCTCCCTGGAAGTGATGGAGTGTGCCATCAAATGTAGAATAATGGGGATCTCCATAAATGTGGCAGATCGCTGTGCTTGGTTGGTAGCAGCCCAGTAATCCATCTTGTATCTTACAGATTTCATCTTCGGCACAGGACATAGCTGTACAGAACAGAGTGTTGTTTCCTAGACAGGTACACTGACCCTCACAGTTAGCTTGAATGAATTGTTCTCCTTCCTGTCATTAGAAAATAATGTTAAAATAAATGTGGACAACGAACACACGGTTAATGTAAAGAAATTATTAGATCACCGCATACCTTATAATAAACATCACTGAACAAACAGCCACAATGTGACTCAGGAACACAAGTTCCTCCACTGATGACATATCCAGCATCACACTCACAGCCTTCAGAACAGGGTAAGCTGCAGTTTCCTGTTGGATTTGGGTCTACACATGTCGCTGGACAGGCAGATGCACATGTGCTAAAGTGACTGTTGACAGGACAGTCAGGAGCTAAAATAAGAAAGAGTTATTAATATATTCTATCCAGGTTTTGACTCCAATTCTCTATTCATGTATGACAATATGCATACGGGTAGACAAAAATATGGAAACACTGTACGAAATGCATGGGATTTGAATCATTAGCATTGAGCTGCCCTTCTGACCCCTGCTTGGCTGAGAGCTTTCCCACCAAATTTGTGTTTACTTCACCTTTTGCCCTGCTCTGGGTGGTTTTGAGAGCCAGCAGTATACAGCAGTTGAGTGGCTCAAACCCCTGACCAATGAAACCTTATTGCTCGGGCAGATGTTCACTTCTGCCTGGCAGCATCTGTGTCATATTACCTCCACTTAATATCGCTCTTCACATGTCTTATTGAAATATGATTTATAATCCCATGTTACTTAAGGCATGCATTTTGAACGGTGTTTCCACATTTTTGTCCACCGCCTCTATACACAATATTTAAAGTGACTTACCACAGAATGTGCTGTTTCTCCAAGATATAGATATGCCTTCCTTCTGGCAAGCATCAGCATATACTGACAATAGGCTACAGAGAGTTTCTAGATCTCCATTGAGTGCACACATGTCAAATACGCAGCTTTCAAATACTCCTCCAGGACTGATGACAGAATTACATATATGGAAGGGACCGTCTTTACTTATCAGAAGACCACAGAATGCATCACTTCTATACAGTTTATCACTCTCTGGTGTACATGATGGTGGTGGTGAGGGCTCAGGATCACCTGGATTACAAAGTGGATCATCATCTTCTACCATCCAGCTCTGACCTAGCTGTTCACTGTTCGCTGCCTGCTGTCCATTGGGCATCATGAAGTCATCTGGTTTCTTGCTGTTAAAGTTACCACACATTCCACAGGTTAGGCGAGAGAAGTTGCTGGGAAGTTTCACCTCTACTGAAGTATCTACATCATATGAGACAGTCAACTTAAAATCAGTCTGTAGGCTGACATATTTTCCAGTCCAGCGGACAGTCACTGCTCCCCCAACTAAAGTCACCGGAAGTGTGGTCCAGACTTCATTGACCTGTAAAAAATGGCAAAGAATGTACATGAGAATAAAATAGTACTTGTCCATAGTTTACCTTTAGCTAGGACCTCCGAGAAAATACTGTCATTTTTTTGAATGACAGTATTTTTATTGAATGCAGGGGTTTAAATACAGTTTATATAGAAGTCAACAGGAACATTAAATATCTATTAAATAACTAACATATTGATACAGAGGGAGAGAGGACCCTGCTCATGTGGGCTTAAAGTCTACAAGGGAGGGGGGAAGAGAGTACATAATTCTCAACTACAGAACATTAAAAAGAGAAATTCTAAAAATTCCAGAATATATTTAGGTGCCTCATACATTGGACTTTGGAATAATGAAATAGTGCTACTCACCAATACACGATCTCTTTCAGTTTTCATGATTTGAACTTTGTACCCATAAACTTCGATGAGGACGTGCCTCACATATGAGACTTTAGGATCTCCACGGTGTTCATTTTTTGCTTGAATATTGAAATGCTCTGCAGAAGAAGAACTGTTGCACAACTTTGCAAGAGTGTATGTGCACAAACCCATGAAGTCATGGTTGAGTCTATCAAAAGTATCATAGTGAGGATCATTATGAACACGACAAACACCATATGTGAAGTAGCTGCATCCTGGTTTACCATTTGAGATTCCACAATACTGGTTGCTCGGGCAGGAACCACTGATACATTGTAAACCACTTCCATCTAACGGACATGTGCAATTAGTGGAACAAGTATCATCCGTCCAGAATTGAGAGCCTTCAGGGTAATACTTGTCATCATCCCAGCATCCTTTGCATTTATCATCTGGTACACATTTATTGCCATAAAGGACATAATCCGTATCACATATACAGGATTCAGTACAGGGAAGAGAACAGTTGGATGAGGCTCCCAGGTTGACACAGGTAGCTGGACAGGCGGTTCCACAATGTTCATAGTGACTGTTTGGAGGACACTTTGGTTCTGAAATTCAATAGAGAAAAAAAATTTTACTTTTTAATACAATTACAGTGTATTTTCCAATGTGATCTCCTTCTCATGACAGTGTAGTTGCTATAGGGTGCAATAATTAGAATGGCCAGAAACATCCGAATAATAAATGCAATCGTGTTCCTGATTTCCATATACGCAGGTGAGAGTGGGACACTCAGGAAGGCAGATAGAAGGAAAACTGATGCTTTTGAACTATGGTGCTGGAGAAGAATGCTGTGTATACGGTGGACGGCAATGATCCCCAACAGAATGGTCCTAGATCATATCAAACCAATAATATCACTAGAGGGCAAAATTACCAAACAGCAGCTCACATACTTTAGATATATCATGTGAGCTAATTCTCTGTAAACAACATTGATGCTCGGCACAGTTAGTGGGCCACAAAGAAGAGGACGTCAAAGAACACGCTCATGGAAGAACTGAAAGAAGTAGTCAGGCATAGGAAAGCATGCGGAAACTTGATCCATAAAGTGCCCGAAAGTTGGCCTCGACTGAACAGATATTCATCATCATAATGTTTTTATTGTATATATTAGAAATATGCCAAGCTGTTGATGTTAAAGCAGCTTTTTAATACATTCTGCTCTGAATCAGTGTTCTGTTTGTTTAATATAAAGACAAATGTTCTTTTTTCCTGTTTGGGTTTAATCCAGATTTAATAGTTTATAGCACTAATTGACTCAAATTGGTGTAGTTATTAACTGATTATGGCCGTCAGTTTTTAATTAATCAAACTTCTGATATAAACTACAAAAAAAACAAACCTACGTCACTAAAGTTATCTTTACGTAGGGCAGTTATCATGCCAAAAGCCACTAGAAACAGTGAATTCAGGTATAGTCATCCTGTGTACAAGCAGCCGTGAGTAGGTCATTGAGTGACAAATCATTCACTTGTTAGAGTCACTAGGTGTTTAGCAAAACTAAAAGCCAAGTAACTTTCGGCCCATGGAAACAAGTCACTTAATCTTTAACCCCTTAAGGACCAAGCTGTTTTGTACCTTAAGGACCAGACACTTTTTAAGGATTTTACCCATGTGACGGTTTTACTGCCCTATTTTGTTTCCTTTAACTACCAACGATTTGTTAAATATATTTTTCACTGATTTTTTTTTCCGTTTTTTAGTTTTATTGGGGGTAAAATGCTAAAAAAAAATGATTTTTTTTTACATTTATAGTTATTTTTTTTATTTAGTAGATTTATGCTAAAATAAAGTATGGGAATGGGTTCCTCTATGTGTTTCGGACGTTGATACATAGTATTTATGGTTTTGGTTTACAGGTTGCATATGGTGACGGTTTTTGTTGGCAACGGCTTTGTGTTATTTTCTTTCTTCTGTGTACCGGTATATTGTTGTTTTATTCTGTAATTTTGCTCTACTTATGTATGGAATCATGTCTTTTTATATCTATGTCCCCCATGGCATCATGTAGGACCTCTGGGGGACTTTTTTTTTTTTATTTGACACTTTCCCAGGAAAAAGCAACCGCTGCAGTGACATTAGTCACTGGCAATGCTGGCCAGGGTCTAGTATGACCCTCCAGCTTTGCTGTAGCAGGGACCCCTGGCGGTAAGATGACCCCAACGGGCTCCCAGAGTGAAATTTACACTATACTTTCACTTTCTAGTACACAGTGCTCATTGAGCACAAGCAGAAAGGGTTAAAAACCTCTCCTACCTTCTCCTCCAGGTTATCGTCTGTTGCTAACAGCCGACAACCCGTCCTGCCTCCAATTGATTGCAAAGGCAGGAGACAAAGCGTCGCCATAATTTTACTATCGGCGGTGCTTTAAGCCCAGGACCAGGCGCTGTAAATTTACTCTGCCTGGTCCTTAATTGGTTAAGCAGTTACCTGTTTACTGTGAATGGAGGCAAGGCCGGGCGATCTCCACTCTGGCCCGCTCCGCCTCCATTCACAGAACGACTATTGCTCCTAAAAGCACAGTAGCAATAGTCACTGGGACAGCTGTCGGGTACTAATGTGCCCAAATGTCATCCAGTGTAGAGGGACCTTTAGTGATTGATTTCTATTTATTAGTGAGAACTGCATTGAAAACAGAAATGTCCTGCTAACCATATTCTACTCACAAACATTTTCAAAAAACGACCAATTAATTTAGTAGGCTATCACCAGGTTTTCATTGGTTCCAGCTAAAAGACAATTCTGTCTTTAATTTTACATGTTATTATGCCTTAGACAGAAAACTTTGTATGTCTTTAGCTACCATTAGATACTGGGTTTACAAGATATACTGCTTTATTTTGGTGGACATAATATGATGAAAACATTCCCAGATGCTTGACATACATATCAAGAAGGTAAAACTGAAGAAAGACAGAATCTACTTACGACAGAAAGTGTCATTTCTCCATGTTTCAATTGGAACTCCATTAGACTGACAGGACTCAGCATAGGCCTGAAGACTATCACACAAAATATCCTTATCCAGTTTGGTTTCACATAAGTCATATACACAGTTATCAAAGTATACGAGAGGATTTATAACATTATGGCAATTTTTGAACGGTCCATTCTTGTCAGTGATGATTCCACAGAAGCCATTACTGACAATGGTGTCCTTCTCATCATCAGTACAATTGGGTGAATGATCAACTCCTGGAGAACATCTTTAAAAGAAACCAATAAATACACATTAGTGATCTACAGAAGAAGACATAAAACAGCAGTAATACCTTTGTAAAAAAAATACAATCTGAACCAAGATAAAAAATGTGTCACCTTGTGTCATTATCAACTTGCCAGCTGTTTCCAAGACTGTTTGAATCTGGTTCTAATACACCATCTGGATTTAGGAAATCATCAGCAGCATTACCATTGAAATTTCCACAAAGTCCACAAACTTTGCCAGAGTAGTTTCCTGGGATAGCTACTTGGACTTTGTGGTTTCCGTCAAACTTCACTTTTAGTCCAAAGCCTGTTGTCACCACCACATTTGAGCCACTGATGAATATATCAATATCAGGTACCAGATGAATTGGCAGTGTCTTTGTTAGTTCATTAACCTGCAAAAATAGAAATAATTTAAAAATGTCTTTAAAATATTTAATGATATATAAAGGATTTCAAATATATTTATTTCTATTGGTAGCTAAACTTTAGACTTTTTTATTTAGAAAAATAGGACTTGTTTGCCAAATCAGCCATAGTGAGCAAAAGCAAATATCAAGTAGTCACTGTTGGTTCAACAAACTTGTGTTAATATATTTATCAAAAATGTTTTCTGCCTGAAAAATTACTCCAAAGCGCTGACCACTAGGGATCTTCCTTCTAACCTGCAGTCCACTGCCTGTTGTCAAGTGATGCAACTCCCTTGTAAAAGAGATAGTAGGAACTGGGGGGCAGGTCTTAACTAAGAGCTCATGTAATACATTTCTCCTGTGCATCCTGCTTTCCTCAGCTGATACACTAGGGGCCTTGTAAATTATTTCTCCTTCCTTCTGTCTTAACACTTAGCAGTAATTAGTTATAACTTCCCAAATAAAAACTCTGTCCTGCACCTCGACAAGCCATAGCAGTCTGCTATGACTGCTAGTCAGCTCTGTTATGCTTGTGTCAGCGCTGTAACCCTCAGAAGATCCTCCTGTGATTACTGCCAAACTTGCATATACTGTAGTAATAGATTTCATTCTGCTCTTGCTCATAACAGTGCTGTGGATTGCTCAGATCAATTGGTGGAAGTTGCAGACACTTGAAACTTGATGGCAGCTATTATGCTATATTGTGGTGCCCAGGCTGCATTACCCAGAGTGGCGTAGCAATAGGGATCACAGTTGCAACTGAGGCCCTAAGCTAGGAAAGCCCAGATGCCCACTTCACCACTAACATTTCTAGCTTTTCCCCCTGTGATCCAGCTGAGGTTTATTAGCACAGACACTTCCTAATCCATCACACATCAGCCCTGTACTCATGTTGCTGTAGTAAAGTGCTTTTACACAGAATGATTATTTGAATGATATAATCATTCAGTGTAAATATGTCTCACAATTTTATGATGAAGGATAGTTTGTTTGTTTATCGTTCATTGCTCCTTTAAAATAATCGTTGGCTGGGTCGCTAATTGGTCAGTTTAACCCTTTGCAATCCAATTTTGGATTCAGGGTTTCCTAGGGGGCTCTCTCTTTCTGCCATTATACAATGGCGCCATCTGCTGGCTAGAGCCAGTACTGCGGTATGAGACATGCTGGAGAGCCCCACCCGACAACAGAGCGGCCAGTAATATACAGTAAGAATACCCAGCTGGACATCTTCCGACATCGAAGCTTTACAGCCTTCAATCAGAATGTCTTCAGACGTCAGACAGTGGATTGGAAAGGGTTAAATCCTGACCGTTCAGTTATTCACATTCACTGGTATGAACTGAACTACTGAACGATTCTGTCAAAAAAAAAACTATTTATCTTTGTGTTTAAACTGACTGACTGAGCAAGCGAGCAAACTCTGACATTGTTTGCTAGTGTGAACGGTTATCGCTATATGTAAAAGTACTCGCATGTGGCCAGAACGTAGAACAGCCCCTCCCTCTCCTACTGATGTCCAGATATCAGCAGAAGGGCCATTGTACACTCTGGAGAAGATCTAGAAATCCATTTACTAGAAACTGATCACAATTAAAAATAAATAATGCTAACTTGATATAATTATAGATGAGCGTGTATACTCGGTAAAGGCAATTGCTGGAGCGAGCATTGCCTTTATCGAGTACCTGCCCGCTCGAGATGAAAGGTTCGGGTGCCGGCGGCAGGCAGGGAGCTGCGGGGGAGAGCGGAGCGGAATGTAGGGGAGATCTCTCCCTCCCTCTCCCCCCCCCCCTCCCTCCTGCTGACAGCCGCTACTCACCGCTCCCCCGCGCCGCCACCCGAACCTGCAGTCTCGAGCGGGGGAGATACTCACTAAAGGCAATGCTCGCTCGAGCAATTGCCTTTACCGAATATACTTGCTCATCTCTAGATATAATGCATCATGCCATGAGTTAAAAGTTCTTAGGAACTGACCTTGACGACTCTGTTTTTCTCTAGTGTAATCTTGTATTCATAGACGTATATGTTAACGTATTTGACGTATGATACTTTGGTGTTGCCTCCCCTGTACTCATTCGCTGCCTCCACATTGAAGTCTGTTACGCTTTCCTTATCTTCGCAGACTTTAGATAGAGTGTATATGCAGGTTCCCATAAAGTGGTGAACCTGGTTATCAAAGGTATAATAATGTGGATCTCCACTGACTTCACATATACCTTAATGAGAAGGAAAATATAATAATTTGTTGAGTACTTAATCACAAAAAATATATTTACATAAATACAGTTTTTGATCACACGAAAAACACAGTTTACTTGTTAAAATTAAAGAAAATAAATAAAATATAAAAATGTTTGTGATAAGTGGCCATGGCTCATGGGAACATGGAAAGATAATTCTCTTAAATGTTGGGAGGCATAGCATTACATGCACTGGGGAAAATGTATTAAATCATTAGAATTGATTTATATCAGTTGTATGTCTTATAAAAGCTGCAAATTATGGTGCACACCATTTTTACACAAAAATTTCCAACTTTTCACTCTTGTGGCTATTATTAGGCCTTTGTCAGACGAGCGCGTGTTTTGCGCACGCATAATGCACAACTCTAAAAGAACCAATGGGTTCCTATAGCAGTGTTCATATGTGTGGCATTAGCAGCGCAAAACAGCATGCACCTAAGAAGGGAGGACATAGGTGTGCATTTTGCAGGAGTTTCCATTGACTCCTATGGGAGCAGGAGTTATTGGAAACTCCTGTGCTGCCAATAGCTTCCGCGCTGCCTACAGCAGAACATTTAAAAGGTGCTTCGGGGCAGAAGCACATTTTAAGTGTCCTGCTGTTAACCCCTTAGCCCTACTGGGATGAGGGGACTACCCAAGGGTTCTGTTAATCTATGCAGCGAGTCCCCTCATCACGGAACACTGTGACAGCACTGTCACAGTGTTTAGTGACAAGGGGAGTGCAGGGGGGATGAAAACAACCCTGCCACAGAGGTGGCAGGAGAGTGTGATGCTATCCCATTGCTTTCAGTGGGGCTGGCGCTGCTGCCGCCCCATTGAGAGCAATGGGATGAAGGCAACCCACACAGGGATTTTCAGGGAAGGGCTTGAAATATAAGCCCTTCCCTGAAAATAACCCCTAGCTGCTCGAAAAAAAATAAAATACATCACCTAGCAGCGCTGTCGGGGCTTCTGCATGTTGTCTCCACGGCACTCTTCTGAATCATTTCTTCTCGCCAAGGATTTATAAATCCCCACCTCCTGGAAGCTTTGCTTCTGATTGGCTGATCGCAGGGACATTAATGATTGAATGGCTGTGATTGGTCCCTTTGCTCAGCCAATCAGAGGCAGCGCTTTCAGGAGGTGGGGATTTTTCAATCCTGGACCACCAGAAGGACAGAAGAAGACTGCCGGGAAGCAGGGAGAAGAGCCGGACAGCGCTTCTAGGTGAGTTAATTTTTTTTTCTTGCAGTTAGGGATGATTTTTGGGGTGGGGGTTATATTTCAAGCACCCCCACCCCCTCCCAAATAAAATCATCGCTGCAGGGGTTGCCTTCATCCCATTGCTTTCAATGGGATGTGTGGCAGTGCAATGAAAGCAATGGGACAGCATTGCGCTCCTCTGCTACACCTGTGACAGCTGTGGCAGGGAATTCTTTCATCCCTGTGGGGAGTCCCATCATCCCTGAACACTTTGCCTGTTCACACGTTTTCCGCTTATGTGAGGAGCTCATTTTTTCGTGCACGTAGGCGCACAAAAAAACATGCTCGTCTGACTGAGGACTTAAAAAGTGGTGATAAATGTGCATAGGGTCAATCTGCCACAGATCTTCATCTCTTAATAAATTTGACATATCTTACTACAAAACACATCAGTTTAAGACTGGCGTATGAAACGTCAGTCTTAATAGATTTACACCCTCATATTAATGTATAAGACTTTACAAAACATCTTCAGTAAATCTTATCTATTCATTTACAGATACATTAAAGCATGATTGCATTAAAAGTAAGGCCGAATCCAAGTCTTTCAGTTATCATAGCAATAATACTGTAACACATATGCAGGAAGCAAATTATGATATACAAGAAATTATTTTAGAAGCATACCAAAATCTGGTGGTACAAAAGGGGTTGTGTAGGTTGTTGTCTGAGAAGAACCTGAAAAGTAGAATATACATATTCAATTTTGGCTTCATATATGTATACAAGATGTTTTCTCATGGATATGAAATTACAATTTGTAAAATAGGCCTTTTATTTAACTTCAATTTATATTAACAATTAGTTGTAACTGTGACGACTTTTGAAAAAATTAATTTTCCATGAATATGGAATATGAACCGGGTAATATTTTTATATATTATACATTTACAACATTTTCAGAAATTATTTTATAATTATGAGCACCATTAGGCTATCACTTTCTATTTACAGAATGGCCTTTCTCGGCTAGGCAAATTTACAGGTTTGAAACCCTCCCTAACAATAGACCCAATTTAAGGTGGATTTACAAGCAAAGATAATCTTTCAAAGACTGAAAGATTGAAAGTTTTAGTGATCTTTTTGCATAAAGTGTTAATGGCCACTGATGGCCATTAACACTTTACCATCTACATTTGCATGTTAATGGGCCTCCAGGAGCTGTTTTCAGAGTCCACTATGTGATTAATTACATGTCCAGCTGTGCACAAAGCTGCATTGGTCTTGTCATGGGTGTTGGCAGAATACAATGTTAACTGCTAGCTCCCCATGGAGATAACAGCCTGAGGTCTACTGACAGATAAAGGTGTTTGCTTTATCTCAAGTAGCTGAATGATGAATTTTAAGTTCACCTTACCAAACAAAAAGTGACGGATGCCCAAGTTTACATGTAATGATTATCGCTCTAATTCATTCGTCTAAATGAAGTTTGAGTGATAATCGTTGCATGTAAATGGGCCTTAAGTTTGGCTAGGGTCTAGACTATTTATATAAGATACAATTTCTCTTTTTATTCCCTTTCTCTCTTGATACATGGGTGAGGGATAAAGGTGCTCTCTTTTTCTTAATTTTGTTCAATGTATGTTTTTTTAATTTGTAATTTATGAAAAATTAATTTTAAAAAACTTTAAATCAGTGACAAATCTAAGTACACAGGCTACTAAGGGCCCTTTTACACAAGCCAATAACTTGTTCAAATTCCTGCATCCACCGTTCCTGCATCCATCTCGTTTGTCGTTCAGTTTTTGCAAGCATAAAACTGAACGATGAATCGGCCCATGTCAAAATGCATTCATTCATTTATGAACAACTGCCTCTTTAGTGTGAATGGAGGCGGGCAGTCCGGAACAATTGCCTGCCCACTTCACCTCTCCATTCATTAGTGTTGGTCATTCCTGTGTAAAAGCACAGGAACAATTATCGTTGGGACAACTGCCAAGCTTCTGTACCCGACAGGTCGTCCCGTGGAAAATGTCCATAAGGTAATGCTGATGATGTAATAAACTATTATCAGGGTTGTTATGCAAAACCTGTGGAATACAAATGCTAATTTCTAAAATGTATACGTTCCATTCTAAAATGACACAATAATTTTGCCCAACAAATGTTGCATCTGAGAATAGAAACATTTTTTTAATAAGTATAAATACAAAAAAGGTTTATAATTATGGGCTGCAATTAACAATAAACAATATTTTTTCATTGGGAAGCCTCTTTAACCCTTTGCAATCCAATTTTGGATTCAGGGTTTCCTAAGGGGCTTTCCCTTTTTGCCATTATACTATGGCACCACCTGCTGGGTAGAGCCAGTACTGCAGTGTGTGACATGCTGGAGAGGCCCCCGACAACAGAGCGGCCAGTAATATACAGTAAGTATACTCTGCCGGACATCTTCTGACATCGGAAGCTGTACAGCCTTCAATCAGAAAGTCTTTAGACATCAGACAGTGGATTGGAAAGGGTTAATAAATACCTTAACACTGAAATTCTGTACATAACACAAAAGTATAAAACTAAAGAAAAACACTCAATTTACTTTTAATGGAATTTAAAGATAAATGTAATTACTATACATCACAAATGTGGCAAAGACATGCAATATTCAGGTATCACAAAGCTGATTTTGTAATTATTTTACAATCAATGAAACAATTGAGAAAAACATTTAGCCATCCTAAATCAGTAGTATTTTAACAATAAAAGTAATAGTAGCAGCAGTAACAGCAAAGAAAACCAGTTAAACAGACAAACAGAGACAGCATTTGTACTGTTAATCATTAATTTAAAGGGATTTTCCAGGACTACACTACTAATGACCAATTCTTAGGCTAGGACATCAAAAGTTGATCCACGAGGGTCTACTGCACAGGATCCCCACAGTTCAGCTGATTAAAGAGGCCATGGCGCTCCAGTGACTGCGGCCTCTTCTCAGGTCAGTGAGCAGTAGAGATGAGCAAGCACCAAAGTGCTCAGGTGCTCGTTATTTGAGTCAAGCTTTTTGTAATATTCAAGAGCTCTATTCGAGTAACGGACCCCATTGAAGTCAGTGGGAGAGCCGAGTATTTTTGCAATGGACCCGCCGGGTGACGAGTTTTTTTCTTTCTCTCTCTCTCTCTCTCACAGCAGGAATTGGTAATGTGGGGAGGGGTCGAACATGGCATGGTACTAGCTTGAGTAATGAGCACTATCGAGTATGCTAATACTCGAACGAGCATGTTCGCTCATCTCTAGTGAGGAGTGATCGAGAGCAGTGGATCCCCGCTGATCATCTACTGATGACCAATCCTGAAGAGAGATTGTCATCAATAGTTTCATCTTAGAAACCCCTTTAATTTTCTCATTAATAACACTTACCAGATGTTGTGCAGTCTATCATACTGATGTATAACGGAATTACCATGTTACAGTATTTATGTTTAATTGTAATTTTGAATGCAGTAAAAACAAAATGGGAAATGTGGGGCACATGAATTGCAGTAGTTATTGGAAATTAAAGTACTTTTAATTTTAGTAAATGCTACAGAGGCATCAAAAAGTTGAACACTTGTACATGTGCTGTATACTGGTATGGTTTTAAGAGTATGCTCTGCAGGAACAACAATTAGCTCAACTGTTAATCATAGAATAAGTACTGTACTTACCTGTAGTTTGTATGGTGCTTCTGGTTGTTGTTGATTTGATGTCTGTAAAAAAGACATTCATACTATAAAGATATTCTTTCATGTTATAATTTTAATGCTCTCACACATAATTATTACTGTAGTAAGTACTGTCCAAGAGAGAAGCTAATCCATATCACAGTTATAGTTCTATGTAATTCCTCAGAGGTTCTAAACCCTTTGCACAAGCGGGATTGGCTGGTGGTGCATGTGCCCCTGGTTCTGGGTATTGGGTGAGGAGATGGTGCCAACAAGCCACTCTGTCTTGTCTAGAGTACTTACAGACAGGACTAGGGCAGTGAACTATATCTTTGTTCTGGCAAAGGAAAATATAGTTACAGCTTTGCTTTTAAAACAGTCTGGTAGTTTCTGCAAATACAGACATTGAGATGTTGAATTTGGATGAAAATATATCTCATTCTATCTTCTACACATAACAGCAGGGGCATAGCTATACGGGGTGCAGGGGTAGTAGTTATTACTGGGTCCTGGAGTCTTAGTGGACCCAAAGGCCCCTCCATCACATAAGAAGACACCAGTATTATAAACAGCATATGTTAGGTAGGGGGCCCTATTACGGATTTTACATCAGGGCCCAAGAGCTTCTAGTCATACCTCTGCATAACAGGATTTAATATAAAATTATATTTTATTATCTAAATGGCAATTAAGTAAAAAAAATTCAATACGAGCAGAATTTAATAAAAAATGTTGTGTGATAGTATGCTGAACGAAATATTAGAACTGTATACCTGATGGTGTTGAAGTTTTTACAGTGGTTGTGGTGGTGGTTGTTGGCTGAACTAAAAAAACAAGTATTATCATGATTAACAATTCTTACCATAATCAGATTTTTAAAATACTGTAAGGCTGCATTCAGACGAACGTATATCGGCTCGATTTTCACGCCGAGCCGATATACGTTGTCCTCGTGTGCAGGGGGTGGAGGATGGAAGAGCCAGGAGCAGGAACTAAGCTCCCGCCCCCTCTCTGCCTCCTCTCCGCCCCTCTGCACTATTTGCAATGGGGAGAGGCGGAACAGGGGTGGGGCTAATTCCCAGAACTTAGCCCCGCCCCCATCCTGCCTCCTTTCATTGCAAAGTGATGAGAAAAGTCACAAATTTTAAAGAAAATTTATCATATGCTATCATTTACAGCATTTTTTGGCCATAGCTATTCAAAAAGTTGGCATAAACTGCTTAGTATATGTGGGTCACTGTGTTTATATACTGTATAGGGTTTACTAAATTCTTAATGTCTTACAATAAATACAGATATAAAGATTCAATTATTCTTACCTAATGTTGTAGAAACAACTGTTTGTGTGGTGATTGTAGATGTAGCTAATAAAAGAAATGAGAAATTATTGATATGTAAGTTAGTTGATCTTAACATTATAGTAACATGTATTGCTGATGTCAGTTTTGACCAAATTAATCATAATGTGGGCGGTTCTATTTAACTAATGGTTATGGTTGAATTGTAAACATATTACTTTGAAATGTGAATTTATTTTATGAACCCTGATCTGCAAGACATTGTAGGATAGTTTATCTTATGTTATTATAAAAGCCAGAGAGCAGTGAAACTCTGAGTTGAGACCATTCTCCAATTATGCTAAATATTTAGTCTGCTCAGTATTGGGTCTTATGATAATACATGAGACCAATAACTAAGCAGCTACATATTTTGCATAATAGAATTATGGATTTCTTTCATTGTACGTATCACATTTGTCAGATTAATCCCTATAACCTGGTTTAAGTATGAATTACATTATAATCTTTAGATGAATAGAAACAACCCATTATTGTATTTGTAATTATATGGCCCCTACCTGCAGACGATGGAGTTACAGTAAACACTGTAGGAGTTTCTTGGCTTGAGGTAGAGTCAGTGGGTATTGTATTAGTAGATACAGCTGTGGATGTCGGAGGTGTAGGTGGAGTAGTTAATGTTGATGTGGACGGTATAGTGGTAGAAGAGATTGGAGAGGATAGGATAGTGGGGGTAGATGTAGGAGAGGTTGAGGCAGTTGTAGAGGTTGTCCTGAGGGGGGTATGAGTAGTAGAGGATGGAGTAGACTGAATAGTGATGGTTACTATGGGACTCGGTGGAACAGTGGTGGTAGATGTAGAAGAGGATAAGGGACTAGTAGGGGTTGCTGTGGGGGTAATAGATGTAGTTAGAGTGGACTGCATAGTGCTAGTAATTGTATGAGTGGATGGAAGATTGGTGGTAGATGTAGACGTAGATGGGATAACAGTTGTGCTAGAAGTAGTAGTGGATGGGATAGCGATTGAAGAGGTTGGACTGAGGAGTGCAGTGGTAGATATAGGGGTTGATTGAGTAGTTGAGGTAGATGTAAGAGTGGGTAGAACTGTTGTAGTGGGGGTTGTAGTGGGTGGGATATTTGTATTAGATGTTGGAGTAGATGAGCTAGTGGAAATAGATGTAGATATGGGCTTCATAGTAGTGCTAGTAGTTGTAGTATGGGTTAAAGTAGAAGTGCTGGAAGATGAAGTAACAAAGGGTGTTGTAAAACCTATGAATAAACAGAAGAAATAATTGATCATTCATACCACACATGTTTATAGTCAGTAAAATTATGGTCTAAAAAGACTAGGGCAATGGACTATATCTTTGCTCTGGCAAAGGAAAATATAGCTAAAACTTTGCCTTCAAAACATTCTGGTAATTTCTGTAAATATAGACATTGAGATATTGAATTTAGCTGAAAATATGTCTCATTCTATCTTCTACGCATAACAGGGTTTAATATAAAATTACATTTTATTATCTAAATGGCAATTAAGAAAAAAAAAGCTCAATACGAGCAGAATTTAATAACAAATGTTATATCATAGTATGCTGAACAAAATATTAGAACTGTATACCTGATGGTGTTGAAGTTTTTACAATGGTTGTAGTGGTGGTTGTTGGCTGAACTAAAAAGACAAGTATTATCATGATTAACAATTCTTACCATTACAATATGATTATTAAAATACTGTAAAATGCCACAGTAACTTAACAAAAGGGTAGTTCATAACTTATAAAGCTGCCCCCCACCCCCCATACACACACAACCAAGGCAATCTAACGGTAGAGTAATAATTATGAGACACTGCTAAATGAAATGTAGATAGCAGTAAAATTGCAGTGTAAATATCTAGTTGTGTGTAACCATCTGCTAATAGAAGAAAAGGAAAAATTAAAAAAACAAAACATTACAAGAAGCCCAATGAAATCAAGGTCTGCATTATTGTGTCCTGTTGAATCACATTGGACACAGCTCTCACATTTCAAACAATGCAGGCAACACTTTAATATAAACTAAGGTCTGTGTATCTATTGGATCTATGTTTTCAACTATGCAGAGCAAAGCTGATCTTGCTAAAATTCCATCCTGGCCAATAGACAGAAAAGATGTTTCAATAAAAAGATAATTCAATAAAATTATTTTTTCTCTGTAAGAAATGTAAAATATGTTTTATGAAAACTACTTACTGATATTCCCTGAAAGTAAATATTAACTCATTACTTACCACAATATCCACGTGTAAGAGAGATGTCATCTATGGCCACATCACTGCGATAGCTTTCTCCTCTGACACCTTCAATAAGAATCTGTAAACACAGCATATTAAAGAGGATCTGTCACTAAACTGCTCATTTTTCTAAATTTTGCTAAATCTTGTTGGACTGATGAAAGGAATATTTTCTGCTCTGTGAGAAAGTTATTGTATTTATATAAGTCACTAGTAGATATACCCGTTGCATGGTGTTTTTATGAATAGCAGTGCTGGAATATACAAAGTGAGCCACAACAATGAGTCACGCACTGCACTGTTAGCAAGAGCTATTGCTCATAGTAACCAATCATAACGCAGCTTTTATTTTACCGTAGAAGTATAAGGGCTCAGTCACACAGGCGTTTTGTTGCACGATTTTTTGTGCGCATAACTGATGCGTTTAAAAAATCGTGTAAACGCAGCTGGCGTCACGGCGGAAAAAACGCTGCTAGCAGCGTTTATCTGCACGAAAGGGCTAGGTCACTGGGCCATTTTGACGCTCAAAAAGAGCGCTGCCCGCTATCCTCAGCCACAGCAGAACGATGTTCTCCCATTGAATTCAATAGGACTGGCAATACAACTGGCTCCATTGAAAGCAATGGGCTGCCGGCCAGCGCTGTATTAGTTTTCAGAGAAGGGCCTAAAATGTAAGCCCTTCCCTGGAAACCATCCTAAAAATGTGTAAAAATAATTTTAAAAATGTATACTCACCTCTCTGCAACTGCTGGGGCTCAGCCGCGTTCAGCCGGCTCTTCTCCCTGCACTGCTCTCAGTATTATTCAGCAGGCGGGGATTTAAAATCCCCGCCTGCTGAATGGGCTGCCTCTGATTGGCTGAGCACTCTGATTGGTCAGAGTGGCAATGGGTCATGTGTTCTTACTTCTGGCGGTTCGGAAAGTCGTCCGTACCTGCAGTGCAGCCGTCTTATTGTGCAGTAAGATGGGCGCAGTAAGATCGGCGCCCGGATGTGCCCGTGTGACTGAGCCCTTACGCACATGTGAATAAAACAATAAAAATCAATGAATTCTATTCATTGCATGTTACATGTGTATTACGTGGTGTATTTAGGTCCAAGTGAATGAGCCATAAGTATATATATTTTAATTGTTTGTTTCATAAAAATTTTAAAAATATGCATGTCAATTACCTGGTTGATTTCTGAGTCAGGCAAGAAAATCTGTTCCAATCGCCACACATCTCCAGCATTGCCTTCTAGGTTGGTCATATATTCCAAACCATCTGCTCTTAAAACAGCGACTCTTATCATCATCTCTTGTGCATCGCCATACATGTGGTACCAAAACTGCAAGCAGTGCGTTCCAGTGAAACAATTAACAGGACTCTCCAGTATTGCTATGTCTTCCTTATTTGACTGTTGCCCATTAATGTAGAGGTAATAACCATCTGAAATAATAATTCCAGTATTGTGTTGGTGAACGGATGTGCTATCAGTGCTATTGAAATGTTTATCTTTTGTGCATTAGTAGCCTATTACCTCCAGTTGTGTGGTCAAAGGAAGGTCCAGTCAAATCAGATGGTGTAGCACCTTTCCAGCGTATCCAGTCTATATTATCTGTCCTTGATTGTTTCCAGTTACAGTAGTCAGTATCAAAAGAACAGTTCATATAACATTTGTCTTAATGAGGAGAAACAAAAATCATTTATCAATTAATCAGTTAGATCTGTGCAAAATTAACAGAAACAACCATTCAAAAGGTCTAAAAAGTTAATATTCTGTTTCCCTATATTTACTAAAACAGCCGTATCTTATGTTAGTCTAAGTATCGGATATAGTTTTAGTGATTTGTGGTAAATTTATTAAAAGGGATTTGGCTAACAGAAAGTTAAATCTACACAGATGTACACCTCACGTTTGCACCACAATTTATACCATTTTCAGTTTTTCTTTTCAAACTTTGCAAGTGATGAGGAAAATTAGAGAGTTTAGCGCAAATATATCATATGCAACCAATCACGACTCTTTTTGGCACTGACTATGCAAAAAGCTAACATAAAATGCTTAGTACATATGGGTCACTGTGTTGATATACAGTATATGGTTTATCAAATTCTTAATGCTTTAGCAACAGGACTAAACCCAGTTTTACATTAAATGCAGTTATAAAGATTCAATTATTCTTACCTTTTGTTGTAGAAACAACAGTTTGTGTGGTGATTGTAGATGTAGCTAATAAAAGAAATGGGATATTATTGATTTCTAATTTAGTTACTCTTAACATTATAGTAACATGTATTGCTATCGGCACTTTTGACCAAATTACTCATAATGTAGGCAAATCTATTTAACCAATGGTTATGGTTGAATTGTAAACATATTACTTTACAATGTGAATTTAATGCCCTTTAAACCTTGATCTGCAAGAGATTGTAGGATAGTTTATCTTATGTTATTAGAATAGTTATATATCAGCAGCCAGAGAGCTGAAACTGTGAGTTTCCTGGTAGGCGTATAAGTAGTAGTAGGCAGCAGGAAGATTTCACAGGTAATTGCCTTTATATATTTTTTAGTATATATATATATATATATATATATATATATATACCTTTGTGTGCCTATGCTTTTGTACTTGAAAAAAGCCTACCTGTGTAAAGGCCGAAATGTGTTGTACTGTACTGTATTAAAACTGTGAAATCTTCCTGCTGCTTACTACTACTTATACGCCTACCGGGATTGGGGGTGCCTAAGCAGAGGCACCCCTGTGAAGTAAGTGACATGTTTTATCACAAATTTTATTGGGATTGGTCACACCGCCTGAGCGCTGAGATTTTCTCTTTGTTTCCATTTTCCTTCTCTGCCATACTTTATGACCGGAGCATACTCAAAGTCACTCTCCCGCAGCATGTGGGATTTCTAATTGATCAGCGGACTCCTCTCTCTTCACAACTGAAGAATATCTGTGGAAAATTTCTATGGATTCGTCTGGATACATCTGAATATCCTTAGTATGCTGTATCAGTTAAATTGAATTGTTTCGGCTACTGGTGTATTTCTATATATACGTTTTGTCTCTCCCTTGGAGCGCTGCCTGTTTCTAAACACATTGAAATAGGATTCCTGAGATGGGAATACCCCTTTTAGAAGCTTCAACCAACACAAAATTTAGTAACAGCAATACAGATATAAGGCCTCCTTCACACGGGCGACAAAGCCATGCGATTTTGTACCGTTGCTACAATGCTACAAATCGCATGTATGTGAAGCACATGCTTTTCTATGGGCTAATTCACACATGCAATGTTTTGTAGCATGCAACAACCCGAAACAAAAACCTCGCGGGTCCGGCGATATGCCCGCGACTCGTGAGGTTTTGCAGCTCATGTTTCCCTATTGGAGCCTTCCTCTCTGTTGCATTGCATCGGGCGAAAAAGCGATTTTTGTGCAGTGCAATGCAACTTTGACAGTAGGAAATCCAACTGTCAAAGCCAAATCTAAGCCCTAGCTGCAAAAAAACCCAAAAACAAAACACATACATTACCTTAGAAGCGCTCTCCGATGACACAGCAGCTTCTTCCCAGGTCCCGGCACTGATGGTCTTCAACATCTTCTGGCCAGGAATGAAAAATCCCTGCCTCCTGGAAGCACTGGCTTCTTCCCGAAAATCCTCGCATGTGATGCTACAAAATTGCGCGACTTTGTAGCATCACATGTGACTTTGTAGCGCTACAAAATTGCGGTATTACCGCAAGAAGACACAACGATATTGCATGGACTAGCAATGCGATATCGCTGTTATTTTATCGCGGCGATGCCGTATCGCCTGTGTGAAGAAAGCCTAAAAAAGCCATTATTTCAACAACTAGATAAGTAAATAGCCTCTGTGAAGAAAAAACAGGATACAGTGGTACCTCGGGATGCGAGTGCCTCAGCTTGTGAGTTTTTTGACTTGCGAGCAGGCTCTCTGCCGAATTTTTGCTCTGATTTGTGAGCAAAAACTCGGGGTATAAGCCTGCTTGCAAGTCAAAAAACTAGCAAGCTGAGGCTCAGGGAGGATCTATACTCACCTGTTGCCGGCGTTTCGTCCTCACGATGGTCTGTGGCACTGCTTCGCTCTCTCCTTCACGCTCACACAGAGCATTGCTTTCTGGATGCGAGGCTTGAATGCCCTGCCTCCAGCAAGCTAATGCTCTGATTGGTTAACTCAGCGCCGCGTCAGCCAATGAAAGCCGGCGCTGTGTTAAACAATCATAGCCATTCAATGACATCAAGTGCAGTACAATATAAAAATGAAGCAATGCACTATATTGTAGAAGTGATCATGATCAAACAATCGCAAGTTAAAGTCCCCTGCAGGGACCAAAAAAAAAAAAAAAAGTTCAATAAAAAATGTAAATATTTCAAATAATAAAAGTAAAAAAAGTGTAGTTTTCACATTAAGAAAAAATCAAAAGAGTAAAAAAAAGAAACAAAATTAGTATTCCTGCAGCTGTAAACGTCTGAAATCTTCAAATATTACATTATTTAACCTGGACAGTGAATGGAAGAAAAGCAATGTCTAAATTGTCGGGTTTGAGGTAACCCTACCGCTAAACTTTTTTCTAAAGTAGTAAAACATAATAAAAACTGTATAAAATTTGCAATCCCATACTGACGCACAGATGTGAAGATGTCATTTTCAGGGCACTGTAAACCCGGTAAAAACTAGTCCCCCCCAAAAAAAAAAAATTGCACAATTGTGTTTTTTTTCCACTTTCTTAGGAAAACAAAAATGGTATGATTTTTGAAAGGGATAAAAAATGAAAATGAAAAAAAAATTAATGGGCCATGTCCTTAGCGGGTTAACTTGCATTCTTATCTCTTTTTGCATCTTGTAAAACTTTCAATGCTACTTGACAGCATGCGCTTCCTTTACACTTAGCATGAAACATTTGATCTTAAGGACCTTTGTTATTGTTGGCACTGACTTATATTGTGTGTACCTATTAGAACAACTACTACTACAACTACAACTAGTATTTTTTAACAGCTTTTATCTCTATGGGATATTACCTGATTAATTCGTATACATCCTAGCTGGATTGTTTTTAATCAGAGCTATACTACATAGGAATCTAACAGACAGATCGAGCTGTTGTGTAAAGTCTAAAATAATGGCCTGCAGGAGGTACAGCTGCAATATCTTTGTGCAAACAAAACAAGAAAAGCTCATTTTATTTTTTAATCCATATGGATAAGGGGCACATTGCAGTAATAGAAATTTACATCTTATCTCTATTGTTTTCATATAACTATTAGGTCACTTTCATGGCAGCTTATTGTAACACGCCCATGATACGGATCCTTACTACAGATGTGTTACAGATGTCATCCATATTTCATCATTGTTTGATCTTTATTTGCCTCCATATTTGTTGCAATTCATTTTACTTTCTACTGGGCAAATACTGATCTGTAATTGTCCAATAGACAATAATATCAATGAATGCAAATATGGAGGTAAAAATAGTAAAAGTAGCACATGCTTTGTTTCTAAAACAAGGCCATGAAAAATACAGCCATGTAAATAATGCATAGATTTATATTAGCTCCATATTATGCTCCACAAAACACAAACCAAATACACAATAAACATATGATTGACTGAAAGACGTCTAAAACAGGAAAACCATTTACCTGGTGTAGAATGCACCGTTGAAATTGTAGATGTTTCTGCAGACGTTGTAGTAAAGGCATTGGGAGTTGTAGTGGCATTTGTTACAGCAGGACTGGTATTAGGTGGAATTGGGCTCGTTACTACTTCTAGCAAACAAACATAACAAGTATATTAGAATATACAGTATAGTTTCATTAATGATATGATTAAAATCAGACAGTTCTGCTTACTTACCACAATTAGTATCTTTTCTCCAATCACCAAGAGATACTCCTATTGCTTCACACGCTGCAGCATAAACCTCCAGCGAACTACAGAAATAATCATCATTCCCTTCTGTGGCACATTGGTCATACACACAACTCTCAAAGTATTGATAAGGAGGTATGAGAGTGTGACATTGTGCAAAGGGGCCATTGAGAAGCTTCATTATTTCACATTTAGCCTCAGCCTCTTGTTGTATGTTGGGAAGGCATGGTGGTGGGGGAGGAACAGTAGAGTTACACCTACAGAAATAAATATAATGAGAGTGTGAAAAGTCAGAACTCACATTGTAAAAGAATTGCTAGATGAATGTATAGACAGAAGGATGGCTAGATAGAAAAATAATATACTCACGGCCATCCATCATCTGGTACTCGCCAGCTGTTCCCAAAGTCATTGACATCAGTTACAATGCTGCCATCGGGGATCATGAAGTCATCAAGTGGGTTATCATTGTAAGTGCCACACAAGCCACATAACACATCCTTGTATTTCTCATTCACATTAACAAATAATTCATGATCACCATTGAATTTAATCTGGAGCCCAAAGTTGGTATTGACTACAACGTAGTGGCCGCTTCTTATGATGCTTATGTCAGACACATTGGTGGGAAGAGTAACTACAACATCGTTAACCTGCAAAGTAAAGGTAGATAACTGTTTAGGCATAAAAACATCTCTTTTGAATAGCTTCAACACCAATGTCAGCTTTAATGTAAGCAATCACAAATAGACACATCTAAAGCGAACCAGACACACTGAACATGCAGCCCAATCTGAGCAGATAGATATGTAATTTATGGCAAATTACTTAGTATAACTGGTAATGTATTCATCTGAATCCCTGCTTTTTCTGGGCTAACTACTCTTGTGAATGGTCCTATCAGTGATTGTCAGCCTTTTCTATTGGCTTTGGCACAATTCTCTTAAATTATAATATTAACAGGTAATCTTAAGAACAAACTGAATAGATGTATAATGAAATAGTTTGACTTACATGTACAATATTGTTCTTCTCTATTAGGATGTGCACACCGTCCACAGTCAGAGCAACAGAATTTATAGCGGTCCAGCTTGGGTTTCCTCTGTGTTCATTGCGTGTGGTGACACTAAAACTGTGTGATGTATTACCACAGGTTTCTGACACAGTGTAGTTACAAGCTCCCTGGAAGTGATGGAGTCTGCCATCAAATGTGGAATAATGAGGATCTCCATAAATGTGGCAGATTGCTGTGCTTGATTGGTAGCAGCCCAGTAATCCATTTTGAACCTTACAGATCTCATCTCCTGGACAAGACATAGGTGAACAGGACACATTGTTGTTTTCCTGACACCAACATCTTCTCTCACAATTTCTTTCAATAAATTCATCGCCAATCTGCAAAAAAAAAGGGAAATAAATGTTAGCAACAGGAAATGAGGTGCGAAAGAGCAAAAGAGTGAAACTGACTAAACATTGAGAACACTTACATTATAATATTGATCGTTGTACCAACATCCACATTGTGATTTAGAAATGCAAATTCCTCCACTGAGGATATAACCGTCCTTACATTCACACCCTTCCACACATGGAGAGGTACATTTCCCAGGAGCATCTGGATCCAGGCAGGTTGCTGGACACGCCGTCATACATTCGTTGTACTGGCTATTATTTTCACAGGCAGGACTTCCTGTTCATTCCAATGTAAAAAAACGTACCACAATTAAAACATGCTTCATATTAAGGAAAACTAAAGTTTACAAAATTAGTCGAATTAGTCAATACATACCACAAGATGTAATGTTTCTCCAGTTTGAAATGGTGACTCCTAGTTTTTGACAGGCATCGGCATATGCTTCTAAAGCACTGCACAAAACATTTTTGTCTCCATCCAAAGCACAGAGATCAAACACACAACTTTCAAAGAAGCTCTCGGGATCAACTTTAGAGTGACATGTACTAAATAGTCCATCTTTACTGGTTAGTAGACCACAGAACGTATCACTTTCATAGAGGTTCTCCTTCTCTGGAGGGCACGTCACAGGTGGAGCTGGAGTTGGTTTATGTATACAGGATGGATCATCTTTGTCATAGACTATCCAACTGTTACCTAGTTGATTAGAATTTTGGGCCATCTGTCCATCCGGCATAAGGAAGTCATCCGGTCTGTGATTGTTGAAGTTACCACACATACCGCAAACTTCATTGGAGAATTCATCAGGTAATTTCACTTCCACTGAATGATCCGCGTCATAAGCAACCTTAAGTTTGAAATCAGTGTCTACAACTATGTATCTTCCACTTAAATCCACTTTCACTGCCCCTCCATTCAAAATGACTGGCAAGGTCTGCCACTTATCATTGACCTGCAATGACATTGAGGATTGAATGAGATGCAACCAGACTTGTACCAACAAAGCATTGCTATATTTAATATCAATATAGATGTCTTACCAAAACGCGAGATTTTTCCTTCTTTATAATTTGTATGCTATAGCCGTAAACTTCAACAAGCACTTTTTGCACATAGGAAACAGATGGATTTCCTCTATGTTCATTCTTGGCTTCTACATTAAAGTATGGCAGTGATGAGGAGTTGGAGCATAATTTAGAGAGAGTATATGTGCAAAGACCCATAAAGTGATGGGTCTGTTTATCAAAAGATTCGTAATGAGGGTCATTGTGTACTCTGCAGGCACCATATTTGTAATAAACACAGTCAGGATTGCCATTTATCACTGAACAGTACTGATTGCTGGGGCATTGCTCATTTATACAGACTAAGCTGCTTCCAGTTGAAGGACATCTGCATTTAGTGGAGCAAGTATCATCTTTCCAGAATTCAGATCCTACAGGATAATGCTTATCATTTTCCCAACATCCACACTGGAGACTTGGCACACATTTTTTGTTGTGTAAAACATAGCCGTGATCGCATACACATGATTCTGTACAAGGCAGATTGCAATTAGATGAAGATGCTGGGTTCACACATGTTGCTGGACAGGCTGTCCCACACTGTTCAAAATGGCTGTTTGGAGGACACTTCAGAGCTATAAAACAGAAATATAAATATAAGTACATAACTAATATAAAAGGGTTTTACCTAGTCATCACATTTCATCTAGGCCCCAGAAGCTAGGCTCAAGTTAGGCCCTATAGGTGCTTTTTTGAAATTTAATTTATAGTTACATTATCTTTCTAGCATATTTAGTTTATAAAGTTATAAAGTTTTCCAAAGAAAGTGCACTCATTGATCAAGGAGGAGATCAAGCAGGCAAAGAATCTAAAGATAGTTTATGTTATGCTTACGGCAAAAAGTCTCATTTCTCCATGGTCGTATTACAATGTTATTAGACTGACAGGACTGTACGTAGGACTGAAGATTGTCACACAGGGCACCAGGATCCAGATTCAATTCACAAAGGTCAAACAAACAGTTATTAAAGTAGACCAGTGGATCGACAACATCATGACAATCTTTAAATGGGCCATTCTTATCGGTTATCATTCCACAGAAGCTGTTGCTGGCAATTGTGATTTTGTCATTTTCGGTGCATTCAGGCTTAATATCCGGTCCCGGAGTACACCTTATAGGGGATAAAAAAGATAGTAGGCACAATTTATGTTTAGTGAGAGAACTGAGAATGTATAACCCAAGTATTAATATGGTAAAATACAGATCATACATCTGGGAAAAAATCATTTAAAATGTTGCAGGCTTCAATAAAATTAGTTTACAAAGGAACAGGTTTTTTAGCTACAAGATATACCAGTGACATAATAATAGATTAAAACAATGTCTAACTTACATGGTGTCATTGTCAACTTGCCAGCTGTTACCAAGGCTGTTAGAGTCTGGTTCTAATTGTCCACCTGGGTTTAGGAAGTCATCGGTCTGATTCCCATTGAAATTACCACAGAGCCCGCACACTTTATTTGCATATCCATGTGGAATAGTCACCACCACTCTATGGTTTCCATCAAATTTCACATTGAGGCCAAATGCTGTTGTGACCAGAACATCGTGTCCACTCAGGAATATATTAATACCTGGAGCTAGAGCTTTTGGTAATGTCACAGTGTCTCCATTTACCTACAGGCACAAGAATAAGACAAGATTTTGTCTGAAATTGTTTATTCTAATGTCAGAAACCGCTCTATGGAAAATTACATGGATATCTTTTATTCTCACTCCAGGCATCTGACTATTATCCTTTTATACAATGCTTATTAATGAGGAGAATCTAGAATCTTGCCTTGACTACTTTGTCCTTCTCCAGTGTGATCCTGTGTCCATACACATCCACATTCACATACTTGACATAGGATACTCTAGTATTTCCTCCTCTGTGCTCATTCGCTGCTTCCACGTTGAAATCAACCAGATGTCCATCATGTTCACACAGTTTGGATAAAGTGTAGGTGCAGATTCCCATAAAATGGTGAACCTGGTTATCAAAGGTGTAATAATGTGGATCTCCACTGACCTCACATGAACCTGTGAATAAAATAATAGAAAACATCAATTATTACTGGCATGCCATGTGGCTGTTTAAAAAGAACTCACTCTGAATTTAGCGGATGTGCCTAACTGCACCCCTTACTATATGCCTGCTGCCTGGCAAGAGCTGGACTGCCCCTGTCACATGCCATACAGAAATCGCAGGTGCGCAGGTTCACTGGTTGGCTCACAGCCGAAATCCGGTCAGCTCGGCCTTACTGGAATTGATTCAGCTTGAATTATTGATTACTGATTAGAGAGGATTTAGTTCTTCTTACTGATTAATGGTGTGGAATCCACTGCTGGGTGGAGGACAGTCTGGCTGTGATTTTATACTGTGGGGAGAGGGACAGTTTGGAAAGAGAACATCAATTTTCTTCCTATGCTATTTTATTATGGATGCTCCAAATGGTCATCAAAATGGTCGCCAATGCAAAAAAGATTTGGCAAATGGTGATAAGATTTTTCAATCTTTATGCAATTTATGACCAGCCTTACCGCTGTGTTGTATGAGGATAATGATACAGGCCTCCAACTTACAGATCATACTGGTCAAGTTGCTCTGACAGGGACCCGAATACTGAAGTTGTAGGTCACACCGGGAGGTGGAGCAGGGAAGAGGTAAAGAACAGCACTTACCAGTGCCAGGAGTATGTGTGCTAACAGCACTATTGAAGAGACTCCCCTCTGCTGCCTGTGAGTCACAGCTGGGGAAAGGAGGAGAGCACCGGCCAGAGCTGCTGAACAGGTGCTTCTGTTGCCATATTACTAAAGCCTTAGGAGAGGCTGTGTAGGGGTTCCTCCCCTATAACGGTGCAGGTGGTGACATGGTTAGCAAGTCACCAAAAGTCCCACCCTTCTTCGTAGGTAAATGAGTAGGGCAAGGTCCTGCCCACACCCAGAGCCTGGGAAAGTGTTTGGCGCCCTGCAAGAGCACTATTAAAAAAAGAGTGGTTGTGAGACAGACAGATGCAGCAGGCAGAGGAGCCAGAACAGGGGAGAGGAGAAGAGACTGTAGAGGCTTATGTATCATGGTGACAGCCGGAGAGAAAGGGCTGCATTGCCACGTCCACTAGGCGCACCTTGCCGCAGCACGGATGCAGGGTAACGTTAACTCTAAATGAAGTTGTATTACACCATGCACTGTAGGAAAGTGAGCACCACTCCAGGAAGATGAAAGCCTGTCCCTAACCTACCAGGGGGATGAAAAGTCCCTGCCTAAAAGTGGAGTCATCGCCTCGATAAAGGCGGCCCCACTGTCTTCTTCCTGGGCCCTGGCTATCCCTGTAGGAAACCCCTGAAGAGATGAACTGACACCACAAAGCAAAAACAATAAGGGAAACCAAAATACAACTGATAGCAAACAACAGCACTTATCTGTATACGTAGCAATTGACCCAGCCTAGAGGAACACCCAACTCCAGTCTTTCCTCTGGGGAACTGAATAAGCAGTGGTGAGCAAAGAATATAAAGCTCTCCACACCTGAGGACTGGCAGAGCAATTAGAGAACCACACCCCCAACCTTCTCCCAGAAATGACTAATAGTCAGCATGAACCATGCAGCATAGCGAGACAGCAACCAGCAGTCTCTGCACATAGTGCATTCACCCTTGACCTGCCTAACCAGGTGACAGGTCTTGGCCTGCGTCGAGGCCACCATGCCACGACACTGTTGTGACCGACCAGCCGCAACATGCACAGAAGGCAGTTTCACCATGCTAGGGAGCTTCCCAGAGAGTAAAAAAGACCTAGGGTAGTGGTGTAGGAAGGGGGATGTGACAGGTGCGGCCGGCCCCGTGTGCTATCAGTGAGGGGGTTGACAGCTTAGACAGTTAGCTGTGGTCCAGGAGCACAATAACTTGGCTGTGGCACTGGAGGAAGCAGCGGCTGGTGGAGGATCTACTATTGGAGCTGCGCGCTACGGAGCTGCTGCAGGAGAACAAGCACCTGCCAGCTGCCCTGTCTGCGCTTTACCTGGGGCCACGTGTGACTGACTGGCCACAGAGGAGCTTCTCCGTACAGCCCAGGCTTCCAGAAGCCGCTCACAGAGCCTGCACTGTCCCTAGTGCCAGTTAATCCTACCCTGGCAGTCCTGACATGAGGGGGACACACAGACCTGCAGAGCCAGACAGCGTCCAGGACCTGTGGTGATGTCACCATCATGTAATGCCCTGTGTGGGAGGAGTCAGGGATCACATGACCATGGGGAGATCAGTAGATGCAGGACTCTGCTGTTGTCTGTGTATGTGTGTTGGATCTGTGTGGGTCAGGATGAATGGAGTGGAGCTGTGCGGGTCAGGGTGGATGGATGGATAGAGTGGAGCTGTGTGGTTCAGGATAGATGGAGTGGAGCTGTGGGGGTCAGGATGGATGGAATGGAGCTGTGTGGGTCAGGATCGATGGAGTGGAGTTGTGTGGGTCAGGATGAATGGAGTGGACCTGTGGGGGTCAGGATGGATGTAGGGGAGCTGTGTGTGTGATGTCTGGGGATCAAGATGGATGTAGTGGAGCTGTGTGTGTGATATGTGGGTGTCAGGATGGATGTCCGGCCAACCCTGTAGTGACAGTGTCAGGACCTGAGGAGCAGTAAATGTGGTACAATAATGTATGTACCATGTACTGTATGCAATCTTGTATGTTTAGGTGGTATACAGTATATAAGCTGTACAAATAATTATCTACAGGACATATCCAGGTTACATCAGCATCACTATATACAGGGGATATCTTCTATATATAGTGATATGGAGCATGCTGGGGTAACCTGGGTATCTCCTGTATATAATTATACTAGCTGATATACCCGGCTTCGCCCGAGTTAATGTGGTACTGGTGTTTATCTGGTGTTCACACGGAAAATCTTATGAAGTCGTGGTTACTTTAGAGATACCGGGAAAAACATATGTTCACCATTTTGCATGATTCTTTGTGTTACCCAGGAAACACCACGTGGAGGTAACCATGCGACGGTTTCCTTTATATAAAATGACATCAGGAAGTGAGAGAATTAGATTCCATACGTAAAATTTGGACGCTATTTCTTTTGCACTTAGAATTGAATAATCCAGTTGGGACCCATTAACTTTTCCTATTTATGACATAATCAATGCCTGTGCCAAATTTCAAGTTTCTATGACATCGGGAAGTGAGAGAATTAGATTTCGTATGTAAAATGTGGACGCTAATTCTTTTGCGCTTAGAATTGAACAATCGAGGTGGGACCCATTAATTTTTCCTATTTATGACATACTCAATGCCCGTTCCAAATTTCATGTTTCTATAACACCAAGAAGTGAGAGAATTAAATTCCGTATGTAAAATTTGGGCGCTAATTCTTTTGCGCTAGAATTGAATAATCGAGTTGGGACCCATTAACTTTTCCTATTTATGACATATTCAATGATTATGGCAAATTTCATGTTTCTATGACATTGAGAAGTGAGAGATTTAGATTATGTACGTAAAATTTCTACGCTAATTCTTTTGCACTAGAATTAAATAATCGAGTTGGGACCCATTAACTTTTCCTATGTATGACATAATCAATGCTCGTGCCAAATTTCACGTTTCTATGACACCGGAAAGTGAGAAAATTACATTCCGTACGTAAAATTTGACCGCTAATTCTTTTGCGCATAGAATTGAATAATCGAGTTGGGACCCATTAGGTTTCCTATTTATGACATAATCAATGCTCGTGCCAAATTTCACGTTTCTATGACACCGGAAAGTGAGAAAATTACATTCCGTACGTAAAATTTGGATGCTAATTCTTTGGCGCTAGAATTGAATAATCAAGTTGGGACCTATTAGCTTTTCCTATTTATGACATAATCAATGCTCGTGCCAAATTTCACGTTTCTATGACACCGGAAAGTGAGAAAATTACATTCCGTACGTAAAATTTGAATGCTAATTCTTTTGCACATACAATTGAATAATCAAGTTGGGACCTATTAATTTTTCCTATTTATGACATAATCGATGCTCGTGCCAAATTTTAAGTTTGTATGACATTGGGAAGTGAGAGATTTAGATTATGTACATTAAATTTTGACGCTAAATCTTTTGCGCTAGAATTGAATAATCGAGTTGGGACCCAATTACTTTTCCTATTTTGGAGATAATCTATGCTTGTGCCAAAATCCATGTTTCTACGACATCGGGAAGTTAGAGAACTTTTGGCGAGTCAGTCAGTGAGTGAGTGCGCGAGTCAGTGAGGGCTTTCATCTTTATATATATAGATATGTACTACTGGTATAAGCTAAACATCCCCTCTATATAGTGATTTGAAGCATGGTGGTATAAACTGGGTATCTCCTGTATATAATTATATATGTACTACTGGTATAAGCTAAACATCTCCTGTATATAGTGATATGGAGCATGCTGGTATAACCTGGTATATCACTATATACAGCAGCTGTACATACATAATAGTATACCGGAGATACCCAGGTTAGGGCTACTTCACAAGGGCAAGCGCGATATGTGAATCATGGCCCAATATCTCACTCCCCACCATGTGAAAGTGCTGTGGATATGAGGAGTTTTCATGTGAAAACAGCCTTGATCACTGCAGGGATTAAGGGAATCCATGCCGCAGCGGTCACAGTCGCAGCAGAGGATCAAGAGCTTAGCTGCAAGTCAGCAGGGAAACAGTAAACATGATAGAAATAGCGCATTTTTCACTTGCGTTTTTTGGGTCAGTGTCTATTTTTTAGTTTTTTTCAGATGTTTTTGCTTAGACTTCTCCAAGAATAACGGCAGAAAAAAATGTGTGCTAAACATAAGTAAACAAATAGTCACGACCCAAAAAACACCTGTAAAAACTCTTGTGTCGGTTAAAAAATGTTGACAATTTTTAAATCTATTTTTTGAGGGAGAAAAATAATCACCCAAAAATTGATGGTTCAGGGAAGCCTTAAAGAAAATTTATCATCTGTATTCTTTTCACTAAGGAAAACCAGATAGTGAAACATATTCAATTTTTCTCCTGTGTTATCCGCAGCGGGTATCACGTGACCTTCCTACGCCATTGACCTAGGATGATGACGTTCTGAGGACCAAAGATGTGGCATCAGATGGGCTGTTCAGATTCCTAGGGTATAGTGCAACACAGGAAGTCTCCCACGTAGAAGCCATGCAAATGCTTCAAAAAGACTGCTATTAGGAAAGCATAGATGAAAAATGGAGCATGAGTGTGTTACTAGCCCTGAAACTGCGTAGTGTAAAATCCCTGGCCAGAGTGAGGGAAAAAGACTCATGGGACCAAGATTATATGACGCCAGCATAAAGGGTTATTTATCTTGCTATGGAATATAGCAAGGCCTTGCAAGGGTTACCTAATTATTTGTAGGATGTAAAGTGTTATGCTAAAATGTAATGTGCTGTGTATGATGTATCTATGACGCAGTATATGGAAAAGGTGTATTGAAGTACATGAACTAGAGTTGTAGTGTGGCTTTGAATAATGCCTGACGTGGGTAATGAGCCGCCATGATTGTGATGACTTTTGGGTATATGAAGTGACATCTATGACGTGTTAAGTGTTCTGCACAGAGAACGCTGCTCTTACGTGGCATTTGAGATCGGGACCTTACGGTCAAATATGATAATGTATGAGGTGGTTATGCGGCAGGAAGGAGAAATTGCAGAAGACACTGATAGGGATGTAAAATGTCATATATCATGACGTGCTGCCAGAAGGAATGAAAGAGATGTATATTTCGGCGAGCTATATCAGTTATTGAGAAGATAAATTTTGGATCGCAGTGGATATTTTGAGTGCTATTAGTTTTAGAGCACTGTCGCTTTGGGAGTATTCACACGTAGTTGTTACATAACATTTGACACGCAAAAACCGTCCTGTGGAGCGTAAATAATGTTTATTATGAGGCTGTTCAGTAAAGGTTATGTTTTTAAAAATGTGTTGCCTCTGCCTTTGTCTGTCTCTGCTGCACCATCCTGAATCTGTGTCACACCACCATTTGTCACACTGCCATATCCTCTCCAGTGGTTGATAACTGGGAGGGGGATTCACAGGATTTAACTCCTATGATTGATTGCTGGGGTTGTGAGAGGGGGTTCCAGTGACTACTGTGGAAAGGGGAAGATTCAATTCCTGTGATTGGTTACCGGAGGGTTTCAGCTCCTGTGTTTGATTACTAAGGCAGAGGTCAGACCAGCGTGGTTTACATGCTGCTAAGCAACATGTAAACCACACTGCTGTCATCCTGAAAAAGATTGCATTCACACATCTGTAGTGTGGGCAACCTGCTTCCATGGCTCCCATAGCACCCTGCACAGCGCGTGCCATGGAGCTGACAGGCAAGTCGGCACTTGCTGTCCGTTCTTACGCTTCTAAAAAGGGTCCATGTGATCGCTTCCATAGCAACCTATTGGTTGATATAGTAGTGTGGTTTACAAGCTGCCATAACAGTGTGTAAAGTATGTTCATCTAACCAAGCCCAAGGGGAGAAAGAAGGCTCTGTTCCCATGACTGATTATTTTCCTGTCAGTGTGATTACGCTGCGGGGCATGAGTGAACAAAGCTCCTGTGAGCAGGCGAAGAGAGGGGGTAGCTCTGAATGTGATTATACTGCAGGGGGGAGGAAGCTCTGGATGGATGTCAATATTACACTGTGAGGGGACAATTTGGATGTGATTATTATACTGTGGGGTGGAGGATGTTCTGGATTGGTTTATTATGCTATGGGGATAGGAGTGCTCTTTGTATAATTATTATGCTGTGGACGTATACACTCTGGACTTCTACACAATGGCATGACTCTCTGTTGATATAATATTAGTTGATGGAAACGTGCACTACTTATTTCAGAGGAACCAAGAACTTTATTTTAATGAGAGCCCCTCCCCCTTAGATGAACATATCAACTATAATCAACCTGGTAGACAATATGCTTTCGTCACTGGTGGCCTTTATAATTTGTTCATTGATTCTATTTCTGCTTGTTGAACACTTTTTGTAATTCACATGTGAGAATAAATCAGCATATGCATTTCAACTTTCCATTGTTCATACATAAAGCTTATTGCACAGTACATACATTTCCATGTCATTTGTGAAATATTTATTTACTGTACCTGGCGGACCTAAGGGTGGACCCGTTGTTGCTGGAGTAGTAGTAATTATTGTTGTTGTTCTTGGAGTCGTATTAGTAGAGGTGGTAGTTGGTTCCCCTGATGAGAAGAAGAAAAATTGCAAAGTAAAAATATAGTTAAACGTTAGAAAGATATATCCAGTGATGTTACTTTACATTTACTCTACACTGTTTTTATCTACATTTCTTTGTTTCATGTTTTGTACCATTGTACCATGGTTTATCACAACATATAATTTTACCTCCATTATTACTGCGATCGCAGCAGTATTACTGTCCTCTCTCAGTGGCCCCAATAGTAATCAAGCCACTGCTCAGTGGCATCTATAGTAACAGTGCACCATCTTAGTGGCCCTATAATAATTATGCTCCCTCTCAGGGGCCCCAGTAGCAATAGTGGCCCCCAGTAGTAATAGTTCTGCCAGTAGTAATAGTTGCCCCCAACAGTTTGAGTAGTAATAGTGGCCCTCAGTGGTCCCAGCAGTAATACCGTAGTAGCCTCCTGTGGTAGAAGTGCTCCAGTACTAATTGTAGCCCCCGATAATAATATTTGCCTCAATAATAATAGCGCCCCCATGTACTTCCAGCTGGGCAGCAACCTCACCACAAAGTACTTTACCTCACTCTGATTGGCTCAGTGCAGGGACCAATCAGGGGCAGCTCTCAGCTGTCATTCAATAGCTGAGAGCTGCCCCTGATTGGTCCCTGCGCTGAGCCAATCAGAGGCAGCACTCACTCACCCATTCATGAATTCATGAATGGGTGAGTGAGAGCTGCCTCTGATTGGTGAGGGCTGTGACCAATCAGAGGCAGCCCATTTTAAATCCCCGGCTGCTGAATACTATTCCGAGCAGTTCAGGAGAACTGCCGACCGGCCGCGGCTGAACTCCGCCTGCGGGGACAAGGTGAGTATATATTTTTTTTTTTTTTTTTACACATTTTTGGATGATTTTCACGGAAGGGCTTATATTTTTAAGCTCTTCCCGAAAATTCATCCTGCGCTCGCCGGCAGCCTGTTGCTTTCAATGGAGCTGGCTGTATTGCCAGCTCCATTGAATTCAATGGGCTGGACAGCGCTCCTGTGCTCCGGCCCATTTCAAAGGAAACGTGGCTAGGAGCAGATTTTTCAGGCGATTTTTCGGCCCCGGTCACGCGATTAGCGGATGCGCATCCGTCATGCGATCCGCAAATCGCGGCAAAAAACTCCCGTCTGACCGAGGCCTAAAAAGGTAAACTCTCCATTAGATATCACCAGTCTAACGAAAGAAGAAGATCAGATCCGATTTAAAAATATCAAAATAGATAAATCACCAGATCCTAATGGAATACACCCCCAGGTTCTAAGGAAATCAAATTATATAATAGGCAGACCGTGGTTTCTTATATTTAAGGACTCTATAGTAACTGAATCAGTTCCACTGCATTAACATATAGCTTATGTGGTGCTAAAATTCAAAAAAGGGTCAAAAAGTGAACCAGAAACTATAGATTGGTAAGGGCTTCCACACACTTGCGTTTGCGTTTTTTGTTAACGAGATTGTCAATGGGACTTTCTAATGTTAAAATCACAACACAACGCAATGCACCAAAAACGCAATTGTGTTGCATTGCGTTGTGTTTTTAACATTAGAAAGTCCCACTGACAATCGCGTTAACAAAAAACGCAAACGCAAGTGTGTGGGAGCCCTAAGGGCTCCTTTCCACTGACGAGGTAATCGCACATTTTCAGTGCGATGCAAGAGTGCGAGCTCTCGCAGGAAAGTCCCACACATGTTGTTCTATGACAACCTTTCCACTACCGATGTTTAAGGGCAAGCTGCGATGCGAGGTTTAAAAATCGCAGCAGGAGGATTGTTTCAGCGTTTTGCATTTTTCTGTCGCCCATACAGTGCAATGGCAAAGCAGATTCTCGCATCGCAACACAAAAGCTTGCGATTTTGCAACGTTGAGATGCGATTTTAACATTGCGATTTTCTCGTAGCGATATCGCTATCGCCAGTGGAAAGGAGCCCTAAGTCTTACTTCTATTGTGGGTAAAATGTTTAAGAGCTTCTAACAGATGCTATCCTGGAATACCTCAATGGAATTAGCTGCATAACTCCATATCAGCAAGGGTTTATGAGGGGTCACTCCTGTCAAACCAATCTGACTAGCCTCTACGAGGAAGTAAGTTCTAGACTGCACCAAGAAGAGTCCATGGATTTTGTATATCTTGATTTTTCCAAAGCGTTTGATAGTGTACCGCATTGAGCGTGGTCAATAAGAATGCTTGGTCCGGGTGAGAATGTGTATAGGGCAACTGGCTCAGCGATAGAAAGAGGGGGGTGGTTATTAATCATACATACTCTAATTGCGTCACTGTTACTAGTGAGTTACCATAGGAGCCAGTATTGGGCTAATTTCTTTTTATTATATTTATTAACAACATTATGGAGGAATTGTACAGTGAAAAATGAATATTTGCAGATGATACCAAACCATGTAAAGTAATTAACATGGGAGAGGACAGTATACAGTTACAAATAGATTTGGATAAACTGAGGGCTATGGAAGAAAAAGGGCAAATAAGGTTTAACAGTGATGAATGTAGGGTTAGGCACAAGGTAAGACCATGCATTGAATACTGTGTACAGTTTTGGGTACTCAAGTAGGACATATAAAAGATTGAGGGAGTTCAAAGATGGGAAATAGAGATGAGCGAGCACCAAAATGCTCGGGTGCTCGTTACTCGGAACGAACTTTTCGCGATGCTCGAGGGTTCGTTTCGAATAACGAACCCCATTGAAGTCAATGGGCGACCCAAGCATTTTTGTATTTCGCCGATGCTTGCTAAGGTTTTCATGTGTGAAAATCTGGGCAATTCAAGAAAGTGATGGGAACGACACAGCAACGGATAGGGCAGGCGAGGGGCTACGTGTTGGGCTGCATCTCAAGTTCACAGGTCCCACTATTAAGCCACAATAGCGGCAAGAGTGCCCCCCCCCCTCCCAACAACTTTTACTTCTGAAAAGCCCTCATTAGCAATGCATACCTTAGCTAAGCACCACACTACCTCCAACAAAGCACAATCACTGCCTGGATGACACTCTGCTGTCACTTCTCCTGGCTTACATGCTGCCCAACCGCCCCCCCTCCCCCCCACAGCGCACACCAAAGTGTCCCTGCGCAGCCTTCAGCTGCCCTCATGCCACGCCACACTCATGTCTATTTAGAAGTGCATCTGCCATGAGGAGGAACCGCAGGCACACACTGCAGAGGGTTGGCACGGCTAGGCAGCAACCCTCTTTAAAAGGGGCGGGGCGATAGCCCACAATGCTGTACAGAAGCAATGAGAAATATAATCCTGTGCCACCGCCATCAGGAGCTGCACACGGGGGCATAGCAATGGGGAACCTATGTGCCACACACTATTCATTCTGTCAAGGTGTCTGCATGCCCCAGTCAGACCGGGCTTTTTAATTCATAGACACAGGCAGGTACAACTCCCTATTGTGAAGTCCCTGTCGACCGACAGCATGGGTGGCTCCCTGGAACCCACCGGCGGTACATAAAAATATCCCATTGCAGTGCCCATCACAGCTGAGGTAGTAATGTCATGTTTAATGCAGGTGGGCTTCGGCCCACACTGCATGCCCCAGTCAGACTGGGGTTCTTTACAAGTGGAAACAGATGCATTTATAATTCCCTGTGGACCCACAGCATGGGTGGGTGCCAGGAAGCCACCGGCGGTACATAGAAATATCCCATTGCATTGCCCAACACAGCTGAGGTAGTAATGTCGTGCTTAATACAGGTGGGCTTCGGCCCACACTGCATGCCCCAGTCAGACTGGGGTTCTTTACAAGCGGACAGATGTAGGTTAAACTCCGTGTGCACCTACAGCATGGGTGGCTCCCTCGAACCCACCGGCGGTACATAAAAATATCCCATTGCATTGCCCAACACAGCGGATGTAACATCAGCTGTAATGCAGGTGGGCTAAAAATTCATTTGATTACACTGGAGGCGAGGGCCCACAAAAATTACTGTATCAACAGTACTAATGTACATCCAAAAAATTGGCCATGGCCAACCAAGAGGGCAGGTGAAACCCATTAATCGCTTTGGTTAATGTGGCTTAAGTGGTAACTAGGCCTGGAGGCAGCCCAGTTTAACGAAAAATTGGTTCAAGTTAAAGTTTCAACGCTTTTAAGAGCATTGAAACATATTAAAATTGTTTAGAAAAATTATATGAGTGAGCCTTGTGGCCCTAAGAAAAATTGCCCGTTCAGCGTGATTACGTGAGGTTTCAGGAGGAGGAGCAGGAGGAATATTAGACACAGATTGATGAAGCAGAAATGTCCCCGTTTTGGATGGTGAGAGAGAACGTAGCTTCCATCCGCGGATGCAGCCTACGTATTGCTTAGGTATCGCTGCTGTCCACTGGTGGAGAAGAGAAGTCTGGGGAAATCCAGGCTTTGTTCATCTTGATGAGTGTAAGCCTGTCGGCACTGTCGGTTGACAGGTGGGTACGCTTATCCGTGATGATTCCCCCAGCCACACTAAACACACTCTCTGACAAGACGCTAGCCGCAGGACAAGCAAGCACCTCCAGGGCATACAGCGCGAGTTCAGGCCACGTGTCCAGCTTCGACACCCAGTAGTTGTAAGGGGCAGAGGCGTCACGGAGGACGGTCGTGCGATCGGCTACGTACTCCCTCACCATCCTTTTACAGTGCTCCCGCCGACTCAGCCTTGACTGGGGAGCAGTGACACAGTCTTGCTGGGGAGCCATAATGCTGGCAAAGGCCTTGGAGAATGTTCCCCTGCCTGCGCTGTACATGCTGCCTGATCTCTGCGCCTCCCCTGCTACCTGGCCCTCGGAACTGCGCCTTCTGCCACTAGCGCTGTCGGATGGGAAGTTTACCATCAGTTTGTCCACCAGCGCCCTGTGGTATAGCATCACTCTCGAACCCCTTTCCTCTTCGGGAATCAGAGTGGAAAAGTTCTCCTTATACCGTGGGTCGAGCAATGTGTACACCCAGTAATCTGTAGTGGCCAGAATGCGTGTAACGTGAGGGTCACGAGAAAGGCATCCTAACATGAAGTCAGCCATGTGTGCCAGAGTACCTGTACGCAACACATGGCTGTCCTCACTAGGAAGATCACTTTCAGGATCCTCCTCCTCCTCCTCTTCCTCCTCCTCAGGCCATACACGCTGAAAGGATGACAGCCCAGCAGCATCTGTACCCTCAGCAGTGGGCCAAGCTGTCTCTTCCCCCTCCTCCTCATCCTCCTCATGCTCCTCCTCCTCCTCAACGCGCTGAGATATAGACAGGCGGGTGCTCTGACTATCCAGCGACATACTGTCTTCCCCCGGCTCTGTTTCCGAGCGCAAAGCGTCTGCCTTTATGCTTTGCAGGGAACTTCTCAAGATGCATAGCAGAGGAATGGTGACGCTAATGATTGCAGCATCGCCGCTCACCACCTGGGTAGACTCCTCAAATGTTCCAAGGACCTGACAGATGGCTGCCAACCAGGGCCACTCTTCTGTAAATAATTGAGGAGGCTGACTCCCACTGCGCCGCGCAAGTTGAAGTTGGTATTCCACTATAGCTCTACGCTGCTCATAGAGTCTGGCCAACATGTGGAGCGTAGAGTTCCACCATGTGGGCACGTCGCACAGCAGTCGGTGCACTGGCAGATTAAACCTATGTTGCAGTGTCCGCAGGGTGGCAGCGTGCGTGTGGGATTTGCGGAAATGTGCGCAAAGCTGGCGCACCTTTCCGAGCAGGTATGACAAGTGGGGGTAGCTTTTCAGAAAGCGCTGAACCACCAAATTAAAGACATGGGCCAGGCATGGCACGTGCGTGAGGCTGCCGAGCTGCAGAGCCGCCACCAGCTTACGGCCGTTGTCACACACGACCATGCCCGGTTGGAGGCTCAGCGGCGCAAGCCAGCGGTCGGTCTGCTCTGTCAGACCCTGCAGCAGTTCGTGGGCCGTGTGCCTCTTCTCTCCTAAGCTGAGTAGTTTCAGCACGGCCTGCTGACGCTTGCCCACCGCTGTGCTGCCACGCCGCGTGACACCGACTGCTGGCGATGTACTGCTGACACATCTTGATTGCGAGACAGAGGTTGCGTTGGAGGAGGAGGAGGAGGAAGGTGCTTTAGTGGAGGAAGCATACACCGCCGCAGATACCACCACCGAGCTGTGGCCCGCAATTCTGGGGGTGGGTAGGACGTGAGCGGTCCCAGGCTCTGACTCTGTCCCAGCCTCCACTACATTCACCCAATGTGCCGTCAGGGAGATATAGTGGCACTGCCCGCCTGTGCTTGTCCACGTGTCCGTTGTTAAGTGGACCTTGGCAGTAACCGCGTTGGTGAGGGCGCGTACAATGTTGCGGGAGACGTGGTCGTGCAGGGCTGGGACGGCACATCGGGAAAAGTAGTGGCGACTGGGAACCGAGTAGCGCGGGGCAGCCGCCACCATCATGCTTTTGAAAGCCTCCGTTTCCACAAGCCTATACGGCAGCATCTGTAGGCTGATCAATTTTGCAATGTGCACGTTTAACGCTTGAGCGTGCGGGTGCGTGGCGTCGTACTTGCGCTTGCGCTCAAACTGTGGCACTAGCGACGTCTGGACGCTGCGCTGAGAGCCATTGCTGGATGGGGCCGAGGACAGCGGAGGTGATGGTGTGGGTGCAGGCCAGGAGACGGTAGTGCCTGTGTCCTCAGAGGGGGGTTGGATCTCAGTGGCAGGTTGGGGCACAGGGGGAGAGGCAGTGGTGCAAACCGGAGGCGGTGAACGGGCATCGTCCCACCTTGTGGGGTGCTTGGCCATCATATGCCTGCGCATGCTGTTGGTGGTGCCTCCCCAGCTGATCTTGGCGCGACAAAGGTTGCACACCACTGTTCGTCGGTCGTCAGGCGTCTCTGTGAAAAACTGCCACACCGTAGAGCACCTTGACCTGTGCAGGGTGGCATGGCGCGAGGGGGCGCTTTGGGAAACAGTTGGTGGATTATTCGGTCTGGCCCTGCCTCTACCCCTGGCCACCGCACTGGCTCGGCCTGTGCCCACACCCTCACTTGGCCCTCCGCGTCCTCGGCCGCGTCCACATCCTCTAGGCCTACCCCTACCCCTCAGCATGCTGTATTACCAGTGATTTGATTTCCCAGGCAGGAAAGAAATTGGCGCAAGGCTGCACTCAACCGTAGCTGGTTGCGTCTGATTTTTGTACGTTGTCCACGCAGCACACATGTACACGGACACCTTAGGACTGACACAGGCAGGCCAAATATAATTTCTTTTCGCTTTTTTGCAAAGGGAAGGACCCACTGCGTATATTCAATGAACAATAACTTTTAGAACTGTAGTGTGGCCCTGAAAAAGTCACACACAACTTTAGTGTAGCAGAGTTATTAACTCTAGCAGAGTAGGTATTTGCCAGTCAGGAAAGACAATGGCGCAATCCTGCAGTAAACCGTAGCTGGTTGCGTCTGATTTTTGTACGTTGTCCACGCAGCACACACGTACACGGAGACCTTAGGACTGACACAGGCAGGCCAAATACAATTTCTTTTCCTTTTTTGCAAAGGGAAGGACCCACTGCGTATATTCAATGAACAATAACTTTTAGAACTGTAGTGTGGCCCTGAAAAAGTGACACACAACTTTAGTGTAGCAGAGTTATTAACTCTAGCAGAGCAGGTATTTGCCAGTCAGGAAAGACAATGGCGCAAGCCTGCAGTAAACCGTAGCTGGTTGCATCTGATTTTTGTACGTTGTCCACGCAGCACACACGTACACGGAGACCTTAGGACTGACACAGGCAGGCCAAATATAATTTCTTTTCGCTTTTTTGCAAAGGGAAGGACCCACTGCGTATATTCAATGAACAATAACTGTGTTGTGGCCCTGCCTACACAATTCTCTCCCTGTAGTATCAATGGAGGGTGCAATGCTCTGCACAGACGATTTTTAGAAAAAATAAAATATGCAACACTGCTAACAGCAGCCAGCACAGTACTGCACACGCTTAAATTTGGCCCTAGAAAGGACCGTTGAGGTTCTTGAAGGCTACACTCACTCCTAACACTCTCCCTGCCTATGCACCACTTCTGTCCCTAATGCCGGGTGCAATGCTCTGCACTGCCGATTTTGAGAAAAAAAGAAAAAAAAACACTGCTAGCAGCAGCCTGCACACAGGTAGATGTGGCCCTAAGAAGGACCTTTGGGGTTCTTGAAGCCTACACTGACTCCTAACGCTCTCCCTACAGCAGCACCAGCACGATAGTACTTTCCCTCAGCTAACTCACAAGGCATGTGTGGCGAGCCGCGGGAGGGGCCGACTTTTATACTCGGGTGACATCTGATCGCCCCAGCCACTCACAGCAGGGGGGTGGTATAGGGCTTGAACGTCACAGGGGGAAGTTGTAATGCCTTCCCTGTCTTTCAATTGGCCAGAAAAGCGCGCTAACGTCTCAGAGAGGAAACTGAAAGTAACCGGAACACCGCGTGGTACTCGTTACGAGTAACGAGCATCCCGAACACCCTAATATTCGCACGAATATCAAGCTCGGACGAGTACGTTCGCTCATCTCTAATGGGAAACTAAATTAATAAATGGAAAGAGTGGACTAGTATAGAAAATAGATGGCTTAGGGGCGACCTAATAACTGTGCATAAATATATCAGATGACAATATAGCAACAAGGGGGTGCCCTCTACATCTAGAGGAAAAAGGGTTTCTACACTGACACAGAAAAGGGCACTTTACTATAAGTATTTAGAGTCTGGAACTCTCTGCCTGTATACGTGGTTAGGGAAAACTCACTAAAAGAGTTTAAGAGGGGTCTGGATGTAGTGGCCCAGGACATGCTTTCCTGGCCCCTCCATAAATGTCATACATGTATGTCTTATGTAGATGCTCTGTGCAAAACTGTCTTGTCATTCTGTTAAGTGTATTGCACAGCTGCAGCAAATGAGGGGTTAATGTCTGGTGTGAGCTGACTGTCTGGTAAAGGTAGCAATTTATGTCCTGTCATGTCGTATGAGTGAAGCTATACATGTGAGTGCTGGAGAGCAGGAAAGGAGTTCTTGGAGTTCAGGGTCCAGCTTCTGGAGCTGTTAGAGTAAAGCACAGAAGCACATGAGGGGACCTTCAGCCCTCGTGTGCTGGAAATGGAAGAGGAGAGATTTCCTGAATGCAATCATCAGTATGATCAGTAAGTGAGCCCCCCCCCCCCCCAGATAGAGAGAGATAGCATGAGCCAGTCCTAAGTCTTTTCTACGCAAGGCCAAGTGCAGAGGTAGACTGCCTGTCCACAGGCCATGATCCACGGGCGATAAATCTGCTTTTCTACAAGTGGCCTTAAGCCGGAAAACCATTTACCTGGTGTAGATGGCACCGTTAAAATTGTAGATGTTTCTGCAGACGTTGTAGTAAAGGCATTGGGAGATGTAGTGGCATTTGTTACATCAGGAGTGGTATTAGGTGGACTTGGGCTTGGTACTACTTCTAGCAAACAAACATAACAAGTATATTAGAATATACAGTATAGCTTAAATAATTATATGATTAAAATCAGACATTTCGGCTTACTTACCACAATTAGTATCTTTTCTCCAATCACCAAGAGATACTCCTATTGCTTCACACGCGGCAGCATAAAACTCTAGCGAACTACAGAAATAATCATCATTCCCTTCTGTGGCACATTGGTCATACACACAACTCTCAAAGTATTGATAAGGAGGTATGAGAGTGTGACATTGTGCAAAGGGGCCATTGAGAAGCTTCATTATTTCACATTTAGCCTCAGCCTCTTGTTGTATGTTGGGAAGGCATGGTGGTGGGGGAGGAACAGTAGAGTTACACCTACAGAAATAAATATAATGAGAGTGTGAAAAGTCAGAACTCACATTGTAAAAGAATTGCTAGATGAATGTATAGACAGAAGGATGGATAGATAGAAAAATAATATACTCACGGCCATCCATCATCTGGTACTCGCCAGCTGTTCCCAAAGTCATTAACATCAGCTACAATGCTGCCATCGGGGAGCATGAAGTCATCAAGTGGGTTATCATTGTAAGTGCCACACAAGCCACATAACACATCCTTGTATTTCTCATTCACATTAACAAATAATTCATGATCACCATTGAATTTAATCTGGAGCCCAAAGTTGGTATTGACTACAACGTACTGGCCGCTTCTTATGATGCTTATGTCAGACACATTGGTGGGAAGAGTAACTACAACATCGTTAACCTGCAAAGTAAAGGTAGATAACTGTTTAGGCATAATAACATCTCTTTTGAATAACTCCAACACCAATGTCAGCTTTAACATAAGTAATCACAAATAGACACATCTAAAGCGAGCCAGTCACACTGAACATGCAGCCCAATCTGAGCAGATAGATATGTAATTTATGGCAAATTACTTAGTATAACTGGTAATGTATTCATCTGAATCCCTGCTTTTTCTGGGCTAACTACTCTTGTGAATGGTCCTATCAGTGATTGTCAGCCTTTTCTATTGGCTTTGGCACAATTCTCTTAAATTATAATATTAACAGGTAATCTTAAGAACAAACTGAATAAATGTATAATGAAATAGTTTGACTTACATGTACAATATTGTTCTTCTCTATTAGGATGTGCACACCGTCCACAGTCAGAGCAACAGAATTTATAGCGGTCCAGCTTGGGTTTCCTCTGTGTTCATTGCGTGTGGTGACACTAAAACTGTGTGATGTATTACCACAGGTTTCTGACACAGTGTAGTTACAAGCTCCCTGGAAGTGATGGAGTCTGCTATCAAATGTGGAATAATGAGGATCTCCATAAATGTGGCAGATTGCTGTGCTTGATTGGTAGCAGCCTAGTAATCCATTTTGAACCTTACAGATCTCATCTCCTGGACAAGACATAGGTGAACAGGACACATTGTTGTTTTCCTGACACCAACATCTTCTCTCACAATTTCCTTCAATAAATTCATCGCCAATCTGCAAAAAAAAAGGGAAATAAATGTTAGCAATAGGAAATAAGGTGCGAAAGAGCAAAAAAATGAAACCGACTAAACATTGAGAACACTTACATTATAATATTGATCGTTGTACCAACATCCACATTGTGATTTAGAAATGCAAATTCCTCCACTGAGGATATAACCGTCCTTACATTCACACCCTTCCACACATGGAGAGGTACATTTCCCAGGAGCATGTGGATCCAGGCAGGTTGCTGGACACGCCGTCATACATTCGTTGTACTGGCTATTATTTTCACAGGCAGGACTTCCTGTTCATTCCAATGTAAAAAAAATGTACCACAATTAAAACATGCTTCATATTAAGGAAAACTAAAGTTTACAAAATTAGTCGAATTAGTCAATACATACCACAAGATGTAATGTTTCTCCAGTTTGAAATGGTGACTCCTAGTTTTTGACAGGCATCGGCATATGCTTCTAAAGCACTGCACAAAACATTTTTGTCTCCATCCAAAGCACAGAGATCAAACACACAACTTTCAAAGAAGCTCTCGGGATCAACTTTAGAGTGACATGTACTAAATAGTCCATCTTTACTGGTTAGTAGACCACAGAACGTATCACTTTCATAGAGGTTCTCCTTCTCTGGAGGGCACGTCACAGGTGGAGCTGGAGGTAGTATATCTATACAGAATGGATCATCTTTGTCATAGACTATCCAACTGTTACCTAGTTGATTAGAATTTTGGGCCATCTGTCCATTCGGCATAAGGAAGTCATCCGGTCTGTGATTGTTGAAGTTACCACACATACCGCAAACTTCATTGGAGAATTCATCAGGTAATTTCACTTCCACTGAATGATCCGCGTCATAAGCAACCTTAAGTTTGAAATCAGTGTCTACAACTATGTATCTTCCACTTAAATCCACTTTCACTGCCCCTCCATTCAAAATGACTGGCAAGGTCTGCCACTTATCATTGACCTGCAATGACATTGAGGATTGAATGAGATGCAACCAGACTTGTACCAACAAAGCATTGCTATATTTAATATCAATATAGATGTCTTACCAAAACGCGAGATTTTTCCTTCTTTATAATTTGTATGCTATAGCCGTAAACTTCAACAAGCACTTTTTGCACATAGGAAACAGATGGATTTCCTCTATGTTCATTCTTGGCTTCTACATTAAAGTATGGCAGTGATGAGGAGTTGGAGCATAATTTAGAGAGAGTATATGTGCAAAGACCCATAAAGTGATGGGTCTGTTTATCAAAAGATTCGTAATGAGGGTCATTGTGTACTCTGCAGGCACCATATTTGTAATAAACACAGTCAGGATTGCCATTTATCACTGAACAGTACTGATTGCTGGGGCATTGGTCATTTATACAGACTAAGCTGCTTCCAGTTGAAGGACATCTGCATTTAGTGGAGCAAGTATCATCTTTCCAGAATTCAGATCCTACGGGATAATGCTTATCATTTTCCCAACATCCACACTGGAGACTTGGAACACATTTTTTGTTGTGTAAAACATAGCCATGATCGCATACACATGATTCTGTACAAGGCAGATTGCAATTAGATGAAGATGCTGGGTTCACGCATGTTGCTGGACAGGCTGTCCCACACTGTTCAAAATGGCTGTTTGGAGGACACTTCAGAGCTATAAAACAGAAATATAAATATAAGTACATAACTAATATAAAAGGGTTTTACCTAGTCATCACATTTCATCTAGGCCCCAGAAGCTAGGCTCAAGGTAGGCCCTATAGGTGCTTTTTTGAAATTTAATTTATAGTTACATTATCTTTCTAGCATATTTAGTTTATAAAGTTAGAAAGCTTTTCAAAGAAAGTGCATTCATTGATCAAGGATGAGATCAAGCAGGCAAAGAATCTAAAGTCAGTTTATGTTGTGCTTACGGCAAAAAGTCTCATTTCTCCATGGTTGCATTACAACGTTATTAGACTGACAGGACTGCACGTAGGACTGAAGATTGTCACACAGGGCACCAGGATCCAGATTCAATTCGCATAGGTCATACAAACAGTTATTAAAGTAGACCAGTGGATCGACAACATCATGACAATCTTTAAATGGGCCGTTCTTATCGGTTATCATTCCACAGAAGCTGTTGCTGGCAATTGTGATTTTGTCCTTATCGGTGCATTCAGGATGAATATCTGGTCCAGGAGTACACCTTATAGGGGATAAAAAAGATAGCAGGCACAATTTATGTTTAGTGAGAGAACTGAGACTGTATACCCCTAGTATTAATATGGTAAAATACAGATTATACATGTGGAAAAAAATCATTTAAAATGTTGCAGGCTTCAATAAAATTAGTTTACAAAGGAACAGGTTTTGTAGCTACAAGATATACTAGTCACATAATAATAGATTAAAACAATGTCTAACTTACATGGTGTCATTGTCAACTTGCCAGCTGTTACCAAGGCTGTTAGAGTCTGGTTCTAATTGTCCACCTGGGTTTAGGAAGTCATCGGTCTGATTCCCATTGAAATTACCACAGAGCCCGCACACTTTATTTGCATATCCATGTGGAATAGTCACCACCACTCTATGGTTTCCATCAAATTTCACATTCAGGCCGAATGCTGTTGTGACCAGAACATCATGTCCACTCAGGAATATATTAATACCTGGAGCTAGTGCTTTTGGTAATGTCACAGTGTCTCCATTTACCTACAGGCACAAGAATAAGACATAAAAAGAATATAAAAGCATAGGTTTTGTCTGAAATTGTTTATTCTAATCTCAGAAACCTATCAATGAAAGATTACATTGTTGTATTTTTTTCCTCACTTCAGGCACTTCATATGACGATTATAACTGTCTGTAATACTATACTTATTAATGAGGAGAACCTAGAATCTTGCCTTGACTACTTTGTCCTTCTCCAGTGTGATCCTGTGTCCATACACATCCACATTCACATACTTGACATAGGATACTCTAGTATTTCCTCCTCTGTGCTCATTTGCTGCCTCCACGTTGAAGTCAACAAGATGTCCATCATGTTCACAGAGTTTTGATAAAGTGTAGATGCAGATTCCCATAAAATGGTGAACCTGGTTATCAAAGGTGTAATAATGTGGATCTCCACTGACTTCACATGAACCTGTGAATAAAATAAAAGAGAACATCAATGCTCCTGTTAGGGCCAGTTCACACCCCGTTTCAGTCCAGGAATTTCTTCCAGGGTAAGGACGCAAATCTCTAAAACAGGATCAGGACAGAACTCCTAGATGTAATCTATCTTTGCCAATCTGCAAAGCTGCTGAAATGCAGGCTGTTAGAGTCTCTGCTTCAACAGATAGGATAAAATATATAGCTCAAAATACAAAACCATTCAGTACACTGGTTATTTGCAGCAAAGAGAGGTCCATTTTTATTAAGAATCCCCATCCATAGAAAAACACATCAATTATAAGTAGCCTGATAGGTAGCACCCCATTTTTCATTAAAGAGGTTTTCTTAAAACTTGAAATCGCTTCACAACCCCTCTATCCTTCCTGATTGCTGTTGAATAGGACATGTGACACCTGTAACCATTCATTGGCCACAGAAGTAACCTTCTATAGCAATGATTGGCTACAGTAGTCACATGCTCTGGTCAGCAGCAACCAGGAAGGACAGAGTGGTTGTAAAGCAGTTTTAAGTCTTGGGATAATTCCTTTAATGATTTTCAAAATTTGTGTTTCAGCTTTATTCTCCACCTAATGAACAATCTCTTGCATTAAGCGTGTGAGAATAAATCAGCATATACTTTTCCATTATTTGTGCATTAAACTTATTAGTAAGTAAACTATGGTTTAATTTACATATCTACATCCTTATGTAAGTTTTCATTTTTTTTTTACTGTACCTGAATTGATGGGTGGACTGGTAGTTATTGGAGTAGTTGTTGTTGTGGGTGTAGTGGAGGTGGTAGGTGGTGCCCCTGCTGAGAATAAAGTAAATTGCACAATTAAAGAGGTTTTCCCATTAAAGTCATTTATTCACCATCCACAGGGGAATAAATATTTGATTGCTGGAGGTGTGATCCCACCCCGGGGACCTCAGTGCTCCCAAGACCAGCACACTTGAATGCCCCGTGTGAATGGAGCAACAGTGTGCATGAGTTACCTCAGCTCCATTCACTTCTATGGAAAAGAGGAAAATTTTCAAGTGTATTGATTCCTCCATCCCATAGAAGTGAATGCACTTGAGGTCATGCATGCATACCTCCACTTGACTCACATGAGGCATTCAAGGCACAGGGAAATCGAGAACCCTGGGGTCCCACCGATCATACATTTATTTCCTGCTCTCTGGATAGTGGATACAGGGGGAAACCCCTTCAAGGGGAGGCAAGCCACAATTTTGACAAACATGTCAGCTATAATCAGCCTAATAGACAATATACTTTCCTCATTAGTGGCCTTTATAATTTGTCCCTCAGGTCTATTTCTGCTGATTGAACAATTTTTTTGTAACAGACATGTGAGAATAAATCAACATATACATTTCAACTTTCCATTGTTCATACATAAGGCTTATTACCACGTAAACCAACGTTTAATTCACAGTACATACAATTATGTTAATTTGTCAAATATTTATTTACTATACCTGGTGGACTGGTTATTGTTGGAGTAGTTGGAGTAGTTGTTGTTGATATTGTTGTGGGAGTAGTAGTTGTTGCTAATGTTGTGGGAGTAGTAGTTGTTGCTATTGTTGTGGGAGTAGTAGTTGTTGCTATTGTTGTGGGAGTGGTAGTTGTTGCTATTGTTGTGGGAGTAGTAGTTGTTGCTATTGTTGTGGGAGTAGTAGTTGTTGCTATTGTTGTGGGAGTAGGAGTTGGTTGCCCTGATGAGAACAAGGTAAATTGCATAGTAAAAATATAGTTTAAAGTTAAAAATGGAATGTCTGAAGATATTACTCCATATAGATTTTCTTCATATTTTTTTGCTTCAATTTTTGTACCATTTTATGATTTTCTAATAGATTTAGGGAAAGCCTTTGGTTATTTAGAATAAAATAATATATCCCTAAGTCTATATTTACCTGCACAATATCCTGGTATAAAAGAGATGTCATCAATGGCCACATCACTGCGATAGTCATCTCCTCTGATACCTTCAATAAAGATCTGTAAGCACAATGTATTATTAGTGGTGAAGCAGTTGGCTTTTGTGCAAAACTAATTTAGACTTGAAATTAAAAACCAGCTCTCTACTTCTCATCCCAGACTGGAAAATAATTTCCAGAGATGGTACTGTATATAGGAAATTATTAAAACAAAAAAATCGAGCTGTCAGTAAAGTTTTACTACCTTGATGAAGTCACTGTCGGGCAAGAAAATCTCTTCTAAACGCCACACATCTCCAAAATTGCCCATTAGGTCAAACATGACTTCCAAACCATCTTCTCTTAAAGCAGACACCTTCAGTTGCATGTTGTCTGCAGCTCCATACATGTGGTACCAGAAGCGCAAGCAGTGCTTTCCAGTGAAACAAACTTCAGGACTTTCCAACCTTGCTATGTTTCCTGGACTGGAAGAACTGCCATCAATATAGAGATAGTATCCATCTGAAAAATATGCAATTAATTATTTGCAAGTGAGGTGACATACTGTATACATCATATCTAGGTTATACCGAATATTCGAGTACATAAAATACATTAATACTACATTAAAATTTAATAGGTTGTATTTCTAGATCTTAAACACTTTATTGTACCTTTTTAATATACTTATAGATGAAGAAGAAATGTTCTGATAACTTGAATCCTGATAGCTCTGAAGTATTTTTTCTACCTTCACTATGTATTTTTCTGGGTTGTTTGTAATTTCAATTTACAATAAAAAGTTGAGTATATCATTTTAAAGCCAATGTTGTCTTACTTCCAGTTGTGTGGTCAAAAGAAGGTCCAGTAAAAGAAGATGGAGTTGCACCTCGCCAACGTATCCAGTCTATATTGTCATCCTTTGACTGCTTCCATTTACAAAGATTAACATCAAAAGTACAATTCAGATCACAGACATCTGAGGTGAGAGAAAGAAACAATGTATTTGTACATATTGAGTCTTACTGCACATGAAAACTGGGTATATCAGAAATATTGGTAGAAAATGGCCCAGTGAAAAATCTTGTAAGATCCCTTCATCTATGAGATCTATCCTACTTAGTATCAGGGTTTATTAATGGCTGTATTTCCCCTCTATTAAGTACAGTAGGAAGAAATCTAGTAATAAAGTTACCTGGTGTTGGTGTGGGTTTGGTTGTGGTTGCTGCTGTTGTGGTAGTGGCCTTGGGAACACAAGTCTTCACTCCATCCTGGACGTCGCATATCTCATTAGGGGGACAAGACCGATCAGTGCAATTCACAAGATTGTTTCCTTCACATGTGCAGAAACTTACACATTCCCCTTTCCAGAACATTTCATTCTTCTACAAGATTGTAAATTGGAATAAATGTTAGGAAATATTTCATTAGAGTTTTTTTGAATAATACAAATATTGGTGGCAGTGAGGGGACACATAATATTAAAGAACTATAAATACTGTATTCCCTGCCTGCTGCACTGTTTCCCATTCCGGTCAGCTGTTTATGTCCGGTGCTATGGTGAGTATATTTCCTTTCTATACTTTTGGGCATGGTGAGCTCAAAAGTATATAAAAAAGTAACTCAGAAAACTCTTTTAACCCCTTCCCTGCCCAAGGAAAGGGGTTGAAACTTATGCCCTGGCCGGAATGGCTTTCGAAAAACAGAACTGAAGATCCCCAAAAAATTGTCATGTACATAGGTCCAAAATAGGCCATGTCACTAAGGAGTTAACAGTCTTTCTACAGAAGGATATGTCTACTGTAATAGTCCTACATATACATTCAATTTGATATGAAGATTTATTTAAATCACATTTATTATAATCATTCACTTTATGAAATGACTGTTATTATGATATTTTATATACATGAACTTTCTTATTACTGACCTGGTAGTATTTGCCATCATAAAAGCATCCGCATTCACTTACAGGAACACAAGTGCTTCCGCTTAGCACAAAGCCATCATTACATTCACAGGCATCAGTACATGGCCTATTGCACTTGTCTGGTGCATTCTGATCTAAGCATGTGGCAGGACAAGCACTGGTACATACATTATAGTGGCTGTTATCAGGACATGGGATGGCTGGAAAAAAATGGAAGACAAATTTACATTTCATTAAAAGATTATTTTATCTCCAAGCCTTTCTCTAGCTTTATCTCTATTCTTTAGCATATATAGCTATAAAACTATGAGCGTTCATATAAAACAAATAGTAATAAAATTTATCTTTGAGCATTGAAGGTATACATACGACAGAAAGAAGAGTTTCTCCAGGCAATGACAACTCCAGCTCTTTGACAGGCATCAGCGTAAGCCGCTATTGCTTTACACAGAGTCTCATTTCCAAGTGCACAAAGATCATATACACAGCTGTCAAAGAAGCGGTCAGGATTGATTTCTGAATGGCACGCCTGGAACGGGCCACGTTTATTTGTTAACAAGCCACAGAAAGCATCACGTCCGTAAAGTTCCTCATTCTCCGGAGGACACGGTGGTGGTGGTGTAGGGGTAATTGTGTTACATAATGGATCATCATCTTCCACCTGCCAGCTATCTCCCAGCTGATTCGAGTTCTGTGCTAACTGTCCATTAGGCATCAAGAAGTCATCATATGGATTGTTATTCAAATTTCCACACATTCCACATGTTGTATTATTATAATATTTCTGTGGTATTTTCACATCAACAGTGTGATCTGTGTCATAGGAAACTGTGAGGTGGAAATCAGTCTCCAAAATAACATATCTACCGCTTCTTGTTACCACTAGGGATCCATTGACCAGGCTTACTGGCAGATTTGTCCAGACACCATTTACCTTGGGAATAGAAATACATGGATTTTGTTAAACAAAAACCAACTTAAGTTAACATTGTCAAGATCTCTCAAATATTTATTCAAAACGTACCAGAACTCTACCGGGTTCATTTTTCACCATTGTTGTTTTATAATTGTAAACCTCGACCATAACTCTCTGTATCCAAGACACTGTTGGGTTTCCACGGTGTTCATTTTTCCCTTCAATGTTGAAATATGGATGAGAAGTAGAGTTGCTGCAAAGCTTGGAGATGGTGTAGGTACATATTCCCATAAAGTGGTGAGTTTGCTGATCAAATGTGTTGTAATGAGGATCTCCATAAATGAGACAGTTACTGAATGATAGCTTAATACAATCCGGTTTCCCATTTACTGTACCACAATATGTTCCATATGGACATGATTCAGTTTCACAGATTAAGTTGCCTCCTGCTGAGGGACATCTGCATTTCTTAGTACATGTGTCATCTGTCCAGAACACTGGGCCAACAGGATAATGTTTTCCATCTTCCCAACATCCACATTGGTCCTTTGGAACGCACATGTTGTTGTAGAGAACATAGCCTGGATCACAGACACAACCCTCAGTACATGGAAGAGAACATGTGGATGGTGATATGGGATTGACGCAAGTAGCTGGACAGCCAGTGCTACACTGTTCATAGTGGCTGTTGGGTGGACACTTTAATGCTGTAAAAAAGTAGGGAAAATAGGAAAAAATAAGAAATAATTAATGACATCAGCTAATAGCCCAAATACTGATGATGTAGTTGTGTTATTTCCTTAAGTATCAATAACAGTATAAGTATCAAAACTTTACAAGATGCAGTATTTGAAGTAGATTTGAACCAGGAATATACATATAAACCTGCTCCAGCTAACTGAAGGTTAGTCATTCACTATCCTTCTGTGTCGCGAATCACACTCTGTAACAGGTACTTTTGTCATATTAATACTATATTTCCATTTTGAGCTTTCAGTCTGTCAGTTTTAAAATTATTAGGTGATGCATGTAGAGTTTATGCTTGGTTCAAGTACATTTCATTGATTGATGTTTTAAAATATGAGAAAGTTTGAGTATTAGTTTAGTTTTGTTCAAAAAGAAAATAGTAATTTGATGTAATGATTTAAGGTTTCATTAAGATGTAACATTACACTTACGACAGAATGTTTCATTTCTCCAGGGATGTAATGTGATTCCATGAGATTGACAAGCTTGTGCATAGGACTGCAGACTGTCACAGAGAGTACCAGGATCCATGTTCAATTCACACAAGTCATATGCGCAGTTGTTGAAATACACCACAGGGTCCACAGTTGTATGACAATTTCTGAATGGACCATTCTTGTCACTGATGATTCCACAGTAACTGTTGCTGGCAATGGTGTTCTTCTCATCATCCGTACAGTTTGGCTGAACCGGTCCGGTTGAACAGCTTGTAGAAAGATTGCTTTGTTAAGAATTTATTCTACTTATAGTCACTAAAGCTCTGAAATGTAACAGTAACACTACTGACTTCTTATACATTGCTTGATCCTATGGACAGGTAAACTTAAAGTAACAATAAAAGAAAATATGCATAGGAAAAGTTAAAAAAATTCAAACGAATGTCTTCTTCAGTGCATCTATGGAACTAATGCTGGGAATTAGCACTGGAAGGCACATGTGCATGCTGTACTTCTGCATGTATACCCCATAGACAGCTCTTATTGCTTCCCAGTGGGTTGCATCTGATCTTTATTAACACCTTAATCCCCAGGCTGTTTTATATCTTAAGGACCAGACACCTTTTAGGGATTTTACCCATGTGGTAGTTTTACTGCTTTATTTTTTTTCTTTCAGCTACCAAAATTATTTTTGCTGTGTTTTTTTTCCGTGACATATAGGGCTATTTTTTAATAATCTTTTTCAGTGATTTTTTTCCCGCTTCTTTTAGTTTTATTTGGGGTAAAAAGCTAAAAATAAATATTTTTTTAACATTTATAGTTATTTTTTTTATTACTATATTTACACAAAATAACGGGTTTCTCATTTTGTTTCGGACGTTTTGAAATATAATATGTATGGTTTTGGTTTAGATGATGCATACGGCGACTGTTTTGGTTGGTGTCAGCTTAGGGTTATTTTCTTTCTTATGTATATATTGTTGTTGTATTCTGTAATTTTTATTTACTGATGTATGCAATTATGTTTGTTACTATCTATGTCCCCCATGACATCATATAAGACCTCCTGGGGGACATTCACATGTTTTTATATTTGACATTTTTCCAATGTAGCTGGGGCATCCATAGGAGCCCCAGTTACAAGGGAAAACCTCCCCTGTAGTGACAGTATCACTGGCAGAGGTTATCAGGGTCTTCTGGGACCCTGTAGCTCTCCTGTAGCAGAGCATCCCGGAGGTCACGTGATCCCTATGCTTCTGTAGTGGAAGTTACACTTCTGCTTTCACTTTTTAGTACACAGCGCTCATTGAGCGCTGTGTACTTGGGAAAGGAGAACCCCTCCTGCCTCCTCCTCCGGGTTATCAGTTGTTAATAACAGCTGACAACCCGTTCTGCTTCTGATTGATTGCAGGCTTAAATCCCCTCCATAATTTTACATATGGCTGGGCTTAAAGCCCGGGACCAGGCGCCATAAATTTACAGTGCCTGGTCCTAAACAGGTTAAATAAATAACATCAAAACCATAAAGGTTTTCTTAATTCATTCATGGTTACCTGGTGTCATTGTCAACTTGCCAGCTGTTACCAAGGCTGTTAGAGTCTGGTTCTAATTTTCCAGCTGGGTTAAGGAAGTCATCGGTCTGATTCCCATTGAAATTACCACAGAGCCCGCACACTTTATTTGCATATCCATGTGGAATAGTCACCACCACTCTATGGTTTCCATCAAATTTCACACTCAGGCCGAATGCTGTTGTGACCAGAACATCATGTCCACTCAGGAATATATTAATACCTGGATCTAGTGCTTTTGGTAATGTCACAGTGTTTCCATTTACCTGCATGCACAAAAATAAGACTTAAGAATAACATGAAAGATTTTGGCTAAAATGTTTTATGCTAATCTCAGAAACCCCATCATTAAACATTACATTGATGTCTTCAGGCACTTCATGTGACCATTGTAACTGTCTGCTATACTATACTTTTTTAATGAGGAGAATCTAGAATCTTGCCTTGACTACTTTGTCCTTCTCCAGTGTGATCCTGTGTCCATACACATCCACATTCACATACTTGACATAGGATACTCTAGTATTTCCTCCTCTGTGCTCATTCGCTGCTTCCACGTTGAAGTCAACCAGATGTCCATCATGTTCACAGAGTTTGGATAAAGTGTAGATGCAGATTCCCATAAAATGGTGAACCTGGTTATCAAATGTGTAATAATGTGGATCTCCACTGACCTCACATGAACCTGTGAATAAAATAATAGAGAACATCAATGCTCCTGTTAGGGCCAGTTCACACCCCATTTCAGTCCAGGGATACCTTCCAGGGTAAGGTCACAAATCTCAGAAATAGGATCAGGACAGAACTCCTAGATATAATCTATCTCTGCCAATCTGCAAAGCAGCTGAAATGCAGACTGTTAGGTCTCTGCTTCAACAGATAAGATGTATAGCTCCAAATACAAAACCATTCAGTACACTGGTTATCTGCAGCAAAGAGAGGTCCATTTTTATTAAGAATCCCCATTCATAGAAAAACACATCAACTATAAGTAGCCTGATAGGTAGCACCCCATTTTTCATTAAAGTGGTTTTCCCAAAACTTGAAATTGCTTCACAACCCCTCTATCCTTCCTGATTGGTATTGAATAGGACATGTGACACCAGTAACCATTCATTGGCCAAAGCAGTAACCTACTATAGCACTGAGTGGCTACAGCAGTCACATGCTCTGGTCAGCAGCAACCAGGAAGGACAGAGTGATTGTAAAGCAATTTTAAGTCTTGGGATAATTCCTTTAATGATTTTCAAAATTTGTGTTTCAGCTTTATTCTCTACTTATTGAACAATCTCTTGCATTAAGCATGTGAGAATAAATTGAGAAGGTACAGGCTCATAATATGAAGAATCTGTCTCAAAATGTCCGCTAGATACAAAATGGAGCATTATAAATAAGCTTGTGCGTAGTGAAACAATAATTCAAGCAGAAATAGCTTTAGAGTAGGAGATACGGTACAGTGTCTAATGATTTGTTTCTATTCTTCTGAGAACCAAGCCTGGTACAATCGTTATCAGAAGAGACTCTCCCACGCCCTGAGATTAAGGAAAAGAACGAATCGTGCTAATAAGACGCTGCGACCATCCAAACTCACAAGGGTGGACGATATAACGTCGGGAGGAATAAACATTTCAAGGACATTTCATATATATATTCTCACACTACGCTGATTGCTGAACAATGCATGATTCTTAATGTTTTTCTAACCCAATGAGATTAATGCCGTGATTAATGACGCATTCCTTTCCTGTATTAGAACTATTCCAAGTCAATAAACGCTCAGAGTACGCACGCCTTAAGCAGAGTGAGCTGTATATCTGCCATGGCTCATCTCTACATATCTGAGGAAACTGATAACTATCTCCGAGTTTAGTTCTTGGTTTCTGAGATGCATCCAGGTACGAACTAATTTGGGACCCAAGGCCTGAAAGGTTATGTGACTGTGCAGCGGTCCTTAACAAAATCACCATATACTTTTCCACTATTTGTACATTAAACTTATTTCTAAGTAAACTATGGTTTAATTTACATACCTACATCCTTATGTAAGTTATCAAATATTTTACTGTACCTGATGAATCGATAGGTGGACTGGAAGTTATTGGAGTAGTTGTTGTTGTGGGTGTGGTGGAGGTGGTAGGTGGTGCCCCTGATGAGAATAAAGTAAATTGCACAGTTAAAGGGGTTTTCCTATTAAAGTCATATATTCGCTATCTGCAGGATGGGGAATAAATGTCTGATTGCTGGAGGTGTGATTCCCAACCTGGGGACCTCAGTGATCCCAAGACCAGCACACTTGAATGCCCCGTGTGAATAGAGCGACAGTGTGCATGAGTCACCTCAGCTCCATTCACTTCTATGGAAAAGAGGAAGATAGTTAAGTGCATCGATTCCTCCATCCCATAGAAGTGAATGCACCTGAGGTCATGCATGCGCACCTCCACTTGACTCACATGGAGCATTCAAGGCACATGGAAATTGAGAACGCTGGGGTCCCACCGATCATACATTTATTTCCTCCTCTCTGGATAGTGGATACAGGGGAAAACTCCTTCAAGAGGAGGCAAGCCGCAATTTTGACACAAAAAATAACACAATATTCCTATATTTACCTGTACAATCTCCTGGCACAAAAGAGATATCATCAATAGCCACATCGCTGCGATCGTTTTCTCCTCTGATACCCTCAAAAAAGATCTATAAACATAATATATTATTATTGGGGTAAAGGGCACTAAGATAAATGATAATGTTATGAGCTCTCTGCCACATAAGAATTTCAAATAAAAAAAAGGCTTTATCTACTCATCCCCCCAGGAGCTTATGAGGGTATTTGACAGGAAAAAAGTTAGCAAAGTTCATACCTAATTCTAAAATAAATTTTAGCACAAAAATTGAGTTTTCAACAACATTTTATTACCTTGGTGATGCCGTGGTCTGGCAAGAAAATCTCTTTTAGACGCCACACATCTCCAGCATTGCCCATTAGGTCACACATGCTTTCCAAACCATGTGCTGAATAAACAGACACCCTGAGCTGCATGTAGTCGGCAGCTCCATACATGTGGTACCAGAAGCGGAAGCAGTGTTTTCCAGTGAGACAATAATCAGGACTTTCCAATCTTGCTATGTTTGCCTGACTGGAATTATGTCCATCGATATACAGATAGTATCCATCTAGAAAACACATTATTCTTATTGAAATCATTGTTTTTATTTTTTTTAGTGTTTGCAAGTTAAAATTGAGTTGTGTATGCCCATGCTTTTGGAATAAAATGTGCGTACTTATTGAAAGGCTATACTGCATGTAAAGAAATGAAACAACATGTATATTCAACATAGAAAGGAAACTCTGTGATTAAGAGATATTAAAGCATATATTAAATCTGACGGCATGTAGGAAGCTCCATGGGCCGAAATATAAAATGTTAATGCTTACTTCCTGTTGTGTGATCAGAAGAAGGTCCAGTAAGAGCAGATGGAGTTGGACCTCTCCAGCGTATCCAGTCCATATCGTCATTCTTTGACTGCCTCCAGTCACATAGATTAACATCAAATGAGCAATTCAGATTACAGGCATCTGAAGAGAGAATAAAAATGTCACAAACACTGGACTAATGCTTAGGTTTATCTCACAATTTTCTATGACAATGGTTGAATTTTGGCAAAAACTTCCAATTTCCACACATAGATTTTCCGCTTATAAATGTTAATAAACTCCATGTTAGAGAAGGAATCTGTTAACTACTGTTTTATTTAAGCTATGTTTAAGACTGTCCATATGCCAACAGCTTTCTCAAAGAACATCCCATACATGTGCATGCTCAGTTTGGTCATGCGTGCATGCGTTTTGGATGGACAGAGGGGACAAAGCGCCCCCCACCCCCACCCCAGACCTTTCTGGCAGCATCTCATCTCCTGAGAAGAACAGGATCAGGAAGTTGTAATCCAACTTCCAGATCCTTATCTCCACCAACATCTGCCATTGTGGGAGAGTCAGGAGGCCTGATACACATTAGATTATCATGTAAAGATGAAACAAGCTAATGTCACATACGGCACATGGTGTCTTCTCTCCAGTCTCCAACAGTGACTCCTGCGCTCTCACAGGCTGCAGCATAAGCTCCTATAGCGTTGCAGAATTGGTCTTCGTTTCCTTCTGTGGCACAGAGATCATACACACAGTTCTCAAAATATAGTTGTGGTTGAATGAGGTTATGACAATCCTTGAAAGGACCGCTGCCTGACAAGATGATTCTGCACTTTTCTTTATATTTGATTTCCCATGCAGGCTCACAGGGAGGGGGGTCCACAACGTCATCTTCACAGCTGTAGAACAAGACAGATAGGTCATTTAAATTAATCCAAAAAATGAGTCAACTTTACCTTTACCAATAGTCTTTATTAATGATATCCTACATTTATGTGTACAGTTCTTGCACTACTATTTAACATGAGTTTAAATTTGATTGGCTAATTCTGAACACAAACGCATCCCCAAATATAAGAGGCTGTTCACTTATGCAACCACATTATTTTAGTTTTGTTATTTTGTATTTTTCCACCATGAGGCCTCGTTCAGATGAGCTTTTTTTGTGTGCACAAATAGTCGTGCAAAAAGATCACTGCTCGCAAGTGGAAAAATCATGTGAACTAAGCTAAAGACACTATTCTCATTTGCGCTTAATTTGCTCGTTCACACGGCCCATGGTGCATGCTGTGTGTTAATCCAGCTCCCATAGAAGTCAATGGGAACTCCTGCACATGCCCTATCTTTTACAGGTGCGAGTGTTTTACGCGTCTAAAAATCGTTCATGTGATTGCTTCAATAGGAAACCATTGGTTCTAATAGAAGCGATCGTTTTGCGCGGCTATTCATGTGAAATAAAACGCCCGTCTGACTGAGGCTTAAAAGATTTCTGTTGGTTTTTCAGTGGAATTGTACAGAAAACAGGTCACTCTGAAGGTGGAAATAAATCTGAAATGATTAATCTTTGTCGTATTTTTCACCATGACAAAAAAATGGAATTTTAACAGGGGTGGGTAAACTTCCAGAGTGTGACAGGCAATCGGGTGAGAGGGCACACATGGAAAAATGTGTTTTCACTGGCATAACCCTTTAAAAATAAGGATGATTGTCTTGATACATTCAAAGATCTATATCATGAATCGCTCTACGCTCATGCCAATGCACAAATGTTAATGTGTGACTATAAACTTTAATAAACAGAACTATCAAAAAAGTAAGAGTTAACCCCTTAAGGATCAGGCTGTTTTTAGCTTAAGAACCAGACACCTTTTAGGGATTTTACACATGTGGTGGGTTTTTTTCTTTAGCTACCAAAATTTTTTTTGCTGCATTTTTTTTCCATGACATATAGGGCTATTTTTTAAATCTTTTTCACTGACTCTTTTTTGTTTTTGAATACAATGATGAAAGAAAGATTATGACTAGAGATGAGCGAACACGTTCGGCTCCGCCCCTTTTTCGCCCGAACACCGAACTTTGCGAACACTTCAGTGTTCGGGCGAAAAAGTTCGGGGGCCGCCGTGGCAGCGCGGGGGGGTGCGGCGGGGAGTGGGGGGGAGAGGGAGAGAGAGAGGGCTCCCCCCTGTTCCCCGCTACTGCCGCCCGCGCCGCCGCGCATCTCCCCGCCCCCCGGCGGCACCCGGACACTTACGCGCGAACACTGCAGTGTTCGGCAAAGCCGGTGTCCGGGTGCGGATGTGTCCGTAACGGACACGTTCGCTCATCCCTAATTATGACTAGAAAATAGATGTAAATCTTTGTCTATACTTACTTCCAGTCAGCATCAGGAACCCGCCAGCTCTTTCCAAAATCATTGGAGCTAGATACTATTAAACCTCCAGGAGTTAGAAAATCATCCAGCTGATTGCCATTGTATGTGCCACAAAGACCACAGAGTTGTTCTTTAAAGTTTTCATTAACTTTAACAAAAAGTTCCTGATCTCCATTAAATTTAACTTCAAGTCCAAACTTAGCTTGTAGAACGACAAAAGAACCACTCAACTCTATGAAGATGCCAGCTATTGAGTTCACCGGCAATTTCATAATGACTCCGTTTATCTAAAGTAAGATGCAACATAGCAACATAGTCTTAATATTAGTATTCTGCATCATACCTGTACATTGAAAATACGCTTAATATTGAAATGTACTGTACCTCCACAACTCTATGTTTTCTCAATATGATATGAAGGTCATTGATTCTAACTGCAACTGAATTGATTGCAGTCCAGGTAAGGCTTCCTCGATGTTCATTCCTTGTTGTGACTGAGAAGCTTACAGAGGATGAGTTTCCACAGGTTTCCACAACTGTGTAATTACAAGCTCCTTGGAAATGGTACAATTTCCCATCAAAGGTAATATAATGAGGATCTCCATAAATATGGCAGGTTGCTGTGTTTGCTGCAATACAAGTCTTGACCCCATTGTGAACCTTGCAGATTTCATTAGGAGCACAAGACTTCTCTATGCAGTTCACCTGATTGTTTCCCACACACTGACAGTGTTTCTCACATTCTCCTTCCCAGAACGTTTCATTCTTCTGTAAAGTGCAGTATAATTTGTTAGTATGTATGACGGAAGAGTCTTCTGCAGCTGACTTAAAAGGCTTGTTCACGATTAGAATCAAAGTGCAAGCTTTTGTTCTAGAAACAGCACCACTCTTGTCTGTAGGCTACGGCTGGCATTGCCTCTCATGTGAATGGGCATGAACAGTAATACAAGACAGGCCACAGACAAGAATTGTGCTGTTTGTGGATAAAAAAAGCTAAACAGTTTTTCTTATTCCCTTTAAGTTTTAAGTAACATGTAATCCAAAAAGCATTACTACAAAGTTATTTTTACATACAAACTTGGTGATAAAGACTTAGAAGGAAAATATATTTACTGGTGGCATCATTCTTAAAAGGTTTTCATTTATTTTTTATCTGGTCTCTGTGGTTTTAAACTGAACCAAAATGCAAATTTTTAGCTTTCCTATTTTTGGATTTACTCTTGCTTTAAACTAAAGAATAATGGTGTGAACCAAGCCCTATATATAATTATTTCCAATTATGATTTTCCAATCGGCAAATCATCCCGATTCATTGTTAACTCAATCATGGAAAATCAATTATCCAATTTTGTAAAAAGCCAACATTTAAAGAGCCTCTTCCAATTACTGAACAAGATGTGATTCATCATGATTGACCATAAATCTCAGACTTCGTGCTTTGATGGTGCTATTGCAATGTATGTAATATGGTTACATTTCACAAGGCTAAAACCAAACTTAGCGACATGTGGATTTATAATGTTCTGCATAAATGGCTGCATTTACAGTAGTTAAATAAAATAATAACCATGGCTTCCCTTGGATTATGAGCTCAGTAATGGGCTCAGAATATAACCTACGATACCTACTATTTCAAATTTGATTACTTAGCAAAATGGCTAATGTACACTGTTGTGGTGGCAGATACCAAGCTCTGTAGGACTTAACATGAATGTAATGAAGATAACTAATGGGCACATTCATGTTGTCCTATTTCTCCTGGCTACAAATGCTAAAAACTCTGTGTTAAAATGTGCTTATTTGGCTTAGGATATAAAGTACCAAATACTGACCTGATAGTATCTGCCTTCATAAGTGCACCCGCAGTCACTGACGGGAACACAAGTGCTTCCACTGAGAACAAAGCCATCATCACAATCACAAGCTTCGCTACATGGCTTACTGCAGTTGCTTGGTGCATTCTGGTCTAAGCATGTGACGGGGCAAGCACTGGCACATGCATTGTAATGACTGTTTGTAGGACATTTGATGGCTGAATACACATAAAATACAGGAAAAAATTATCAAAATGAAAAAGTAAAACTTTGGCAAACACATAAAAATCCATTTTCAAGAGTATAGTAAACTACTATAATAGGAATAATTATACATTTTATGACAATACATACGACAGAAAGAAGAGTTTCTCCAGGCAACGACAACTCCAGCTCTTTGACAGGCATCAGCATAAGCCTCTATTGATTTACATAGAGTCTCATTTCCAAGTGCACAAAGATCATATACACAGCTGTCAAAGAAGCGGTCAGGATTAATTACTGATATGCAGGCCTGGAATGGTCCATGTTTATTTTTTATCAAGCCACAGAAAGCATCACTTCCATAAAGTTCTTCATTCTCCGGTGGACACGGTGGTGGTGGTGTAGGGGTAATTGCGTTACATAATGGATCATCATCTTCCACCTGCCAGCTATCTCCCAGCTGATTCGAATTCTGTGCCAGCTGTCCATTAGGCATTAAGAAGTCATCATGTCGAATACCATTAAAATTTCCACACATTCCACAAGTCATATTATGGTAATAGGAAGACACCATCACAGATACTGTATGATCAGTATCGTAGGAGACTTTAAGGTAGAAATCAGCCTCTACAAGTATATATCTGCCACTTCTTGAGACATGCACAAAACTTGTTGATGAGTTTTCTCCATTAGATAGCAATACTGGTAGATTTCTCCAGACTCCATTAACCTAGAGAATGACATTTGCAGATTATATTAGATTAAATCAAAAAACTATATATTTTCAAATTGTAAAATTAACATTTTTTTAACCTACCAGCACTTTACTGGGCTCATTTTTCACCATTGTTATTGTGTAGTTGTAAACCTCCACTGTAACACTCTTTATCCAAGACACTGTTGGGTTCCCATGGTGCTCGTTCTTGGCTTCAACATTAAAATAAGGCAGAGATCCCGCATAATTACAAGTCTTGGAGAGGGTATAGGTACATGTACCCATAAAGTGGTGTATTTCTTTATCAAATGTGTTATAGTGTGGGTCCCCATAGATTGTGCATTCTCCAAATGTGTGCTCATAGCAGCCAGGGACTCCGTCTTCCACACCACAGTATTGTTCAGGTGGACATGTAGCAGAGTTACAGACTAGGTTGCCTCCTGCTGAGGGACAGCTACACTTTGTAGAACATGAATCATCAGTCCAGAATTCAGAGCCTATAGGATAATGTTTACCATCTTCCCAACATCCGCATTGGTCATCTGGAACACACTTATCATGATAGAGCATGTAGCCTGCATCACATATACATCCTTCAGTACATGGAAGAGAGCAGCTGGATGGTGACGTTGGGTTTACACAAGTGACTGGACAGGCAGTGCCACATTGCTCATAGTGACTGTGAAGGGGACACTTCAGGGCTGTGAAAGACACACAATTTTGAAATGTTGCATTTACTTCTAGGATAAAAATATTTGCCTTTATCTAATCATTAATGAGGATTTCTGTTCCTATTTTTTAAACTCTATTTAATGACCAACTAAAACCCAGAAGATGTTTTATCTAATGTTGCAACTCATTGTAATGTCAGGATACTTGGCCTATGTTTTTTGATAGAACTACAAAATGACAAATTCTACTCTGCAACATATGCTAAAAATATGTGCATGATTTGGGGGCATTGGACTCTCAATTATTATAGAAAGACATTGAAAAATAGTTTATAGCAAAGGAAAATGAACCCTACAGTACTTACGACAAAAAGTTGAATTTCTCCAAGGAAGTACATGCACTCCTGCAGCGTGACAAGCATCTGTATATGCTTGAAGATGGTTACAGAGAATGTCTGGGGCTAGATGAAGTTCACACAAGTCATGGAAACAGTTTATAAAGTATTCCCGAGGATCCACTATCGTATGACAGTGTTGGAATACACCATCAAAGGGAAGCATTATGCTACATGATACATTGCTTTGGATTACATTTATTTCCTCCTTGGAACAATTAGGTGAAACTGCAGAGGCTGGTGAACAGCTGGAGGGATAGAAATAATGTGTTTTACTAGTGATGTGACATTAAGCCATACAATGCATACAATGAAGATCACAAAAATGCTATACATGACACGGTGGGCTTCATGTATAAAACTGCAGAGGAGGTAACCATAATAACAATGTAATTTATTATTGCATATTCTAACGTAAAGTAGATTTTCACGTTTGAACACAATATTATTTTTAAGTGCTGGTTAACCTCTTATGGGCTCAGTCAGACGGGCGTTTTTTCGCGCGATTTGCGCATGCGTCCGGCGATTTTATAAAACCATTGCTTTGCAATGGTATCGGACACATGAGCGCTTCATATGCGCTTGTCCGATAAATTATAGAACAGAAATCGCAGATTGCACCTATCTGCGCTCTGCGATTCCTGTTCTCTTCTCTATATGCGCTCAATGGGGCCGGTGGCAGCAGCACCGACCCCATTGAGAACATATAGTAGACAAATCATTCTCCTCTGCCACAGCTGTAACAGCTGTGGCAGAGAAGAATGATGTTTGCCCATTGAATTCAATGGAGCCGGCAATACAGCCGGCTCCATTGAAAGCAATGGGCTGCCGGCGATCGCACGATGAATTTTCGGGAAGGGCTTAAAAATATAAGCCCTTGCCAGAAATTCATCCAGAAATGTGTAAAACCCCCCAAAAAATATATACTCACCAGGCCCCGGCAGACGGAGTTCAGCGGCGGCCGGCCGACAGTTCTCCTGAACTGCTCTGAGTAGTATTCAGCAGCCGGGGATTTAAAATCCCCGCCTGCTGAATGAGCTGCCTCTTATTGGTCACAGCCTCACCAATAAGAGGCAGCTCTCACTCACACCCATTCATGAATGGGTGAGTGAGTGCTGCCTCTGATTGGCTCAGCGCAGGGACCAATCAGAGGCAGCACTCACTCACCCATTCATATATATATTTTTGGGGGGTTTTTACACATTTCTGGATGAATTTCCAGCAAGGCCTATATTTTTAAGCCCTTCCCGAAAATTCATCGTGAGATCGCCCGCAGCCCATTGCTTTCAATGGAGCCGGCTGTATTGCCGGCTCCATTGAATTTAATGCGCTGGACAGCTCCGGCCCGTTTCTATTGAAACGCGGCTAGGAGCAGATTTTTCGGGTGATTTTTCGGCCCCGGTCACGCGATTTGCGGATGCGCATCTGTCATGCGATCCGCAAATTGTGGCAAAAAACGCCCGTGTGACTAAGGCCTTAATTGGTATTCCAAAGACTGGTCAACATTTTCACAATTTCACTAACATTTCCACTTATTACCATTATTCCAAATGTCCATTTAAATAATATTTTTTTTTGCTGACCTGCGCCACCGCTGCTTTCCAGACAGCTTCTGATTTCTACATTGTTATTTTAAATTGCAGCCGGGGAGTGTAAAAACGACATCTTTCCCAATGCCCCATGCCCAGTTACTGATGAGTGCGCATTCACAACTGTATAAACTGTGTCATCATTACAGAATCTGAACACACTGAGCATGCCTGACCAGTAAAACAGTGGAGTGTACAGGTCGTAACTACTTGCTACCAATAGAAAAGTAGGCAGGTGGGGGAAGAGACCACCGGTAAAGTAAAATCTCTGCAGCTTTGTAAAACACGTTATAACATTATATTAAAAATATGTTAAATTATTAATGCACTGCGGAATAGGTTGGCGCTATATAAATAAAAATTATAATTATTAAAAAGTTATGTGTTATCACCTTTTAAAGTATATAACTTTCACTTTGAATCGCCGGAATACCCTTTTAATATATCCTCATTGCCATTAAAGCTCTATTTTCATGATACAGAGCTCCAAGGCTATTGGATTTACAATACTACAATGTACAGAGCCTGGCAGAAATTACTGTGGTGCTCTTGCTCATAGATGAAGTTGATTTTAAATTCTAGCAGGCAGACTGATTGCATAAAAGCCAAATTAATTAAAAGGCATGCACCCCTTATAAATTTGGTTTAGTTCACTCCAGGGAGCTCTTTGCCGGCATATATAATGATGGTCTAGGTGAATTTCAGTCTATGTCTATGCAGTAGGTTTGGAGCTCTGCATTAGAACATGGAGCTCTAAACAAGAGCTGCTATCGAAATACATCGAGATATGAATCCATTCAGAATTTAGGACTTTTTTCACATTTATGATACAAAGTGATATCCAAGGGAGGCCATGCAGAGACCCTTTTTTTCAAGAAACATGGAAATTTATAAGGGACCTTTCACACGGTACAGAATATTTCGCAACAGAATTGTAAAATATGCCGTCACTGAATCTCACACCAAAATCCAGATGGAGAATTGTTGGCAAGATTTTGCTATTTTCAATTCTACACCAAAATCAGCAAATTAGCAATGTAGATTTTGACGCTGAATATTCCGCAGAATTGTATATTTTCCAATGCTGTTGCGGAATATTCCGTCTCATGTGAAAGGTCCCTATGAGTTAGTGCTTACATGCGGTCCAATGCATTACCATTTGATTCCATTGATAATATAACATTATCCATGCTATTACTATTATAAAGCATTACTCTAACAGACTGGTAAATTATATATAAAAAAGCCAGAAAATATTGAAAGGACATCTTTTTTTCATTTTCCTCTCATTTGACCTTCTTCATTGAATACAGAGTGACCAAGTTTTCTTATTTTTCCAATCTGAATATTAAAGTAAAAAACTATAAACCTCTCACCTGGCATTACTGCCAACCTGCCAGCTGTTTCCATAGCTTACAGAGTCTGTCTCATTTTGTCCAGCAGGGTTGCGATTATCATCTTCTTTATTCAGATTATAATTGCCACAAATTCCACATACTTTATTTTGGAAGGCTTTGGATAAAGTCACTTCAACTCTGTGATCTCCATCATATTTTACTTTTAGGCCAAATGCAGCTGTGACGACAACATATTGCCCACTGAAGCCAATATACACGTCTGGAGACAAACTTAATGGCAGCCGCTGCACCAGTCCATTTACCTGTGTAAATGTTAACAGATTAAGTAAAGGAGGCAGTACTAACGATAACTCAAACTCCTAGACAGCTTTTTATATCGATATTTATTTAAAACTACTATGAAGTATTCTACAATGTGGACTGTCACCCAAGGCAAAGACCCAGTTCATTCTTCTAGCCTTATAACTAAATACTATGGCCAAGTCATGGTGGCTTCTTCTAGCCCCCAACACCCAGTACCCAGGGCCCTCGGCACAATAAAAAGGATTAAAGTATGTCCGTGTTTCCAAAGTCTTGAAACTTTTTGATGTAGGAATTTTTAAAGCAGTCTGAAAGCAAGTCAGCTAGGCAAAGGTGTCACTGATAATGCCAATTTCAGTTGCTAACTGTTTCAATGTTGCTGTCAATATTGTAATTTAATTAAATTTAAAGAGAAGGGGTTCCCTCTATCTTTTGAATGGCATCCCCGCGATGAGATCACAGGCTGCCTTTCATTTATCATGGCAGCCTGGGGCCATATGAAGATCCCCAGGGCTTAAAAAAAAGCTATAATCTCCGAACAGGACCCTAAACCCAGTTATATTGTTGTTTGTGGAGATTATGGGGATCTGGAGAATGTAACTTTTATATGCACTAGCTACCTCGATCCCGTGGTACCCACTGTGAAGTCAGTGCAAAATCTGAAAATCTGATTACTTTCAGACCACTGTGTTCATGGTCTCCTGCAGACTTCTAGATGGCACATTGAAAAGAGTCAGAGTCTTGTGTCATGTGCGGAGTTCATCAGAGTACACCAAGAAAATGGGGGAGCGGGTGAGTTTAAAAAAGACATTACCCGGCTCCCCGTCACCTACCTCAAACAATACCAAACTTAGCTTATGGCGTTGTTTGTAGATGACAGGTTCCCTTTAACCTCTTTAGTGGCACGCCTGGAAAATCTCCAGAGCTTGCTACACTGACCATGCAGTTAAACCAAGATTTCCATGGACAGCTCTAGTGCTGAAATGTGCAGAGTACTGAGCTGTCAGCTGAAATTATCTGGGTTTTTTACTGCATACTCAGCGCAGTAAGCCCCGGAGATTTCCCTGACATAATATGGTAATAATAAACCTGACACTGAAGAAGTTTATAGAATGCCTGCAAAAACACAATATACGGCAATACTTCTGTACTGCCGTATATTGTATAAGCAATCAAGCGATTGCAAGTTCAAGTCCTCTATGGAGACTAAAAAAATAAATAAAAATCAGTTAAATAAAGATTTTTTAATTATTAAAAAAAATTTAAATTAGAAAGAAAATTATTTTCCTTTTAGCATAAAAGATCAAAACAAAAAATGAAAACGTCTCATCTATTAAATAGCGCATTATTTATCCCATTAGAAATGCCATTAGAAACAAATTCACAACATCAGAATTGTACTTTTTTGGTCACCAACTCTCCAAGAAAATTTATAAAACGTGATCAAAGAGTTGTATGTACCTTTAAATAAAAATATAAAAAGCAAAAATATTACTGTTCAGTCCCAACTTACCTTCACCATCTTCTGTTTTCCCAGACTGATTTTGTAGCTGTGAACATACACTGTGACTTCTTTCACATAGGATACCCATGTGTTACCTTCTCTGTATTCATGCTCCACGTCTATATTGAAATATGGCAAACTGCTACCGACATCACAAAGCTTTGACAGTGTGTAAGTGCAGTTGCCCATGAAGGTGTGGGGGTAGTTATCAAAGGTGAAATAGTGTGGGTCACCATAACCGCTACATGTTCCTCCTGCAAGAAAGTACATTGATTGGGTATGAGTAAATATAACACCTTAAGTATCTTAGAATCATCAACAAGTGAGAACACACCAGCATAATTACACATACCTAATACTGGTGGAGCAGAGGTTGGCTTGGATGTGGTTGGAGAAGTTATGGTAATAGTTGAATTGGGGATTTCAGTTGGTTTTGTTCCTATTTTATAGAAAATAATATTAAAAACACAATGTGAATATATCATTATGCTAATTAAGATACGTCAATAGTTAACAAGTAAGCACTTGAGAAGTTATTATAAGGGACCTTTCACATGGGCACACAACAGAATTTGTCATTGTGCAGAAAATTCTGCACCAAGATGAGTATGTCTTCCATGTGGATTGTGATGCAGTGTTAAAAAAAAGGTTTAATTTTGTCTGCAATTCTGCATCAAAATGGGCATGTAGACATACGGATTTTAGTGCAGTTTCTACAGTGGCAAATTGCACTGTGCATTGCGGAACAATTCAATTTTATGTGAAAGGTCCGTAAAGCATCATGAACAAGACAGAGCCTGTATGAAGGCACACAGAGTCCCTATAGCTTGGCTCAAAGCATCTGCAGGCATCTCATGTAGGATTATATGATGTCTTCATATGGTAATATGTTGCTATTGTAATACAGCATCTGATGATGCATCCCACCTTTTTTTTATCCTGTCACAATTTGTATGAAATTGCAGGCTTGTTGAGGTAAAGGAAGAGAAAAAGGTAAAGGTGTCCTTATGTCCTTATGTGCTTGTGTTGTTTTTTAACCATTTAATAGAGATTTAAACATTTTACCTCCTAAGCTTTTTCAAAACTCCCAGAATAGTATGACTATGTTGGGAGTTGTAGCTATGTAACAGATGCAGAGTCCTAGCTTCCAAAAGGACCATAGTTGCTTACAGTTCTCAAAGTGAAATTTAAATTACAGTAATCAGTAATTACTAAATCTGTATTTTTCCCAGGAACTTTCTAATGTATGAGCTGGATCTGCTTCATTATGACACAGGAAATTTATTTTTCCTCTAATCCACAGCAGAGCTCTGGTGGCATCTCTCTGAATGTCAAAAAGTGCTGGCAGGCTGTAGTAAGCAGCAGCTACAGAATCCCCTGGTAACTAGAGGAAGGAGGCAATGGCCTGCTCTATTCATGAAACGGCTTATGTATGTAAAACGTTCAGGTAAGTAACATACTATGCAGTATATTAAGGAATGGAATAACTGATACAGTGGCATGAACATTTATTGGATGACATGGTGATATAACAATGGCATTTACCACATGCTCCTCTCTTCACACCAATATTGTCAATGGCTATATCCCCAAATTCTGTCAAACCTCGAATAGCTTCAAATGTGACCTAAAACACAAACAAGAGACCTCAATATGCGGCTTGTATTATAGGGACATAAAACAAACTGTGCTGTTCCTTAAGTATTTCAACTTCCAACAAGTATCTATCTATCTATCTATCTATCTATCTATCTATCTATCTATCTATCTATCTATCTATCTGTCTATCTCATATCTCTCTCATATCTATCTATCTATCTGATATCTATCTCATATCTCTCATATCTATCTATCTATCTCATATCTATCTCATATCTATCTATCTCATATCTATCTATCTATCTATCTATCTATCTATCTATCTATCTATCTATCTATCTATCTATCTATCTCATAGTTATCCTTTCATCTATCCATGGGCTTCTACCCACTAGCGTCTTTTTAACGCTGCGATATCTCTGCATTTCTTTTTACTGCAAATGTTAATGGGACTTTCTAATGTTAAAATCGCATTGTACAAAAATGATTGCGCTTCTGCGATTCTTGTGAGATGCAATTTTAACATTAGAAAGTCCCATTGACATTTGCAGTAAAAAAAAAACACAGCGATATCGCAGTGTTAAAAAAACACTACTGGGTAGAAGCCCTATCTATCTCTATATTTCATAATTGTCTATCTTATTATTGATCTATTTCATATCTATCTATCCTACTATTGATCTATCTATCTATCTATCTATTCATCTGTATCTATCTATCCTATTATCGATCTATCTATCTATCTCATATCTATCTGTCTATCTATCTCATATCATCTATTCCATATCTATCTATATATCCCTCTATATATCTATCCTATTATCAATCTATCTATCTATTCATCTGTATCTACCTATCTATCTATCTATCTATCTATCTATCTATCCATCCCATTATCAATCTATCTATCTATCTATCTATCTATCTATCTATCTATCTATCTATCCTATTATCGATCTATCTATCTATCTATTCATCTGTATCTATCTGTCTCATATCTATCTATCTATCTATCTATCTATCTATCTAATTATCGATCTATCTATTCATCTGTATCTATCTATCTATCTATCTATCTATCTATCTATCTATCTATCTATCCCATACCTATCTATCTCATAGCTATCTATCCCATAATTATCCATTCATCTATCTATCTAATTATCTATGTATCTCATATCTATGTAATTATCAGTTTATCTAATTATCTATCAATCTATCTATCTATCTATCTATCTATCTATCTATCTATCTATCTATCTATCTATCTATCTATCTATCTATCTATCTATCTATGTCCCTCATAGTTATTTGTCCATCTATCTGTGTATCTATTTAACAGATGTCTTTTGTTGAAGCTGGCTTTCTACATCTCCATTTCAAAATATTCTACAAAACCTAGGTTATGGTACAACTAATATTAGACTACATGGACTGGGGACAGTTTTCTGTTGATTGGGAATATTTGACCTGTGTATCTAATTATATTGCACCACTGCACTAACAGTTAGTCAAAAATCCACTAGATGGTGCTATATCCTCCTGCAGAAGACCTGCAGAGTATACTGTAGCTTTTAACTATAAAATGACTTTACCTGAATATCCGTTTCCCTTGGTGCAGTGAAGGTGACTGAACCATACAACCAGTCTGAGCCTTGCTGTCCAGTTTGTTGCCAAACAATGTATGAGGTGGTGTCATCCTTAACTATGATGTTGAGCTGATTCTCATTTTCCGAGCCATACATGTTATACCAGAAATCAACACATATAGCCCCGTTGATGGCCAAAAGCCTGCTATCGAGCCTTACTTTATCACCTGGGATGAAGTTGGTTGCTTCTTGATACAGATAGTACCCAACTGGAAGGAGAAGAATGTTTTCATTACTTTTTAGGGGGAGGAGCAGATTAATAATACTGTCAGAGGGACATACTATGCATCTATGTAAAAACACCAAGAGCCCAATTTACAAGGATGTATTTTCTGCCTGTGTTCAGTCCATATTTTTACTGACCGGGTAAAGACTGAATACATACCCATTGAATTAAATTGGTGTTTTCACACATGCACTTTTTTAAGCGCATGTAAAAAGAAAAGTTGCAGCATGTCCTATTTTGATCAATATCACGGACCATTAAAGTCTATGGGAGTGTAAAAAATGCTGGAAAATGTATGTTATGTTTTTTATGCATGTTGTGAGGACACGGTTGAAAAGAAAGGAACATCAATTTGGCCTTCTTGTGTTTTGGTTTCTGGGCATATGGAAAATGCAACATAGATGTATACAACATACATAGTCATCAAAAACACAACAGAAATACACATACAGACTAAAACTGCATATGTCCGTATGACCGGGCCATTATGCTCAAGCTCTGAGTCAGGGCTCAACTGTCAGATACTAGATACAGTATTTGTAGGACAAAAGAGGGTCACAAAAATGAGCCCAGCACCGCACTCTTATAAATGCTGTCCAAAAGAAAATCTGTGTTGCCCCTAGCAACCAATCACAGCGCAGCTTTCATTTTACCTCAGCTGTCTAAGAAATGGCAACCAATCACAGCGCAGCTTTCATTTTACCTCAGCAGTATAATTATGAAAGCTGTACAAAAAAAAAAATCTGTTTTGCCCATAGCAACCAATCACAGCACATCTTTGATTTTACCTCAGCAGTATAAGAAATAGCAACCAATCACAGCGCAGCTTTCATTTTACCTCAGCAGTATAAGAAATAGCAACCAATCACAGCGCAGCTTTCATTTTACCTCAGCAGTATAATTATGAAAGCTGTCCAAAAAAATCTGTGTTGCCCCTAGCAACCAATCACAGCGCAGCTTTGATTTTACCTCAGCAGTATAACAAATGAAAGCTGAGCTGTGATTGGTTGCTATTGGTAAAAATTGCAGAGGAAGTTTTTGATTTTTAATTACACCAGTATTCGTCTTCGGGTGCTGAAGAACACTCATGCAATATTTCACTCAAATCTGACCAGAACTGTGGATTTGGATACGACACAAACAAACAGATTTTGTGTTTTATATATAAGATTAATGCATATGTATAACAATCACGACCAACAGCCATATCCGTCTCTCCTCTATATGTTTTCAAAACCCTTTTATGCTAGTTAGTAAGTCTGCCCCATTGTGTATTATTAACCTATTATCTGCCAATGCTCCACAATTGGGTTCACGCAGTCCGCTGCCTCTCTAGATAGCACCAGTAATTTAGCACACGGTGCAGAACACATCAGGTTGGTTATAGGTGGAGGGTGAGGGGAAGGGAGATATTAGCAGCTCCACTGGTGGGGGCACAACTTCACACAACTCTGCAGCTGCAGCGTCCGAGGTGACCATTACCAGAACAACAATAGTAGGAAACGCAGTGAGGCCACCTGTTGGGGAGCTGCAGAACTGCGAGATGCACTGCAACGCCGTCCACACAGAGCTGTGTCCTCATCCAGCTGCAATACCAGTGTGGGGAGGGGAGTGGGTTGCCAGCTGTCTGGGAATCCAGGAAATCTTCCTTTACAGGGAGTCTCTTTGACTTTCCAAGAGTTGGCAAATATACAGTACATGAAGTAAGGGCTGGAAATGAAACAAACTGTGGCAGCAAAACTGAAACACGGGACACAAGGCATGTTACTATACATTCTGCATGTATTGTGAAACTTTTACCGTGAACCAAAAAGTTGCTTTTAAGGAGTTTTAGGTACAAAAAAAAAAATGACAAGAGGCATATAGTGAGGTAAATTAGAAAAAAAAAGATATACTCACCTTTCCAATGTCCTCCCTGTCCAGCACTGCTGAGCCGATCCCTGCCAGTTTGATCCTGAAAGTGACTGCCGCTGCATGTGCCTGCTGAAGCCGGAGATTGGCTGAGCGGCCAATGAATGGCATATCAGTCACTTCTGGAATAAGGAAGTGGGACCAAAGCAGCAGCGCTGGGCAGAGGAGCCCATTGGAAAAGTTAGTATGGCTTTTCTTTCTATTTCCCACCATTATCTGCCACCCCCTCTTTTTTATGTCAGAAAATCCCTGTAATAAGTATGAGCAATCCAAATCACTTAGAGAGGCACGATTACACCATGAATATGATCATATATTCCACTTTCTGAATACATAGAGGAGTGTTCTTCTGGGTTATGTATAAGGATTCTGCAGCAAATTTCATTAGTCTCGGCAATGAATTATGTATTTATTTAAAGGAGCCTTGAATACGAGAAGCTGTCTAGTTTGCAAGATCAGGAATAATGAACTGAAATACAAAGGAGTTATAAGATGCTCTTACGTCCATCAGGAAAGTCTCCATTTGGGCCTGTGCCGTGTGTTGGAGTGCAGAATTTTGCTCTAATCCATTCTCCATTATCCGTTTCTCCGTAACTTTGTTTCCAATCACAGAATGGCTTATTGTTATCGTTAAAATTACAGTATATTAAATAGTCTGAAAAATATTAGATCAATAGTAGATATGAGTGCAGTGATAGAAATACACATTAGTGACACAGACAGTCACAAACATTCCAAATACATGCTGGAAACAGTCGGAGAATTAATGTCCACTACTAATAGTGAATGTTCACTGCTTGTGTATTCTGACTGAATTTAGGGACTGCGCTATTTGTTGCGGTAAAATAATGCAAAAGAAGCAATTATTTTGAAAGCCCATTGAAAGCAATAGGGAAAAAATGGAAGCGTTTACTTCCATTAGTCTGCTCCCAAAACACAACAGAGAGGCAGAATTGTGTAGGGAAGCCCCAACGCAGGTGTGAATGTACCTTAGCCAATATAAGCCGGTAAAATGAACTTTTCCCCTATCCATAGGATAGGAGATAATTAACTGATCAGTGGTGGTCCAACTGCTGGTAGCCCTACCAATCCCTAGAACGCAGGGGACCCATTTGCCCCACTCACCTTTGCAGAGCCTCCCTGACCTGAGTTACTTCACTTTCAATGGAGAGTTGGCAGCACATGCACCGCACCACTCCATTAATTTTAATGGGGCTAATGGAAATAGCTTAGCTTTTTGCTCAGCTATTTTTTTCAGCCTCCCTGAAATGCATGGAGCGGCAGCGCTCATTAATGGTCAGCTGTCCGCTGAAAGAGATGTAACTCAGGTTAGAGCGGTGCTGCAGAGTTGAGCGGAAGTGGGGCAAACAGACCCCCACTGATCTAAAAGGTTTCACCTATCCACTGAATGAGTGAAAACTTGGAAAAAGTTACCGGAGTACCCCTTTAAGTATTACTTTAGCATGTGAAATCTGATTTATCAAGGAAAGAGCCTTTACATTGTGATTTTTCTGTAAAATCTGTACAGCATGTGCGGTATTGAGTCTTTAGTATAATAGGCTCGGTATTTCCCCAATATTTTCCATGTATGTTCAGCTGAAAATTTTGTTCTTCATTATTATGAAAAATGGAGTCTTACCAATTAGAATGAAATTGTAAAAATGCTTACAATACGGGGCTAGATTAACATTGTTTTTACTTTGGTTTTCTTTCAGCAGCTAGACACTTGTTTCCAATATGTCAACAGCCGGTGTAATGTTCTTATCACGAGAACTGCTTGTTACTGCACTTATCTGACCTGTGACTGCTATTAAAGGAAAAGCAAGAAAACCTTACTGAATAAATAGATATTTTCTATCTAAGGGCAAAGTCCAGATTTTATTGGAATTAAGCAAAAATGATTAGAAGCTGAAGTCCACTGGTTACAACTATGTAGTTAATACAAATCCACATTCAATCACAGAATGGAGAAAGTTACACGTCCTTCCCATCTGTGACAATGTTGGTCCTGTATTATTAAAGAATGAACTGCTGTTATAAATGTGTTCTATGTCAGATAACAGATATCAACAAAACAGGTACTAGATACGGAAAATACAATTATGGCCTCCTGCTGACGGCCGGGTCGGATCCCGCTGTGAGAATTCACGCAGCGGGATGCGAGCTGTGCCCCTGCATTGACCACCGTGGCTTACCTCCTTCTGGCGTCTTCTCCACTCTGCTATGTGCCGGCTACCAACCAGCCAGTACATGCGCAGAGCAGAGGCAGCGCGTCAACGGTGACAATTCTGTGCAGGCCTCTGCCACGATTTGTTTACTGTGCGAGCTTTCACGCGGTCAAATCGTGGCTGTCTACATAGGATTGCATTCCTGCCGTGGAATTTCCGCCCATGTGCAGGAGGCCTAAGAGAGATCTGAAGAGATTGTTACATACCAGCATTTGGGTTCCAGTCATTTGACACATCCGGTCGATTTGCCCTGTAAGCAAAAATCATATGGTTATTTGAGCAAAGGAAACTATTGTAAAATTATCAGTTAATTCTCTGACATCCCAATATAAATGGTGACTTTTATAAGCCAGTGAGCATTATTATACACTATAAGAATAGATCTAACCAGAAAAACACTGATACATGTCATTATCTAAGGCTGAACTCACAGGAGTGATACGCATTAATTCACAGGCAATCAAATACATTGCCTTAAGTTGTTTCACTCACATTTGTTTGTAAGCATTGTGCAATACGCAAGTGCAAAAAGAAATGCAGGATGTTCTATTTTGCCACATATTACACGCGAGAGAGACCATTGTTCTCTGGACGCACAATCAACGCCGCCTATACATTGCGTATGTATGCACCGTTGCAAAGCGACAGTGCGGGAAATTTAAACAAACAAACAGGAAAACTGCACTTGGCAATGTGCGTAGCATACGCTGTCATTCACAGCACAATGTTGCTGCCATACGTGGTGAAAGGCGGGCTCACGGCAGCTCCACAGTGGAAAAACCCTATGTGACTTACACAGGGTTTTACACAAATGCCCATATGAGCCCCATTTGATTGGGGCTGAGCTGCAACACCAAACATGGCCTCTGGGCAGGGATGGCATTGTTTCTGCTTAAATAAAGACAACCCCCATCCCTTTTCTAATCTAATATTATCCCTTTAATGACCTATGTCTGGAAAACATAACTTCAAATTTTGTTTTAAATCAGTTGAATGTAATCAGTGAGGTCAGGCTGATTATCTGTGATGTTGTCATGTACAACAGGGTTGGTGGAAGTCAATGTTCTATGACAACTGTAGTGAACTTTGTCTGACATTATGAGTAGTTATAAGGTTAGATAATGATAGAAAGATGAGACCAAGCTTTTTTCTCTAACTAGGTATGTTTCAGTCCAATCCTCCCCTTCATATGTCATCATTTTACTACCGGTAGTTACAATTATTGCAGCCTTAGTCCAAATGACATGTAATGCAACGCAAATGACTTCTGGCAACTGAAGAATCTGATAAGAAGTGATAAATAACTGCTAGATCAAAATTTAATGCTCCATACTTTTATGACAGTCATTGCTCAATATAAAGCACAAAGTCCCTAGTGGACTGCATTAGATCTATATAAAAAGCAATAAGACAGCGCTCCCAAGATATGAAAATTAGTGGTAACTAATGAGGGGATTCACCTGGTGTGTGATGGCAATTCAATTCTACAAGTGTATGCCACCTCATTATTATTGAACAAGGCATCACATAAAAAAGTAGATTTTAATACTAGAATCCCAACTACAGTATAACACAATCTTTCAAACTGGTATCTCTATACCAAGCAGTAGTGATGAGCGAACTTCTGAAAACTTCAGTTCGGCTGGTTCACCAAATGTTTGCAAAAGGTTTTTTTTAGTGTGAATTAGTTTAAACCGAACCAGAAGTTCACCCACGCCCCTAAAACTGGTTTATAACACTGTCTAAAAGCAATAAAAGCCCTGTATAACACTTTGAGAGTGTTAAACAGGGCTTTTTTGGCTCTTAGACAGTGTTATACACCAGTGTGCAAAACTAGTGTTGAGCAAGCCAAACAAGTAGAGCCCTGTTTCAGGTTGAACTTTGCTGCGAGTTAAGTTAAGGTTTTGGCCGATTTGGGTTCGAGTTTGATCTGAAACAGGGTTCTACTGGTTCGTTTCACTCAACACTACTGTATAGCTATTTGTGCATTGAAAAAGAGTATTTGCCTACCATAAAATACATAATTAGGCATTTTGATGGAATATACCAGAAGGTACTATGCTATAACTACAATTAAAATTATAGATGAGCTACGAAAACATAGTGCAGAATATTACAAAAAAGTTGCCAATTATCATGGACTACAAGCCCAAAGCAAACAGCTCAAGGTGCTTATACAACTATATGATGTGGTTATTATTATAAATTATATGACATTTGTTATGCAATTATGCAGGTTAGTTAATTTTAGTTGTAAAATTTAAAAAAAACGGTGATAGTCAAAATTCTGGTATACCGGATAGCGTATACAAATGCATCATGTTAGCTATTACATGGGGTGTAATCATGAACACAGTTCATTGAGATGCCCAAAAATTAATTTATTAATAGAGATGAGCGAACGTACTCATTTCGAGTAATTACTCGATCGAGCATCGCTATTTTCGAGTACCTGGCTACTCAGGTGCAAAGATTTGGGGGGCGCAGGGGGGCGGGGGATGGCGTGGTGGAGCTCTCTAACTCTCCCCCTCACTCCCCTCTGCAACCCCCTGCTCACTCACGACGCACCCCGAATCTTTTCACCCGAGTAGAGAAGTACTCGAAAATCACGGTGCTCGAGTGAAAAAGGGGCGTGGCCGAGTACGTTCGCTCATCTCAATTAACAATTGAAATGAATGATACCAATAACCATACAATGGTCCGTTTACAGGTAACGATAATCGCTCAAAATTTGTTCAAAGGAGCGAATTTGAGCAATAATCGTTCATTGTAGATTCCAAAAAATCACTCACTATTCAGTCAGCAAAAACAACCGCTAGATCGCTGGCTTCTCATTGTCTGTAAACGCTCAACACACAGAAATTCAATAATAATTGCACCATAATTGAACTGGCTGTGCAGCCTAATTAGTCCCTGGTGTTATTGATGAACACCGCAAAATCGATCAGTTCAGTTTATACACTCCTACGGTGCCTTAGGTGCGTAAATGCGCACAAAAATAGAGCATGTTGCAAATATTTTAGCATGTATGAAATTTGAGTACAAAAACGCAGAATGCGAGGGATCCCTTTGAAATTAATGGGTTCTATTCTCTGCGTTTTGCGCATGCAAAAATGCGTGCAAAATTGACCGTCTGCAGAAAGCCTAAGGGTTTTGTCAGAAAGAGGAGCATCAGAAGAGCTTGTAGTTCAAGAACTTCATTACCGAAAGCGTTTGTGTCAGAACTTGCTTATACTTTACAGAGAACGAGTAAGGAGTGATACAGTAGATGTAGGATATTGTAGAAAAGCAAGGGGACAAGTAAATAAAAAAAGAGGCCAATGGCAGTTACCTGATAACTTCAATGACTAAAAGATTAGACAAATCTTAATTCTTTCTAAGCATAATTTTTCTCATTTAGACTTCTGGAAGAAACCTGAAGTACTTTATTGAGTAAGACTGGGGTTGATTGTGCGACCATCAGGTTTTTTTCCTTTGTGTGGTAGTGCCGGAAATGCCGGAGGGAACCTGAACTGATCCTTTAGTTTCCTCTGGGATGGTTCATGGCATCCGACACATCAGTTTTCAAGCCTCATGCCTCTATGCATCGGACAGACAAACATTGCATACAGTGCTATGAGTGCCGGACCAGTGCAGGAGGTGCATTACGCAACCGATGCATAAATAAAGGCTGGACATACAGAATTTATTCACATACTACAAGTGCCAATTACCATACAGATGGGGCAGAGGTTGAGTAGACATGGCAGAAAGCAGTTGTAAGAGATAGAATGAGACAAGAAAAAGAAAAAGTCTGCATAAAGTTATAGTTACTAAAACAATGAAGGACAATGTAGCTGAAAATGTGGCAGTAGATTCATACCAGACATTATAATACAGAGGACGGCAGTGTTTTTCAGCAGCGTATCCAAACCTGTGGGTAAGACAAACAAAGGCATCAGCTGGGGTAAAAGAAGAGGATGATGATGACCATTATTAAGGTTTAAAGTGTGATGTTTGTTCTTATATAGATGTCCAAATCCCCAGCTTTCCCTTTATTGATAGTTATAAAATGATGGCTGCCCACAACTACAATTAGGGGGAGCAAATGCACATGGATATATAAAGCTTCTACTGAATTAAATAGTAGCTGTATACACCTGTATGCACTGACCTCTGGTGGTAGCTGCAGGCATCTAGTAATTTTTTCTTTAACCCTTCGGGTGTAAAAAGGGAAGTAAAGACTTGGATTTCTCTTAGAAAAAAGTGACTTTAATAAAGATAAATTATGATATTGCCCAAAAGTTAGACTGATTAAGAAAAAAACAACATATATAAAAGTATAGAAAGGCCTTAACTGTCAATGTTACTGGTATCTAAAACGTGTAGCCTTTTAACCCTTTGCAATCCAATTTTGGATTCAGGGTTTCCTAGGGGGCCTTCTCTTTCTGCCATTTTAGAATGGCGCCATCTGCTGGCTAGAGCCAGTACTGCGGTATGGGACATACTGGAGAGGCCCCTGACAACAGAGCGTCCAGTAATATACAGTAAGAATACCCTGCCGGATGTCTTCCGACATCAGACCTGTACAGCCTTCAATCAGAATGTCTTTAGATGTCAGACAGTGGATTGGAAAGGGTTAAACCTAGAGAACATAACTTTTGATAACTAAGGCTAATAAAATAAAGCCCTGATGCTAAAACCATGGGCAAATATCTCATATCAGAACAGGAGGTATCATTGACATAATAAGAGAGAATACTTTGCTTGATGTTCCTGCATACTAAATTATGGAAGTGCCCGCACTTTTTTTGTCCAAATTGGTTAAACAAGGAGCAAAAGACTAAAAAGCAAAATATATGGCAACACTGCCAGTATCTAACACACATGGCTCTGGCCTATTCATTAGAATAGCTTTTAACATGTCTATGTAACAATTAAGGGACTACGAAAATTAGACAAACCTAATAAATTTGACATTATTGGAGAATTTTCAGAAGCAGAAAGAATGCAGTCCAACATAGATTCACTGAATCAGTGGCCAACATTGCTTAACCCTTTAATTATTTAATGGACATTTTCCTTCCCTCTGACCTAGTAGGTCTCTGCTGTCCTTCAAGCACCCATGATCATTTGGACAAGCATAGCCTTGTCTCTCACCTACTTAAAAAAAAAACCCTTATCATTGACACAGGCAGACATAAATGGATAAAATGTAAGTTTTATTAAATATATATAAAACCAATAAATTAACAAACAAGGGTCACAGACATGTATATTGAAAATGTCTGTAAACGTTGTTAATATGAAGGGGTATTCATGTCTATACAGCATTCTTATGGTGAATGATAAGTTAAGGGATCTGTCTTAAAAAAAAATAACATTGTACTTTCTTCTGATGTTATTGGAGATTTTTGTTCACCCATATATACAATGACTTGTGATTATTTTCTGATTTGTCTATCCACTTCTTGATGAATATATATTTACTGTGTGCTTATCAGCTTGGTAGGGTATAATAGAGTGGAGTATGGTGAGGTTCCAGTACAGGGCTGCTCTTGTCAGGGCGCTTATGCTAAACATCTAAGGGACCTTTTACATGTGCAGAATAGTTCTGTAAACTAAATATCACCTGCCTAATGTAGGAGGAAGTGCAGAACCAACCAAAAACAATTAAAATCGACAAATCACCAGGCCCAGATGGAATACACCCAAGAGTTATAAGGGAACTAAGTGACGTGATAGACAGGACGCTATTTAGGGACTCTATTGAGAGCGAGATTGTACCACTGAATTGGCACATTGGCAATATGGTTCCAATATACAAAAAAGGCTCAAGAAGAGAGGGTGGTAACTACAGTCTCACTATAATGATTGGAAAAATATTTGAGGGGTTTCTGAGAGATGCCATCCTGGAATACGTCAAGGAAAACAACGGTATAACTCATCAGCACGGGTTAATGAGGGGTCAATCATGTCAGATCAACTTGATCAGCTTCTACAACGAAGCAAGTTCTAGGCTGGACCTGGGAGAGTCTATTGATCGCGTATATCTAGATTTTTCTAAAGCATTTGACACCATGCCGCATAATAGGCTGATATATAAAATGAGACAGCTGGGTCTGGGCGAAAATGTGTGCAGCTGGGTAAAGCACTGGCTCGGAGATGGAAAGCAGAGGGTGGTTGAAAATGGATCGTATTCTGATTAGGCCAGTGTTGCTAGCGGGGTGCCACAGGGTTCAATATTAGGCCCCATTCTGTTCAATATATTTATCAATAACCTGATAGAGGGACTGCACAGTAAAATATCAATATTTGCAGACGATACAAAATTATACAAGATACTTAATACAATGGAGGACAATATACAGCTGCGAATAGATCTAGATAAGTTGGGGGCTTGGGTAGAAAAACATTGATAAATGTAAGGTTATGCACATGGGCAGGAGATCCAGATGACACCAATATACACTAAATGGGGTACTGCTAGGGAAAAGTGAGATGGAAAAAGACCTGGGGGTACTAGTTGACTGTAGACTTAACTGGAGCAATCAATGCTAGTCAGCTGCTGCAAAGGCAAAAACAAGGATCTCTTCTACGATCTGCTTGTACCCAAGACTGTGACGGTAACAAGTGGGCATCCTCTGTGTCTAGAGGAAAGGAGATTTCTACACCAACACAGAACTGGAGCAATCAATTTTCTACATCCTCTGTGTCTAGAGGAAAGGAGATTTCTACACCAACACAGAAGGGTTTACTGTAAGAGCTGTGAGATTATGGAACTCTCTTCCTGAGGATTTGGTGATGGCAAAATCAATGAAAAAGTTTGAGAGGTGACTAGACGTCTTTTTGGAGCGCTACGACATTGCAGGATATAGACATTAAATAACCAGAAGTGTTGTTGAACCTGCTCTTGGAGCCAGGTAGAAACTTTCAAATGTTGATCTAGGGATTATTCTGACTGCCATTATGGAGTTGGGAAATTTATTTTTTCCCCCAAATGGGGTAAATTGGCTTCTGCCTCATTGTTTTTTGTTTATCTTTTGCCTTCCAATAGATCAACAATAGGGTTGGGGGGGGGGGGGGGAACAGGCTGAACTGGATGGACATTTGTCTTTTTTCAGCTTTACTTACTATGTTACTATGTAAAAAAGAAAGAAAAGGACCCTGCATTAAGCTGCATCTTTAGGTGTGTCTTGCAGAAATATTCCAGATATGTAAAAGGTCACTAAAAAACTCTTGCTCCCAAAATAAGACATCTGAGAACAAAAGTTAAAAACTGATGATTGTTGGTAACAACATATAGAATAAATGATTAATAACTGACTCCTCTTACACTATTTGTGAGGACTTTTACAAAACAATACAATGCAATATTGCTTACACAGCACAACTTAAGTAAACTTCCCCAAACTTCTATAAAAACTTAATCTAACACTATAAGTTTCTAGGTAACACTGCTTTTGGCATACTGTAGCTTGTGACCTGATCACAGTTCTGATTATTAAGCATATAGCTATGCCATCATACCATACAGAAAAACTGGCACAAAATTGAGTTAAATGGCTAATTTCTGAGGAAGTAAGCTCTGTCAACCTCACAAAATCTATTAAGATTTAAGGAAAACTGACAATAAATGAAATGTTTTAAAGCCTTATCAATAAGATATAATCATGAATCCCATCAATGATATGTGTATATTTGTATAGAAAACACCAGCTCTGCATTCACAATCTATCAGTATATGTATAAGTAGGTATATAGATTTTGTCTTTATGTGATTATTATATATGTAAGCTTTATAGAATTATTATTTGTTAGTAATACTACTCACCATAAACCTTGCAGAATAAATAAATTAACTAGATATAGCTTGAATTTCCAGAAGTTCCCCATTATTAATATTATTCCTCTGTCATACATGCAGCATGGTGAAACCTCCTCCAGTTCACACTTGCAGGCAAGAAAGAGAGTAAAGTCTCCAGAGGTTTAAATGCTGGAAGGACTGGGAGGAGGTGACCATAAAAATATTTATGGATGTATGAAGCAACTGAATGGAAAGTATCTCAGTGTGTTTGGCCAACTCTGGTTGTCATGATAATACTTTTTTTCTGTTTATTATTTGCCTTATTTTTATATTTATATTTAGCAAATATTGACCACTTTCATTCATTTGTCCATTATATGATGTCTATTTATTGACAAACTCATAGTGGATGTCATGCATAGAATAGTTTTTTTAATTATTCCACTTTAACTGAAATGAACAATAACTACATAGTAAGTGATGAAAAACACAGTATTCTGTACAGTATACAAGCTTTCTGTAATGCCATACCTCCCGAGTGACCCTCTGCTTTGGACTCAAATCTTTCTGTCCCTCTTTGCCCCTTAAATGTCCCTCTTTTTGACCCGATTTGAATTAATAAACGTATATTGCTCCATTAAAGTATCTGTGTGGTTCCTAACTGTATAAAAGACCACAATGTGTATATTATTCCACCATGTGATGCAATGTGGATCTTAAAATATTTCTATATTTCAATAATTTGGGCAAAAATTTAAATTAAAACTTCTTAAGTGTACAGATATATATAGAAAAATGGATTTGTTACACAAAAAACTATAAGTGTCCCTCTAAGACTGTCCAAAACGTTGGGAGGTATGTAATACATAGCATCACAGGGATAATGTTACATCATGAAGAAGTGATCAAAATGAGGAGAAAATCAGCACACAAATTAAGTTGTGAACAATCAGTTTTAATTTTACAAAATTACACGTCTCCTGTGGCCCAAAAGACAAGATGATCAGTAAGTAGCGTATTAGGCGATATAGTCGATATGGTGACATAACATTGATTCAGTGAGTAATTGAATACAGTTCTGAGGTAATGTTGACCATATCTTATTGACCACAGTTCATCTTCCTTAAAAGGCTGTGAAAGAGAATTCACTTGACGTCTAGTAATGTCCCACAGATTCTCAATTGGAGAGAAATCTGTGGATTGTGTTGGCCAAGCAATCACCTGGACATCTTGGAAAGCATACCTACTGATATTTACTGTGTGGAACCACACATTGTCTTGCTCAGAAATGGCATTGGTAGTGCTATGGGCTACAGCACCTTATCAACATAATGGCATGCCGTCAATGTGCCCCTGATGAGTACTAGAGTAGTGATCGACTGTTGATGCTGAATGCACCCAAAACTATGACTCTACACTAACAAGCTTTCTGGTGCTCCAAAGCGGCAGAAGGATCAGCCAGATTGCCACGTCCCTAAACTCCCGGAATCATCATTGCTGAGACAGAATTTTAAATCATTGCTAAACACCACACTGTGAATTTGTCATTGCAGGTAGTCCACAATGATGGTATGAATTCACAAAATAGGCGAAAAAGTTTACCCGCGTTCCAATGATTGTAATAGACCCAATGGTCCGTGCGTTATACTATTAGTTTTAATGCAACGCTTTTAGGTATGATTATCACACCTTTCTCAAGCATAAAATACTATTCGCATTAAAAAAAACAGCGATATCACAGCCTTAAAAAAACAGTAGTGGGTAGAAGCCCTTAGGAGAAACAGAACTATACAGAATATTATAGCTCCGTCATGACCAGAAAACAATAAAAAAGCATCAAATAAAACAAACTTCTCCACTATTCATAAACCAGGAGTATATGAATGTAACAAAAAGAATTGTAAGTGTTGTTCACATATAATGCATGGTAGGAAGAAAATAAAGATGGGAGAAAAAGAGAAACTGATAGTAATCAAGCCAAGACAGAAATTAGATTGTGAAACCAAATTTATTATATGCTTACTGGAATGCTCCGGATTACATGTACGGAGAAACTCCTCCCATCATATGACGCGGCTGCCGCCACCGGACCGGCGTCTGCTGCAGGCACCACAAGTGTGAGTATATTCTGTATGTAAGTGTATATATAGATGTAGTTGTGTATTGTAATTGTATTTTATGCTTGAGAAAGGTGTGATAATCACACCGAAACGCGCTGCATTAAAACTAATAGTATAACGCACGGACCATTGGATCTATAACAATCCTTTGACTCTTGGAGCGCGGGGAAACTTTTTCTCCTATTTTGTGAATTTGTTCTCATCAAGCCCTGGTCATCAAGTGCGCTTTCTATCCCGGGATGCATCTCCAGATGATTGGATTTGAGACCAAAGGAGGATGACAGGCTATCCTGGACACTAGGTGCCGGTGGATTTCCCTATCCAGGGAATTCTGCCAAGCACCAGGTGAGTGCCTGTTATAATTTTACATATACTGCTGGTTTTCTTGAAGACGAGGCGCTGATAGTTGTCTACTCATATCTTCTAACAATGATGGTATGGTGTAACGGCCAGTCTTTGCATGGAAAGGCTTGAATGCAAACCTGCCTCAGACAGTCTTCGAGAAAACATCATTGTTCATATCAAAGTATCCAAATCTGTCTGCACACTCCACAGAATGTTGCCAACTGTGGAGCTGCGACTTCATGACATTGGATGTGTTCATCCATAACCTGTAATGTTAGTCTCAGAGCTTTAATACCACGATGCACATTTTGATCAGCTCACCACCATCTCCAAATTCAACCCATTGTTGTGGCATCTCGTTGAGCCACAATATGACACAAAAACCAACTTCAGTAAACTCCTTTGCTTGATTAAATGTCTTCCCACGTCTTTGAGGCATCTTCACTTTGTAATCTTTATTCAGACACGAAGAACAACAACGCAAAGCAGATTCCATCACCGTGACAGTATCGAAAAAGTTAGATTCACGGACTACTATTCAATGCTTATCATACTCCCAGATCATGTGATTGGCCTGAACCTGCATAAATTTGCATAACAATTTGAATGCAGCCTGAAAACTGCATAATGCTGAGACAAATTCTTGTGGTGTGGTATTTTCTCTGCAAGTCTAATTTCACATAGGCGAGTGAAACTTGGCCTGATATCACCCTCACCAACGAATGATTTGGGCTAATGCTCAAGGCCGGATTTATGTCGCGTTCCCCGCTGCATGAATCCGCGACGGAATAACGCAGCTATTAGGTTCTATTGAACCTAATGGCTCAGTCCTCACGCGGGATTCTGCCGTGGATTTACGCCATGAGAAAAAAATTGCGGCATGTTCTATTTAACCGCGTTTTTCCATGGCGGGAGGTCTCCATTAATATAGTATTACTGGAGACTATGGAAAAATGTGGTTCAAAGCACACTTTCCAGCGATCGCCAGCGGGGACTTTTTTGTTTATCCCGCGGAATTCCATGGGCAGGAGGTCTTAAGTAGCTTGTTTTTGAATGAGTAATAAATACTGGTGAAAATACTGTAAACACTCACTATATTATGATTATGTTTCAACTTAAATGAAACTCAAATAAACAACTTTATCCCCCATTTTACCCAAGGGGTTATCTTGCATAGTAAAGAAAAAAAGGGTCCCTCAATCTTGCCATTAATTGAGACATTTATACAATGGCAGTTATATGTCAATATGGCAATGTGTTAAACATGATGTGACAGGGCACTTTGATATAGCATCGCTATGTGCTTATACGAGATGTACAGGAGACTTGAAATGATACTCGAACCTGAGGTGTGTGGGAATCCACAGTGACACAGAGCTACTAAAATTTAGTGGTATATTCTGCTACCTACTGTGCATTAGGCTGCCATGGTGGCTGCCATGGCGGACCTGTAATAGAGTTCAATGATGATTATGTGGTAATGCATCCCAAAGGGAGGTGAAGAGATGTACCCCTGCACCTATGGTGCACTGACTCCACATGCCAGGGAGAGACATGTTATTAGTGTTTGACTTCCAGTTAAATTAAGAAGTGTTAAAAGTACTCATTCCGTCCTATGGAGTGTAAGCACTTCATTATCAGTTAGTTCAGTAAAGGATATTAAAAAAAAAGATTACGTTACCTCAACCTCCATCCATCATCGACGCACAATCCTGAATCTGTGTCACACAACCATCTGCAACTGGTTACATGGGTACAAAACCACCCGCTAAACGTTGTATTCAGAGCCTGGTTCAGAAATGGTACCAAACTAGGTATGTCGCAATCATGAAGAAACCGAGGCCTCCTTCTGTCCGGATGTCCAAAGTCATCTGTGACATTCAGAAGTGGATTGCAAATAGCCCTCAAAAATCAACTTGCAGATTGTCCCAGCAAGTTGGTTCATCACAAACAATGGGTCAGTGAGTTCTGAAATCTCTCAACCTGAAACCGTACCGAATAACGTGTGTAGGAACTGAAAGAGCGCGACAAAGCTAAACGCCTTAATTACTGTATATGGTTGCTGCCTACAATTACTTTGGATCCATTGTTGTACTTTATGGTGGACAAATTGTGGTTTTATTCATCAAGTAATGTGAACTCACTGCATATCCACCCCCCAGACTTACAATACACCACACCAAGAGCAGAAAATTGGCGTTTGGTGCCCAGCGTCAGGAACACAAATAGTGGGTCCACTTTTCTTTGAATCAGCTGTGAATACTGCAATTATGTAGAACAGTTTTTACAACCTACTAAAACCAGAAGAAAGAATATACTGCTTTCTCAAACAAGATGGGACAATATATCACGCACCTACCTTCGACTTACTGGCATGGGTTCATGAAGTGTTTATGGGTGAGTGAACTGTGAGCAAGGAGTTATGGCCATCACATTCCCCGGACTTCTCCACATGTGATTGTTATCTGCATTGCGGTCTATGATGGCAAGTCTGCATGCAACTTGTGACCTAAATTCAACTGTTGTGGATTTAATGTGAGACTATGGCAATGCAATCATACTATGTCAAGGGCCACAAATCGACTCTACTGACAAGCAATGAATGCGATATCACAGTGGAACACTTACATTTTCATGTTGCCTAAAAAAACTCACCACGTAGCCCTAGCTTAAGGCCGAAACTTAAGGCTTACGCATACTGAAAACATATCACAGCATGCTCCATTTTAGTGCGGTTCCCGCACGGACAGCTTCCATTGAAGTCAATGGATGCCGTTCGATCCACAGCCCGTCTGCAGTTGACATTGCGGACTGGCCACAGATTCCGCAGGAAAGCAGGAGTTTGAAAAAGAAAAAAAATGTCATGTGCGTCGGACGGAACTTCCGATACATCTGCAGTACAGAAAAAAGAAGGCCCGGACAGGTACGCAGGGCCCTTGGCCATGGGCAGCCTGCAGTGGGATCCAACCTGCCCGTGGACATGAGGCCTAAATTCTTATCTTCCAAAACCCTGGCTAACACCAAACTGCTCTTATGATTCTTAGAAACAAATTCCTTCTGCGTTATTTTAAATTCGGAAACTATCTCTCTCTGTCTCTCTATCATTCTCTCTTTCTGTCTATCTCTATATTGCTCGCTTTCTGTCTGTCTCTCTATTGCTCTCTCTGTGTCTCACTATCTATCTCTCTCTTTTTGTCTATTGCTCCCTCTATCGCTTTCTCTCTGTTTCTATCACTCTTTTTTCTCACTGTCTCTCTCTAACACTCTCTCACTGTCTCTCTTAAGCTCTCTCTCTCTGTTTGTCTCTCTACCGTTGTCTCTCTCTCTATCGCTGTCTCTCTATCACTCTTTCTCTCACTGTTTCTCTCTCCATCGCTCTCTCTATCGTTATCTCATTCTCTATCGCTGTCTCTCTCTGTCTCTCTATCAATCTTTCTCTCAGTCTCTCTCTCTCTATCGCTCTATCACTCTGTCTCTCTATTGCTCTCTCTCTCTTACTCTGTCTCTCTCTGTCTGTCTCTCTATTGCTCTCGCTGTCTGTCTCTATCGCTGTCTCTCTCTCATTCTTGGTTGGGCAGTGTATGGTGCAGCTTAGCAGTGTATGCTGTGTTGCTTAGCAACGCTTCATTCCAGCGCATGCCTGAAGCACAGCAGCGCATCCCATAGACTTAACATTGTAACTTTCAACCCGCCTGACAGGTCTCTGAATGTATTAAACTCATTTTACGGCACCAGTGAGCATGTGTGTCATCTAATGACCAACATCATACACCAATGTTAATGCAAAGGGGTCAAAGTGTGGAGCAAGAAAAGGCATGGAGGCTTATTTTTATTAGAAGAAAGATGTCAGTATTCGCCGCCTGGTGCTTAAGAACGCTCATGCAAAATGTCACTCAAATCAGACAAGAACTGTGGATTTGTATACAACACAAAAAAAAACAGATTTTGTGTTTTATCCATAAGATGATCACGCAGTCCTGCTCTACTTTCAGTGTTCGTAAATAATTAATACACTAAACGTTTTCTTTGTTTAGCTGTTTTATTAGTATAATAAAGTTGTCAAATATTAGAGCGCTGGATTATTAATGATACAAATCAGTTTCAAAAATATATATTTTAGAAGTATCATGCAGCGACACAGAATACTTTTAATAACAACATTCTGTCCCAAGAAAATGCAGATCTATGATGTAGGCCTCGGTGGTTTTAGAGTGTACTTATTAATATGCCGCTGCTATATATATATTTGTCAGAACTCATTTTCAGCGCCTTTTGTGGTTGTCATTAATCATACTTAGCTTACTTACGTAGCTGAGAGAAAGCTGTGCTGCGCTAAAAGCATCTGCATTTAGACTAATTCAATGGGGCTGGTAAATCACATTTGGGACCTATGTATAAATACGTTTTGCCTTGGGAATATGGTAGTCTTTAAAGCAACCCTCCAGGTCTGGAGAAACAAAGATGGCTACACGGCTTCTCTGACTACTTGATGTACACTGTGCATAGTATGCTTCATTAGTCTAAGACTAGGAGCAGCATGTAGTGCCATAGACTACCGATGCACACTAATGATACAGCAATAGATGTCCTCTTCTTCAGACAGAACACATCAGTGCTGGCTTTGTGTCCCCAGCTTAAATACTGAGGAAGGGGCGCAACAGCCCCGAAACGCATTTATTGTACGTCTTGTGTCTCTTTTAGACTGGATTCACACAAACGGGTCAGATTCCAGGACGGATATCTGCAATGGAAGGCCCATGTGTGATCGCAGAGGCGAATTGCGTATGGTCACGTATGCATGCGGTTTTCAACACAGATGTACATTTGTGACAGTGTATTACCCACACGGAAGAACGATTGCAAGCAGGAAAGGACATCAGAAAGTAGCCTGACCCCCTGGAAACACCCTTTCATCACTGGGGGGACATTCTCTTGTGCTTCTCTTGTGAGAGATGTTCCGAGAGCCTTCAGAACGAGGCGCTGCTCTCTGGGCTTGGATGGTTTATACTACTTTTTTTGAAACTGATATAAAGCAATTAAAAAAAACACTTCTTCTTGTGGAGGAAGAGCCTATAGGAATGAACAGAGGTTGCAGACAGCAGACTGGATGGTTGTGTTGCTTCCCAGACTCTGTCCTGCATTGTGTGCCCACAAATTCCTGCTTTCTTTATACTATTTGTTATCTGGTCTCCTAGCAACTTGCGTATGAATCCACGTCCAAACACAATGTTAATGGTGTTTACACTGCGGATTGAACACATTTATAGAGATCAATGGAGCTCATACTCGCGGAATCCACTGTAAATTAGAGCATGTTGTGATTTATCTTCGCTCGTGAAATTTGCAATTCCTACCCGCAAGTGTGAGCGAACCGGCGAAAGTCAATGCTTTTCACTGCCCGCGTATTACTGCGTATCATACGCATAGACGGTGATCACGGAATCAAATTCAAATTCATTTGTGTGAGACCCGCCTAAGGAAGAGAAAAAAAAGGGATTGCGCCTACAACCACTTTTTTCTTACAATCACTTTAACAGGTAGTAACAGAAGTAGTGCAGCCATCTTTGTTTCTCCAGGACTGGGGGGTTGCTTTAAGGACTACAGTATTTCTATCTCAAAGAGTATTTTTACATAGGTCCCGAATGTGATTTGCCAGTACCATTTCATTGGTCCTAATTCAGATGCTTTTAGCTCAGTACAGCTTTTTCTCAGCTGGGAGACCCACTTCTCCTCCACTCCTATGTTTAGGAAGTACAAGTAGTGAGAATACTGGGTAGTAAAGGAAAACTACACCACTGCAACTCTTCAGAGAAAAAAATAATTCTGCTATCCTGAAGCAGAGTTTCAGGAAGAGTTTAGTACCTTGAGGAAGATGTGACTCCTGGGAAGGTTGAAATCTTTACTGCTGTTGCTGTAATCATTCACCGTCTATGAGTAGTAAAAAGGTTGAATATATATTTTTTTCTAAAATGATTGCGTACTTGTTCAAAGTGTCTCTGTCTCATGACATAGGTGTTGTAATGTGCGAAATATAGCTTACACATTTTGTCCTTTCTCTATACACAAAACCTGTGTATCAAGAATATTTGCTGTCAGTGTCACTTAATAGGGTGTTTTGAGACTTTGACTAACTACCACTAATGCACCTATGTTGTATGCTGCAGTAACTTTCTAATATAAAGGTATACCAGCTCTGCACTCAATTACCTGCAATCTCACTTGGTCTCTAGTGCTGTTCGTATTCAGTTCCGATGACATCACATTTATTTGGAGTTGCAGGAGTTTCTGGCAAGTACTGGTTGTGTATTGCATGTGACAACCATCTCCCGTATTCTTCATATATCTAGGCTGTGGGGTATGGTGGTAATATGGAAACCTCTTCTACCAAAGGAAAACATCCAAGCTTGGTTATGTTTTGCCAAAACCTATATCAAGTCTACCAAAAGTATGTGGGAGAACACATTATGGTCTAATAAGACCAAGGGGGAACTTTTTGGCCATAATACCAACAGGCATGTTTGGCAGCATTATGCTTTGGGGCTGTTTTTCTGCTGCTGGAACTGAGGATTTAATCAAAATGGAGGGAATTCTAAACACTTTCAAATATCAGTCCATTTTGACACAAAATCTTCACCTTTCAGCACGACAATGACCCAAAGCATACCTCCAAATCAACAAAAGAATGGCTTCTTCAAGAAGAAGATCAAAGCTTTGGAATGCCCCAGCCAGGGCACATACCTGAATCCCATTGAAGATCTGTGGGTTGACATGAAGAGGGCGTTACACACAAGATGCCCTTGCAATCTGACAAAATTCGAGCACTTTTGCAAAGAAGAGTGAGCGAAAATTGCCAATTAAAGATGTGCCATGCTGATGTTTCCCCCAAAATAAGCCTTAGCTAGACTACATGAAAAAAAAAAAAGCAATACATTGCCTAGCAAGCACCGTTCGGGTCCCTCCCACTGCTCTCTGGAGTTCTGGCATGCTTGCTTGCAGTCCTTCACAGCTAACAGAAGATTGCTTACTGGTAATGGGGTTGTAAATCCCCCCTCCAGTAAGCAATGTCCCTGATTGGTTCTCAAGCGCTATGGCTGAGCCAGTCAATGCAGTGCTTGAGGAACCAATGCAATGGTTGTGATTGGTTCTGTGAGCACTACATTGATTGGCTGAGCTGCAGTGCTCAAGAACTAATTAAAGGCACTGCTTCCTGGAGGCAAGGTTTACAGGCCCCATTACCAGGAAGCGATCTTCTATCGGCAGCTGAAAACTATAAGCAAGCATGCCAGAACTCCGGAGATCAGCAGAAGGGACACGGACCGTGCCTGCTAAGTAATTATAATAAAACATACCCCCAAAATAAGTCCCTGTGCCTCTTTTGGGGCAAAAATTAATATGAGTCAGGGTCTTGTTGGGGGAAAACATGGTAGATATCTACCCAAAATGCTGTCATAAAGTTAAAGGGTACATCAACAAAGTATTAGTTTTAGGGTGCGCATATTTATGCAACCACATTATTTTCAATGTTTTCCACCCTTAAAGATTACAGTTTGTTTTTCAATGGAATTGTGCAGGTAATGGATCATATTGCAGATGGAATAAATCTGAAATGCATCATCATTGTCGGATTTCTTAACAAGACATTCTAACATTTTAACAGGGGTTTGTAGACTTTATATATCCATCTTACCTTCCCACTGAAAAAATTACAGTTGAATCCAAAATGGCCATCATTTTGGTGATATGGTCTAACACCTTTTCCCCTTCCCACGCAGCTTGTGTGCAAAATGTTATCATCGTCTGCCAAACCGTTTTCATTCTGTATGGATGTTCCCACACTATGAGACACCCTGTATATTGATAAAGAGCTGGCTAGAATTATGCAGATGACTTTGCAACAGTAAAAAATAACTAATTTGATCTTATTATGTAGGATATTTGCTCCATCACTTGGCATCTACAGATTTAGCAATTGTTAACTTGACTAGCATATCGTGATAATTTAATTTACAGTATTGCAGTACATTGTAGTTAAGTTATAACATGTTAAATATCAAGATAATGTTAGCTACATCTGTACTGTGGCACTATGGATATGCCCAAATGTCCAGGCAGATGGGTTTGTACCTTTCTTTATCTATTCTTATTCATATCTGGGCTTGAACTTGTCATATGCTGCTCCCTGTTCAGGAATTCATTACCATCAGACTTTACTCTACATTATACTGTATGGCACTCCCTGGATGACATACAGGAAGTCTCTAAAGTAAGCCCCACTTTAATACATTTATTACACAGCAACCATCATACATGATAAGCTGTTTTCTGATTTACTGTATATGATGCACAAGGATCCAAGGTTTTATCCGCATTACATTGATTCAATGTGGGTGATGCAACAAACACCGGGTGATTATGGGGGAAGCTATACAAATCGTCAATGCATTAGGTACTTACGCATGCAGACAAAGATAAACATTATTGCTTCGCTTCTGCGATACACAGCATTGGACAGAATACAACCTCATGGAGTTCTTCTTTTTCCGCCATGTTCCACATTAGTGGGAATCTGAATAGGCACAATGGCAGAACTTGGGGAATTGAGAATCCCCACATTGTGATTGAGCACAAGCGTGACTCACCGAAATGGAATGTGTTGTGTGCTATGTCTCACAGCAAAGTGTCAAGGCCATTTTTCTTTGGGGAGTTCATGGTATCCAGCCACTCCTATCTGGACATGTTGAAAAATTGGTTAATGCCACAACTTAACGATGACTCTGAAGAATATGTTTACCAGCAGGATGATGCACAACCCCACTTTCACAGTCCATGTCTATCTTGACAATGCCCTACCTCAATGCTGCTTAAGAAGGGAGGAAGAAACAACCAGGTCCTCATGCAGTGACCCCTGTGATCTGTGACTTACATGCACTGTGACACCATACTTGTTAGGCACAATCTGGCAGGAATTTGATTACCACATCGATGTTTGTCATGACACCCATGCATGGGGCTCACGTTGAATTGATGTAATGTGGATAAAACCTGGGATCCTGGTAAACCATATACATCAGAAAATAGTTTCTCATGTACGTTGGTTGCTATTTATTAAAGTCAGACTTACTTTAGAGACACCCTCTATATTATTAATTTCTCCATGTATGCATCACATCTATTCTTGTGCTAGTATACATGCGTACAGTAAATGAACAAATGTCAACTCCGAGACCATGTTCAGTTCTTATGTGTGGCCCTTGACCCAATTGTGGTGCCGCACTCAAGGATGTCATAGTAACTTAGGTGAACACTGGTGGTCAATTTAAAAATAATTTATTCGACAGGAGGCATCAAGATTAATGGTTATAGACACAATGGGTACAGACTTGACAGTTACAACGTCTTTTGAAGTACAGAGATTGGCAGATACATGTATGATACTTAGCTTGATAATTACAGTCTCTAATGTGCATAGGGGTTAGCAGTTACTCTTAGCCACAGTCGTCTCTTTACAGGCCACGCAACCTCTCACGTGAGGGCACTTAACATTACAGTTTCAGTCTCGGTTATATCACAAGGCTACTCACTTAACAAAAGTTTGCACCCAACAACCTTGGTCCACAAGGCAGCTCTCTCAGGGCTTGAATAGCCCACAGTGCAGCCTTCTATGTAGTGATCCTGATCTGCCCCAATTTATCAGGAATGTTTGCCAAAGGGACTCTCTCCTGGCTGCAGCTCCACAGAAGTCCACAGTACACACTTCAAGATGTCTGAGCAGTGACTCTCCACACACAGGATCTCAGAGTCTTTAGCACAGCTGTACGCTCACTGGACCAAATCTCAATCTCACTGAAAAGTGTGTATGACTCTTACGCCTTAAACACGTGGCCATGCGTTTGTCATATTTTGCGGTCGTGAAAATCACGCCGCAAAACATTACAAAATGAAACCATTGAAATCAATGGTTTTGTTTTGACTAGCGGGATTCTCGCATGTTAAACCTATGTGTGAGAAAAGATAGGACTTGCCCTATCTTTCTTGCATGTACTTTTTCTATGTGCGAGAAAAGACAGGGCAGGACCTGCCTTTCAGCTTTTTTACTCACACGCAAAAAAAAAAGAATTTTGACTGGTTCACGCGCAAAAACGCTCAGTAGCGGTGAGCGTATTAATTCATGCGCCCATCTGAAGAAGCCCTAATACTACAATTAATCTTAAACTCACTGACATCGCTGCACTCATCGTTACTCCATCTCAACAACTGATTACATGGTACAGTGGAAGGAATACTGATAGAAAAGGAGCCAGTAGAGAATCCATGTTATGAATTTTAGATTATGTTGTCAATTCTGCTAAGGCTCTGTACACACTCGGTTCATAGGGGAACTCTGACAGCTACAGTATGATGTATCTACTTTCAAACAGATCCCAATGAATCCTGGAGGATCCCATTGCCTTCTAATGGGTTCAGTCAGGTTGCCAATATTTTAATAGCAAGAACAGACCAACATATATCAGATTGTGATGTTAAAAACAATGATTTTTTTCTATGCTGGAAACACTGTTTAATCTTTAATATACGGGCTAGGAAAGGTTCTGCACTATACTCGGGTCTAAGTCCAAGTATATAAAACGACTTGCAGGGTCAAGTCACATTTTTAGTGCCGTACAGTCATGTGTTTGGTTAAGATGTGCACTTTGTTACCAAATCAACTGCAGTAACATTTACTGCTTTCATGATATCCTTAATCACTAATCAGTGTATTGCTGTACTAAAGGTGTTCCCTGGGATCTTCTTGTACGTCACAGCTTGATTAACTTTTCTTAGCGATGATCATTACATCCATCACACAGTGACAATCCTGACCTTGTGTACTAAGCACTAACTAATCGAACTGGCATATGCTTTCAATTTTATGGAGCTCATTTATTCTGAACATTTTCTCCCCTAGAATATCATAGAAAGGGCCAAAATGTATTCCAACAGATAATTTGGTTCCCCTTAAACACCAGTAATAAATAGGTACAGCACAAAATATCTAACGGTGTATGTCTATTTTAGACTTTTAATAAGGTTTCAATGGGAACTTTGAAATAGATTTCCCTTCTGGCTAATAGAGAGGGATCGCCGCCGAGTACTCGATCTCTACTAAAATTTACTTTCTAGATTCACTTGGAGTTAGATTTCACTTTTCAATTCATGTTTCACCTTGGCAAAAATTGATAGGTTCAGGGAAGGAACTATCAAAGTCTGCTTCTACTGGAAATTGAACATTTTAGGTCGAATGCACATGGCTGGGTCGGATTCCGCATGCAAGATCATGCAGTGGAATCAGACACTGTGCTGGCCGATGACACCACCCCCCTCCCCTTCCCGCGTACCTCTCCGGATTCTTCCTCTCTGTGCTGCGGGTGTGCCAGCTCGCGCAACAGTGCACAAACGTAGTGCATAGAATGCTGCGTCAACGATTACACGGATCCGCAATGATTTCGAAATTGACATGCAATGGAAGCCATCTGTGCGAGTCCCACACGAAAATAAACTATGCTGCGATTTCTCCCCCACGAGCGGAAATCGCAAGTGATTTACACTCGTGTGCGTGGAAGAATCATTTTACATTGCATGCTATGAACGGACATAGCTGCTCAATCAGCTGCCAGACACCCGCCTTAGATCCTGCTGCAAAAGTCCACCCGTGTGCATTGGGCCTATGTTTGAGAGTTTCGCAACTCGCCAAGCCTAAAGTATACAATGAAACGGAATTTTAAACACCGTAATACATGCATGGAATATTTCTAAAACTAAAAACATGGCTGAAAGTTACATAATAAAAGAAAATATTCTTCTCCTTCCCAATCATCACCTGGAGCATTATCCCAATGTGGCAAACTGTCGTAGTAATCATGCTATTCCATTGGCACAAATAGTTTTAGAGCCAACAAATAATTGTATTTATCAACATGTGATGGGAGAAGAGTAAGGCCCCCTGTGCACGGCCGTGACGGAATATCGCCAGCAATATTCCATTGTGGGGGACGAGGGGGGAGAGCTGACAGGTCTCAGCAGTGAGCCTATCTAACAGATAGGCTCACCACAGAGAATCGCGGCTAATTGTAGCATGCCACGAGTGGACAATAGCTATGAATCTTCGTTCGTGGACGATGGCGCTGTGCTTTCCATAGCAACGCTATGGAAAGCTTCACACAGCGTGATCTGCCAGCAATGCTTGCCTGTGGATATGCAGCCTAAAGGTGCATTTAGACTGAAAGATGCTCGCTCAAAAATCGCTCAAACGGCAGTTTGAGTGACAGTTTTGAGCAATCATCTTTGCATAACTCTAAGGAGCTAATTAGCTATTTAAGAGTTAATGCAGGCAGAGCAGGACACTGCTGCGATAGCTTCAAGAACAAAGCAGATTTTTTTTATATGCAAACAGCTGCTTTGTTCTCACAGTTATCAGTGGTGTCCCGCTATGCTGATTGCTCCAAGAAACAGCAGGAGCGCTGACAGCTGCTTTGTTCTCGGAGCTTTCAGCTGGTATCCCGCTGGGAAGTCCTGATGAACGAATAGTGCACGAACAGTGCATGACAACAGTGCGCTTAGACACAACAATTATCGCTCAAAAGATGGCTTTTGAGTGAATTTTGAGCAATAATCGTTGTGTCTAAATGGGCCTTAAGAGTACAGATTAATCAATGCTCCAACATCTTTGGAATAATATTTTGTGAGTTTGGACAACATCAAAGGTCCACTATATGAATTGTGATGGTTTCTTTGCGTGGTTCTGCGATTGACTTGTTAGGATACTGCGGCATCCAGTTTGTAACTCAGGGTGGCACTGAACCCAAGTAATCGCATGGAGAATTGTTTTACATAGTAACATAGTATGTTAGGCTGAAAGAAGAAAATGTCCATCTAGTTCAGCCTGTTTCCACCTCCCCTTGTTTATCCAGAGGAAAGCAAATAAAAAAACCCAATGAGGCAGAAGCCAATTTAGCACATTTGGGGGAAAAAAATCCTTCCATAATGGCAGTCAGAATAGTCCCAGGATCAACGTTTGAAAGTTCCTACCTGACTCCCAGACCCGGATCAACAACCCCGCTGGTTATTTAATGTCTATATCCTGTAATATCATAGTGATCTAGAAAGACATCTAGTCCCCTCTATCGATCTTGCCATCATCACATCCTCAGGCATAGAGTTTTTACAGCCTCACTGCTCTTACAGTAAAGAACCCCCTTCTATGTTAGTGATGAAACCTGCTTTCCTCTAGACATAGAGTGTGCCCTCTTGTTACCATTGCAGTCCTGGGTATAAACAGATCATGGGAGAGATCTCTGTATTGTCCCCTAATGTATTTATACATAGTTATTTGGTCGCCCCTGATTTTCTTGGCCTTTCTGGCTATTCCTGTCCTCCTCTTCCGTTTAATAGTTTGATTGCCCTTCCTTGAACCCCCTCAAGCACTGCAATGTCTTTCCTAAGCACAGGTGTCCAGAATTGTACAGTACAGTATTGTACAGTATTTCATGTGAAGCCTGACAAGTGCCTTATGTAGTAGAAGAATAATGTTCTTGTTCCTCGCCCCCATACCTCTTCTTTTTCATAAATCAGCATTTTTATTAGTATCACAAAGTAAATTCACAGATATGGACAGTCCATACAGAATTACAGAATAATCATGTATTCATTTAAAACATCATATTAATAATTGTCATCTTGTCAGTGAGATACTATTTTCTATAGAAATAACATGGGAAAGCACGAGCTTCCGAAATCAGAAGTTCTCCTACAGGGGGGGGGGGGGGGGGATAAATGGGTAAATTCAAACTAGGTTAACAGGTTGAAGATATCACAGGGGAAACATAAGCTGCCATGGATTCCACACGGAGTTATATTTTAATATAGTATTATTTCTAAGAGATAAAACTTTTCATAAATGCTATGTTCAGATATCATCTGTGTCAATTCCTCCAATGATGACACCGTGGCTTTTCGCCAGCGTCTAGCAAGAAGTAGTTTAGCCCGTAGTAGGACATGGCCTACCAATTGTCTTTGATTGATTCTAAATCTAGGAGCAAAAGGGGCATGCCCGGGCATTTTGTAATATTTACACCCGGATTTTTGCTTAGAAGGGAGAACACTTCTTTCCAGAAAGTCCCGATTAGTGGACATGACCAAAATATATGTAGAAGAGTACCTTCCTGTCCGCAGCCTCTCCAACATAGAGCGTCGGGGGCAAGCCGTCTGGCCTTAAGTTAAGAAGGTGTGAGGTACCATCTTGTCAGTACTTTTAAATGAGTTTCTATCATATTTGTGCATCTGGCAGCTTTGTTTGCCCAACCAAAAGCTACAGTCCACCTCTCAAATAATAAGCTTATTCCAATGTCTCTCTCCCAACTTAGAAGATGGCATTTTTTTCCCTGGCCTCAAATTTCCTGCAATGTGGTCGTAAAAGAATTGAGTTTTAGATTTATTAGATTGCTGGGTTTTGGCAAGGCCTAGAGACACTGATTCTGAAATACGTATAGTCTGCAAGTAGGACGCTTGGAGAATTGAAAGTATCTGGAGATATTTAAGCGTATCCTTTTTAGGCAACCCAAATTAATTTTCTAGTGACCAAAATGACTTGAAGTTGTCGCCAATAAATAGGTCTGAAATGTATTTTATGCCTCTTTTCAGCCAAGGATTTAGTTGGAGTCCTGGACTGAAGTATTCCAGGGTATCAATAGGCTTTTTTTTGTCTCCAGGTCATATTTTTGCCAGAGATATGTACTAACTTCTTCCAAGCCTCAATAGTTGCCTGCATTGCTGGAGAAAGGTGGGGGATGCACATTATCGAGCGTAAGGGAGGAGATGTAGCAGTCAGGGTAGTCGCATAGATCAGGGAAGACAGAGGTTTGGATCCAACCAACTCTGAATCTAGATTAGGCCAGCTGATCGAAGATTTTTGATTGAACCATGATAGGGATTGGTTGGTGCAGCGGTATGCCTCAAGATTAGAAAGGTCAACTCCGCTTTGGGCTTTGTGCAGGGCTAAGGTTGAAAGGGATACTCTAGCTTTTGCAGCCCAAACATAGTTGGTCAGTTGTCTTTGGGATTTTAGCATTATTGACTGGGGAACTGGTACTGGAAGTGTTTGGAAGTAATACATTAGTTTTGGGAGAATCATCATTTTGTACAGCACTATGCGGCCGATTCAAGTTATTTGTTGTTTTTTATATGTATCAAGTTGGTTTTGTAGATCTTTTAATAGAGGAAGGTAGTTTGTGGGGATCAATGTCAAAAGGGATTGGCAGATTTGTTTTCCTAGATAGGGGGTACTTTTATCTTGCCACTGAAAGGGAAATTCACATTATATCTCACTTTTTAATTTTTCACTCACGTGTACGCTTAGAATCTGGGATTTATAAACATTTAATCTGTAGTAAGAGACCTCTGCAAACTGGGAGAGGGTTGTATATGCTGATCGTAGGAAGGTCATGGGGTGGGTTAATGTTAACAATATGTCATCTGCGAAAAGACTTATTTTATGTTCTTGAGTGCCTGCGTATACCCCATAAATATGGGGGTTTATTTTGATATGTTCTGCCAAGGGTTCAATTACTAAAGTAAAAATAAGCGGGGAAAGTGGGCATCCCTGGCAAGTGCCGTTTGTGATGAGAAAAGGTTGGATGGTGTGCCGTCTACTAGAACTCTGGCCGTAGGGGAATTATATGATGCCTTGATTGCTTTAATGATGTTACCTTTAAAGCCAAATTTTTCAAGGACTGAGAAGGCAAACCCACAGTGGAGCCTGTCAAAGTCTTTCTCAGTGTCTCGAGCCAGTAAGATGTAGGGAGAGCGAGCAGTGTCTATCTTTGTTAGGAGATTCAGAACTCTCTTTGTACCATCAGCGGCTTGCCTTCCTTTAGTGAATCCAACCTGGTCCGAGTGGATATTATTGGTTAGGATCTTCAGGAGTCTTTGGGCTAGGATTTTTGCCTATATTTTTGTATCACAATTTAAGAGGGATATTGACCTGAAGTTGACTGGTGAGGAGGGGTCTTTACCAGGTTTAGGGATAGTAACTACTGTGGCCTCGAGCATCTCCTCAGGGAGTTTGCCTTAGAGTATGCCTTGATTAACTGCAAGGGCCATATGTGGGGCAAGAATGGGTGCAAATAGTTTATAATATTCATTGGAGAAACCGGCTGGCCTTTGAGACTTCTGGGATTTTAATATTTTAATTGTAGACAAAATTTCTGTGGTTGCTATAGGTTCATTTAGGGATGTACTTTGGGATTCTGATATAGAGGGAAGGTTCAGGTCCCGGAGGAACAACAAAATTCCTAGCGGGGGTTGGCTGAGGTGTAGAGCCATCTTCTTGTAAGTTGTATCGTTTTTCGTAAAATTTACGAAAAATCTCAGCAATCTGTTTTGGATGGGAGATTTTTTCACCTCGGCTGTCTAGGCTATTTGTGTAAGGAATTTTTACTTTTATTATTCTCTTTTTAACCAGATTTGCCATTAAATGGGGGGGGGTTTATAAATTGAGGCATAGTAACTAGTTTGAGAGGCCTACAATACCTTGTCAAAGTTTTCCATAAGGAGGGTACGTAGTTTTTGTCTTAAACGGAAAAGCTTTTCATGGGCGTCGTTTGAGGGAGAGCTACGAAGCAACAGCTCAGTGTTTGTAATTTGTGAGAATGTTTCGGTTATCTGGGCCAATTTTATTTCTTGTATCTGGCATTCATCTTGATGAGGACCCCTCTGGTAAAAGCCTTATGTGTGGTCGAGATTGTGCGCAAGTGGAATTAATGTCGAAGTATTCTAGCAGGGCCTCAGATATAGCCTTAGAGTGATGAGGGATCCCCATCAAGAAGAGATTATTCCTCCATGACCTAACCCTCTCCCTGGACCGTCCCCACAAAAAGGTAGTTGTGATCAGGGCGTGATCAGACCAGGTTGCGATTCTAATTCCGGCATCAGTGACAAAGGGTAATGTCCATCTGTCCACCAATGCTAGATCTATTTGCGAGAAAGTCCTGTGTCGTGGTGAGTAGAAGAAGTATTCTCTGGCTGAAGCATTTATACACCGAAAAGTGTCATACAGCGCTTCTTTTTGGAGCCAAGGGAATAAAGAAAAGGCATTTCTGCTTGACTGGCCTGAGGAATCTGTAAGTCTGTCTGCTATAAGGTTAAAGTCTACCCCTCTAGCATCTCCGCAGCCTCTTGATAGTTTTATTTAGATATCGGACTTGCACAGTGTTAGGTGCATGCAAATTTAATAATGTAAAGGGGATTGAATTTAGTGTTCCCGAAAGGATTATGAATCTACCTTTAGGATCTGTTTCTTGGAAAGACACTTATAGTTGGAGAGTTTCCTTAAAGGCAATCAGAACACCAGCTTTTTTAATAGGCGCACAGGCCAAGTAAATATTAAGGAATCTTTTATGCGTTATTTTTGGGCATGCGGGGGAATCGAAGTGGGTCTCCTGAACACATAATATATTTGCATTATTGGTGAGGGTTTCTTTCCATAGCAATGAGCGCTTAAATGGAGAATTCAGCCCATCAGCATTTATGGAAAGAAATTTAACAGCCATTAAAAAATATACATTTACTTATTAGAGGTGTGGAATCCAGCAGATGTCTTCTCAACATGGGGGTAAAAAGCATAAATGTTAAATCAAACATTAATTGCAACAAATAAACTCGGATATTGTCTAAACCCGGGGTGGGGGGGCACCAAGAAACCTAAGCCCCCAGGCTGAGACAACCCTTCTGAAAATGAAAGAGTCGACAAGTCCTTACGAAATGCGGGCTTGTTCAGTGGGGGTGGAAAAGTTCACCTGTACAAGAGCATTGACCGGGCTCTCATTTTATGGATAGTTTTTCGTACCCTCAACGGTCTTGTAGTCGGTAGATCTATTCTTCTTCGGTGCTCTGGGTCATCAAGCCGGTAGTGTGGGAGTCTCATCAATTGGATGAATGCCCCACGATTTCAAGAGACGAGCAGCGTCTTTAGTAGAGATGAGCGAACGTACTCGTCCGAGCTTGATGCTCGGGCGAATATTAGGGTGTTCGGGATGTTCGTTATTCGTAACGAACACCACACGATGTTCGGATGTTCGTCTATATGCGCTCAATGGGGCCGGCGGCAGCAGCGCCAACCCCATTGAGAACATATAGAAGACAAATCCTTCTTCTCTGCCACAGCTGTAACAGCTGTGACAGAGAAGAACGATGTTTGCCCATTGAATTCAATGGAACCGGCAATACAGCCGACTCCACTGAATGCAATGGGCTGCCGGCGATCGCGGGATGAATTGTCGGAAAGGGGTTAAATATATAAGCCCTTTCCTGCAATTCATCCAGAAATGTGTAAAAATAAAAAATATATATATACTCACCTGGTGCCGACAGACGGAGTTCAGCGCGGCAGGCTGCAGTTCTCCTGAACTGCTCTGAACAGCTGTGAGTAGTATTCAGCAGCCGGGGATTTAAAATCCCCGCCTGCTGAATAAGATGCCTCTGAATGGTCACAGCCTGACCAATCAGAGGCAGCCCTCACTCACCCATTCATGAATTCATGAATGGGTGTGAGTGAGGGCTGGCCTCTGATTGGTCAGGCTGTGACCATTCAGAGGCATCTTATTCAGCAGGCGGGGATTTTAAATCCCCGGCTGCTGAATACTACTAACAGCTGTTCAGAGCAGTTCAGGAGAACTGCAGCCTGCCGCGCTGAACTCCGTCTGTCGGCACCAGGTGAGTATATATATATTTTTTATTTTTACACAATTCTGGATGAATTGCAGGAAAGGGCTTATATAGTTAACCCCTTTCCGACAATTCATCCCGCGATCGCCGGCAGCCCATTGCATTCAGTGGAGTCGGCTGTATTGACGGCTCCATTGAATTCAATGGGCTAACATCGTTCTTCTCTGCCACAGCTGTTACAGCTGTGGCAGAGGAGAACTTGCTGTGTCGTTCCCATCATTTTCTTGAATTGCCAAGATTTTCACACATGAAAACCTTAGCGAGCATCGGCGAAATACAAAAATGTTCCGGTCGCCCATTGACTTCAATGGGGTTCGTTATTCGAAACGAACACCCGAACATCACGGGAAGTTCGTTTCGAATAACGCGAACCCGAACATTTTGGTGTTCGCTCATCTTTAGTCTTTAGGTTTAGAGATAGAGTGGATGAATCAAAATCTTCGGAGGAAAACCCCATCTGTAGCGTAGTTTTGCATGGCAAAGGGCACTGGTGATTGCAGAAAATGTCTTTCTTGCCTCCAAAGTGACCTTTGATAAGTCCATATTAAGACATATATCTGAATAAGGAGCTGTTAACTTGCGGGCTGCTTGCATAATAGCCTCCTTAGTATGGAAAAAATGAATCTGTGCTATTGCATCCCTGGAAACCGCTTCTGATATGAATTTGGGCTTATGGCAGCCTATGAGCTCTGTCAATTATCAAGTCCACAGGGGATGCATCAGGCAATATGGTTTTCATAGGTTGCTGCAGGTAGTTGTTAATTTCCGTTGCAGGGATGGATTCTGGTATTCTCCTGAACTATACATTGTTGCACCGATTTCAGTCTCTTAAAGGGGTTGTCCCGCGCCGAAACGGGTTTTTTTTTTTTTCAACAGCCCCCCCATTCGGCGCGAGACAACCCCGATGCAGGGGTTAAACAAGAACACCGGACAGCGCTTACCTGAATCCCCGCGCTCCGGTGACTTCTTACTTACCTGCTGAAGATGGCCGCTGGGATCTTCTCCCTCGGTGGACCGCAGGGCTTCTGTGCGGTCCATTGCCGATTCCAGCCTCCTGATTGGCTGGAATCGGCACGTGACGGGGCGGAGCTACACGGAGCCCCATTGAGAAAAGAAGAAGACCGGACTGTGCAAGCGCGTCTAATCTAGCGATTAGACGCTGAAAATTAGACGGCTCCATGAAAACGAGGACGCTAGCAACGGAACAGGTAAGTGAAAAATTTCTGATAACTTCTGTATGGCTCATAATTAATGCACAATGTACATTACAAAGTGCATTAATATGGCCATACAGAAGTGTATAGACCCACTTTGTTTCGCGGGACAACCCCTTTAATGTCTGCCAGTTTAACTTTAATCAGGTCAACCTCTTCTGACATAGCGTAATGGGAGTCAATAGGGTCATTATGTGTTATTTCTCCTATTCTGTTTTCAGTGTGAGCAAGTCTTTCATTAAATTCTTCTAAGTTTGTTTTCAAGGTAGAAGTCAGGGAGTCAAAGTTGGCCAGGAGGGAGTCCCATAAAGCAACAACTATCTCTTTTATAAATGCTTCTGTTGCTGGTTGTTCTGATGTTGGCATGGAGGAGATCAAGTAATTTGCATGGGCCATATATGGACCTATTGCCTGCTCATGCATCAGGTTAGGATGTTGTTTGGGAGGGCTGGCAGAGGGAGATGTGTCTGCCCTTGTGGCTGAGGGGCAGACGCCATTTTGGAAATATGCTGTGTCTCTCTGGGGGAATTCAACCCCTGTGGTGACTTTCTAGGCACTGCTTCTAGGAGGGAAAAGCACCCGGGGGTCTCATGTGAAACTAACCTTACAGTTTTCTTCCTGGAGAGGCATCAAGCCCCGCGGAGAAAAGCTAAATGAGTTCGGGAAGTCCCCTTCCCCTCCCGTCAGGGAAGCTGGTGGAGCCCGGGCCTCCGGCACTGTGTTCTGCTGCCGACCACGTGAGGAGAAGAAAGCCTCCAAGCGCCCTGGCTGAGCAAGAGAGGATTTGCAGCAAGACATGCTTGAGCCAACGGGCTTTAAGACTGCTATTGCCGTGAGTGACAGCAGGTGGGGGTGCTTTTTTCATTGCTTAGAGAGTCCCCTGTGAGGGAGCTGCGGACTATGTGGCCATCACGGTGCTCGGCTAGGCCACGCCCCCAGCCCCTATACCTCTTTTAATAAACCCCAAACTGTATTTGCTTTTGCAGCAGCTGACTGGCATTAATTGCTCCAGTTAAGTACACAGTCAACTAGTATCCCGGTATCACTTTTCCCTAGCAGTACCCCATTTAGTGTATATTGGTGATATCCGTTTCTCCTGCCCATGTGCATAACCTTACATTTATCAATGTTGAACTTCATTTGCCATTTTTCTAGACAATCCCCCAGCTTATCGAGTTCCATTTGCAGCCGTATATTGTTCTCCTTTGTATTAATCATCTTGCATAATTTCATATCATCTGCAAATATTGATATTTTACTGTGTAGTCCCTCTATCAGGTCATTGATAGACGTTTGTTTTTATTCTGCCTGCACTTATGTCTTGCATCTGCTTTTCATTTTCAGTTCTGTCTCTTGTCTGCAGGTTTGGTGTTCTTACTACTATGGTTACTGGTTACCTGGGCTGTCTGTTTTCCTTGACGTCTTACCAGATGTTTTAGGCCTAGTGCCCACAGTCCGTCACCGCGCCCCCTCCCCAGAGACTCACATCCGGATCCGCTGCCCGATGTCCCGCATCTCGTGCCGGTGCGCATGTGCAGTACAGAGCATGATGCGCCGGCAGCGTCATATGACACACCCACAGCGTCACATGACGCTTTGGACGCGTCATATGGCGCTGGCGTCGGTGGGTGGGGAAGCATTTTCACGCTATCTACAGCTGTGCTAAAGCGGAAGATAGCGTGAAGGACGGCTTCCATTGACTGCAATGGATGCCGTCCACGCGTATGTCCACGGCAAATAGAACATGCCGCGGGTGATTACGAGGGATTTTACAGAGCGGGAACCTAATTCCGCACCGTGAGCATTGCGCTATTGGGTTCAATAGAACCTAAGAGCTGTGGGGCAACGCTGCGGATTTCCGTGGGAATTAGGATATGTACTATGGATGGCGCAGGATAGGACGTTAGTCTGTCACTGATAGCCAACCTCTTGCTGCAACAGCGGGGATCAATGAGAACAGTGATCCCCACTGTTAACCCCCTACATGCCACAGTCATTATACATCACAGGGGTTTACAGAGAGAGTGCACTCCCTCTGTGACATCATTGGCCCTCCACAATGTAAACGTGGAGAGCTAATGGCTTGCCATGGCCTGTGATCGCTGTTGTAAGCAAAAGGCATTGCAGTACAGAAGTATTGCAATGCATTATCACTGCTGTATTTCGGTAGTAGTGTCTTTTGTGCAAGCCGAGTTACCTGAATATTTGTCTGACTTTGCTGATGTGTTTTTACAAGAAAGGGCAGACAAATTACCGCCTCACAGAAAAGGGGACTGTTCTATTGAACTAATTCCGAACTGTAAATTGACCAAAAGTCGCATATACAGCCTAACCGTGCCTGAGAGAGTCTGTAAAGGGGTTATATTCAGGACACTCTAAAGAAAAGACACAGTCATCCCTCAAATTCTCTGTTAGCCGCTGGGTTTTTCTTTGTTAAGAAAAAGGATGGGAGTTTGCGACCCTGTCTGGATTTCAGAGAGCTAAACAAGATCACTAAGCGTAATCCGTACCCATTGCCTCTAATTCCTGAAGTGTTTGCCCAGTTGAATGTGCCAACTGATTTTCCAAGTTTGATCTACGAGGGGCATATAACTTAATTCGGATCAAAGAGGGGGATGAATGGAAGACGGCTTTTAACACCCCACAGGGGCATTTTGAGAGTTTCGTGAGGCCATTTGGGTTAACAAATGCGCCTGCAGTTTTTCAGTCTTTCATTAATGAACTCCTGTATGAATTTATTGGCCGCTTTGTCCTTGTATATCTTGACGATATTTTAATCTTTTCGTCGGATTTGAGACACACATTGTCCATGTTCGTCAGGTCCTTCAGGCTTTATGCAATAACAGTTTGTTTGCGAAAAGGGAAAAATATGTTTTTTCCATTTAGAAGATCGCCTTTCTGGGACACATTATTAACCCGAGAGGTTTCAGGATGGACCCGGAGCAGGTCTGGGCAGTACGAGACTGGGTGTCTCCTGAGAATGTGAAGGCGCTTTAGAAGTTTTTGAGCTTCGCGAATTATTAGCAAAAGTTTATAAAAGAATTTTCGTTTTTTGTTAAACCACTGACAGATATCACTAAGAAGGGCGGTTTTCCTTCTAAATGGTCTCCAGGGGCTTTACAACCCTTTCATATGTTGAAGGGATGTTTTGCGATGGCTCCGGTTTTGGTACAGCGGAACTCGTCCAGACCGTTTGTAGTGAAGGTGGATGCCTCGGAAGTTGGGGTTGGTGTGGTCCTATCCCAAGGTACTAATACATTGCAAGATCTTCGCCCTTGTGCTTGTTTCACGCAAGTTTTCTTCGGCCGAGCGCAATTATAACATCGGTGACAGAGAACTGTTGGCAATTAAGTGGGTGTTTGAGAAGCGGCAACACTTGTTGGAAGAGGCACAGCATAAGGTGACAGGTTTTACAGATCACAAAAACCTAATCTACCTGGAGTCAACCAAGAGACTTAACTCGAGACAGGCGCGGTGGTCATTGGTTTTTTTTTGCGCTTTGACTTTCTTGTTGCTTATTGTCCGGGCAGTAAAAACATTACAGCTGATGTTCTTTCTAGGAGTTTCGTTCCCGTAATTTTGGATGAGCCTCCCGCTCCCATCCTTTCGGAGGGGGTAGTGGCTGTTTGTTTCTGTCCATTTGAGGTTGCAAGTACTGTCTGAAGTACACAATTCCGTGTTCGCTGGGCATTCAGGAATAAAGTTACTCACAAGGAGGTTTTGGTGACCATCTTTGCGTGATGTGTTCAGTTTTGTCTCATTCTGTGAGGTTTGTGCCAAGACTAAGTCGCCTCGTAGTTCTTCTGCTGGAAGGTTGATGCCTTTGCCAATACCTGGGAAACCTTGGACTCACTTGTCGATGGATTTCATTAGGGACTTGCCTCTTCCTGAGGGTAATAGGGTTATCTGGGTAGTGGTAGATTGGTTTAACAAGATGTGCCATTTTGTGGCGCTTCCCAGTCTTCCCAATGCTAGAACTTTGTCTAAATTGTTCATCCCTCATATTGTGATATTACGCGGCGGTCATTGGTTTTTTTTTGCGCTTTGACTTTCTTGTTGCTTATTGTCCGGGCAGTAAAAACATTACAGCTGATGTTCTTTCTAGGAGTTTTGTTCCCGTAATTTTGGATGAGCCTCCCGCTCCCATCCTTTCGGAGGGGGTAGTGGCTGTTTGTTTCTGTCCATTTGAGGTTGCAAGTACTGTCTGAAGTACACAATTCCATGTTCGCTGGGCATTCAGGAATAAAGTTACTCACAAGGAGGTTTTGGTGACCATCTTTGTGTGATGTGTTCAGTTTTGTCTCATTCTGTGAGGTTTGTGCCAAGACTAAGTCGCCTCGTAGTTCTTCTGCTGGAAGGTTGATGCCTTTGCCAATACCTGGGAAACCTTGGACTCACTTGTCGATGGATTTCATTAGGGACTTGCCTCTTCCTGAGGGTAATAGGGTTATCTGGGTAGTGGTAGATTGGTTTAACAAGATGTGCCATTTTGTGGCGCTTCCCAGTCTTCCCAATGCTAGAACTTTGTCTAAATTGTTCATCCCTCATATTGTGATATTACGCGGCGGTCATTGGTTTTTTTTTGCGCTTTGACTTTCTTGTTGCTTATTGTCCGGGCAGTAAAAACATTACAGCTGATGTTCTTTCTAGGAGTTTTGTTCCCGTAATTTTGGATGAGCCTCCCGCTCCCATCCTTTCGGAGGGGGTAGTGGCTGTTTGTTTCTGTCCATTTGAGGTTGCAAGTACTGTCTGAAGTACACAATTCCATGTTCGCTGGGCATTCAGGAATAAAGTTACTCACAAGGAGGTTTTGGTGACCATCTTTGTGTGATGTGTTCAGTTTTGTCTCATTCTGTGAGGTTTGTGCCAAGACTAAGTCGCCTCGTAGTTCTTCTGCTGGAAGGTTGATGCCTTTGCCAATACCTGGGAAACCTTGGACTCACTTGTCGATGGATTTCATTAGGGACTTGCCTCTTCCTGAGGGTAATAGGGTTATCTGGGTAGTGGTAGATTGGTTTAACAAGATGTGCCATTTTGTGGCTCTTCCCAGTCTTCCCAATGCTAGAACTTTGTCTAAATTGTTCATCCCTCATATTGTGAGATTACACGGCTTATCAGCTAATATTGTCTCCGATCTGGGGGTCCAGTTTGTGTCCAAATTCTGGAATTTTGTTTGCTATCGCTTGGTTTTTGAGCTCTCGCCTTCTTCGGCTTATCATCCTCAGACTAAGGGACAAACCGAGAGATGTAACCAAAGTCTGGAAGAATATCTACGATCTTATGTCTCAAGCCTAATTCCCACAGGCGGATTTCCACCGCGTGTCATGCGGCGGAAATCCACGGCGTTGCCCCGTAACTATTAGGTTCTATTCAATGATCACGGTGTGGAATTCCACCCTGTGAATTCACCTGTAATCACCTGCGGCATGTTCTATTTGCCGTGGGAGTACACGCGGATGGCTTCCATTGCAGTCAAAGGAAGCCGTCCGTCACACTATCTTCCACTGTAGCACATGGTCCTGAGGAGAGGATGTGGGTACCGGCAGCAGACGTCCACTTGGACCTATTAGTGAAAAATTTTCACAGGCTGAATCCTAAGCGACCTGGTCCTAAGGGTCCTGGGGCCCCTTCTGGAAGGGGAGGTACCGTTGCAACAGTGCTGGAATTGCTGCCGGATTGACGGAGCCCAGTGTGGGTTTTAGGCAAGGTTCTGCACCTTCTAGCTTATTAGGTGTGACGTAATGTGCTCACACCTGTGGGTGATTAGCTGGCTATGTATTTGGGATGGATAGGGAGCTAAGGTGCTGTAAATTGTCAGTTGCTCGCAGTCTGAGTTGACAGTTAGTGGCTTGCATGGACAGCATTGTGCCCACTGTTCCTTACTTCAGACGGCTCTGTGTGCTACGGCTTATTCTACCAAGCTAAGTGCTGTGTTTTACTTTGTTTTGTCCTTTATCTTGTTGGCCAAGTACGGTTACTTAGGTCCCAGGAACGAGTGCAGACCCCCTGAATCGACACGATCAGTCTACCGTGTTAGGCAGGGTCCTCTCTCTCATTCTTTACATATTTAGGGAAAGACTTCCCGTTTATTATTTGTTGGTTTGTTTTTGCCGCCGCACTGTAAGCAATTATTGTGCCTGTCTGCAGATGCTGGTCCAGCGCGACATTTGCAGATGTAACATGTATCTTAGCCGATCTAATTAATGAAAGTCTAGTATTCTTTTATTTCCTTGTATTTGTTGCAACTGTCTTTGCGTTCACATATGCCCTTATCTTTTTTAACATCTTATAAGCATTGCACCCTTTGTATCAAAGCTTAAAACTTTAATAAATTCACTCCTTGTTGCTGTATAAGAACAGATAGTCCAAGATTGAGTGTTAAATTTGACTGGCGGAGTGCAGTGTGTGTCTATATAACTTAGTACATTACCAAAACTTAGGCCTCTAACCTGCCTTACAATAAAATAGTCAGTGGCGGCAATGTGTATTTGGTGGACGTATAACTTTGTGTTGAGTTGTGATCTATGTTCTATCTTGCAACAAGTGCAGGATTGAGGGAGTGGAAGTAGATAAACTCCATACAGTAGTGCCCATGTCCCGTGCTGAGGAGGCTTGGTTTGTGATAAAACAGTGGCAGTGGATCTGCTGATGAAAAGGAAAGGTATAAGAGTAAATGTGGAACAAGCAATAAGAGTTAATATGTCAAAGCAGGTAAATTTAGTATGGCCCTGCATTTTCGTACATTGCTTACATGGGCTAATACCATGAAGAACATTTCTCAATCTCTTTTTACTGTGGTTTTCTAGCTAGAACATGGTGATGCCTAGGCCCCACTATTGGTTATAATCCATGCCATTTAAAAAAAAAAATACAGTATCTCAATTTGTCTTAAACTTGCTCTGTTGAAAAAATATAAAATAAGAAAAAAAAAAGTAAATTATGTTGATAAACTAGAGATGGTGCCCCAGAGAAATTACTGTTAGGCATATAATAACATTTCTCTAAATTACCTTCCCAGCTACACCTCACCAGCAACTATGGCTTGCTTGACCAGTGAGTCACACCTCATAGTTTGAGAAACACTGATATACAAGACTGCTGCAGTATTTGATTACCTCTTGTCCTATTGCACTTTGATATAGAAGACACTTGATGTGATACACGTACTATGATAAGAAAACGGTGGCTAGCATAAAAATATTAATATTATAATTTTATTTATGCACATGTACAAAACAAGGTGAACATTCATCGTGCCTGATACACGGAGTTGACAATAGCTAAGATAATGGTTAGTAATCGCATACTAATTTATTGCCTATTTCAGGGTTCATATTTTTGAGTGTCATTAAAACCTGTACTTGGTATTTTCACAACTAATGTTCCAACTGGGTTATTGCTGGAGTGTGTCACAGAACAAATTCTCCCTACTACTGTTAAACATTTGTTTTACCCTTTGTCTCAACTTTTTGTACCCTTATGGTTTCATTTCTATATTTAGCTCTACATTTACATTTACCTTCTTCTCTCTTTTCCCATGTGTTTAGAGGAAAATCTTTTTTCAACTTAGATGTATGTGTTTTGGGGTGACAATCATTTTTACAATAGGGCTTGTTTATAAATTTTGCACCATTTGTCTTTTGCAGTTCCCACATATCACTGTATATAGAGGTTATAGTCTTATGCTGCTTTTACACCTAATCGTGAAAACATCGTTTGCCCGAGGGAATGACCTGTTGAAGTCATCATCACCAGCTTGTTCATGCTCAGGCAGCCTGTTTAGACAGGCAAAACATTGTTTGGAGTCGTGAACTCATTAGCTTATCGTTCAGTGTTTCACATGCGCGAGCAGTGTTTAACCCCTTAACGATGCAGGACGTACAGTTACAACCTGTGTGTTTGGGGTATGTATGGAGGGGGGGGGGGGGGTCAGACCTTTTAACCCTTTAAATGCTGCAATCAATTCTGACAACAGCATTTAAGTGCCCTAATCGACGTTCAGGGGTCTCATAACCCCCCCATCCCTCTTCTGCGATATGATTCTGGGGTGCCGTGCAATTGCCATGGCAGCCGGGGCCTTGGAAGCCTACAGGCCTGCCATTGCAGACTGCGTATTAAACCATGCCTGTGGGGTAGTGGCTTCATTGCCTTTCAGATCGCAGTATAATGTAATACTATGGCATTACATTATGCTGCAGGAGCGATCAAACTATCACAGGTTCTTGTTCCCTATGGGCACTAAAAAAAAATGCAAGAATCAGTTTAAAAAAGTTTTATTAACTATTACAAAAAAATAGAAGATAATAAAAGTAAGAGAAAAACTTTTGCTATATTTGTAATAAAAGAATCTAACTTAAAAAAAAAGCAAAAATATATTTGGTATCGCTGCCTCCATAAAAGTCTGATCTATTAAAATAACGCATTATTTACCCCACACGGTGAACTTTGCCAAAAAAAAGAGGTGCTACCACCCCAGTAAATGATACTCACCTACTGACATATTTGTGGATCATCTAGCCTGGCTACTTCTGGAATTATGCAGGTAGTGTTATGATGCCATCATGACTTCTGCATCACAGAGAAGGTGCTGAGAAGTAGGGCAGGGAGCCTAGCAAAAGTTCCCTTGCACCCTGTTGCTCCACAACTATTTTGACTTGTCTTCATATTTAATGAATGCAGTTGCAATTAAGGGCAGGGGATGAGAACCAAGTCGACATTTTGCTTCTCTGTAGTTCTGCTGTAGTGGCCCAGAGTTAAAGGGGTCCTCTCCTGAATGTTCTGTTTGTCACTATCATGTCAGTATCTTGTATGTGGAGTGCATTTGATTTATGTTTATTGGATGCTTGCAAGACTGAAAGGGTTAATGTCTGATATGTCCTGTCCCGTCTAAAGAAAATGTATCATTTTGTGTGTATCATTTGTAGTCATGTGATGGTGTTATACATATGCAATGCAAGTTGTTGTTGCTGTAGGGAGTAAAGAAGAGTGGTAGTAAGTGTGAAGTCAGGAGTTGCAGAGGGAAGGAGTATGGAAGAGACAGAGAGGTGGCCCAATGTTCCCACCTGGGCCTAGCCTCAGTCGCCATCTTCAACGAAGCGAGTGCACCCGGACTATGAGAGACGCGTGAAAGCCACATGAGTCTGGAGAAAGGGAAAGGAACCGCTAACCAGCGAGAAGTGTGAGTGACTGACGGGAGAGAGTAAAGGAGTGTTACCAGGTGAGTTAAATGCCTACAAATAACCAAGACTGCAGAGATCCAAGTACCCCGTGAATCCTTCCTGCATCACTATTATAAGAACTGTTTGGCCTGTTAACCTTGATATTTGTTCAATAAACGAGCAGAACTGAACGTTCCCCGTTCCTGTTCAGAAAAGTATACTACCCCTGTGGTCTCTCCAGAAGAACGAGGTCGGGTCCCGAGCTACCTTTAGGGAGGAGATGCTAGAACCTGTGACAAGGTTAACATCTCTCAGGGCCTGCTCCCCGGACGCTGCACTGCGAAGCTGTTGCTGTTTTAACAACCTGTTTATGAGAACTGAAATGAACCGTCTGCATCCCAACCCTGGATGTTTAATATGATATAAGTCTCCTAAAGTGACTATAATGGAATGTTAAAAATAATTTAATAAAGTTTTCCATATTAAAAAAATGTATATATTTATATATAATACAATAGAAATATATTAAAATAAATAAATATAAGATAAAAAAACAAACACAAAGGAAACAAATTCAATTAAGGCCAGTCTCACATGATTTTTGCGCTCACTGTCCACGCGGAGGATCCGCAGTAGATCGCAAGCATTGATAGGCATGTACTTTTAATTTTTTCTTTACACTTGCAGATACGAATTATGGATTCCATGAACGGAAGAAAAATCGTTGCATGCTCCAATTTGCTGCTGAATCTGCGCAGACAGCCTTAATTAAAGTCAATGGAGGCGTCCAACCCACAGCCCATACGCAATTAACATTATGCATGACCACCTGCAAGCCTCCATAGTTACAGTTTAATGAGGCACGCAGGATCACCAGCTGGGCTCACAGCCAAAATCCAATGTGGGCCTTCCGCATGCATGGTCCGACCCGTACATGTGAGCCTGGCTTTACACATTTTTTAGGCATATACAGTATTATTATCTATTGGATGTCCTTGGATTTGCAATGATCCACACAGTGAAATTATTTTGGCAATTAAGAGGGTATTCCCATCTCAGCAATTTATTCATTGAGCACAGTGTTAGTGAAATGAATATGAGTCTATTTTCTATCCCTTTTTTAGTATGTTCCTTCTATTTTGTATGCTTCTGTCTATGTCATGTTTTTGTACTTTTCCTTTAACAAGATTTGCAGAAATGTACTAAAGAATTCCAAGGAAGAGATTGAGAAAGCAGACTCAATGGCCCCAGTCATAGCGCTCTGTTCTCCGTTTGTTCCTAAATAGAGATGAGCGAACGTACTCGTAATGAGTACTTACGCACCCGAGTACCGCCATTTTCGAGTACTTCAGTACTCGCGCGTAAAGATTCGGGGGGCGCCGGGGGCGGGGAGAGGCGCGGCGGTGTGGGGGGTAGCAGCGGGGAACAGGGGGGAGCCCTCTCTCTCTCCCTCTCCCCCCCACTCCCCGCTGCAACCCCCCGCGCCGCCACGGCGCCCCCCGAATTTTTTCGCCCGAGTACGGAAGTACTCGAAAATCGCGGTATTCGGGCGAAAAAGGGGCGGGGCCGAGCACGTTCGCTCATCTCTATTCCTAAACATTTTATTGTTTTACATTCTTTGTACCCTTCTTTTGAGAACCGTGGCGCCACACCGCCTGGAAGAACTCTGTTTAGCATTTTAGATGTTAATAGCCTTTTCATGCATATTCATATTTGTGTTTAGTTTTATGAACCAATGGTAATAAATGAATTATAATAAATTATGATTATTGTCATTGCGGCGTGTGCCTCTATAAAAACTACTGCCTATCAATTAATAGACAGATAACTTCCTATCACATCTTTTGTGTAGTGTGGTTTGCAAGTTACTCCGAGTCCGAATATATTTCTAACTAATTTGGATCCCAAAAGCATACCATATAGAGATGAGCGAACCTACTCGGCCACGCCCCTTTTTCGCCCGAGCGCCGCGATTTTCGAGTACTTCCGTACTCGGGTGAAAACATTCGGGGGGCGCCGTGGGTGAGTGGGGGGTTGCAGCGGGGAGTGGGGGGGGGGAGAGAGGGCTCCCCCCTGCTCCCCGCTGCTACCCCCCCTCCACCACGCCTCCTTCCGCCCACCGGCGCCCCCCGAATCTTTTCACCCGAGTACGGAAGTACTTGAAAATCGTGGTGCATGATCGAGTAATTACTCGAAACGAGTATATTCGCTCATCTCTAATACCATATAGCAAATAGATTTATTTGCACTAAAAAAAGGATAGGGGATAACTTGCTGATAGGTGGGAGTATGACTGCTGGAACTCCCACTGATCCTAATATATCACCTTTGGCATGTCCTGAAGTTTTTGACAGCAGTGGCTGCACATGTCCACCACCATCTCTATGCTGACGACACCCACTTATACAACTCCTCTCGTGACATCATAGCACCAGTCCTTCAGAATGCCACTTATTGTCTGTCCGCTGTCTTTAACACTATGTCTTCTTTCTATCTAAAACTGAATCTCTCAAAAACTGACCTTCTCGTGTTTCCGCCCTCTGCTAACCAACCTCATCCTGACATCTCCATCTCAGTGTGTGAAACCACCATAACTCTCAGACAGCACGCTGCCCACTGTCTTGGGGTTATATTTGACTCTTATCCCTCTATTACCCTCTACATTCAATCTTTTGCCTGAACATGTCACCTGCACCTCTAGAACATCGCAAGAATTCGCCCTGTGGACACACTAAAAACGCTCACCATTTTCCTCACCCACTCTCAGCTAGATTATTGCAACTCTCTGCTAATCAGCCTTCCCCGCACCAGACTCTCCCTTCCCCAATCCATCCTGAATGCGGCAGCCAGGCTCATCTTTCTATCCAGCTGCTCCTCGGACACCTCTGCCCTGTGTCAGTCACTACACTGGCTGCCTGTCAAATACAGAATCCAATTAAAACTCCCTACCCTCATCCACAAAGCTCTCCACACCACCGCGCCGTCCTATATTCCTTCCCCCATCTCATTCCACCACCGCTCCGCTAATGAAACCAGATTAAGTACCATTTAATTCGAACCACTCATTTCCGCCTCCAAGACTTCTGCAGAGCAGCACCTGTCCTCTGGAATGCACTACCCCAAACTATCCGGCAATCCCTGACACACACAACTTCAGGCATGCTCTAAAATCGCACCTCTTCAGGGAGGCATACCACATCTCCTAAACTAAACCCCTCTTTACTCCGCCTGATAACATGCTCGCTGTTCTGCTGACTGCAATCCCTGCCAGTCGTAATCAACCGCCCCCTGCAGTCATACCGATTTAGCCACTATACGGCCCAATTTGACCATTGTTTATGTGTATAGCATCCCACACTCTCCACCTCACCATGCCTTGTACATCTCCACCCCCTTTACCTTCTGTATTACCCCATTATTTGTAGTATGTAAGCTTGGTGGAGCAGGTCCCTCATCCCTACTGTCTCCATCAACTGATTACTAGATATAATTGGTTTTGTATCCCCCCCCCCCCCCCCCCCCACCCCCGTTCTGTAAGCGCTGCGGAATATGTTGGCGCTATATAAATAAAGATTACTAGCATTATTATTACCACCACTCCATTAACTTCCATGGCACAAACTGAACAGAGACAAGCTCAAGCAGTTGAAGTTGATAGAGTGGTTGCACGCATGTGCATGTACCTGACAGCAGAGATGAGTCAGAAGCACGGGTCGCTGGCTGAATTCCAAGTTAGACAGTAAGGGGATGGGGAAGCAGGTAAGTAAAAAAAACACATCCTTATACTCCTTGGCCCCTGGCCTATAAACCCATGAACTTAGTTTATTGTGCTTCTAGATAATGATGGGTTCCCTTTAAAGACACCAAACACCCAACACTCTACGTAGTTTTATAAGGCAGTGACATGCAATAAAGAAAGTTTTAAGAGTCTTAGTAACAAAAACAAACTTCACTTCTGCAAATTTTATTGCTCTTCTTTTCAATGACATGCAGCTAAGGGGTGAGGGTGGGGACTTACACAAAGAAAAAAATGAAGCCTTAAGGCACATTTGGACACAACGATTATCGCTCAAAATTCGCTCAAAAGCCGTCTTTTGAGCGATAATCGTTGTGTCTAAATGTGTCCATCTTACACTGTTCGGCTGAATGACGGTTTTCAGCTGATAAGGACCACACGCTGTTTTCTGCCCGCGGAGAGCTAATTACAGCTGATAACATTGTTACAGCTGTGCTCAGCTCTCAGCCCCTGCTGCAGAATAGCTGATTAGCAGGACCACACGCTGTGTTTGCTGTCCATGGAGCTGAATTCTCCATGGCGAGCCTATGGCTGAACAATGAAGCTAATTACAGAGCTCAGACCTCCTGTTGAGTTCTGTAGCAGCTCCCAGAAGCTCACTTGCATGCAAATGAAGCTAATAAAGTACTAATAGCAATTAGTGCCTAATAGTACTTTATGCAAAATGATAGTTGATCTTTCATTCCTTTTTTTATAAAATATATCTATACGTGTAAATGGGCCTTTAGGATACCTACAGACGGGTGAGCACGATATCGCCTACATTTAGCTCCCTCATGTTGCAATCTGGCTGTCTGCATGCTGCTAGGGAATGTGGTGATTGAGCCTGACCTGCAGTATCAGGTGATGCATATTTGGCTCCTTTTTCTGGAAGTTATGTTTGCGCACATTTTTTCTCTCACCTCTGTGATTTTATTTATGTACTAGTAAGATAGCGTGCAATGAGAGGAGGCGGAATGGGGGTGGGGCTAAGTTCTGTAAATTAGCTCCGCCCTGTCCCGCCTCTCCTCATTGAAAATAATGCAGGGGGGTGGAGAGGAGGCAGAGAGGGGGCGGGAGCTCAGAGCACTGCTTCCGGCTCTTTCAGTCTCCTCCCCCTGCAGAGAGAGACGCCATATATTGGCTGGGCGTGAAAACCCAGACGATATACGGTGGTTTGAATGCACCCTGAGTCTGTTAGTGTGAGGGCACACTTAGGCCGGGCTCACATGAACGTAATTTAATAGCGAATTAGGTGTGCGATGTATGCGCGCATAATAGGCAGCGTACGTAGTCAATGAAAGTATATTGATTTTCCTTGATTCATTCATTCATTCTTGCGTTTATACATTGTGTATATTGTTCTATTTTATCAATGGATTTCCGTGGTTTCATATTGTTAATTGTATAGGCGATATCTAGTTTACGCCTCATGCCCACGGCTGGGTCAGATTCCGGAATTAGACCCGGCGCCCCCCAGAGACTCATACCCACCTGTCCAGATCTGCGGCACGTCGGCGTGCATGCACAGTGCAGGGCATGACGCTGCTGTCACGACAGCGATTACACAGATCTGTGGGGACTCGCCGCCGAAAGAACAGCTTCTATTGACTGCAATGGAAGCAGTCTGTACGATTTCCCACACAGAATAGAACATGCTGCGATTCTTTCCCGTGAGCAGAAAGTCGCAGTTGATTTCCGCTTGTGAGCAGAAAAGAATCCTTTAACATGAAATGTCTATGGACAGACATTGCTGCGGAATTCACGACATGCATCTGGCTGCGAATTTTGCAGTGATAATCCGTCCGTGGGCATTGGGCCTTATACTGATTTTTTTATGTTTGGCTGTTTTTGTACATTAGAAACCATTTCTTTTTATGTTTCAAAGAATTTTATTGAAGCCCAGTTCAACAGTTTTATAGTGAGATACAATGGCTATCTGTCAAAACACTTTCCACCCTGTCTCTTCTGTTGTAATACAATAACAGCTTCTCTTAAATTTTTTAAATTTTAACAAAACCGTGAAACAAAATAAAAGCTGTGCTGTCTCCTTTGAAAATCATCTCAGCCTGGTGTATACCGGAAGGGCTAGATGGTACCAGTGAAAAACCATTTCTTTTTAAATATTTGCTTTTGTGTCACTGCATTCTAAGAGCTGTAACATTTTTATTTTTGCAACATTGGAGGTCTAGGGATCCAGTATTTTGCAGGATGAGATCTAGTGTTCATGGATCCCATTTTTGGGAACATACAACATTTTGATCCCTTTTTATTCCATTTTTTCTAGAGTGAAGATCAACTCAATCTGCATTTTGTTGCAGTGGTGTTCACCGTGCAGCATGATAAAATGTGGAATTAATTCTGCGGATTAGAATGATTACGTTGATAATAAATCTATATACAGTAGCTTTTAATTTTTGAAAGTTTTTCACACTTTTTTATGGGGTTTTTTTTGCCACATTCAAAGACCCTTTATTTTTTTTCTTTCAACATTGTTGTGTGAGGTTTTTTTTCAGGATGAGTTGTAATTTTTAATGGCCCCAGTTGATGATCAATATGACTTTTTGATTACAATCTATTCCTGTTATATGCAAAATTAATTTTTTCACCATGTTTTTAATATTATTTCTCACAGTGGTTACCATGCGAATTATGTACTTTTTTACATGGGTCATTACGAATTAGGTGACACCAAATCTGAGCTTCATAGACCACCGTAGATGGCAGGCCCAAAGGCCATCTCCAAGCCTCTGGCTGCCATAACAACCCATCAGGATCCTGTGATCACATGGCGGTGTTCTAATATGTGACAGAGGGAGTCCCCTTTCCTTTTTGAATGTGACCATGGCATGTAAAGGATTAAATAGCAGGGTAAGTGGTTTCTGTAGTCCCTATTGTTAAAGCAGATGCCAGACTGTCATCAGACAGCCCAAGCCCCCAGTTCCCCTGGCACAGGAGACCTATGTCAGGCTTTTAATGCAGCACAGTAAAAATTTGAATGTGTTAGAATATGGCCCTTTAACGACCGCCATAAAAATGCATATTGTGATTATCTGGTCATTTTTTTCTATTGACTGGGTTCACAGAGAACGGATTTGCTGCGGCATTTCTGTGCGGATTGTCCGCATGGAAATTCCACACGTGGCTCCTGCATAAATCTCATCCACATGCTGTGGCCAATTTGTTGCGACCAAACCGTGCGGAAAGAGCCATGTCGCGCGGAAATTGAATAGGCAGCATGTCAATTCTTTTTTTTTTCTGCATCGGCCTCTCTCCTCCCTATGGGTCGTGATAGCTGCAGTGGAAATGCAGGCGGCGAAGCCGCTCCAAAACCCCTAGCTGCGGTTTTCCAGCGGAATTCTCGCGGATTTTACGGTGCAGCAAATCTGTGAGAATTCTGCTGGAAATCCGTCTGGTGTGAACCCAGCCTAAGGGTAGGTCATCAATAGATGATCAGCGGGGTCTGCCGTTTGGGATCTCTGCTGATCAGCTGATTCCCTGTGCCATTATCAGCACAGGAAGCAGACTACGATGTCTGTAGTGCAGCAGCCCAGATTGGTATTACAGGCATAGTCCCCATTGAATTCAATGTGAGCTGTGCCTGCAGTATCAAACTGGGTGGCTGCAATATTGTGAGGACTATGTGCTTCCAGTGCTAACCACTTTGACAGCTGCGCCAGGAATCAGCTGATCCTGAGGATAGCCCTTTTGATAGAAAAAATGCCCAAAGTCCTGGACAACTTCTCTATAACAATCTGAAGGTTAATAAAACTCCATAACAGCAGGGGATTATGAGCAATTAGTCCTGACTAACTAATCTGTTAAGCTTCGATGAAGATATAGGTTTTAAACTGGACCAGGGTGAGTCTTTGGATGCCATATACCATATCTTGATTTTTCTAAAGCATTTGCAGCAGAACAGATTGGTGCATAAAAGAAAATGCTTGGACTAGGGGGAAAATGCATGTAAGTACTTAAGTAGGTAAGTACCTGGAGAAACACTATGAATCCAGCTCTTGGGGATGAGAAGAATGCAACTTTATTTCACATCAAGGAATAAATCCAACAGAAGTGCAGGTGATATGTCCGATGCCACTTACATGTTTCAGATACCTTCGCATCCTTAGTTGTAGTATCTGGTTCAGGGAAAGAAAACAGAGGGTGGAGATTAACTGTACATACTCAGATTGGGTCAATTACACCAATGCTATTGTTTTAAAAGTGTGTTGTGGATTTCCTTTTTGAGTCCATGGCCTACTCAATTAGGAATGTTTGCACCCTTCCAGATTAATTATGAATACAAGTGTATACACAGCAATATGTTAGGGCTCTTTCATACGAGCGTAGCGATTTTCGGTCGGCTTTGTCACGGCCACAGCGCGACAATCACATGAAAGGGTGCACAAATGTGCCATGTGTGCACCCATTCAGATTGTCCAGGTCCGGCACATATACGCCGAGCCCGGATTGCCGTCAGGCAGGGGGAGATTGTTTAGCTCTGCTAAACTGCCTCTCCCTCTCCACCCCCTCGCCACCTCTCTGCAAGAGAAGGGGCAGGATGAGGCATGAGCTAGTGTGCTAAGATCCTGCCCCCTCTCCGCCCATTGTCGGCTGCCAGCAATGGGATGGGGTGGAAGCTTAGCAACTATCTCCCGCCCTGTCCCACCCATCCCATTGCAAACAGCTGGCAAGTGGCAGAAAGGAGGAGGGAAAAGGGTGAGAGTTTAGCAGACAAGCTGCTAAACTGCCTGTCACCTCCCTTCTCCGGCAGCTACCATAGGCTCCCATAGGAGTCTGTGGGAGCCGCCACTGTATTCTGGTCAAAAGATAGTTCCTGAACTATCTTTCCTGGCCGATGTAAAAGCGCCCAGCCAAAATGTGCACTACATGTGCTATCTTTGTCTGCCGGTCATTTTCTCACCGCGGGAATACGCTTATCTGAACTGATGCATTGTAAACCAATGCATGAGATGGGCAGCATATATCGTCCGGCTATTAAAGCGAGGCTGATATACGCTCGTGTGAATGAAGCCTTATACTGAGAATAGAGAGCCATGTAATGCCATCTATGTCAGCAAATCAGCTATTTGGAGACCTAGAAGTGTCTACTTCAAACTGCAATGAGACAACCTCTTTAATGTTAATCCTTGTCCTTGTGGGGCTCACAAACTAATTTTCATATCTTAACCAAACACAGAGATAACATTGACAATCACAAATTCCCATTGACAATCGCAGCGATATCGCAGTGTTAAAAAACGCAAGTGGGTAAGAGCCCTTAGAATGCATTGCACAAAAATCGCAAAGCACAAACTTGCAATGCGTTTTTAAAATGAGAAAGTCTAATTTTCACTTGCTTTAAAAAAAACGCAGCATTAAAAAAACATAAGTGTGTGGGAGCCCTAATATAGACTAAAAGGGTGAAAGGAGAGTGGTGGAGCTACTCCATGGGTGGATGAGCTACTCCATGGGTGGATATACAAAGTTCTCGGTGAATAGTGGTACAGATGTACGCGGGAGGTGCTGCCGGACAGACGTAGACCTATACAAGACAGGTCAAGAAGTACACAGTGTAAGTGAAAGAAAAATAGCACAAGGCACAATAATTTCAAAAAATGGTGATTATGATGCGTTATAAGTAGATATTATTATATGAGGAGTATAATCAGCCGGAAAACATGTTTCAAGGAAATGCTGGGGCATAACGACTATCTTTTGATTAGATTTTATGTGTTTTCTTCTTGCCTTTCCTTTAATTATCTACTTTATTCCATTTTATTAATATTTTTAAATTTGCATTTACTGAAGAATATATTTTTCCTCAAAACGCGTTTTTCTGCTAGCTATATTCTTCATATAAGGAAATCTTCTTATATTGTACCGTATTGTTGCACTTTGAGCCATTTTCTTTCTCTTCCACTAGTATAGACTAAGGAAGTCTAATGTGTGGATCAACTTTGAGGACCTTTAAATCTAAGGCTTCCTGGTCGATTTGCCCAGTATTGGTTCCAAGGTAGATTGTAAATCAGTGCTGAGTATGGCCCCCACCCTGCTAGGTGTGGTTATTTACATGTACAGTTATGGAACTGCTTATCAGTAGTACTATAAAAGTGGGTTTATGACACTCATATCACCTAAAAACAATCCCAACATACCACCATTTGAGATTCACTAGTCATTAGAGATGAGCGAGCGTACTCGGAAAAGCACTACTCGCTCGAGTAATTTGCTTTATCCGAGTATCGCTGTGCTCGGGTCTGAAGATTCGGGTGCCGGCACGGAGCGGGGAGCTGCAGGGGAGAGCAGGGAGGAACGGAGGGGAGATCTTTCTCTCCCTCTCTCCCGCCCGCTCTCCCCTGCTCCCCGCTGCGACTCACCTGTCAGCCGCAGCGGCACCCGAATCTTCAGGGACGAGCACAGCGATACTCTGATAAAGCAAATTACTCGAGCGAGTAGTGCTTTTCCGAGTACGCTCGCTCATCTCTACTAGTCATTTTTACGTGCAGACGTATCTCTTATCAAACTGACAAGTGTGCCACAACAAGTAATCTGCTAGTTTCTTTGGCTCACTACTGCTGCGCCGAAAAAGTACAGTTTCAGCATAATTAAGGTGCATCTGCAGGCAGGGCAGACTGAGTTAACAGTTAAAAGGATTTTCTAGGACTAAACTAATGATGGTTTATGTGTTAAGGAGGCAATGAATTCAATGTGGAATAGCTAGAAATACACGCATGAAACATTGCCTCCACGACACACATGACCCGGGTTTAACAGAGTCGTTCCTTGCTGTAGCTTACCCATTACCAACCAGAATATTTATTTCCCCCCCACACACACCACCTGATTAATGACAACACATTTCTGGCTTTGGATCATTTTTGGCCACAGCAGCCATTTTATTACAAACAAAAAAATGATATCAAATTACCCCAAAATTAGCCATCAACATTAATTAATCTTCCTCTCCAGACGCATTTCAACCAACTCGGAATCCCGCTAGCCTTTCCAAGGCTAGACCTCATCACCATCTCTCCAGGGACCACACCCTGTCAGAGCCAAGAGGCAACAGACTCAATACTAACCATCAAAAAAATCGAGGGGATAGGTGGTTATCCACCCCATGCCCCCCCCCCAACCCATTTTTGTGACCAAGGACCCCCCCACCGGCAGCTGCCATGGCAATATTCAACTCGCCCTCATCCTCTTTCTTGACCCCTTACATCCAAAAAAAACAAAAAAGGGGTAGGAGAGTGGGACTTGCCTCTTCTCTTCTTGTGCCCTCTTCTCTTTGTGACGTTACTAACTGTTCTTTCCGCACTTTTCCGCTCCTCCTATTCCCTGCACCAACTCTGCCTTTTTTCTTTCGAGGTAACTCCTTCCATCCCCACTTCCCATGTTAATCCCCTCATGCTGGGCCTCCACCCACAGCCCTGCAGGCCTCGTTACGGCCCTTACTAACAACTCACTGATTTCCGGAGGTTTAGAATGCAAAGCATGCGTTACAGCAATGCTATCCACATTCAGATTTCCTGCGTAAGAGAACGCAACTATTGGCCGCTGTTAAGTGCGCCATGGGGAATGAAATGGTGGGAATTTATACTACACCCCTAAAAGGTCCCTATTAGAGATGAGCGAACGTACTCGGTAAGGCCAATTTCGCAATCGAGCACCGCGATTTTCGAGTACTTCACTACTCGGGTGAAAAGATTCGGGGGTCGCTGGGGGGCGGGGCGTGGCGTGGTGGAGCGGGGGGTAGCAGCGCGGAACAGGTGGGAGCTCTCTCTCCCTCTCCCCCCCACTCCCCTCTGCAACCCCCCGCTCACCCACAGCGCCCCCGAGTACTTTTCACCCGAGTAGTGAAGTACTCGAAAATCGCGGTGCTCGATTGCGAAATCGGCCTTACCGAGTACGTTCGCTCATCTTTAGCCCCTATAGCTATATATACATCTCCTGGATAACCATTTTGTCCTGTGCTTGAGAAAGGAGGTTTATATTTCTGTGAAACGCTTGTACCCCCAGAGCTGTTAGCTCTTATTTGTGGTTTTATACTTTGTAACATCTTAAATATCCTCATTAATAAATTAATTCTTTATAGATTTCCACTGTAGACTGTGGATTTGGACCTCAGGAAAACCTTATTGAAGCATTTTGCATATCAGGATAAAGGAGGTGTTCACATCGGAGACCCCCATGTGAAGTAAATTTTATCTTCTTTCTATTTTATATGGCTATACCCCCTGGAGTGCTGGGTTTTATTTATCTATTTTAATCTTCACACACATGAGACCGAGACCCGCTTCGGAATCCCGTTGACACTCTCTATTTTTGGATGTTGTGATGAGGAAAACCCTTGGCCTTCTCAACTGAGTAATGGATAAGCCATCGAGGACTTTAGGTGTGATTATCTGCCCCTAATCTGGATAGGTCTGTCATACCAGGTAAGGCACCTCCGTTTTTTTGAAATTATTTATTTTTTGAATGTGGATAGTCCTGGAGCGCTGCCCCTTGTTTTACCTGTTCTGTTTACTTGAATGGGACTGAGCTGCTGTCATGTTATGTGCCTGAAAAGAGGCCGATGATCACTGGGGATCCTGAGCAGCAGGCCTGCCATTCAACTATTAATGATCCATGCAGTTTAGACCCACAAAACCCATTTAAGTTCACAGCAGTGGGCAAAACTAATATAAGTGCTCCTTGCATCCCAATAACTCTCCATAAATGCCTCCTTGTGTCTCTATAACAATCCTTTAGTAAATGTGAGCTGTGACATGTATAAATGTAGTCCCTTATGTGAAATATAATAGACAGCAGAAAACTGATGGCAGGTTATAGGGTGGCAGTGAGCCCCTTTACCGGGCTATTGTGCTGCTGAACAGGATGCACATATGGAATGTCTAAACCTCGTTTGCAGCAAGTCTAGCTTCTCAGAATAGAACTGCTAAATCATTGCTGCTCTTTCTGTACAGTAACATTTTCTAAGCTCTACAGCTCAGGATGCACTGTAAATGATTCATGACATACTTTTCTTGCCCTACCTTATCTAACTTAAGGCGTAAAAGGAATTTGCTTCAACGTACAAATCAGGTTTCTAGGCAACCCTGGATGAAATATTTGGTTTAAGAACACATTTTCTTATTTAACAGACAGGTTTACTTTTTAAAGTAATAATTGTAACATTTAAGAACATCACAAAACGGGGGAGCAATTTTAGGAGCTTTTTATAGTACAAGACTGACCCGATGATCGCTACATGAACAGAAAATGTTTTCCTAAAGTATTCATCGCTCCATTCAGCTTGAAAGTGCAGGGCGTTACAATGCTGGCAGATGTTGTCCATGGATGCCAGATTTAGAACTTTAGTATGGCGTGATTTGACCTAGGTACTGGTGTATCTTGACGCCACCGGAAGCTAGGGTTTTAACAGGGCTTCCATGGAGGAATGCCCCTGTCACACCCCTAGCTCCCAATTGGTGCAAGTACTGAAGGTCCTGGAAGGTCCTAGGATGCATTATTTCCCAGGTGTGTGACTCACCTCCTTCGCCTCAGTGTAAATTGTCTGTGCTGTGCGTAAGCCTGCTGTCACTCACTGTCCCCCACCACTGTAGCCTCCCTGTAGCACTGAGTGACTGTTCCCCCCACGCTGTATAGGCTCGCTGCTGTTGTTCTCCTGTGGTACTCTGCCGGCGCCGACTGTCACTGTGTTTTGTGGCCTCCCTGCTGTCCTCTGCTGGTACTCAGCAGCCCCTGCTGTCCCCCCGTGCTGTATGGGCTCCCAGCTCTCCTCCTCCTACTGCGGTACACTGAGGCTGCCGTCTTTGAGTCTGTGTCCTATGGCGCTCTGCCCTCCGTGCTGCAGTGCCGGCAGGAAAGGCGCTTCACGCCGCTGTGGTGTCCCTGCTGATGGCCCCCCTCTCCGGTGAATGGGTAGCGCTGGCAGGGAAGGAGCTTCACGGTGCTGGGGTGTCCCTGCTGCCGACCCTGCTGTATGCTTTGGGAAATACCCTTACAGTGGGGGCCGTGGTATGTTTTTCAAAGAACGCATTCTGGCTGGCCGGCCGGCGGGGAAGGGCCTTGCAGCTTGGGCTACTCGTCTGCAGTGGGGAACGCTGTATGCTTTCCTGATAAATCCTTAGTGGGCTGCCAGGGCTTGCAGCCCATCCACCTCTGCATCTAATCATGTACAGGGGGCGTCACCCCCCCTGTCAATCTTAACTCCACCAGTGCTTCCTGGTGGCGTCAAGATACACCAGTACCATTAACCTACTAGAGACACGCATTCGAATTGTGGGTCAGGAGGGCTACTGCTTCTCTTTGTGTAGAGCACCAAGTAGGCGTAAAGAGACTTATAAGGCATGCAATGCTTCTCTGAGAAACTTGGTATGCTAATAGGAAATGGTACAATGCCTCCGCAGCAGAACCTATTGGAAGCTTCCCTATAATTCAATGTCCACCCTTCTAACAAGTCCTACAACATGACTGAGAATAAAAAAATAAACTTAATCTTCTCCATAAGATGCCCATGTAAAGGGAGTCGGAGTTCTGTTTGACTGGGTGGGAGGCCATGATGGGGGTCGAGTGGGGTACTGTTTTTCCTTGCAGCCAATCAGAAATCTTGTGTGCACTGACAAGCGGCAAACAGCTGTCTGTACATGTACATCTTCTCCTTATGTCTCGTTCACACGAGCGGGGGTGTTTTGTGTGCGCATAATGCACACTTCTAAAAGAACCAATGGGTTCCTATAGAAGCGTTCATATGCGCGGAATTTGAAGCGCAAAACAGCACACACCTAAAAAAAATGGTGCACGTTTTGCTGGAGTTTCCATTGAGTCCTATGGGAGCAGGAGTTAATGGAAGCTCCTGTGCTGCCAAAAGGTTCCCTGCTGCTTACAGCAGAACATTTAAAAGGTGCTTCTGGCCAGAAGCACCTTTTAAATGTCCTGCTGTTACCTCCTTACTCCCCGCGGGGATGAGGGGACTCCCCAAGGGTTCCATTAATCTCCGTGGGGAGTCCTCTCATCACTGAACACTGTGACAGCACTGTCACAGTGTTCAGTGAGGATGGGACTCCCCACGGGGATGAACGAATCCCCTGCCACAGCTGTCACAGCTGTTGGAGAGGACCGCAATGCTATTCTATTGCTTTCAATGGGATGAAGGCAACCTCTGCAGAGATGATTTTCGGGGGAGGAGCTTGAACTATAAGCCCTAACCACAAAATTATCCCTAGCTGCAGAAAAAAACACATATTAACTGATCTAGTGCTGTCCCGCTCTACTTCCAGGTCCCCAGCAGTCTTCTTCTGTCTTTCTGGTGGCCAGGGATTGAAAAATCCCCTCCTCCTAAAAGTGCTGCCTCTGATTGGCTGAGTGCTGTGACCCATCAGAGGCAGCACTCAGCTGTCATTAAAAGCAATGGGATAGCATTGTGGTCCTCTGCCACAGCTGTGGCAGGGAATTCTTTCATCACAGTGTTCTGTGATGAAGGGACCTTCGTGGAGCAGCTGCTCCAGTGAACCCGTTTTCTGCTTATGCAAGAAGCATGTAAATAAATGCAAAGAAAAAAAAAGAATGCAATGCAATAGGGAGCATCCAGGTTGTTCAAAAGGGCACAGTTCAAAAGCCTGCATCTCTGATGGAATGGGGTTGTATTAGTGTCTATGGCATGAGCAGCCTACACAGCTTGTAAGGCACTCTCAATGCTGGCTAGTATAAGGTCTCATTTCAGGGAAGGCCTTGCATGTTTCAGCAAGATAATGCTAAACCACATACTGAACCCATTACAACAGCCTGGCTTCCCAGAAGATTCCAGTGGCTGAACCGGCCGCCTGCAGTCCACACCTTTCACCAGTAGAAAACATCTGGCGCATTATAAAAAAAAAACTCTGCTGAGCAGCTAGAATCCTTGAGCAGACAAGAATGGGATAACATCGCTCTCCCAAAACTCCAGCAATTGGTAACTTCACTTCCCAGATATTTACAGACTGTAGCAAAAACATGTTACACAATGGTAGACATGGTCCTGTCCCAACGTTTGTGAGATGTGTTGCTGCCATCAATTTCTAAAGGAGTTAATTTTTTAAGTATAATGGAAAAATGTCTCCCTCTCACCTTCTGATATAACCAAATGTTATTCACGATAGAACATATGAGATTTCAAAATCATTGCATTCTTTTTTTCTTTTCATTTATTTACATTTTGCACGGCGTTCCAACTTTTTTGGGGTTGTAGATTGATAGAAGTCTTTATTTCTCTTTACAGATCTGAGAACACATTTTACCTGACTGACTGGAAATAGATTGCTCAACAATACCTTTTATTTTCTGACACATTCTAGTAATAAATGTGGGCAATATGAAAATACTGGCATGAAACAGAGCTAGCAGGCAGCCATATCCCATAAGTGCTAGGTACTTTTATTGCACTCTTGTTTGTCTTAAATCCGTGCACAGAATACATCATTTTTAGTGAAAGTTTCCTAATTAACTGCCATGGAAACAGTTTTTATGCTTTACTATTTAGTATTAAATATGACAACTACTGACTGGGTTCTCATGCTAGGCATAATAGAGAAAACTGGAAAAAAAAACCTATACAAAAAAGGGGAATTTTCTAGTTTTTCCAGATTTGAATAGATTAACATGACTACATTTTTCCCCCGAATGGGCTAATTGGCTTCCGCCTCTTGGGATTTTTAGAATTTCTCTGGATTAACAAGGGGGTTGAAACAGTCTGAACTAGATGGAGGTACTGGTGTATCTTGATGCCACCAGCAGCTAGGGGTTTGACAGGGTTAATGCCCCTGTCACACTCCTAGCTGCTGATTGGGTCAAGATATCAAGATCCTACAAGGTGCTGTTAGCTGTCCCTGTGCTGCACTGCAGTTAGCTGGCTGTCCCCCGACCGTGCTGTTTTGTGCTCCCTGGTGTTGTGCACTGTACCCTTTCCACTGTGTTGTCCGTGCTGCCCAGCACGTAGTACAAAAGTAATATTGAGCCGGAAGGGGTGCAGAGGAAATGGGGCCGCCGCGGCCGCTTCGCCTCACTCTGCACTCTCTGATGCCGAGGCAGCTATGCGCTGTAAGACAAGGGGGAGTTGTGCTGCCAGGGAAGGCCCTTTCGCATGTGCCAATGCGTGCCTGCAGCCGGGGACCTGCATGGCAAGTAATACATATCACTGCAATCTTTGGTGAGGCAAGGCGCGTCTTTGCGGCCGGTGGCTTTCAGTCACTGCCCTCCGTGCTGCAACACGGCCAAGGAAGTGGCTTCATGCGGCAGTGTGGTTCCTGCTGATGCCCCCCTTCCACCCCCCTCCCCGTGCAGAGAATGGCCCGTCACCCGGGAAGCTGTTCTATCATTTTCCTACAACGCATTTTTGCCAGCCACTGGGTGCATACCTTGCAGCTGCGGAGGACGCTATATCTTTTCCACAACAGTCTTTAGTGGCCTGCCAGGACCTAATTCTCATCCTGCTCATCAGCCAATCACATATGACGGGTGTCACCCCCTGTCAAACTTGACTCCACCAGTACTTCCTGGTAGCGTCAAGATACACAAATACCCTAGATGGACATTGTCTTCATTCAGCGTAACATACTATGTTACTATGATACACATATATCTTATAGTGATTTTGAGTTCCAGTTGGTTTCACAACCTACGCTCCATTCATTATTCATTTTGCTTGTTGTCAGAAAAAACGTAAAAGCCGTGCTCATATCCTATAATGCAGTGGGACAGCTTGATTTTTCTTACATTTTTCTACAGCAGATTAGTGTCATATCTGGTGTAAAGATGACCCTTTCAAAATGCTAATTTCTAGAGCAAGCTTACTAGAGATAATGGGCTAGCAAGAATCATTGAAAGATTCCAGCTCTAGATCTTTCAAAATTGTGAATGGAGCTCTTGAGTATAATACAGGCTGTAACTCAGCCCCAGTACACCAGTAAGGCTGGTCTCACACAAATGTATTGTCATTGTTCATCACACACAATGTTCCAGTGCAATGGCAATAGCGCATTGATTTGTTTTGGGCCACCCACACCTGCAATTTTTGCATGCATGTACTAGTTGCGCAAAAAAACCACGGCATGCACTATCTTGGCGCGTATTATGTTCACATACACACCAAAATAGTGTATGGGTATTAACGGCACGCAGCAAGTTTGTATGTCATTGCGTACTTGTTGCATCCTTGCGCGCGAGAGATATGTGTGAGCCCGGCCATGTGCAATGGCTTTTGAAACATTTTCAGTACTCTGCTCTTTATTGCTGAGTGCGTGGAGTTTTTAAAGAATGCTTATAAATAAGCCTTATATATTGGCTCCTGTGGCATCCGATATTATGCCCCAATAGAAACTGGACTAAAGTCAAATCTTATGTCGGGCAATGGAGGTTAAGTTCCGAAATGACTGGATTTTATTGTTAAATGAATTTTTATTGCTGTTTGTTACTATGAATAAAAAATTTTATAGAGCCTTCTACCCAGTTGGGATTTGATTGCAGTTTGTTTGCCTACACCATTAAATAATAAACATGTTTATACGCTTCTCCTGGGTTCCAGTATCTTCAGTGATGCAGCTCAGTCCTCCATACTGGGTCTGCAATCACAGGCTGCAGCAGCCTATTTACAGGATTCCAGAGGCTGCTGCAACCAATCACATACTTCAGCGTTCAAGGATCGACCTTCATCACTGGAGATATGGGAACCCGGAAGAGGCCTATAAACTTGTTTATTATTTCTTGGCATGAGTAAAAAAATGTTTTTTAAATAACTTTTCTGGGCAAAAACTAATAAGATCTAACCTCAGGATAGATCAATAGTTAATCGCTGGGGACTTAATCGCTCAGGAGTTGCAATGATCAGCTGATCGCCCAGACCACTGTCAGTGTAGTGGGCTGAATGTGCATCATAGGAGATGGGAAAGAATGTGCCCTAGCTGGCTTCTCTCTCATTGAAATCAATACTTCTGCCCCTGACACCAGGGACAGCTATGTAAGTGTAACAGATCCTTCAGCTCCCATCAATTTCAATAGGAGTGTAGCAACCTAGGGCACTTTAGCTGCTGTCCTGCTATCCTGTGGATAGGTCATCAATAGTTTTTGCCAGGAAAACTCTTTTAGTTATCTCGGACAACCCCTTTAATACTGAATCGGCTGGCGTGAATTATCAACTTTGCTTGGGAATCGAAAAGAAGAGGTTGTTCCTTGTTGATAAGTATTTGGATCCCCACTGAAGCACAACAAACGCTTATTAGATTTAGAAAGCTTGCCAATGTTTTCTGTTTTTATGCTGTATAAACTTTATAATGGTGTCCAAATGTAAAATACATATTTGTGACATGTGCATAAGAGTTGTGACAAAAGGTACAGATGCAGCAAATTTTACCTTGACTGTGATAGTGCAGCACAAAAAGTAATCTTATCTTAACCCATTAAAAATCTATTGTTCCTTATCTGAACACAACAAACCCCATTGTAAGGCAATTTAAAGTGTAAATAAACCACCCTGTTAGCACCACATTCCATGATATCACATTGTATTAAGGGCCTTTTACGCAGGACAGTCATCCCAGTGATTATTGATTTTGCGTTTTCACAAAGAAGCAACAATCATTTCCTGACTGGAGCTGGAGTGTGTCGGAGAACTCTTCCGGTCGCCTGCCTTGATTCATAGTAAACTGGCCATCGTTCATAGATTAACAACCGCCTGCTTTTGCATGGGATGATCGTCATTTGATTTTTATGACTGTATGATCCCAATGACCAATGATAAGTGAAGAAATTATCGTTCATCATTCAGATCATGCAGTCATTTACACTGAATGGTTATCCAGATTTCCGTGATCTGAACGATAATTGTCCCATGTAAAAGGGCCCTAAGAGTCCAGCTAAAGAAAAATACATTTATAGATTGGTGATTTGTGGTAATACTAGGAAAGAGCCTGTCCTGGTCATGAGTCTTAGGCCGCTCCCACACTCATCGCTTTTTACCGCGATTAGCGCAACGTTCGGACACTGTGCTAACCGCAGTATGATGCCACGATTAATTTCAATTGGGCCTCACATATCAGCGCTCAAACGCGGCATTTCTAATGCAGTGATTTGTGAGCGCTGTCTGCTCTATTTTCACGTAATTCAACATTTTTTAACGCACCTCATCACCCATCACAATGATGGTGGCATTGAAAAACACTGTCAAATGCTCTAACATGCGTTTGAAAGCACCGCACAGTTTTGTGCTGCGCTTTCTGAACACATGTGTGAGAGCAGCCTTAGCCTGTGTTCATGCATTGCTGATTTACTGCAGATTTCACCTCTTCAATTTCAATTCAATGGAAAGTGAAAAATCTGCTGAAGATCTGCACCAAAATCCATAGCAAATCTGTGTCATATTAACACACCCTAATTACGTTTTTTACATCACAAAAAAAGGAAGGCAGGTTTTCTACTGCCGGTCAGAATCGGGATCATCTTGTTCTCCTGGTAAGTGGATATGAGACATCTACATGACATGTCAACAAGGCAGTGGCGTAACTATAGAGGATGCAGGGGATGCAGTTGCACCTGGGCCCAGGAGCCTTAGGGGTCCCATAAGGCTTCTCTTCTCCATATAGGGAGCCCGTACTATAAATAAAGCATTATAGTTGGGGGCCCTGTTACAGGTTTTGCATTGGGGCCCAGAAGCTTCAAGTTATGCCTCTGGGTATGCGTACAGGTAAAGGTGGTGGGCGGGGGGCGAGCTGAACTTTTCCACCCGACCCCTGAGCCTTTAGTTACACCTGTACAACAAGGTATATTTGTATCCACTACTGTAAATTGTAAGAATAGCCACTTTGGGGTATTATGCTCTGTAGAAATGAAGCCTTAGGCCTCATGTCCACGGGGAAAATCGGGCCCGCTACGGATTCTACATGTAGAATCTGCAGCGGGTCCCTCCTGCCCCGCGGACATGAGCGCTGAAAATACGAATAAATAAGAATTTACCTATCCGTAGCGGGCGGCGAAGCTCTGCTCTTCCTCACGGCCGGATCTTCTTTTTCGGCCGGCGGATGAATTCCTGACGCCGGCGGCACATCGCCGGCACGTCGTCGACGTGCCGCGCGCATGCGCCGGGCACATCCGCCGAGCCGAAGCAAGGGAGATGCGGCCGTGAGGAAGAGAAGAGCTTCCCGGCCCGCTGCGGGTGAGTAAATGCTTTAAATTCCTATTTTAGGTCTCCCGCGGATCCGGACGGCTTCCATAGGCTTCAATAGAAGCCCGCGGGAGCCGTCCCCGCGGGAGACCCGCATGAAAATAGAGCATGGTCCGGATTTTTTCATGCTCCATTTTTTTTTAAATCTCTTTTATTGACCATCCGCAGGTATTTATCTACCCGCGGGTGGTCAATGCATCCCTATGGGGTGCGGATCCGCGCGCGGGAGATCCGCTGCGGATTTTAAATCACATTTTGCCCGTGGACATGAGCCCTTAGACTTTTATATGGTCTTGGAACTCTTTAGTAGTCACTGATATTCTTATACTTATTAGTAGCCAGTATTATTCTATACGGATTTTCCTTTGAAGGAAGTACGCAAGAAATCTTTCTTATAGTTTAGAGTTTCACTTACTTCAGAATACACAAAAAAAAGTCTTAAAAATGTGCACTGTGTATAGGAAAATGAAGGTTACGAGATATTCATGGATGGTAAAAGGCTGTAGAGGTAAAAGGTAGAAGTATGAGTCAAGTACAAGTCTGTTGAGTGTGGGAGAGGAGTGCGTGTGCGGGGAATCACACAGCAGAGATTTATGAGTATGATAACTTTTGACCAAAGCAGGAAATTCTGGATCATTTAAGGTCACCTATTACGAGTCTGCAACATAATCCAACTTTAAAGGGTACTATAATTCAAATTTTCAAGTAGAAAAGGAAATAAAATTGTTTTACGAAAACCCAGAGAACATTTAACACATTCTTTAGAGAGAACAACAGAGGGCAGCACTTTACTTGCTGGAGCTGGAGCTGGATACATTATGTACCAACTTATAGCACATTTATGCAAGACGTCTACATATCACTGACAGTACTACAGCTTACAGGAAGAGATTTATATATTTCTAAATATTAATAATTATTCACTACATCATGTTTTAATTATTACTGTATATAATTTGTGACATCAGATTTAACACATTACAAGAGAATTGTTCAAGACTTAATTTACAGCTGGCTTCAAATAGATTTGAAATTTCTTCTATATTACTATACCAATAACTGTCCAGATATACTATCTTACATAACTTCTAAAACCTGATGAGTGTTAGGTAAATGTGACTTAAAAAGTGGCACTGCAATGGGTCCAGTGGAAACTAAAATTCTTCACCAGGGACCCACACAAGGAAGTTTAGATTTAACCAGTCAAATCCCCAGGTCACAGTCCTCAGAAAGCAGTAGTTACAGTGTGACTCACTAGCATCTAAAAGAGATATGTCATACAAGCTGAAGTCCTGCTGCCATGGACAGGATTTGAGATAGCTCCGATCCCATTCGCAATCTGGTAGTATCAAAGAAGAGAAATAATAAATAAATCTTATTTGTATAGCGCCAACTTATTCCGCAGCGCTTTCAGGTAATTATTACTTTTTACCCCCCACCAAGCTGGGTTCTCATTTTACCGACCTCGGAAGGATGAGTCAACCTTGAGCCGGCTACCTGAATCAGGTGGGGATTGAACTTACAACCTTCAGGTTGTAGGTGAGAGCTTACACTCTGGGCCACACGAGGCTCTAACCCTGTCCCCTCCCCCCAAAAATATTGAAAGTTATGAAGTGTGTTATATACCCTCCAAAATAGTACAATAAAAACTACAGCTTGCCAAGCAATGAAAACCCTTAAATGGTTTTGTCACTGAAAAATTAAAAAAATATGGCTTTTGAAAGATGAAGATGGAAATACCTAAAAAAGTGGCTGCATCCCTAAGTGCCAAACTGGTCCATGTCTTTAAAGGGTTAATAAATAAGAATTTTGTGATTTTTTTTTTTCTTCTGTTTTTAATTTTTTTTTTTTTTAAACATTGTACTTAATTTTAGCCCCCCATAGAGGAATGTGTGTGCCCTTATTACTTCTATCTCGTAATATACTGTAATACATCTGTACTTCAGTGTATAATACCTATCAGTGCAATGCTGATGGGTATCCTAGAAGGTGTAGCAAGATTGAACATAATCAGAAATATTGGCTCTGGCACAAAAAAACTGTGTGTGGAACTACACAAGTAATGCATTTTTAAAAGCTATTTAGGATTGCTTATAGAGAATAGAAAATCAAGAAGCCCTCACTAGTAACTCATACAAAGGAGCTGCTGAGAGCTTGTAGTCACAGTTTTCAAGACTACCTTCTGTTAGTTACAGATGGATAGACTGCTGAGTCATCATTGCAGCTAACGGTTACTCGCTGGCTGGCAAGGTTAAGGATTAGCAAGTGCAGCGACCAAGACACAAGGCACACACTGAGGAGATGGCGAGGGTAGAGATGGCACTTGTCACGGTGGCTCTACCAAACTCCTCCCCAGAGGGACGCATGCCACCTCAACCAAGGCACCGCTAGGCCTCTTCCAGGCAACGTTAGGGCAGCAGTTACCTGTATATGTGTAATGGACTGAAGAAGTTGTCACTCATGACGCCACAGTTCCTTCACAACGTTGATTCTCCGGCGGTAGAAATAATAAAGGCCACACACTGTTAACGTTAAAACTCAATCACTGGAAATGGGCAGTGACTGGAAACTTTACTTCTTGTTTGCAAGATACAGCATTACACACCAGTGCAGGAAAGATAGCTAAGAAGATGGTCAGGCATACAGTTGAGCTTTCTGTATGACTCCGCTCCTGGACACACAGACTCCGAGATGCAAAATAACACCGGAGGGGGACTCAACACTCTACAGACACTCACTTGAGATTAGTAGATTAAGTACTGCATGGCGAACTCCTTTCTTTCACTCACTCAAGGTAGGGGTCCTAGGATGGGAACTTCAGGATATCTCTCCTTGGCCTCCATTCTTCACCACATGAGAGTTGAAGATACCCCCATGTGGCTGGCACTCTCTCTCAAGGAACCCAGAATAACAGACTGCAGAACTGACACACCTTGCAAGCAATGTATCATCCAACGTCACATAACAAGACAATTTGTTACGTGTTTCAGACATAACCCAGACATTCATAGACATTAACATCTTGCATGCTGCAGCTGTGCAATACTCATAACTAAAGACAAGACAATTTACACATTGCATCCACACTGAAGACATGACATGACATGTTCTATTATGGATATATAGACTTCGGGCTTCTACACAAGGTCTGGAGTATTCTACCAAATAGGTCAAAAATTGGCATGCCAGGTTCAGAGAGTAGAGCATAGGTGAACAGATGAAATTGATGAACAGAGCCAAGGTCAGCATACAACTCAAAGATGAACTTGGGGAAGACAGTCTGTAACAGCAGGCTAAAGGGAGGATACCATGCGAGAGAAAGAGAGAGGAAAGATTGGGGCACTGGGGGCTGACAAGAGCATTAGGGCTCAAGAAAGCATTAGGACTCTCTCACATGAGCGTTTTTTTTACTGCGTAGTCCATACACCAGTTTTGCGCGCATAATACACGGAAACAAACCTTACATTACTTTCAATTGTGCCTCTCACACACAGCACGCAAAATGCACATGTAAAAAAGATCGCAACATGCACTATGTTGGTGTATGAGGATTGTTGGCACGCAGCAAGTATGCAGTGCATTGCTGTGTGCATCTATGTGGGAGATACACCCGTGGCACGCAGCAGAAAAATGATCCTGTGAGAAAGTCCTTATCCAAGACTAGTTGTTGACAACTAATCAGTAAAAAAGTCAAACACTCACCTATTAATTTTGGCAAGATGTCAATTTCTTTTTTTCTTTTCCTCAATTTTGTAACACGTTTCTAACTGGCATTTGAACATTGTCATCTTGGATTTCTCTTACGCAATCTAGGTAACCCTTGATACGGTGCATAACACGTCAATGGTTTACAGAAATCTGTTTATTGCAATATTTTTCACAGTCAGCAATAACCTATTGCCATTATAGAACCAACTAACATGCAAATGCAGCAATGCCCCCAGTTCTAGCAATGTTGCTACTATCAACAGGTGCTCAATGAATATGTCATTTTAGGCAGGCATGTGTCATTTTAACAGTTATGTGTAGCCAAGCTGTAAATCTAGAGAATAGGTACCACAAAGCCTTTTACAGATGTAGAAAACTTTAACTCAAGCACACAAAAACACAAGGTACATAATTGGAGTCATACTTATTCAGTAGTTAAAAATCTCTATACTAATAGAAATTCTCAAAGCCAGAAAAGAAAGAGGAAGAAATCTATCCAAACAGACAGGACCTAAAATATATGCGAGACATTACCAGCAGAGACTAATGATGAATAACAAATAAGATGTCCAGCGAGGGGATTCACAAACTATTTGTATAGACATCCTTAACTTTTTAACTCAGTAGAGTCTTGTTGTTATATACCTTATACTTATGGAGTGCTCTTCCATTTATGTTCCCTGATGACCTCACTACTACCTGACAGACTACCGATTCATAGTGCGCAAGACATGGCAAGAATGTGATCAGTGCTGTCCAATGTAGTGTCTTAGGCTGGCTGCACACAAACGGATTTGCATTGCAGAATCCGGGGTCAGCATCCGCACAGCGGATCAGCAGCAAATGCCGTTCGTTACATGCTATGCAAAAAGTGATTCTTCCTGCACACTTGTGGAATGGAATTTGCAATTTCCGCGAACAGAGGGAAAATTGCAGTATGCTCTATTTTTGTGCGGATTCTACACGGACGGCTTCCATTGAAGTCAACTGAATCAACCCGACCCACGGCCCTTCTGCAATTGACATTGCAGAACGGTCGCGGATTATAACGTCATCACCTAATGACGGCGTGGGAAAAAAATTGAAAAAATAATCTGTACAGCGCATGTCCGATGGCAAGCCGTTGGGTCAATCCGCAGTACAGATTACCCATCTGCAAAACAGGTATGCGCCGACGCCGTGAGCATCAGGTAGTCAGAGAAGTGGTTTGGCCATGTTGGTTTGTCTGGGACTGGAGCGTCACTTTAAGACGTTACCTGACACTGAAATAAATTGTATGTAAGGTTTTAAATGTCAAGTTTAAGTTTTCTATGTTCGGCATAACCATGGGTACTTCTGTTTTAAACAGAAGCGATAGTCATTCTGTGACGCGGAGTGGGCTGAGGATCATTCCAGACCGCCCGCCTCCATTCACGCAAAACAAGGATTGAGCGGCTCCTGTTTACACGGCCCAACAAATGAGCAATTTGTTTCTCAGTGCCCTGGCAGCAACCGCTTGTTCACAGATTGACTATCACCGAAATTTGCTGATTCCAGCCATAATGGCCCCGTTTAAAGGTAACTTAACCACGAGCCACTCTTGAACAATGTTAATGGCAGAATTCCTTTTTTAGTAGGATTATTAGCCATATTGCTTCTTGAATATCCACAATAACGCAACCTGAAGTAATTCCGTCATAGTACTGTAATAATATGCATAATAAATACAATGTCATTAACTGTTAACACGTAAAATGAATAGTAGCATGCACTAATGGCTTATGAGCCCAAAAGGGATGAACCTCTGACCTATCAATGACACAGATGAGTTCATACAGGATGGATGGTCCCAGGAGGTCACATTGTCATCATGTGTTACTCACCAGGTTAAAATGACAAAGTCCAGTACTTCTGTCAAGAAATTCAAATGCAGCTGAACTTCAGACATGAATCACCATTGCAAAAGGAATTCAATATTTACATAAATAAATATACCATTTTTTTAAACTTTTCTTTACTTATGAGCTTCCATCAAACCATCATATATAATTCAAATACATAGCTTGGACTTTCTGCACGGAAGAGATTTCTTCTTTATTGCTGCTCTGATGTCTGCAGCTGTTCAATTATTGATGACCAGTCTGAAGTTACCCTGATTCTGTTCTTACAGGGAAAGGTGCATAAAGCTTCCTCTATATACGTACAGGAAGTGTTTTCTTCAATAATGTGAGAAATATGGTGCCATTATTGTTGATGGACAAGCAACTTTGGTCAAGGAACGTTTGCATTCTTGCAATGCATTGATGATCATTTACTAAAAACTGTATTAACCCCTTAGTGACCAAGCCTGTTTGCGCCTTAATGACCAGGCCAAATTTTGGAAATCTGACATGTGTCACTTTACATAGAATAACTCTGTAAAGGTTTTGCATATCCAAGTGATTCTGATATTGTTTTTTCGCCATATATTGTACTTCATTTAGGTGGTAAAAATAGGCCGATTAGAAAATTGTGTATATTTAATAAAAGCGCCCAAATTGGGAACATTTTGAAAAAATTGTCATTTTTTCACATTTTCAACTGCAATATCTCAAATATGTGCAAACATACTGCACAATTTTTTGATAAGATATATATTTCCATATTTCCAATAAAGATATATACTTTATTCTGGATGCACATTTCAAAAACTTCAGTTTTTTTTAACCATTTAGGAGATGTACAAATTTAACATTGATTTTTAACATTTTGAGGAACATTTTCTTTTCCTATACCAAGCCAAGATTACAAAGGCTCATAGGTGTCAGACTGATAGATACCCCCACAAATTACCCCATTTTTAAAACTACACCCCTTAAATGTATTCAGGTCAGGTGTATTTTTACCGCACATTTTTTCCCCAGGAATTATTGCAATTTAGAGGAGAAAAAATAAAATTTCATATTTTGACAAATGTGTCATTTAAAAGACAGGATTTTTTTTCTATAGTGCACATGAAAATGAGGATTTGCACCCAAAATGGATACCCCTGTTTGTCCTGTGTTCAGAGGCATACCCATTGTGGCCCTAATCTTGTGTCCATATGCACAACAGGGCCCGAACCAAAAGGAACAACCGGTGGCTTTCAGAACAGACATTTTGCTTAAGGGGGTTTTAGGCCCCCATTGCCCACTTGCAGAGCCCTTGAGTGACCAAAACTATGAAGAACCCCCACAAATGACCCCATTTTCAAAACTAGACCCCTTAACGCATTCATCTAGGTGTGAACTACGCATTTTAACTTGACAGTTTTTAAATGAATCTAAGCAGAGCAGGAGGAAAAAAATTATGATTTTCATCTTTTTGGCAATTATGTCATTTTTTGTACAGCATACATAAGATTGAAGACTTGTACCACAAAATGGATCCCCCTATTTCTCCCGTGTTCAGAATTGTGGCCCTAATATTATGTCCATATGCACAATGGGGCTCAAACCAAAAGAAGCAGCTGGTGGCTTTTAGAAAGCACAGTTTGCTTAAAGGTGATTTAGAGAAATAACCCCATTTTGAAAACTAGACCCCTTAATCATTCATCTACGGGTGTACTACATATTTTTACCACACAGTTTTTGAAGCAAAGCAGAAGGAAAAAAATTTAAATTAAAATTTTTGGGGCAATTGTGTCATTTTAAAAACCATTTTTTTTGTACAACACACTTCTAAATGAAGACTTTCACCTCAAAATGGATCCCCCAGTTTATCCCGTGTTCAGAAACATACCTATGGTGGCCCTATTATTATGTCTGTATGCACAACGTAGCTGAAACCGATAGGCGCATCAAATTTTTAACTTTTATGTAATCACCATTATCCATTGGATAACGGTGGTCACGTGACTGGAGACCGCTCACTGCAGCCCTCGGTCACTGCTCCAGGCTCTCAATCACCTTAAGTAGCCAGGAGCAAGGAGACTTTCCTTGGCCCGCCCCAGCTTCTGCGCTTGCACCCACCATTTTGCTGATAGGCACATGCGCCAAAGTTGGGGAAAGGTCTGGGGACATTGCCGGAGGCCTTAGGTAAGTAATTTCACCTCCCCTTACATGATTGCCATTTTCTATTGGAAAACGGCGGTCACGTGACCAGGGACCGCGTACTGCAGGCCCCCATGAAATCTCCAGGCTCTTGGCTATGTTTGGTAGCCAGGAACAGGGAGATTTTAAATTACCCTGGCAATCTGCGGCTTTTGCACATGTGTCCGCCATTTTGGCGACGGGCGCGTGCGCAGAAGCCGTGGTGAGGTCCATGGATAAATCCGGTGGTCTTGGGTACTTCATTTCATCTCCTTTTTCTACTTAATCATATCTTATCTACTGTGAGATACATTAAAATCACTATTTTATCTCCTTTGTGCGGGTGTTTTCGCAACTTTATGGACTTATTTGAGGCAGCTGTATGTGCTGGTTCTTCAATCGATCCTCCTAATGTATTGCATGGCCGTCTATTAAGAATCACAACTAGGCTAGGTTGCATTATGAGGCTGGCGTCATAATTTCCATGACGACCGAGGTCTCCTCCCATGCGATCACATGGTCCAGCACGCCGTCGCGTCATCACACATTGACATCATTACGTCTAAGCGTGGCCGTGTCATCGCGGCTTGACGTTCAACGTCATTTGTTTATATTGAGCTGTCGGAGTACCGTATCTGTGATCCAGTGCATCATCACGTTACATAGATCACACAGGAGTAAAGTAGTACTGTTTCCTCTTCACTAAATGGGGTAATACAAGTATGCAATTGGCCATTTAGCCCCGAACCTGTCCGGGCCATTTAGTGACTGTCAGTTACCCTCCCACATAGGGGCGTTACCTTTGGGCTAAGATCTCATTGATTGGCTGTCAATGTTCAACACCCTTTAGGGGTGTACCTCTTACTGCCTCATTAAAGAGTCACCAGAGGTGACTTACTTCATTGCTCTCCTGTCTACCTTCTGGGCTGGAGATGCTGCCACATCCGTAGTTCCTTCTTAGTTCTAGGACTAGCTAGGGTACATCTTGTAATTAATACTCTTATTATCTTTACCTAGACTAGGTCCTATGTTTGTTGAGTATTGGCTCAGTTTAGTTAGGAACTTATGAGGCTAATATAGCGTTTGTCCACTGATCATTGAGTATTAACTCAGTCTTGATAGGAACTTTAGAGGTTAATACAACATTGCTCCATTAGCCCTCAAGGTTTCATATTAGCCTCTGCATGGAATTGGTTGGATTTTCGTCCTATAACGATCTAAGCGCTTTTTAGTACACTAATCGTTATATTGGACGGTCTGACTATCGACTAAATCCAACTGATTAGCACGGCTTTTTAGGAGATATCTTTATCCAACGCGAGATTTGTAATCACGATGAGATTCTCCTCATTAGCATTTTCTTATCGGCTCTAGTTACTTTAAGACGGTTATAGTCATCTTTATTGATATCCAAATTGTTATTTGAACTTCAATCCTTCCTTAATGATTTAGGGTTCCTGATGAGTCACTTATATCACTGAAATGCGTCGAACCAGAACCAAATCAGTTATTATTTTTTCTGCCCATAATCATAAATGATAGAACCAGAACTAAATTAGCTATCATTTTTTTGCTCACAATCATAAGTGAGAGATGTTCTAACCACTCTCCAAAATTGGACAGGAGGACCAACACTATTACCATAGGTCCTTCATCTACGGAAGTGTACCTTTTTCTAAAAGTTTCCATTTATAGATGGAAATTTTTATGCGGCCGACTATGTCATTAGCGGCTGACTAGTATTCTACTATCTATGCGGTCTTTTCGACCTCTGATCTATTTGTTGTTGTATAGATGTCTTGTGTCTTATATATAGGCGTATTAGTTTAAGTTATCAATAAAGGTTAATTTTTCAAAGGATCCATACAGTTAATACCCCTCACGCATATGATCCGTGAGGGAAGATGAAACGTAAACTATTTTTTCTTTTTTTTACTTTACACAATCGCTGTCAGCTATTGGATAGCAGCGATCATGTGACCGGGAACTGCATACAGCGGCTCCCCGTGACTTCTTTCTGCTACACATGGGAGCCAGGAGCCAGAGAGATTTTTAATTTCCCAGGCCGCGCGCCCTTCTCAGTTTAACCAAATCTAGATCAACATCATGGTTGGTGCAAACAGCCCTTAATGTCCCAGGTATGTTTTCTTAGAGGGTATTCTATAGGATATTTCAGATACACAGTTTCTCAGTGAATACCCATTGATATAGTCTGCTTTATTTGCAAACGTCTCTCCTTAGTGAACTTTATAAGGTCTCCCACACACATAAACACTGCACAGCACTGTGATTTAAATCACAGCGCTTTGCTGCATTTTACCTTGGTTTTTCATTGATGAGAAGAGCTAAACACTCAAAACTCGAAAATTGTGGTGCTGGAAACCGCTGCGATCGAGCGGCTCTCTGAGCAGTCCTATAGAAAACAATGGGAGCATTATATTACCGCAGTGCTGAAAGCGTAAAAAATGTCTGTGTGAGAGAGGCCTTATAGTAAGTGACAATGACAGAATAAGCTGTACAGAATTACTATAACTCCATCATGCTTCTCATACATGTGTGGTTCAGCAGCCATTGTGGGTAGGAATAACATGAAACTGTAGGATGTAGTTTGCGCCTACTCAGACTAATAGATGGCCATGCATATTACATGTGCTGTATATTAACCAAATCAACCACTTTCAGCAAGTCCAGACAATCATCTCATGTGTGTGATGATCTCCTGGCTCTCCCCGAAGGGCTGCAGATATCAGGGAATTTAAAGGGGTTGTCCCGAGGCAGCAAGTGGGTCTATACACTTCTGTATGGCCATAATAATGCACTTTGTAATGTACATTGTGCATTAATTATGAGCCATACAGAAGTTATAAAAAGTTTTTTACTTACCTGCTCCGTTGCTAGCGTCCTCGTCTCCATGGTGCCGACTAATTTTTGGCCTCCGATGGCCAAATTAGCCGCGCTTGCGCAGTCCGGGTCTTCAGCAGTCTTCTATGGAGCCGCTCGTGCCAGAGAGCGGCTCCGTGTAGCTCCGCCCCGTCACGTGCCGATTCCAGCCAATCAGGAGGCTGGAATCGGCAGTGGACCGCACAGAAGAGCTGCGGTCCACGAAGACAGAGGATCCCGGCGGCCATCTTCAGCGGTAAGTATTGAAGTCACCGGAGCGCGGGGATTAAGGTAAGCGCTCCGGTAAACTTTCTTTACTTCCCTGCATCGGGGTTGTCTCGCGCCGAACGGGGGGGGGGGTTGAAAAAAAAAAAAAACCCGTTTCGGCGCGGGACAACCCCTTTAAGGATCCGTTTATTCTTGGGAGAATTTATGTGAGCTTTTTTTGATCCTTTCCATTCGCAGCTCATGGACGCTCGGGCAACTCGAGCAAGCACATGTATTGGGGCTCAGGAGAGAAAAGCTTTGAAAAAGGCAGCTGAGACTGCAGGAACATGTTAGCAACGTGTTAGTGAAGGCATGCGTCTTTTAACATGTGTCTGATGATGAATATTTGAAATAAAGAATTACAGGAGAAATCTTGTGTAGAAGCTGGCAACTTTATTACACTCAGAAGAGAAACCTGTTGGTTGAAAGAGAGTTCTTCAAAGACTATTTAACCAACTACAAGAATATGTTAATAAAGAAGACTCAATCTTATCTGAAGACACTGTGATAATGACCCAAAGTTTTGTTATGGGCCCCTGTAAGATGTGTCCCCTAGCTATACTAATGTTGATAGAAGTACAAAACCATACCTTCAAGGAAGGACTCCAGAATGTTGCCACCACTTTCCTAGCTCTGTTTTTTTATGTTCAACTTTCCGGCAATAATAACTCGACATCATCAGTTCTAAGTGTTCGGCATGTATATGCAAATAAGAGGACATAATTCTTGAATTTGCATGATGCTACCAAGCCCATGTAAGCTGTAAAAACCAGATAACAACGATATTGTTCTTATCAGTTTATCTATTGCAATAGTGAAATAAAAGAAAGCACCAAAGTCCACAAAGTAACACTCAGCGAGGTAAATTTACATATTCACTTAAGGCCAGTACACAGTGCATCAGTATGTATATTTAACTTTTCCATCTCAGATAACATGTTAGCAAGCTATCTGCACATAATCCTAGTAGTCCTCAAGTCCATGTATGGTAGCTATGGTTTTATCAGACTATCTTTCTTTTCCTTCTTGCTACCTATTAACCCCTTAGTGACCAGCCGATTGCCTTTTTACGTCCTGGCCTGCTGGGCTTTATACCCAGAGGACATAGAAACATGCATCCTCTGGGGATTAAAGCCCTGCAGGCTCTGGACATGACAGGTCCATGTTGTCGGTTACCGGAGGTAGCCGACATCCTGGAGCTGTCATTCCGGGCAGCGGGACCCCACCCCCAGTCACTCGATAATATTAAAGTCAATGTAAAATAGATAAAAGTTAAAGTTTCAGCTCCCCTTATGGATCGGATCCGCAAGGGGAGCTGAGGATACTCTACCCCGTCCTCCGCCGTGTCCCTACAGGACCTGATGCCGGCATCTGCTCATATGCACCAGACAGCATTATGTCGCGCGCATGCGCAGAGAACCGGGAGGCCTGGGAAATTTAAAAACTCCCTACTCCCAGCTAGTATGAGTAGCCGAGAGCAGGGAGCTGTTACCGGGAGCCGCTGTATGTGGTTCCAAGTCACATGATCGTTGCCATCCCAGGGATAACAGTGATCATGTGAAAGTTAAAAAAAATGTTGAAAAAAGTGTAAAAAAAAAAGAAAAAAGTTTGTTTCATCTCCCCTCATGGATCATATCCATGAGGGGAGATGAAATTAGGTACCTAAAGCCCTTGAATTTATCTGTGGACCTTGCCCCGGCTTCTGCGCACGTGTTCGTTGCCAAAATAGCGGACGTATGCGCAAAAGCAGCAGATTGCTGGGCTAGTTTAAAATCTTCCCGCACCTGGCTACTAAATATAGCCGAGAGCCTGGAGATTTCATGGGGGGCCACATGATCGCCGTTATGTTTCTGAACACAGGACAAACAGGGGTATCCATTTTGAGGTGTAAGGCCTCATGTCCACAGGGAAAATCAGGCCCGCTGCGGATTCTTCATGTAGAATCCATAGCGGGTCCCTCCTGCCCCGCGGACATCAGGCCTAAAAATCAGAATAAACTCACCTGCTCCGGACGATGCAGATCTTCCTTCCTTTGCGGCCGGATCTTAATTTCTTCCTTCTGCATTGCTTCAATTCATTCAAAAACGGTGGTGTCAAAATACGCAGTACACCCCTAGATGAATGCGTTAAGGAGTCTAGTTTTTTTAAAATGGGGTCATTTGTGGGGGATTGCCATCATTTTGGCCACTCAAGGGCTCTACAAGTGGGCAATGAGGGCTAAAACGCCTTCAAGCAAAATGTCTGTTCTGAAAACCACCAGCTGCTCCTTTCAGTTTGGGCCCCGTTGTGCATACGGACATAATATTAGGGTCACAATGGGTATCTTCCTGAACATAGGACAAACGGGGGTATCTATTTTGGGGTGAAAGTCTTCATTCTTATGTGTGCTGTACAAAAAAATCCTGTTTTTAAAATGACATAATTGCTAAAATCGTAATTTTTAACTACTGCTTTGCTTAAATTCATTCAAAAACTGTGAGGTCAAAATATGCAGTACACCCCTAGATGAATTCGTTAAGGTGTCTAGTTTCCAAAATGAGGTAATTTGTGGGGGTCCTCTGTCATTTTGGCCGTTCAATAGCTCTACAAGTGGGCAATGGGGCCTAAAACGCATTCAAGCAAAATGCCCCATCTGAAATCAACCGGCTGCTCCTTTCAGTTTCGGCCCTATTGAATATATGGACATAAGATTAGGGCCATAATGTGTATGTTTCTGAACACAGGACAAACGGGGGTATCCATTTTGGGTGCAGATCCTCATTTTCATGTGCACTATAGAAAAGATTCCTGTCTTTAAACTTACATATTTGCAAAAATATGAAAGGTTATTTTTCTTCTCTAAATTGCATTAATTCCTGAAAAAAAACTGTGGGGTCAAAATACTCCTGACACCCCTCAGTGAATACATTAAGGGGTGTGGTTTTTAAAATGGGGTCATTTGTAGGGGTGTCTATCATTCTGACACCTACAATTCTGAGCCTGCAATCTTGGCTTAGTGTAGGAAAACAAAGTGTTCCTCAAAATGTTCATAATCAATGTTAAATTTTTAAGTCCCCTAAATGGCTAAAAAAAATAAAAGTTTTTTGTAAGTAAACAGATGGAAATATATATCTTATCAAAAATTGCTATATTATGTTTGCACATATTTGAGATATTGCAGTTGGAAATGTGAAAAAAATTATGATTTTTTTTCAAAATTTTCCCAATTTTGGTTCTTTTAATAAATATATACAAAATTATATCGGTCTATTTTTACTGCCTAAATGAAGTAAAATATGTGGCGAAAAAACAATGTCAGAATCACTTGGATATGCAAAACCTTTACGGTGTTATTCCATGTTAAAGTGACACGTCAGATTTCCAAAACTTGGCCTGGTCATTAAGATGCAAACAGGCTTGGTAACTAAGGGGTTAAGACTCCACTGAATTTGTTCACTTCTAGTTTTTTGTTATATAAAGTGTAGGCAGATGGTACCTGGTGCAGAATTTTTTTTGCCACCCCCTCAGTGATACCACCTGGGGCGGCCTGCACCTGCCATCCCTCCCCTTCCTACATTACTGCATCCTACACTACTCTAGACTAATAAGAATGCAGCATTCACTTTTCTGTAGAATATGAGGGAATCTGTAATGGCAGCTCCAATTCAGGGGTGAAAATAGCATTAGTGAGCGAAGCTGCAAGCTTTGGAAAGTGATATTGCCCAATATTGTAGTAACGTTCATGAGGGCAAGTGAGCACCGGACCCACACGAACGTGACCAAGGATAAGGACTTCCAACAGGAAACCAACACTCACCTTGCATACCAGCACACATAACAGATAGAATTGCTGTAATAAATACAAGGGATTAGTTCGTGAATTGGCCAATTCACTTAAGCCGCAAGCCCAGCTATCAAGGGTCCTCATGTCTCACAGTCCCTACACTAGCAAGACAACTGCCCCAAGCTGCAGGGAGAATGGCAAGACCCTACCTAATAAGCAAGATGATCGCCTCGATAAAGGTGACCCCGCGCTGGAACCTCAGTCCTGATTATCCCTAAAGGGTTATTACAAACTGTCACACTGGACACAAATCACACACCAACACACTAGGGCTAATATGCAAGACAGAACAACCACATAGAACAGGACAATTCACTCCTCATGTCTAGCCACCAGCACAGACATACAGAACATGACACTGTTCACACCATATAGACAGAACAAGGCTATCCACATCTAACATCTAGCCACCTGCACAAACACTGGACCAGCCACTGTTCAAACACATAACACATGTACAGGCATACAAAACAAACAAACCCTAGAGTGAAGGGAAGCCAGCTTCCTCTTGCAGAGGGAGGATAATTAACTGCAACTAGACTGGTGGTGATTGGCTAGCAGGAGAACACCACACCCAGCCAGCTAATTCATCATTCAACACCTGTGGGGCTGTGCTGCTAGAAACCTATGTGGTACAGCACAAACCTTATAGTATTTCTCCTTAGAAAAAGGGGCCTCTGGACCCTTAAGGCATAAAAAAAATGTATGCAACTCCTCCAAACCGCACACATGTACATGATTTATTTATAAAGGTCCTGACACCAAGGCAAAGATGGCAAAATGGGAGAGAGTATTAAATAGTGCACCTAAAACAGGACCACTGCTCCTTACACAACTGGCCTCAGTCACAGTAGCCTGCAAGAAAAAGTGCACTAGTCCAGAGGGAAAAAATGGAAACCCTCCCTACTGACATAACGTGCACAGAACTTATTCATATGGGCCTGATGCAGATGCAAGCTAGGGAAAGGGAATACACACAGGTACATTTCACAGCGGTCTGGTGCAAAACAGTAGTAGGCTGATCATTATATTACATCCATTTGCCGCAGCATGGACGCGGCTCCGGTATTACGTTCCCATAGAACGAGCTTGTTGGAACACCAAAGGGGCAGAGAACTGTATACGGGAACCTGGACTCACGGACAGACATAAACAATGACATTATGCATAACACCACATACCAACATAATATATGAACACCACTCAGAAGTCATGTATGCTACCAATACAACTACAAGCTGTGTAGAGCCACCACACCCACCGTACAAGGGAAAGGAATATCAGGCATCACCCATCTGGCATACAAGGAACACCGTGGCTAACATCACCAGCCTGTACCATGCACAAGAACATGCAATGTTTGGAGGACGTACCTGCCCAGGGATAAGGAGAAACCTGCGAGTGAATGTACCTGTGCGGTCACCGTACCACACACTACTGGATGCACTACCCCAGAACGCCAACAGGGGAGGAACAGCAGGTGTCCAAACCATATTCAGGGAATATGGGGGAACTCGCTCCAATAACCACATGCAAAGACAACACATTCTGAGCACCACCAGAAACAAATACAATAGTTGTGAGACTAACAGCCATACCAGACCGTCCTCAACATAGACATGTTACCAACATAACATAATGCTCCTCTTTTGAAACTGAGGGGCATTATGTTACATTCGTAAGGGCGAGTGAGCACTGGACCCACATGAACGTGGCCAAGGATAAGGACTGCCAACTGGAAACCAACACTCACCTTGCATACCAGTACACATAACAGATGGCATTGCAGTAATAAATACGAGAGATTAGTTTGTGAATTGGCCAAGTCACTTAAGCCGCAAGCCCAGCTGTGAGGGTATATATATATATTGCCATATGTTCTTTATACTTTTATACCTATATGCAAGTTTTATTCAATTCCAAATGAGAAAAAACTTATATGTCGCCTTACATCAGATATTCGAAGGCTTTGCAAGAGATGTTCTACAAATTCAGAGATGATACCGAACCAGACATGAAGGCCGCATGTACTTGGCCGTTTTCCCAGAAGCGCTGGAACAAGATATCAAGATGTTCCACTATGTACATAATTTTCACTGTCTTAGGCCAGAAATCCGGACTTCCCATATATGGAGAATGCATGCTTGGCCGTTTTCTTAGAATTGAGTGGGTGATTCTTTGTACTGGAGTTAAATGAATACGTGATTTTCTGTACATAAGCCAGAGGCGCCGTAGCAAGATAACGGCTGTTTACAGTGTCTCAGGCCGGAAATCCGGACTGCCCATATATGGTTATAAGCCCATCACCCCTTGTTGGTGATGGGACAAAGGGTATAAGATCTCATGTAATCTGTAATAAAGCACGTCGGCAAAGCGCAGCCATGCCCCGTGTGAGGAATTATACCAGACCTCCCTGTGTGGTGTCTCTTCTTACCGCCGGCAACGGGGCAAGTGGGGTGGGCCCGATTGGTGCTGTACTTAGAATTTTATTACCCTGACACAGCGATCAAAGGTCCTCGTGTCTCGTGGTCCTTACACTAGCAGAACAACTGACCCCAAGCTTCCAGGAGAATAGCAGGACCCTAACTAATAAGCAAGGCAATCACCTCGATAAAGGTGGCCCCGTGCTAGAGCCTTAGTCCTGACTATCTCTGAAGGGTTATTACATGGAACCAGACAGACTAGTACACAGGACACAAATCACACATCAAAACACTAGGGCTAACATGCAAAACAGAACAACCACATAGAACAGGACAGTTCACTCCTTATGTCTAGCCACCAGCACAGACATACAAAACATGACGCTGTTCACACCTTATACACAGAACAGGGCTATCCACACCTAATATCTGGCCACCTACACAAACACTGGACAAGCCACAGTTCAAACATCTAACACAAATACAGGCAAGCAGGGCTAACAGACCCCAGAGTGAAGGGATACCAGCTTCCTCTTATGGAGGGTGGATATTTATTTGCAAACAGACACCACACCCAGCCAGCTCAATCATTCCACACCTGTGGGGCTGTGCTGCTAGAAACCTATGTTCTACAACAGATCCCAGCCAGCACAACTCTTACAATCGTGCTTGTCAATTTACGCTTCACCTGCGGATGCGAGCTATTTTCATGCAAAAACGCTTCACACCACTTCTCTGCAATTCTGATCCTCCAGAGCTTGTTTCCCATGTTGGAGGATTGGCAAGTTTTTTTTCCATTGATTTCAATAGGATAAATCACACGTGTGTGCAAATCGTAAGACATGCAATGTGTTTGATTGTCCCATTGAAAACAACAGGCAATGAGTTTCGTGAAGTGAAAAAAATAGGATATGCAGTGACTTTTTTTTATTTTACTTGCAGCATCGCTGTGAGGGGAGAGAAAATGTGTATGACTTCATTCAAAAGAGTGGAGTTCACATTCACGCAAATCTTGTGCGTCTCGCAATGCATGAAACTAGAGTTAAATTCAGATTCTCATATCTTGTGCACAAAAGAGTGGGTGGATTTTATTTATTGAATCCGCGCAGGCGTTAAGCGCAGGAGATCCGCAGTTGTAGCCGCCCATAGAGAAGCATGGGGCATTCACACTTCATTTAAGTCATGCGGATATGATTTTAAATGATTTGCGGATGCCATGCGCAGATAATAAATCGCAGCATGCTCCATTTTACCGCAGATCTGGCTCCATTCATCTCTGTTGAAGCTCCACCTCCCTAATCGCTTCTAACCTTCAAATCCACAGAGGATCCGCAAATGCATTTAAATGTACTTGCAGATGCACTGCAAATCCTAAGCTCCCATAGAGATGAATGGAGCCAAATTAGCGTGTGGTGCGTGATAAAATGTAGCATGCTGCGTTTTTCCCTCCGTGCGTTCAATATGCAAATCGCAAAAAATCACAACCGCAGCTATTTAATTTAATGCGGATGTCCAACGATTCCCTAGGGGTGGCTTGAACTGCGGATCGTCCGCAATTCAATTATGCCCATGGACATGAGGCCTTGTACACATAATAAACTTGGTGCGCTCCAGGTACTCTAATTTTTTGGGCTAATTTGTGCTGTAATTCTTGCACATTAAGCTTAATAAATCGCCAAATTAATTTGCTGTCTGTTACGTAAATACACTGTGTGCGATGCGGGGATAATACTGGATATGTAAAGCCAGTAAACACCTTTCCAAATGATTAGTCAGGACGCTGGCAACATGTTTGCTTCATTCAATCACACTGCCGAGCAATATCAGGCCCCATTGAAAATAAGGTGAAACCCCTGGATTAAGGAATCTCCAGCTGCGGCAAGGGATCGTGATCTTCCCCCATTGTTTTCAATGGGGCCGGTGTGAAAACTATAGGCGAAATCGTGGAAAGATAGGACATGCTGCGATTTTTTTTTCTCGCAGCATCACAGGAGTGAAAACATCGCAAATGAGAATGAAACCATTGAAATTCATTGGTTTCATAATCATGCGTTCTCACGCACTCTCGCAATGCAAGAAAATCGCTAGATTTTCTCGCCAATGTGAAGGAGCCCTTAGGCTAATTCCACACAATCGATTGTGATTTTGCTGCGAGAAAATTGTGGTAAAATCGCATCTTTATTTACTGCGTTTTGTGAGTGTCATCGCATTGCTGCCCCGCGATAAAATTGCATAATTTTTTATCCTCTCAACATTGCATCAGTGAAAACATTGCGGATGGGAATGAAATCATTGGTTTCATATTCTGCTTTTTTACTGACTATTGCAGCAGGCAAAAATTACGCGAAAATCACATTTTTGAGTATTCAAATTCCGCTCTATTGCACGCGAGTTGGAAAAAATAAAGCGGGAAGATAGGTCCTGCTCTGTCTTTAGTTTTTTGATGTGCGAGAGATAGAGCAGGACTGAATTTTTCTTGTGTGTAGTATTAAAATGGGAGAATTCTGATAGTGAAAACCCGCAAAACGAGACAAAAACACGCCCATGTGTTTAACCCCTGACACGTATCCCGTGCACATTTTTTCCACCATGAGTGAACAAAGTTTGTTAAGCCCATTCACTTACATTGCACTGTTCCTTACCGCAGACTTTTGGCGCAATTTCATGCAGACTCCCATGGTGCCTTAGGTGCGTATATGTGAACAACAATAGAGCATGTCTGGTATATATTTTCACACTAGCAAGAATGGAGTGCAAAAATGCACACAAAATCACCTGTCTGCAGAAGCCTTTAGGTTGGTTTCATTCGGGTGATAAAATCGCGATGCAACAGTGCTACAAATCGCATGTATGTGAAACCCATGCTTTCCAATGGGTTCCTTCACACTAGCATTGTTTTAAAGTCCGCTACATTGTGAGAAAAAAAAATTGCGGGTTGGTAAATAGTGGCGCGATTTGCGCTGTTTTGTAGCCCATGTTTCCCTGTGGAGCTTTTCTTTCTGTTGCATCACATGAAAACACGATTATCATGTAAGGAAGTCCTACTGTTAAAGCCGTAACAAAAACCCTAGCTGCATTAAAAAAAAATCTCCTTGCAGATGCCCAACACTTGCTTGAAGTCTTCTGTCAGTGCTTCCTGGATTAAAGGTTCAAAATCCCCACCTCCAGAAAGCTCTGGCTGTGATTGGTTCATCGATCGCTGGAGTTTGAAAAGTCGGAAAAGAAAAAGAAAACTTCCATGTGCAACTACGCTTCATAGCAGCGAAAGTAGTCGCGCATACGGCCATGTGTTTTTGCCCTCAGGCCAGGCTCACACGAGCGTAATTAAATTGCATATTACGCACGCAATGTATGCAGTGAATAGAGTCAATAAAAGTATATTGATTTTAATTGATCCATTCAAACTTGCATAAATTCATTGCGTATAATGTGATTGTTCTCAGTAAGAGAAACCAAGTAATCTTGTAGATATACCTTTTAAAGGCCAACAAAAATACATGATGTAATAGCGAGCTTTTGGACCTCTCAGGATCCTTTCTTAAGCCTGAGGAAGGATCCTGAGAGGTCTGAAAGCTCGCACTAACATCATGTATTTTTGTTAGCCATTAAAAAGTATCATATCTACAAGATTACTTGGTTTCTCTTCCTGAGAACAATCACATTTTCTCTACTGGCTAACACCGTACCAAACCCTTATTTTATTGCGTATAATACACACGTAAAAAAGAATGCAGCATATTTTATTGCATACTAGCGTACCCGTCGCTCGTTGCTGCGAAGACAGACATACTGTACATACATACATTTGTTTTTATATATCTAGATAGCAGCTTTCAAGTTACCTCAGCGGTATAATATATAACAACCAATCACAGCACAGCAGCTTTCATGTTACCTCAGCAGTATAAGAAATAGCAACCAATCAGAGCACAGCTTTCATTTTACCTCAGCAGTATAAGAAATTGCAACCAATCACAGCACAGCTTTCATTTTACCTCAGCATTCTCAATATCCAGCAATTGTCTTGCGAAACGTTCAGCGGATGCATCATTTTGTAGTTGAACACGCATCCCGTTGTTCGTAATGCCTTTTGCTTTTGTGCTTGAGATGGAAATCAAACGATCTTTGTCTGGGGGGCATAACTGTCGACGATACTCGCAGGATAGGTGTACTATGCCAGTAATCTTCCCAGGAGTGTACTCAACAACTTCCCAAAGTTTCATGGCGATTAGATGAATGGTGTAGTAGCGCAAAAAGGACAGACAGACAGACATACATTCCTTTTTATATATATAGATGACATCAGGAAGTGAGAGAATTAGATTCCGTACGTAAAATTTGGACGCTAATTATTTTGCGCTTAGAATTGAATAATCGAGTTGGGACCTATTAACTTTTCCTATTTATGACATAATCAATGCTCGTGCCAAATTTCAAGTTCTATGACATTGGGAAGCGAGAAAATTAGATTCCGTACGTAAAATTTGGACGCTAATTCTTTGGCGCTTAGAATTGAATAATCGAGTTGGGACCTATTAACTTTTCCTATTTATGACATAATCAATGCTCGTGCCAAATTTCAAGTTTCAATGACATCGGGAGGTGAGAAAATTAGATTCCGTACGTAAAATTTGGACGCTAATTCTTTGGCACTTAGAATTGAATAATCGAGTTGGGACCCATTAACTTTTTCTATTTTTGACATAATCAATGCTCGTACCAAATTTCAAGTTTCTATGACACCGGAAAGGGAGAAAATTACATTCCGTACGTAAAATTTGGATGCTAATTCTTTGGCGCTTAGAAATGAATAATCAAGTTGGGACCTATTAACTTTTCCTATTTATGACATAATCAATGCTCGTGCCAAATTTCAAGTTTCTATGACATCGGGAAGTGAGAGAATTGGATTCTGTACATAAAATTTGGACGCTAATTCTTTGGCACTTAGAATTGAATAATCGAGTTGGGACCCATTAGCTGTTCCTATTTATGACATAATCAATGCTCGTGCCAAATTTCATGTTTCTACAATATCGGGAAGTGAGAGAATTAGTGGCAATGATGGAAATCGAACGATCTACGTGGGGGGCGTAACTGTCGACGACGCTCGCACGCGCGCCATTTATCATAGGATAGTTGTACTATGCCTATAATCTTCCCAGGAGTGTACTCAACAACTTCCCAAAGTTTCATGGCGATCGGATGAATGGTGTAGTAGCGCATAAAGGACAAACAGACAGACAGACAGACATACATTCAATTTTATATATATAGATTACATGTGATAGAACCCTATTGTTCTCTATGTTTGCGTATAAAAACGTGCTGTGAATTTCATTGTGTATGTGCGTTGTTTTAGGCCTCCTTCACACGGGCGACAAAGTTGCGTGATTTTGCTGCGCTGCTACAGTGCTACAAATCGCATGTATGTGAAGCCCATGCTTTTCTATGGGTTAATTCACACATGCGATGTTTGGTAGCATGCGACAATCCGACACAAAAACCTTGCGGATCCGGTGATATGCACGCAACTCGAGAGGTTTTGTGGCCCATGTTTCCCTATGGAGCCTTCCTCTCTGTTGCATAGCATCGCACAAAAACGCGATTTTCATGCTGTGCGATGCAACTTTGACAATAGGAAATCCTACTGTCAAAGCCCTAATCTAAACGCTGCAGGAAAAAAAAACTGTATACATCACCTTAGAAGCGCTGTCCGACGCTGCTGCAGCTCCCTCTTGGCCCTCAGCACTATTCTCCTTCATCTGTTCTGACTGGGGATTTTTCAATCCCTGCCTCCTAGAAGCGCAGGCTGGGATTGGCTGACGCTTAGCTAATTACAGCCAGTGCTCAATGAACCAATCATAGCCATTCATTGAGCACTGGCTGTAATTTGGCTGTGAACGAGCCAAAAATAAAGCATAGATAACATACCAGCAGAGCTATTGCTGCCAGTACTAGTGAAAACCATCACAGCGCTGTACCAGGCAGTATGGGCATCCACACAATGGCCAAATGACTGGAAAAGATGTGTCTTCATCCCTCTACCAAAGAAAGGTGACTGCCATAATTGCTCCAACCACCGAACAATAGCCCTCATTCCGCATGCAAGCAAGATCCTTCTCAAAATTATACAGGAAAGGCTGATATCAGTAGTTGAAGCAGCACTCCCTGATGCGCAAGCGGGATTCCAGCAAGGACGCAGCATCGAAGACCATGAAAGCTTAAGAATACCAAAAGAATATCTACATGTACTTCATCGACTACAGCAAGATGCTTGAGAAAGGCGGTCCTTTTACTGCCGAAATGCGTTGCATTTTGTTTGTTGATTTTATTGTGGCTAGTTGGATCAGAATTAAGTCTGTTTTATGAAGTTGGTTTTTAACCAATAAATATATACTATTTGGAACATAACCTTTTTTGTGGAAGCTGATTCAAGGGGTTTCCTGTTGTAGCGCAGCATAGGAATTTTTTCTTTGATTTGGATTGTTTTTTTACTCGTCCCCAAAGGGGTATCGGGTCACCCTCTGCAGCTTGCTCTCCAATTCGTTGGATTTTGGGAATACTCCTAAAAAAAGAAATCCCTAGGAAAAGAAACCTTTACAAGCGGACCAGGATACTGGGGTGCAGGCGTGCGACTTAGGAAGCACGCCTTGCACCAGATGAGTTTAATCACTACTCCCTGTCCATATTTTTATTATCTTTATGCCAGGCGCCCTCCCTGATTATTGTTCTTTCGTTATACAAATGACACAAGCAACTGATATGGAAGAGTAAAACGGAAAGTATAGAAATGGGCCTCTACCTGAATTTAAAGAAGACTAAAATTATGACAACTGCAAAAAAAGGCCAAACTCAAATCAAGTGAGGCCATAGAATGCGTGTGAGACTTGGCTTAAAAATGTGCCAGTCTGGAGAATCTTTGCCAGATATAAAACATTGGAGCGAAGCGCGATGCTAAATATGGATAAAATCTAGAAATAGTAGGGATATCGGCATAGCAGCTAAATGCAGGATAGTGCAAACCACTATTTTTCCCCATTGCCATGTATGGATGTGAAAGCTGGACTGTGTAAAAAGCTGATATAAGGAGAATTGATGCGTTTGAGCTGTGGTGCTGGTGAAAGCTGCTGCGTAAACCCTGGACGGCGAGAGTAACAAACAGAGAAGTCCTGAATCGTATAAGACAGAATATATCACTGGGGGGAAGATGACCTCAGGCTCATGTATTTTGGCCATGTAATGCGAACAGAGTCGCTAGAAAAATCTATAATGCTTGGACAGATCAGTGGCAAAAGAAGACTAAGCCGCCAAAAGACACGATGGCTGATACTGTCAAATCTGATACTGGCATGGATATCACACAACTAAAAGAAGCTATGCACAACCAAAAAAACATGGAGGGAGCTCGCCTTTACAACAAGAACAGTATGATGAAGGCCCATTTAGACACAACGATTATCGCTCTAAATTCGCTCAAAAGCCATATTTTGAGTGCTAATTGTTGTGTATAAACATGTGTCCATCGTGCACTTTTTATGCACTATTCGCTCATCGCTAACTTTTAGCAAGTTAAAAGTCAGCGATGACCCTTAACAATGCCGCGTGCTGAGTTCTCAGCGGGATACTGCTGATACTATTTTTTCAGCTGGTATCCCGCTCAGAGCTCTAAGCAGTGGCTCCGAGAACAAAACAGCAGCATGCAGATGACAGCACTCCTACTGTCTTCTGTATACAGCGACCACCTTCATTTACATGCTAATAAATTTTCAAGTAGCTAATTAGCTACTTAGGAGCTTACTCAAAGGTGATCGCTCAAAACTGTCACACAAACTGCCATTTGAGCGATTTTTGAGCAATCACCTTTCCGTGTAAATGGGCCCTAACACCAACAACTTACTTTCCCAGCACTGACTCGTAGTTCTAGCTTTCTAGTGTCACTGTCATTGCTTTCCCTGGTTCTGACCCTGGGTTTATTATACAGACTACCTCGGTTTGTACTTAACAACCCACAGTTCCTTCACACATGGCTCCACACACCATTATCTAACAAGGTACTAATGCTCGTAGAAGCATTGAAATAGTGCAGTATAACAATGGTGAAGAAATCTATAGCACTCAGATCAGCTTGCCATTAGCACATATAGCTATATCCAGGACATTCAAGTAGTCATTAGTTATGCAATTATGGGCATCATTTCTCCCTGATTGCACTCAAATTGCCTTACTCACTGAGAAAGGTCCTGGCCAGAAAACGCCAAATATAATGTTCAGACTGTATTAACACAACTGTGGAAGTAACGACTGCTTGAATGCCCTGGATATATTGTATCCGCATGTGATAATTGCATACTACAGTTAGTCCCCTACTTGCGAACAGGTTCGGTTCCAGGAACCTGTTCGCAAGTCCATTTGTTCGCAAGTCGGAACAAATGCTTGTATGGAGCGGGATCGCGGGTGGATCCTGCTCCATACAACGTCAGGTGCCGGCTGTTCTTACAGCGGGCACCCGGCGGCAGCAGTTCCGACGAGCCGCGCCACTTGTCAGAACTGTTAACACTTTAAATACTGCTCTGACAGCGGTATTTAAAGTGTTAACAGTTCTGACTAGAGGCGCGGCTCATCGGAACTGCTGCTGCCGGGTGCCCGCTGTAAGAAACAGCCTTCACCCGACGTTCAGGGAGCCCGTATAGCGTCGCACGATGAGATCGCGGGACGCTGTGTGGTTGCTAGGCAGCCGGGGACCTCCTGAAAGGCCCCAGGGCTGCCTATGCAGAGTGCCCATCAAGCGCACGGCACGGCTTGACAGGCACTCTGCATAGACAGCCCTAGGGCCTTTCATAAGGCCCCCGGTTGCCTAGCAACCGCACAGTGTCCCGCGATCTGACCGGACAGGCTTCTATCAGGCTTGATAGAAGCCTGCCCGGTCCCTGCACAGTATGATGTAATGCCATAGCATTACATCATACTGTGCAGGACAGATGGTTCATATCTTGCGAAATTCGTAAGTCGAATGTTCGCAAGTAGGGGACTATCTGTATTTGTACGCTGATCTGAGTGTTGTGCCTTTATTCATCCTAGTATCTTAAAGTCTTTGCATGACATGTACATATAGTTGTGCAATAGTACAAATGTACAATAACTCATAGCAAATAACTGACAATGAGCTGTGATAAACCTAGAAAATGTCTGACTAATAAAAGCACTAATGAGTTGATATGATTTACTGCTTTACTTTACCGTATAAATAGATCAATTAAGGCTGGACTCACTTGGGCGTGTGGTCGCAGCGTACTACGCGCATGGGTTTTGTGCACATAATACGCTGTACCAATATCCCATTAGCTGCCATGTTGCTGCTCACATAATTGGGCAAAATATGCAGGCAAGAAAAATTGCAGCACGTTCTATGTTGGCACGTATTATGCACACATACCTGCCAAGATACTGCATGTCGATTGGCGGCACGCAGCAAGCCGGCAATATTAATTTCCTACGTGCCCTGGGTGTCGCATCGTACATCATTATGAAAGACCACAAAGTCTTACTATGGAAAAATGCAAGGCTACATGACGATGTGCTACGTCAAAAAACTAACTTAGCTCAGCCAACTTAGTAGTATGGATATACAGTATGTACAGATAGCTCAGGACAGTTCGGTCATAGTGATGAGGAAGTAGGCAAGATAACATCTAAAAAAACCTAATGAAACCCAATAGCTTTGCTTTTATGGTCTATTCTGCACTTAAAAGTTATAATCCGGTTAGTGATTGGCAGTTTGGTTTAATAAACTGTTTATTTCAATGTAAATTTAGCCCGTATTTATTAACACCATGTGAGCATTGAAATATAATAATTAATCTTGCTTTCATGTGATCTAATATGTTCATGTCAGTCATGTGAACAGTGGAACAAGTAGCTTAGTATCTACAATCGCAAGCTGCGAGCGAAACAATAAACACTCTGTTAGGAGATTTTGCATTGCAGCTCCATCCACAGAGGGGCCTTTGTTTTCTTTTCCCCGGATAGGAGGGGCTCACCCAATGCAGGGTACATACACCTGCTGGTACGTGGAATGATGCATCACTGAATAGTAAAAAGTCTTAAGCTTTCATTTCTGCTTATCCAATAAACTTATGTGTTGTCACCACTTTGATTTCTGGAGTTAGCAGTAAATGTCATTACAGCAAAAGATATTGGCAATATTATTTTCCAGCTACTGAAGGTTGACGTAAATGACATATAGCTCAAAATCAGTACCAGATAAGTAAAGGAAAGTATTTGCAAATTACGATCTTATCTGTGAAACTTCAAAAGTGGAGTTTTCCTTTGTTTTACTAGCAAACTTTAGCAAAAGTAGAATCAGAGGCTTAGATCAGGGTCCTTTGCTCAGTGTCACTGCCCATCTATCATTTTTGTGACTTCCCCCTGTGTCAAGACCCCACGTATTTGCTAGGCACATTACTTAACTGAAAACTATACATTCCTTATACTATTACACAGTATACTGAGGATTCTATATATGGTATATTAATGAAGTGCTCATCTGTATGACATAGCTAGGTATAGGATGATTATATCATTGTGTAGTGCATACGTCATGTAGTTGTGCCTCAGACACAGTGCTGCTGTTCTGCAATGCAGAATCGTAACCCTCCAAGACTAAGGACGGCTTTACACGGACGTATTTACTTAAGTATTTGCGCACAAAAAACATGAGCATGCAATACACAGAGAAAAGAACCCATTGATGTCAATGGGTTAGTTCGCAGCTCTGTATTTTGGTGTGCACATTTCGGTCACGCAAAAAAAAAAGATCGAACATGTTCTATCTTTCTGCTTATTTGCGTACCAAAGGTCCCCATAGCAGTCAATGGAGGTGCGCAAACGCACGCACCATACATGAGGACATGTGTTAAATACTGCACAATTCTGCTGGAAAAAAAACTAATCTGATATAGAAAAGCCTACAGGCCTTTTTTTGCACCCCACTTTAACCCCTTTGCCCGACCTTTTAATGAATGGTTTTGGTGTCGTTAGATTTGTGACATCCTCGTCACTGACGGAAAATCATAACATTTGAGTTTGATACATTGAGTGACCTGTCAGGCTAGGTCAAAGGTCCTATTTTAAGTCTGGAGGCGCAGTTGTGGTTCAGCCAACAGCACCGCTAGGAAGAGTCAAGCGTTACTGAGCGATGTTCATATCAAGTGCTTACCAGTTTGACTGTTGCCATGTCCCCAAAAGGTGGAAGGCCAAGCCATGGACGGCGAACAGTTCAGGCCGAATCATCAACTTGTTGGTTCTTAAAACATTTACAAACTTTTTCCAAACATTTTATGTTCACATAGCAAACACTGGGTTAATCTAGTTAGACGAATTAGCCATTTCAATTGGTGTGCTTTTTGCCCCATGCACAAAAGAAAGTGCCCTGCAGGCAAAAAAAAGTACAGTAAGATACTGCGACACACATGCAAAAAAGCCTAGTTCATAGCGCAAAAACGATACGGTAAGGAGTGCGCAATTGCACATACACTCATGTGAAACCCAAGGACTGATACTGCTACGACTAAGTATAACAACATTTGATATTTCCCTTTGATAATTGTAGTACGCGGGGAATGAGCTGAAACCTGAGTATTGCAAGGTACTATTTGTAAGTGTGGAAAGATGAGAGCAAAGTAAACCCAGCTATATGTAACCAGGTGCAGACATGAATAGCAGACCTAGATATACTTCACTATAATTATTTATAAAGTGCCAACATATTCAGCAATGCTAGAATCAATAGAAGCAGTAAATACTCCAAATGATGAACCATGTAAAACAAATATTGACTAAGCCATTTACTAACAATGAAATAAATAGAAGAATGATTCTGTCTGATAGATTTTACAATGTAGAAGAGAAGGAGAAAAAGAGCATTTCCATTGGTAAAGCACATTTCCAAAGACCCAGGGAAAAGAAAAATAAAGCCATTTTAAAGGCCCTTGTCCACGTAGCAAATATTGTCCGAATAATCGTTAAATCGAGCGATTTGCAAAATAACTGTTAGGTGTAAATGTGCGCTGTGAACGAGCAATCAATGATAAATGGTATCGCTGATCGGATCTTTCATGGGGGCCTTAAAATCATCATTCATCTAACGCTAAATCCTTTGGTATAAATGTGTGATTGGTACATTTTGCTGAAGTTGACTAGAGCTGTAGTTATCAAAACTACCAATTATTGTTTAGTGTATGCCAGGCGAACAATGTATGATCACTACTAAAGATGAGCGAGCATACTCGCTAAGGGCAATTGCTCGAACAAGCGTTGCCGTTAGCGAGTACCTGCCCGCTCGGGAGCAAAGATTCAGCTGCCGGCGGCGGGGGAGAGCGGGGAGGAAGGGAGGGGAGATCTCTCTCTCCCTCTCTCCCCCCGCTTCCCCCTGCTCATGGCTGCAACTCACCTGTCACCCGCGCCGGCAGCCGAACCTTCTCTGCCGAGCGGGGAGATACTCGCTAAGGACAATGCTCGATCGAGCAATTGTCCTTAGCGAGTATGCTCGCTCATCTCTAACCACTACGTCAACGCTGTTTGCACTCTCATTCCAAATTTATCTTGGGCTATAAAAGGGTTCTGTCATTAGAAAAAAATTTTTATATTTTTTAAAATTTTCTATTCCTCCCCAGACCTGTACCCATTCCTATTCTCCTGGTTCCTCTAGTCCCCGGGGCACCTGGCCAGATTCTCTTCTTCCTGTTATGTAGCATCCATTCGCTACGGTTCACTTCCTGCAGGGCAGTGAATGTTACGTCTCTAGTGACATAGTGTTCACTGCCTAGCAGGGAATGCCGAATCATCGGCAGTCTGCTTTAGCATGGGCCATTGCTGGGACTGCACATGCGTGGTGTCTTGCTGCTAGTGTTCATATAGTATATGAACACTTGTGGCGAGGCACCGCGCATACGCAGTGGCGGCAATAGCCTGCAAGCTAAAGCAAGCTGCCGAGGATTTAGCATCCCCTGCCTGGCAGTGAACTGTAGCGAATGGACACTATCTAACAGGAAGAAGAGGATACGGACAGCTTGCAGAGAAGATCAGTGAGAAGAAGATGCGGTAAGAAGACTGTCTGGGGAGGAATAGGTAATTATTTTAGATGTAGGAACCAAAGTTATCTTAGTATTATTTTTGGCTTATAGCTCTGTTCAGAAGTATTTAAAATACACACTTTATTAAACCTCCATTAAGATACACATCTGACCAGAGGCATGCACAGACCTCATAGGGCCACCTAGCAAAACTTAAAATGCCCCTCTCCCTGCATCCTTTGGCTCTCACTCGTTAATAGTCTACCTGAGCCCACCGCCACCTGCTGTACGATTATCCCCCGAAACCACAGCCAACTGTGAAATCTAATTACATACTCAGTGTCACACGGACGCTGGCTGCAGCACTCAGTGCACCATCCAACTCCTCCCCCAGTCTCCTGCACTGATAGCAGGAAAGGGAGTAGTTGGATGGGGCACTGAGTGCTCCGGCCAACATCAGCATCAGAGTGAGTATGTAATCACATTTTTTACTGTAGGCCAATGGTTTAGGGGGATAAGGGTTCTGCAAATCGGGCAGGACTATAGTAGTTGCATGGTCTGCCTCTATTGACAGTACACCATTCTGCCTAATATATATATAACATAAAAAAAATCAAGCACCTAGAAGGAGATGTCATTTTGCTGCAAAACTCAGCATGCAGTTGCATCTTAGGCAAATATGCAGATGATTAGTGTTGTAGTGTGATTAGATGAAGGGTCTTGCCACCTGAGGCCCTAAAAGTGGTTCCACCCTTGACCTATAAAAATACTCTCAGAGGTTCCTTGTGTGTAGTGACCTCTTTTTCCACTTCTGTAGAGCTTGTTGTCCGCTAGACGCCTCTACGATGCAATCAAAGTAATTTCACCCAGTTAACGGAGTGTGAAAGAGGGCACATTATTGGAATGCAAGAAGCTGGACGGATGTATTGAGAAACTGCCCGCCACTTGGACCGTTCTGACCAGATTCTTAGGAGGTATTGGGACCAGTGGATGCATAAGGGCATGTACACAAGGTGGCCAACCACGACAGACCACCAGTACATGGGATCGTCAGATTGTTCAACAGGCACAAGCAGCTCCAACTGTTTCGCTGTCCACCATCCAGAGATAGGTTGAAACTTTCCTTTCAGATGTCTGTCAGGATCATTTTCAGGTTCTTGGCTGAAGAACATTTGGTCTCACGGCACCCATTACGTGTACTGCCTTTGACACCAACCCACTGTCACCTCCGTTTGCAATGGTGTCATGAACAATGAAACTGGACTTCTATGGTGTGAAACTGGGTTACGCAATCATATTATCATGTTTTGAATTATGAAATTATCTATTTTATATCACAGTGCTTTTTGTCCCTCCTGCCTACCTGTAGTTTTGCACCTTGGAATGCAATTTGTGTTCCATCCTCCGACAGTGGAATGCTAAGTGCGTTCCACCAGCAGTAGACGCAAGTCCTACTACATGGTCAGTCACATGATTGCCATAATGACGGTGTGACTGGCTGCTCCCTTAGTCCCACCCCCTTACACAGGCGCTGGAGTACGCCGACCAGGGAAAAATGATTTGTAAGTTTTTTAAACTATATAAATGTATGTTTCTTGTATTGTCTGTATATATCGGCTTGGGAAAGGTGCCTGAGAGCAGTGAAACGCGTTGCCGCTTGCTACCACATAATAAAGGATCTTTATGAGCCAATTATGAGTGACTTGAACTGGATCACCATTCTGTCTCTTGGAGTCGACACTTCTAGGAGAGGGGTTCTGTCATTCACACCCCCCTCCTTCAGAGTAAGTGCCGTTCCTTTACTTCTTTCCCGATTTGGTCTTTGGTATCATTCACACATATTCCAGAAGCGCAGGATTTTTTGGTTGATGGTTGTGTTTTATAAATCCAGGTTTAGTTTGGGCACTGACGATGGACGTGTTTGTGCCTGGAGACCTAAGGGTGAGTGCCTCAATCCTGCCTTTGCTGAGAAGCATCACACTGCTCCCAGTACTGGTGTGATGGTCTAGGGGGCCATCGCATATGACAGTCGGTCACCCCTAGTAGTGGTACAAGGGACAATGACAGCTCAGCGATATGTTCAGGACATTCTGCAGCCACATGTGTTCCTCTCATGGCGGCTTCCAAGAGGCATTTTGCAGCACAATAATGCACATCCGCACACAGGAATGGTGTCATAGGAATGCCTCCACAGCATTGTCACACTTCTGTGGCCTGCCCGGTCGCCAGGTTTCTTGCCAATAGAAAATGTATGGGACCATCTGGGATGCCAACTTCAACAGCCTACAAGTTTTCATGATCAGAGCAGTGCTTCTCAACTCCAGTCCTCACGGACCCCAACAGGTCATATTTTCAGGTTATCCTATAGTAAGAACACCTGCAGCAATGTCTGAGCCACCGTCAATAATTACACAACCTGTACAATACTGAGGAAATCCTGAAAACATGACCTGTTGAGAGTCCCTGAGGACTGGAGTTGGGGAACACTGATCTAGAGGCTGGGTTACAGCAAATGTGAACCGACATACTGCAGGATACTATACGAAATTTGTATGCCTCCATGCCCCCCATATCGCATCTTGCATCCAAGCTAGAGGCGGTACAACAGGCTACTAGAGCCTCCATGCCCCCCATATCACATCTTGCATCCAAGCTAGAGGTGGGACAACAGGCTACTAGAGCCTTCATACCGCCGGTATCACATCTTGTATCCAAGCTAGAGGCGGTACAACAGGGTACTAGAGCCTCCCTTCAAGTGTTTAGTTTTCCCCAAAAATTCTCCTTTTTCTCTGATATTGTAACCATTTACTTATATCAACGTTACAATCACACAGAGAAAGTTTCATTTGATTGTGGCAACTCCTAGGTGCTTGATTTTTTTTTGACAATGAGTGTACATATGCTGAACACACACTATATACAGTTTGGCATGGAGGTCCCTGATTATAACTAAGGTGGTGCAGACCCACAGTTTGCAGTACCTCACAATGCATCACATCCGCTTTCAAATAGCGCTCAATGTTCCTTATTCAGTGCAGCAGGAGAGCTGTATACACAGCATATTTCTGAGCGCTGCTGAAAATACTTTAAATAATTTAATTTAAAAATTAAATTAAAGCAGTTTCCAAGACATCTATTAGACCCCTTTCCTTTATGTCCAGTGCTCCCATAATGATTCCCTCCAGTTTCGTACAAAAATGCTGTTTGGCAACTGATGACAGAACTGATCCTACAGTTTCCCATGGAAACAATGTTGTTTCTTGTGCCAGACAACTCTCCGAGTTGCAAACCACCTCAGGCATAAAACAACTGTCTGGACACAATTCTCTGGGAGTAATTATTATGCAAACCGGACAGTCTGTTAATAAATCATTCCCCTGCCTTACCTCCATTTCTTCCTATCCTCAGCGTTACTATTATATATTCTACTTTATCCTAGGACTCACTACCTGCTTAGTGCCATTATCCATTCCAGAACGTCATCATTGCTTTTACCAAAATGTTGCGGTTGCCATGTCATTCTTGCTTTGTCCATTTTTTAATAGAATATAAAAAAAATGTAAATGTTTTTGGTTTTCCTGTATGATGCTTGAATACAAATTAAAAGAATAAAAAAAAATAATGTTACTAGTGGTAGATTCTATTTTCTAATTCATTATCATAGATATCACACAGTATAACGCCTGCGGCAGGGCAGAGCGGGGCTGCAGCAGCAGCGGCTCTGTAGTAGTCTTTCCAGAGTGCCACCACATGATGGCACTCTTATTTCTTTGACATTAAGTAACAAATGAGTTACTGTTTTATTGAGTCAGTGTTGGAGCTTGGAGGAAAATCTGTGCCGACTACTAACTTCTGCTTACAGAAATCAAACAGAAACAAATCTTTCGGACAAAAGAAAAATATGACTATCACAAGTGGGCTCAGAATGAACATTTGCCTCCCATAAAGTGATTAGATAAGAATCTGAAGAGCAACATAGACTTGTTTGTTTTCTGTGATAGGGCTATAAACAATTGTCTTGCCGATGTAACATGCCCTTTCGGCTCAGCTGAATACTTTTTAAATATTGATGATATTTGCCAGACGTGTATGGTGCCACTCAACTACATCAGAAATGAAGGATCTGACAGGTGAAAACTGTCTACGGGTGGACCAGGACACTAGCAGAGACAGTCTGACTGCTGGTGTCAGCTGGGGAGAAAGCACAGCAGCTGGTGGTGGCAGGAGCTTTCATGCAGCAGCTGGGGATGGGGTGCTCACATGGAGCTCAGTGCAGGAGCACATAACAGATAACTGTATAAAGGGAAGGAGGAATCCTGCATACTTTAGAATGATGATGATTTATCCGTTCAGTCGTTGACGACTTTTGGTCACTATGTGGATCAGCATTCTCCATGCTTCCCAGTCTTTGGCCGCTTCCCTCAGATTTTCCACAGTCATATTCGCGTCAACCTTGATTGTATCTAGCCAGCATGTTCTTTGGTGTCCTCTTCTTCTGGACCCACTGACTGTGCTGATCATTAATGTTTCATGAGAATTAGCTCATATGACATGACCAAAGTATTAAAGCTGTTGCTTGACGATTTTGCTTTCTAGTGATACTTTTGGTCTGACACGGTCTAGGATCGCCTTCTTTGTGAAATGTCCCACAGTCATCCCATGTAGAGAGGCCTAAGACCTGCTGGGATCACTTAGAAAGAAGGATCTGGCACAGCTGTGTATACTGAGGATTGGAGGATGCCCTTTGTTACCACTGGCAAAGGAGGAGAAGCCCTGATTTGTGGTCAAGCATGCCTAAATTCAACACTCCATATGGCTGAATATTCTAGCAAGCATGCCCGGCGTTACTGTAGCAATTTCTTGCGTAAGGTTTCTTTTCTTTTCCTGGATAATTCATGGCTTATTTCAGTAAACTTCCCCATTCAGGAGGCAGCAGAGGCTCCTACTGACTATAGAACTTAAGCAAAATGTGGCTGTTGGCTTGGCATGGTGTGCTGAGCGACAGCCAGGCTAGCCACCCAGACGAGCTCTGTCGTCTCCCTTGTCGGTGACTGCTGGATGGCATATGTACAGCGGCAGTTGGGTTAAAGGGGGGTTCCAGAGAGTAAAAGCCTTTTCAACTTTTCACCCACCTGCTGGATGTGTGTAAACTGATCGGTGAGGGTCCGTCTAATCCCAAGCATGAGGAAATTGTGTCCTAACCCCCAATTTCTCAATATAGGCTCGCTTTCCCTATCGCTGTATTATCATAGCGAATGGACCACTTGCCACGCATGTGCAGCCGCAGCTCCATTAATTTCAGTGGGGCTGATATAGATAGCCGAGTACAAAGTGCTCAACTAGTTCTGTCAGCCCTACCGATATGAATGGAGCTGCAGTCGTGCATGCGTGGCCAGTAGTCCATTCACTACAATGTTACAGCAATAGGGAGAGTCAACCCTATCTTGATAAATAAGGGGGATATAAGTCCCCCATTCTTGGGATCAGTGGGGGTCCCAGCAGTTGGACCCCCACTGATCTATCAGTTTTGACGTATTTACGAAGTGCTCAAAGAACATGTTATGAAGGGTTTCTGATTCTCAGTGAGTAAGCTATGTTTTGACTAAGTTTTATTCAAATGTTATTTACTCTGAGTTATAGCCATTTTTTTCCGGGCTTCCAGTGAGTGGAACAACCTGTAGTTAAAAACTATGGTGGATCAGTTGTTGGCCCCAGGGATCACCATTCTCTAGTAGTGTCACATACAGGCCATTGTACGCAATGCAGCAACACCATTGTGCAGTCTGAACCAGCGCACTGCACAGCAACTGAGCAGCTCCACTCAGGTATTATGTTTTATTGTTTTGTAGGCACAAAGGTTGGCACTAATAGTATTGTACACTAGCCACAAGGGAGAGGCATGCAGTGAAAATTGTTAGGTTGGCGGCACTATTCATGTAAGGCACAAAAGTTTTATTATTACTTTGGGAGGGGCACTTTGTGGGGGAACACAAAGGATTATTGCTTTTCCTGTGCACATAATTATATGTGCTGATTACTATGAAGAGCAAAAAGCGGTTATTATTACTGCATTGGGAAACAAATGAGGGCAAATAGTTCTTTGTCAAAATCACCAAGGGGGAATTATTTCTGGGAATAGAGGGGGCACTATTACTTTGTGTCCCCACAATTAGGTATTATTACTATGGGGACATAAAAAGGGGATTTTTACTGTTTAGGGAATAAAAATAATTCAAATAATGCTTTGCGGAGACATAATTGGGGCACTTTTACTGCACATAGAATGATACTATTAATGTAGGGGACACAGAGGGGAATTATAGTTTTGTGGTCATCATAATGAGGGAATTATTACTGTGCGGTTTGTAGGGCACAAAAAGGAACACTAGCACTATGTGGGACAAAGGGAAGCACTATTAATGTGTAGTGGACACGAAGAGGTATTGGGGATAGCAAGATAGGGAGTTTGTGTGCAAAGACAAGTCAAGGTTAAAAGAGGCCATCATGGCAGTCTGAGCCCAGATAAAGCAGAAATTGGAAAGCATAGGATTGCAATCAGAGAAGATGTCAGTTAAGGAGTCACTGAAGTTAAATCAATATGCAAGACAGGTATCTGACCATCACTTGGTGACTGCATTATTTAGCAGCATACTACCACACAGTGCCGAGGCGCTGCATCTCAGGCCATTGTGTTACAAAAGCTTATAGATCTGCACATAAATACACACATATATGAATATATAAAGGGGTAAAATCTTCTGGCTGCTTCCGTTAATACTGAGGACAGAACAGTTGACACTGCTGCAATTATTGTAGACATGGTGGACAATATAGTGATTAATATTCAGGTAACTGCTCTAAATACTGTAAAGCTGGCCATATATTTGGGATATCAATAAGGCAATCCGGCCAACTGATCATCCGTGAAAGGAGCTTACAGAGAACGGATGGCACTCATCAAAGACATCCATCGCAGTCATCCAGTAAAAAAGTATATGTTAAATATATTATTTTCCTTTTTTTTAAACATAGGAACCAATAGTGAAATCATCTCTCGTTGCAATGGTCAGACATGAACACTTTTCTCATGTTTAACATCTCCAGACATACAGCTTGGGATATGTTGGATTTAGAGTCAAATTAAAGAAGTACACATCTACATGTCTGACTTATGATAGTCAGTGTCACACTGTCATGATGCTTTCAGTGATTGTGATGTGATTTGTCACAGAAGACCTTCATTATTTCCCATTTATATGCTTCAGGAAAAAGGGCTCATATTGATGCTTCAACAAAATGGCATTCCGCCACATAGGCAAATCTATGATAGACAGGCAGACAGTAATTTTAGTATGACAACAAGAAAGATTAAGCTCCATACATGGGGTTTATGCACACTGGAGAAATGAGGAAAGTAGCAAAGACTTGTAATAATAATTATCCTGTGTAAATGGTAAGAACATGTATGACAAAGACAAATCAATGATAACTAACCTGATAATGTCCATCCACTGTAAGGTCATATGTAGCAGGTACAAAAAAGGAAGAGTCTACTGCTTGACTAGTGATAAGACACGGAGGGTATTGGGCATCCACTCTGGTAAACCAAAATTAGGACGTGTTCACTATCCCTGTGGAGCGTTAAAGAAACATCTGTCCCTATATCCTTTGTATGGAGCAACTGCTGTGAAAAGTGTGACCCCCAACTGGAATCTAACTAGGTTCTGTTTAATACATACAAAAGGTACCTTACTCTCACTATACGCCAACGTCTATAATGGTGCAAAGCTTCTAATAGGCAATTATTGCATTATTGCCAGACATATACTTCCATATATTAGTATAAAAGGCAGGTGAGGGACAAGTAGTAACCATTTCTGTAATGGCATCATTACACAATATTTTGATGCCAGTGTACAACAATTTGTTTACCCTTTAATTTGCTTTTCAATGGCTTTTGTTTTGATAACAGCTTTTTAATGGGGTACAATAAGTCATCACACTCAAGTTACACTTTGCTACATCTGTAAGCTGTACTGGACCTCTGTTAATATGTCACTCTTAATGGGACTACTAAGTAGAGAGGACCAGGTACATCCATAACAGCGTGCTCATGGATCTAGCACAGATCCAGATTCCAAAAATAAGACAAAGTCAATGGGTTTGAAACTTGCAGGTAATCCAAAAGAAATTCTGCAACAATACGTTTCGTTGCACATTTATGACATAGTTACATGGGTTGAAAGAAACGCAGGTCCTACAAGTTCAACCTTTTTTCATCCACTATACATCATTATTTGCTGGAGTAATTATAACCCTCTAGGTCATTTGTCACTAGAGACACATCTAGCTCTTTCCTTCCATGTACTGTCGGACATCCAGTACACAGACTGCACACTGAACACCCTACTCGTCTCCTTGAAAATGGAGTCCCACCACAGGGACTTTCACAAGTAGCAGAGGAGGTCCCTGTTTTTCCCTCACTCCATGACTTTATGATTGTGGGGTTCCAGCTATACTGCATGTCCTTTAGGGCCTATTTTTCATACGTATTTTGTGAGTCAAAACCAGGAGTGGGCCCAAAATATGGAAGAAATGCAAATTTTTCCATTATACTTTCTCTCTGTACTTTCTACTCCTGGTTTTGACTCACAAAATACTGATGAAAAATACACCCACGTGAATAAACCCTTAAAGGGACCTTTCACATGGGATAGAATTGCACAAATGTCTGCACCAAAATCAGGGTCGCTAACATGTATATTCTGATGCAGAACTGAAAATGGCTTAATTCAGTTGGCAATTTAGCATCAAAATTGTGGCTTTCCGAAAGGGTAAATTCTCCTGCATCCTGTAGAATATATGTCCGTGTGAAAGGTCTTTAATAATGTTGCACGAATACACTACTTATAGGGGGTATTCCATTAAAACATTAACTGTAAACAATGTAAATCCAGTCCATAATTATAAACATTTTTTGTATTTACACTTATGAAAAAAAAGTTTCTAGTTCCAGATATTCCAGGACTGTTAGAATAGAATCAGCAGGTAGCAGCATTCTATGTCCACCTCAGTAATTGTCCCAGGGTGGTCACACATGCTCAGTCTTGCTTCTCTCTCTGCTCCAAAGGGTATGTGGAGGGATCCCTGGTGTGGTGAGCGGCTGCTTCTGAAGATGTTGCTAAGCAAGTGATAAGGCAATGTTACTGCAGAGAAGCAAGACTGAATAAGGGGGTCTACACACTTGTGATCGCAATATCGCTGCGCCTTTTTTTTTACGCAAATGCCAATAGGACTTTCCAATGTTAAAAATGCATCGCATAAAAATCGCAAGTCCTTTTGACATTCGCGTTAAAAAAAAGTAGCGATATTGCGATCGTAAGTGTGGATGCACCTTAAGTGTGACCACCTTGGAACAATTACTGAAGTGGACACAATAGAGACAGCAGGCAGCACTATTCTAACAATAGTCCTGAAATATCTGATAGAAACATTTATTAATTGTAAATAATAAAAATGTATATAATTATGGGCTACACTTAACTAGAGAATATTCTTGGTGGGACACCCTCATTGGTACTGTTTTTTAAGGGGGAGGGGGATTTTTAAATCAGTTCAAGAGTCATAACTTCTTCATTTCTCCCTCAAGATAGATGTACGAGAGCTCGTTTTGTATGAATTGAGTTGTATTTTTTCATGGCATAATGTACAATACAACTTTTAAGTGGGGTGAAATGGAAATAAAAATCGTTTTGACATTGTTTTGTCGGTTTTGTTTTTACAGTATTCACAAGTTTGGCAAAAATTATATGTCCACTCTATTCTGTCTAGCGCCGTTTCCATAGCTTTCACAGCGAATAAGAGCTATGGAAACAGCATAGCACGTTTCCGTAACTATGGAAGCTTTAGAAACTTCAATGAGTGCTATGGGAACAGCGCTAGGCTCTTTCCATAGGCTCTGGCTGGGCAGTCGGTAATCATAGCAGTAGTTTCCCATCTTGGCTATGTAAAGGTGTGATGTGGAAACCCTTATAAGATCACTTATACAATACAGTGCATCATTTCTGTACTGCAGTATATGGTACTTTAGAATGATAGTCTATTAAACCCTGCCAAAGGTAGGGCTTAATAGGCATAAATACATGGCAGCCCTGCAACCTTCACAAGGCCCCAGGCTGCTATCTCACCCAGTCAGTTAATTATGTGGGGAGCAAATGGGTTAACACAGGGTCCTCTTTGTCTAATGGCTTTGTTGCCATTGTCAGCATTGACGGTGACATCTCAGAATTTAAATAGCCGCTAGTTCTGGCCAGTACGTACTACTTGTGATGCATCATACTCACCCCATGCCCCCATGCAATATGATGTACATCATGAAGGTTTAATAGCTTAATGTGGTTGTAGCATGAGAAACGCTGCTGACATATTGCCAGTATATACCCACAATGTATTCACAAATACATATATGCTCCCAATGTTTCTCTGTGACATTCTGTTCTTGCATTCACAGCATGATGCCTTGGCCTTTCAGAGGACCACAAAGGCCAAGAGCTTCGGACCCCTCTTCAGAAAAGCCTCCCTTTCCATCTACAGGGTCATCTCCTTAGTGCCTTCTTCAGGAATTAACTATTCGTCTTGTGGCATCATCTTACCCTCTGCCCCAACATTATCAGCGTTTCTTCCTGCTCAAATTTTCATTCCCTTCCATGATCACATCTCCCCACTTCTTCCTCCAAGGAATCCCCTAGGTATCATCCCTACCCATTATTCATACCATTCGTCGCCTTATCTGTCATTTCTCCACCTTCTCTTCCAAGTTATCCTCTCCCTCTGCTCCTCTTTATGAATGGTACATTTTTCTTCTCAGCCCCTGCAGCACAGTACATACAGAAGTCATCAGCAGCTGTTACCGAAGGCTCCCATAAATGATCACTATAGAACATAGAGTAGACAGTTTTCCAACAGTATGCTATACAGCTGTCACAGCCGTGATTAAGAACTACTTATGGCTCCTAGACGTACACTGCCGTGGTAGAGAAGTGCCAGATCACCATGTGCGGGAGCTGCTGAGGACTACAGCAAGCAGAGAACGTGAAGCACCATAGTGCCAGCGTAAAGACGTGATGTGGTACCACCAGCCATCTACAGAGGGGCAGATTATGTTACAAAAATTGCAGAGGCAATAAGTGACGCGTAGCTTGTTAATTTTTAGTAACTGCCCATCAAGGCTACATAGCAAGTCTTGTTGCGTATCATCTGATTTACAAAAAACTGTCACATATTGAAAAGTAAGTTTATTTTAATTACAATTTTCAAATAAAATATAACCAGATAGTGTAATTCCTGTTTAATGACTGTGACTATACAACATATTACAGGACACATCCCTAAGCTCCGCCTTCTATGGTGTAATTATAAAGGATTGTGATTGTGAAACCGATTACAGGACAGTTCCCTGAACTCCGCTCTGCTTTTACTTTTTGCAAAAAAACCCCCAACAAAATAATAATAATTGTGGATTTTGGAATGAATTTTTCTCCCTCATTTGGAGAGGTGGAATTTACACTCAAAATACACAGAATTAATTGACATTAATTTTAAAGTTTGCAGCAAAGCACAATTTACACTGTATATTTTGTTAGCGCTGTGTGGTTGGCATTTCTGTAATCCCATCCCCAATGCATGTACCGTAAATACTACAGATTTTCTGCAGTTAATGCAGTAGCATTTCCAACCTGTGGGAAAATACCCTAAGGCTAGGGTCACACAGGGCGGATTTGCCGCGGTTTTGCCGCAGCAGATCCGCCCGCGGCAAAACCGCCCGCGGCCGCTAATCCCGGGATTAGCCAGCCATGTGGATGAGATTTCTCAGAAATCTCGTCCACACGGGATGGCTAATCCGCTGCGGTAAATCCGGTTGAAACCGCGGCTGCGTTTCAAAGGAAGCAGCATGTCCATTCTTCGCTGCGGCCGTGCTCTCCTCTATGCACGCTGCGGCCGTGCTCTCCGCTTCAAACCCACCGCGGCTTAAACCGCGGCGGTTCTCCCGGCGGAAATCTCGCGGTTTTTGCTGCGGCCAAACCGCGAGATTTCTGACGAAAATCCGCCCCGTGTGACCCTAGCCTTAAGCCTCTAGAGGAGTGGTTCCAGTCTACGACTCCCTACCTTTTACTACTATTTCAGAGACCCTTCAATATCACATTGTAAAGCCGTCTGCTCCTCGGTTTACAGGGGTAAATCAAGTGCTGACAGTCGACACATTTTGTGGAGCGCTGAGACAAGGAAAAGTTGGAGCTCTTTCCACTCATCTGAGACGGGGTACAAATTCATGTGGCTTGTCCTTTAAGAAAGAAGGCACTTTACTACTAAGTTTTCTGTAATTTTCCGGTCCATGGACCCTGTGCTGCTCCAACCTGTAGAGAAATAACGAATTGTTAGAATAATTCATAGAGAAAAATTATAAACTCCAGTAAAGCTTCACCCATACGGCTCCACAGAATAAATCCTCTTCCAATAACCTAAACCTACCCGTGTTTCCCCGAAAATAAGACAGTGTCTTATATTAATTTTTGTTCAAAAAGGTCTTTTTTACATGTATAGCTGCCTTGACACTATTTAAATTGACTTTTTTAATTAACTGTTAGCAGGGATTAATTTTGGAGTAGGGCTTATATTTCAAGCATCCTCAAAAATTCTGGAAAATCATGCTATGTCTTATTTTCAGGGTATGTCTTATTTTCAGGGAAACAGGGTATCTGTATCTACTTAGAGCTTGCTGGAAAGCAGCCCGGTGTGGTACTGTGGGCACAGCTCCCATCGAATTCAAGTTGGTGTCTTTACCGCTTAGTTAACAATAAACAAAGACCCCCCCCTCCCCCCAAAAAATAATATATATATATATTATTTATATACGTGTGTGAACAAATTATATCAATTTCAAAACAGCGCCACTGTTTACAACTTGTCTTGCAAAAACAAACCCATTCACAGAATAAAAAACTGTTATGGCACTGGGAATGCAATAATGAAGATATACACAAAAAATTGGTTGATCCTTAATGTCAAAAACATATGCGGCATTAAGGGGTTAAAAAAAATCTGAACTTACGAAAAGTAAATAGCTTAGAAGACACATCTTAGGCCGCTCCCACACAGCCCGCTTTTTACCGTGCTTAGCAGTACAATGCCTCCATGGATTTCAATGGGGTTTCGCAGACTAGCGCATGAACGCAGCATTTCTAATGCTGTGATTTTCAGTGCTGTCTGCTTCATTTTCGTGTGTTTTAGTGCTTTTTAACGCATCTCATCGCCCATTACAATGATGGGGTGCGTTAAGAAACACTGTCAAACACGTTAGAAAATGCCATGGGAATCGCGGTAAAACAACGCGGTCTCGTCTCGAATGCGGCGTTTTGGTAACGCATGTGTGAGAGCGGCCATATAGTTCTTGGTAAAGAAATGTAAATGAAGAATTTGGAATAATTCACAATAACTGCACTAAGGCCCCCTGTCCACGGGCGTTGCGGTATCCTGCTGCGGACCTCCACCATGGGAGCCACCAGCGAAATCACGTCCGTGGACGGGGGGCCTAAATGTTTTAGCATATGAGTGACATGTCAAAAGTTTTATTAGTGGGGGTCCGGGTGTTCAGATTCAACGCTGATCCCTGAAATGAAGGGGCAGCGCTCACTAGAATGAGATGCCCCTTCGGCTGTCATTATTGCTGCCCGCGGATGGATCCATTGGTAACTATAGAGTGCGTCCGTCTTCAGTTGCTGAGAGGAGCTGGAAAGCAATGAACATGGCCGGAGTGCTCAGCACCCGGACCCCACTAATCAAAACTTTTCACGTGTCGCTTTGACATGTCAAAAAGTTTTTAAAAAGTGCAGTTACTTTTTAAGGCTTTGCGCTGCGTCTCTGATCCATCGTCTGTGAGTACTCGGTAAATGTGCGCCATATCTGTATCCATCGTCTGTGATATACAATTTATCTGTTATTTAGGGTATGGTTTCTCTATCTGTTCAGGCCAAGAACCCCCCCAGTGAAAAGATGTTTAAACGGTTTATTCTGAAGGAAGCGATTAGATAGAAAGTTGAAGAAAATAAGGTAAGAATGGCAAATTACGTAGATCTCCGTCGCTAAGTGGATTTTTTTTAAAATTTAATTGCTAATTTTACCTCCTGGGTGGGAACCACGGGGAATGCTGGCATGCACAAGCACAGCATTGTACTGGTATTCTCCCATATACAGTAGGCACACTGGCAGAGGGGCGCAAATCTCACAAATACAGGAAAAAAATCCCCTGTAGATTTTGCTGTAAAATCCACATATTTACATGTGGGTTTTGCTGCACATTTCACTCTGTGTATTCCAGTGCAAGCAGAGCATTGCATCCCAGAGCCCTCATTCCAAGCAGAGCATTGCATCCCAGAGCCCTCATTCCAAGCAGAGCATTGCATCCCAGAACCCTCATTCCAAGCAGAGCATTGCATCCCAGAACCCTCATTCCAAGCAGAGCATTGCATCCCAGAACACCTACAGCTACCGGTCCATGCAGATACACCCAGAGGCCCAAGCCCACACAGAGTATTGCATGCCAGAGCACCTACGGCCCCAAGCCCACACAGAGTATTGCATGCCAGAGCACCTACGGCCCCAAGCCCACGCAGAGTATTGCATCCCAGAGCACCTACGGCCCCAAGCCCACGCAGAGTATTGCATACCAGAGCACCTACGGCCCCAAGCCCACGCAGAGTATTGCATACCAGAGCACCTACAGCCCCAAGCCCACGCAGAGTATTGCATCCCAGAGCACCTACAGGCCCCAGTCCATGCAGAGCATTGCATTTTAGTGTATCCACAATCTCAGGCTGTGCATAGCATTGCACCCCAATGCACACAGAGCACTGCATCTCAATGCACCCAAAGTCCCCAAGCCACACAGCGCATTGCATCTATAGTCCCCAGACCCACACAAAGCATTACATCGAGAGTCTTCAGGCTACGCAGAGCATTGCATCCCAGAACCTACAGTCCACAAAGAGCATTGCATAGCATTGCACCCAGGACACACAAAGCATTGCATCCCCAGCCCCAGACCATGCAAAACATTGCATCCTAGTGCACCCACAGCCCCCTGCCATTGCAGGGCACCCAGAGTCCTTGATTCAGCAGAACATTGCATCCTAGAACCCCCCTGGTCCACTGTAGCATCCTAGTTCACCCAGACCATGCAGAGCATCGCATCCCTGTGCAACCACAGCCACCACTTCATGCAGAACATTGCATTTCTGTGCACCCTGAACCCCCAGTATTGTCTCTAGTAGGGCACTCTGAGCCCCCCAGTATTGTCTCTAGTAGGGCACCCTAAACCCCCAGCACGCTGGAGCTCCGGCTCACCTGCACTGGCCGCTCCTCCACCATGCAGTCTGCAGGCTTGTCAGCTCCATGGTGGCTCTTCCCAGCAGAAGGGAAGCAGCCGGGACATTCTCCAGTACAGTGCCGGTTGGCTCCTCCCCCAGCAGGGTGTATGGGCGTGCCACCCCCGCCAGCCGTGACTCCGCCAGGAGCCGTGAGTACTATGCCAGTGCCCGGCGCTGTGCAGGCAGGGTGGCAGCTGCAGAGGAGGGGTCAGCCGCTTGTTGCATGAGCTCACAGCCGCCGCGTCACATTGTCTCCGGTGTGCGAGGGGAGAGCACCGCGCACTCACCTCCGTCCACACTCCCGGCAGCCATCACCCACCGCCCCCGGGAGGGGAAGGAAGGAGGCAGCGCCGCTCTCGTCTTGTCCTGCTGCCTGCACAAGTGAAGATGGCGGCTCCCATCCCCGCCAAGCCCGGCACTGTGGGGGGAGGCAGCAAGCCGGCGGCCCCGGAGCTGGATTTCAGGTCTGGAGCCCGGGTGGAAGAACTGAATAAACTCATCCAGGAATTCAGCAAGCACGACCAGCGGGAGTACGACGACCAGCGAGCCCTGGAGATCCACACGGCCAAGGACTTCATCTTCTCCATGCTCGGTGAGCTGCACACATGGACCGCTGCATGTACGGCTGGCATCCTGGGGGGCACATACATGCGCTGCCGGGGGGGTAGGAGCTGACAGGTGGGGGGGCTGCTCTGCACCAGCTCATACATGTACACATGTATGTACAGAGCAGTGACAGCAATCACAGCTTACTATGCTATATGTGATTTATAGCGCTATATATATGCTTTGCATCTCAGTGATAATGGTCCTTAATGGATCCTATTATATGCAGCACTTAGATGCTCTCATATTATATCATATATAATATAATCTTTGGCTCACTATTAGGACTATAGAATAAATGTATCCATAGAGTGGTAAGAAATGGCCAGTATTTATATTAAACCCCGAACTTCAACCCCCCAAGCTGCATCCTTACCCCTGTAAGACATGGTGGTCTGGCTCCACTGAAGGATCTGCACACCTTGCTCAGCATGATCCTACCTGCAGGAAAGGTGTGGTGTACTTCTAGAATGAGCTCATATCTGGAGATTAACCATTAGCTCTCAGGCTTTGTGATAGAGCAGCTTAGTGATATTTAGTCATTATCCGCTTATGTATATTCTTTCCAATACTACTTTCTTGTACGGCTATCTTTTTTTTTTTTTTTTTGTGATATTCCGAGTCATTGTGAAACATTGCCATTTGCAAAGTTTTATGGTAACTTTGTAGTTCACACGATTGGTGCTATTGATTCATCCCTGTGTGTTTGTCTATAGATCATGTGTGTTCAGGCTGATTGATTGTCTGGCTGCTCATATGTTTACAGTCTTTCTGGAAGCAGTTGTGTTTATACAAGGGCAGAAACTACTCCTTTTTGGTATACATTTTGTATATATGCTGTGAATATAGTGGCTGATAGGGTGAAATCTGCTGCCAATCAATTGAATTCACACTGTTGGGATGAAATCTGCAACAAAATCCATACTAAATCTACACTCTTTTCAACTGATGACCTAGCCCCTGCATAGGCCATTATTAGTTGATGGTTGGGGGTCTGCCGCTCAAGACCCCAGTCCATCAGCTGATCGTCAGACCAACTGTCAAGTACAGCAGGCCAGTCATCAGCGGTCAGAAGAGGTAGTTGGAGTGCCAATTTCACTTCCATTGAAATCAATGGGAGCGACATGCTGCTACTCCCCTTCCTGCTTCATCAGGGCTGGATGTGACATACTGACCAGGGGAGAAGCGTGAAGTGGAATAGCAGCAAGGCGCTCCCATTGATTTCAGTGGGAGTTAAGCTGATGCCCCCACTTCCTGTGGTGACTGCAGATAACGACATCTGGCGCGCTGCACTGGACAGTGGGACAGCCAATCAGTTGATGGATGTGGGTCCTGAGCGTCGGACCGCCGTCCATTAACTAATGATGACCTATCCTGAGCTGGGTCATCAGTTGAAAACCCCTTGAAAAGGGTATTCCAGGCATTTACTATTGATTGATGCTCAGGATAGGTCATCAATAGTTGAATGTCTAGGGTCCACCCTATGGAATTCCCACCAATCAGCTGATCATCTGGCTTGCTGTCAATGTGGCAGAGCCAGATGTCCACAGTAGTGGTCAGACCCAGAAGTGTAATAGACTTCTTTCTTATTGATTTTGACATGAGCAAAGCCTTTCTATTACACTTCTAGCTCTGACCACCAATGCAGATGTCTGGCTCTACTGCACTGACAGCGGGCCTGAGGATCAGCTGATCGATGGGGATCCTGAAGTGTAATAGAAAGGCCATGCTCCCAATGAAATCAATGGGAGCAGTGCTTTCTATTACACTTCTGTCTTTGACTATAATAAAAAACTGAATGTGTAGTTGAAAGCATCCAATTGACTTCCATAGAAGTGAATCCTTTTTATTACAGTTCCAATTTAAACATTTGGCTTTGCCACTCTGATAGCAGGCCAGGGGAGATTAAAGGAGATGTCCCGAGGCAGCAAGTGGGTCTATACACTTCTGTATGGCCATATTAATGCACTTTGTAATATACATTGTGCATTAATTATGAGCCATACAGAAGTTATAAAAAGTTTTATACTTACCTGCTCCGTTGCTGGCGTCCTCGTCTCCATGGAGCCGACTAATTTTTGGCCTCCGATGGCCAAATTAGCCGCGCTTGCGCAGTCCGGGTCTTCAGCTTTCTTCTATGGAGCCGCTCGTGCCAGAGAGGGGCTCCGTGTAGCTCCGCCCCGTCACGTGCCGATTCCAGCCAATCAGGAGGCTGGAATCGGCAGTGGACCGCACAGAAGAGCTGCGGTCCACGAAGGTAGAAGATCCCGGCGGCCATCTTCAGCGGTAAGTATTGAAGTCACCGGACCGCCGGGATTCAGGTAAGCGCTGTGCGGGTGGTTTTTTTAACCCCTGCATCGGGGTTGTCTCGCGCCGAACGGGGGGGGGGGTTAAAAAAAAAAAAAACCGTTTCGGCGCGGGACATCTCCTTTAACTAATCGGTGAGCATCCTGACCGACGGACTCCTGCCGATCAGCTATTGATGATCTATCCTCAGGATAGGGCATTAATAGTAAATGCCTGGAAACCCCCTTTAACAATAAAACTGAGTAAATCTTCTGAGATGTATCCGGTATAGCTGTAATTGTCATCTGACTATATGTTTGCACAATGATAACTCGCTGGGTAAGATTTTCTACCGCTCCAGGGCACGACTGCTTCTTTTGAAGCATGTGCCATATTTCCTGGCATGTGCATACATCGGTTGGAAAATACAGTGCAGCTACAGGGCAAGGCGGCACCTAGTGTCTTCATGGCCAGTTGTGACTTGTCAGTAATGCTTGGATGGATAGTTTATGTACTGTCCTAAGGAAAACGGATAAAAAACATAACTGCTCTATCTTAAGCTCCATCTGTACACAACTTTTGCCACTTCATGATAACTTTTGGGCTTTGACCCAGATTGAAGAACAGTTCTTTTAGGAATCAGAGGGGTTTTTTTGCATTCTTTTGGGTTTCAGTAGACAGCAGTAAAGATCTCCATTGTAGTTTCCATCTGGTTACCAAATGTATTCAGACTTGTTTTCTATGCTTTTGTGTAAATACAATATTTCGTAGTGTGCAGGTTTTAACAGTTTGTATTTCCACTGCCTGTTTAAAATGTATTTTTTTTTTAGAAAATGGGTCATCCAGGCTAAATCTATGGGTATCCCGCCTCTGTAATTGACTGTCAACACAATTAGAAGTGTCGATCATCTTTCTCATAGGATGTGGCAGGGTTTGTGTGGATGTGATTTGCAAGATCTCTTAACCTTCTGTTCTGTTGCAAGTAATCAACGCCTGCACTTGCCCTTCCGTGGGAATCTGAATTGTCTGATATCACAGGACTGGAAAGAGAACCTTCTATCTGGGGGAGAGGAAACGGAACTGAATCTTTCCTTGAAATTATCTGGTCAATAGAGATCAACAATAGTGTACACTATTGTTACACTAAAAGATATATGTATTTTGGAATAATATATTATATTTTTTTCCCCTGAACTCTGATCCCCCCCCACATTCTGCCCTTGCCCACTCAACACTGAGGGTGTCAGTTGACAACTCTTGTCACTCAGTCATACACTTACAGGAGCAACAAGGGAGGAATTGGACAACTCAAAGTTTTAAAGGAACTTTTATACAGGATGACTATTGGCCAATTAATTGCTTGAAAGTATAAACATGGCCACCAATGGAGTGACGAGCAATAAGTTGCAAGTCATTTCGTTTCAGCTTTTCAAAAAATGTTGCTGGTTGATCCAAAGTCATTTGGTATAAAGTCATTAATCATTTGTAATTGAATGACTTGCAAATAAATTTGCATGGAGATCCCTTCTATGAGCAATATTTCAACAAACAACTAATGAATAATAATCATCGCTCTCCGTAAAAAGCAAATGAGTGACTGACTGCTGTTCATACGCTTCAATGACTCCTTCTGAACCGTAGCTGCTCCATGTAAAGGTGCTCCAAGAATAGTTGCTTCAGTTTCTTTTTTTTTCATGAAGATTGTAGTAACAAACAGGCATGTCAGGAAAAATGACTTATTTGCTAGATTTTATAACTTTTTTTTTAAATTTTTTTTTTATTTTTATTTTTTTAGATTCCATCTAAAAGTGTGCAGTAATGGTCTTATTTTTTATAGCAAGCTGCCTTATATTTTATGAACATAGATATCTCATTGAACATTCATAAATATTGTGAGCCTATATTCTCTTTGGGTGGGAAAGTCAATGAAATAATTTCATATAGTTTGATGCTTGACTTGCTGGAACTGAATCAGGACTTCTACAAAAGAAATCTGATTTAGGAAAAGTATATTATAAATGCATGGTTTACAGTAACAAACCATGTAGATCGCATGGCTTGGCATGCAGTTACATCTCAGGTAAAGTCCTCTGGTGCAAGCACCGAGTCACCCCATTGGTGACTCCTAGGGTGACGTCACATTGTGGTGTTTTTTTGGCAGGGTGGTGTGTCGTTGCCTTCCCCAGTCATGCTTTTACTGACCTCGGAAGGATGGTTGTCTGAGTCAACCTTGAGCTGGCTACCTGAAGCACGCGAGAATTTAACTTTAGGTCGTGAGCGAGAGCTTATGACTGCATTTCTGCTGCCCTAACACTCTGCGCCCCACGAGGCTGATATGCGAACAATTAGCTTTGTGGTGTGACTGGATGAACAGTCTTGCCACCTGTAGCCCTAAATGTGGTTCTACTTGGCCTGTAAAAAAGGCTCTCAGAGGCTACTTGTGTGTAGTGACCTCTTTGTCCATATGTGTAAATCTTGTTAACCACTAGATGCCTCTACGACACAATCAAATAGATTTCACCCAATTAATACAATTTGAGAGGGGGTGCATTGTTGGAATGTGAGAAGCTGGTTATATCGGCGAACTGCCCGCCACCTGGGCTGCTGTGATCAGACTGTTAGGAGGTGGTGTTTTCAGCGATGAATCCAGGTTTAGTTTGGGCACTGATGACAGCTGTGTTCATATCTGGAGACCTCGGGGCTAACGCCTCAATCCTGTCTTTGCTGTGGAGCGTCACACCTTCCCCACGGATGCTGTGATGGTCTGGGGGGCCATTGCATACGAAAGTCAGTCATCCTAGTAGTGGTATGAGGGGAAAATGACAGCTCAGCAATATGTTCAGGACCTTCTGCAGCCACATATGGGTACTGTTGTACCTTGTCACCACCAGAAGCTAGGGGTTTGACAGCCCTTCGATGGAGGAATGCCCCCGTCATGCCCCTAGCTCCCAATTGGCTGCCAGTACCTCTCCTGTCCCCCCATCCTCCTATGTCCTCTCTGTCCCTCCTTCTCCTGGGCCCCTGTTTACCACTATACCTCGTCAGTCTGTACCCCTCTTCTTCCCTGTGCCCTCCTCTTCCTCTGGTGCCGGCTTGTCTTCTCCTGGCAGAGGGCAAAATAGTGTAACGTGACCCCCTGCGCGCCATAGTAGCCGTGAGTACTTACTATGTGACGTTCACTCGAACAGTATTGCTGACATTTCCTATACTCGGATCGGTGGCGGTTTGGTGGTGAAATAACGGTGATTTAAACTGAAGTGTCAGTCTGCAAATTAAAACTTCTTGCTTTTTGTATTATTTTTTTCCATGACCAGTTTATTTTTCTGCTTCAGTGCGTCTTCTGACCATGAAGGTGCATTTACACGGATACATTTTTGGTTGCGAGACACACAACTCACATGGAAATTATGTACAGTGAGTCTGTTTACTTAATCTGTCTCTTGCAGCAAATAAAAATTGCTTGCGATGACGCAGAAAAATGTGTGAGCCAAAAAATAAAATAAAAAAATTGCATTATATTTGCATATAGTTTTTTTTTTTTTCCATGCAAGTCTGACTTAAAAAAAAAAAAGTTTTCGTGTGCATAAAAATCATATGCACCGTGATATGTTTTTCCCGCAAAATGCATTGTACTTGCAGGCAAGCTTGCATGCTTGCAAGGAAGATATTCGTCTGAGTTCCTCTAGACCGATATCGAACTTGCGCATGTAAATGCACCCTGGCTCTAAGCTGAATGTGGCTCACCAGGTATAACGTATGTTCCCACGGCAGAATCTGCTTCAGATTTTTCTACGTGGATTCCACCTAGAAGACGGAAAAAAAAAAACAGAAGCAGGAACCCCGACTGAGACGTTGATATCCGCCATGGCTATGCACTTCCGTAGCTGCGGACTTGGTCTTTTTTCAGTGTACAAATCAAATTCTCGTGTGGATTTGCCATGACATCCGCATCAAATAGTGAAATCCGTGTCATATAGACAAGATTTCTCCATCAAATCTACTGTAAAATCATGTGAACTTACCCTAAAGAGTTGGTGGCGTCTAGTCTCTAATATGAATGCTTTGTTACCATACTGTATGCCACAACTGTTCAGCAATCCATGCCCTCATGGATAATTCATAGGTGTAGGCGCTCCGACTGCAGTAGCAGAGTCCAAGTAACCCATTCCTATCAGCCGGAGTAGTGAATACGGTTTTTCATTCTTGTCGCTGGTCAATTCCTGTTGCTCCATTTAGTAAATGGGGGAGGGGGAATACAAGGATGGAGAATGTGGTGGAAGGTTTCCTGCGGCGGAGCTGAGATGTGTAAGGAAGTCTTTTTGAATGAAGAGAAATTTAGTGTGGAGGTCTTTGATAAACAGGCAGAATGTTGTCCAAGCTGTTTATAAAACATGTCATTCTGATTGTCTCTGATCTTAAAACTTTCTTTGACAAGTTTATCTTTACTTTGGCTTTAGGCCTCATGCACACTGTTTTATACACTGTATGGGGCCATAATGGTATCCTGATGCCTGAGGCTTATTTCATGAAGGCGATCTTTACTAAACTGCTGGCAAGGAAGCGGAAAATACTCTGAAAAGTATCTATATATGAATGTCGCTCAGTATCTGCAGGGAGAACCATACGCAAACATGTGGCAAGAAATATAGATACACTTTGTGCAGCTATACATATTGCTGTATTGTACTGATTCTCTTATGATTGTGTGCCTGAAGTCTGAGGCCAAGTAAAGGGTACAGGGAGCTCCCTAAAGAATGTGTATTTGTGAGATGCTTGATTCTCAAATGGCGCATGACTCGGATATAAAACTTGCTTATTTGAGTAAGGTAGTAAGGGTGGTTTCACACCTGCGTTGGGGATTTTGCTTTCCTGCTTAGTTCGGGGCAGCAGGAAAGGGGAATCCCCGAATCCGAATGGCTAAGTCTCAAGGACAGAACTGAACAGCGCCGTACGTACCCCAGTTGATGATAATGGGGTCCTGTCTGCTTTCCGCCCAGATGCCTGGCTTTTGGACGAAAGAAGAAAACGCTGCAAGGGGGAGCCCTTTTCGTCAGGTATTTTAATCCGCATCTGTGATGGAACCTCCGACCGAAGGTTCCGACGCAAATGTGAATCTGACCTAGTTTATAATGGTTCATGTATTCCCACGTTATATGCAGCAAAGAAAAAGCTAGAAATACGTTTAGGCCAGCTACACGTGGGCAGATTTGCATTGCGGAATCCGGCGCGGTCGTCCGCCCCCGGATTCTGCAGCAATCATCGCCCATAGCATGCTATGAAAAAACACCTTTACCTCTACATGGGCAGAAATCAATTGCAATCTTCTTTTTTTTGCCTGCTTCTCTTTCTGCTCGCGAAGGAAAAAATCGCAGCATGCTCTTTCTGTGCGGATTCCGCACGGATGGCTTCCATTACAATGGAAGCCATCCGAACCACTGACCTTCCACAGTACAGGAAAAAAGAAAATCACAGATATGCGCAGATGCCGGCTGGGCACAGGGTCAGATTCCGCTTTTGGCTCCCGCATGCGCAATCCGACTCGGCCGTCTGCAGCCGTCACTACACCAACTTTCAGTAAATTAATACATTTTATTAATTATTTTCACAGTGGAAAATGTATTACCTTGTACATCTCCAGGGTGTTGGTCCTTCGGAGAAGTCCTCTTTTAGTGTAAGGAGTGGGTTTTTTGTCACCGGTGTGTTTCCAGGTATCAAAAAACCCTGTTGCTGAAGTAGCAGAAGTAATCTGAGACTGATGTATAATAAGACTGCATGTGCTCATGAGTTACATGTTCCTCCTTAACGCTGTGCTCATGGCTTGTAGAGTCTGGCATCTGAAAGAGAACATTGTTTTATTGTATGCAGTACCATGAGATGGTCTCTTTAAATTTCAGGACAAAACGTAGTGCTGTGAATTAGCATAAATCGCATATTCATCAGAACAGTACAAAGCTGTTTTGGCTTAATGGGCCATTTATGATCATCATGAATATTATTTTCATTTGTGTCACTGTCCTATTTTCCAATGCAATTTCTGTGTTTTTTCAGGCTGAATTGAATGAAATCTCCAATCGTGCCGTGTGAAAGATGTATGACTGTATTAGGCTCTGCTGTCATTTGTAGTCAGCTGGGGGCAGTATCCATGGCTATGAAACACTCGTATTATCCTCATGATACATGAGCCTCCTCTGTACTTTTCATTCTTTATTAAAATAAACCCATCACCCAGTACGTTGCTAGACAGCACAGGCGGTCCTTACTATGACTCCAAGGCTTTACGCATTGATGAGTTTTCTAAAGCGGAGTTTACTGTAGCAAATAATCTAATATTTGTTGCTATTAGATTTGTGTTTTATAGAGTTTGTGGTCAAATGATATGCAACTCTTATTAGGCAGTTTTTTTTCCCCCCAACTGATGACTTGTCCCCTGGATAGGTCATCAGGGGTTGGCCGAGGGTCCTCTGCTCTGGTCTAGGGAAGTATGTTGCCATCAACAAACATGGGAGGAAGTGGAAGCATCGGCTTCACTCCTGTTAAAATAAGTGGGAGCGCAGCGCTTCTATTCCACTTCCGGCTCCTGGTTACGGACAGGACGTCTGACCCTATCCATAGCGGGAAGTGGTGGATTTAGCTGCATTTTCATGTGCGGAAGAGCTGCGGAATTCAGCCTTTTTGTCAACGGTTGATTTCCGCATCCCTATTCTGAAGCATACATGGACATGCTGGGGGATCAGAATCTACAGCTTTTTACAAATATGTTGTGGATTCATCGTAGAAAATATCCGTGTCATAATAGGGGGGATTTTTAATTCCCCTCCACACGGCTTGTAATTGCTGGGGAATTTCCTCAGTGATCCTGCTAGTGGAAATTCCCCCACATATACTACGCATGTGAAGGCGGTCTTAGGATCTTGTCTTTTAGAGGACCCTCCATCTAAATGAAGAAATAAGCAAAAAATTGACATCTCATTATATGGCACGCTGACTGGCCTATTTTGTGCCGCCCCCCCCCCCCCCAGTCTTGTTGCAAGAGCGATAACCCATTAACTTAGCTATATATATATATATATATATATATATATATATATATATATATATATATATATATAGGCATTTTTTTTGTTTTTTGAAAATGCTTTTGGAGTAATAAAAACACATTTTTAAAGAGAAAAACAATACTTTTTTGCGTTGCTTTTTTAAAGAAAAATCATTGTCTAAAAGGGCCTTAAGGTAGTACACTGCATTACTTATGTAGTGCATTCTGTAATGCATATGCCACTACCCAGACACCTCTAGAATTAAATAAGTTGAATGTTGGGTCTTAATTTGTTCTGAGAATGCTCTACTATCTTTGGAAACAGTTTGAGTTTTCTAAAGTATGTTTTGTGTTTTGCTTTATTGAAAATGTGGTCTGTCCATTTTTATCATGAAGGTGTTCTCAGTTGGGACTTTAATACTTTGCATTTAGACACAAGAGGATCGCTCAAAAGATAGCTTTTTGCATAAAGCTACTACTTGGTACTAATGCCTATTAGTACCAATTAGTAGCGTGTGAGCTGCAAGGAGCTATATTCAGGAAACAGACCACCCGCTGTTTGCTGAATACATTGCCTTTTTTTCTGCTGACAGGGCTGACAGCTGAGACAATGTAATCAGCTGTTATCAGCTCTCCCCGGGCAGAACACAGCGTGTGGTCCATTAGCTGTTCTGCTGAATGATGGATTTCATGCCAAACTGAAATCCATCCTATGGCAGAAAGGGCACATTTACACACCGGTTATCCCTCAAAAGACGGCCTTTGAGCTATAATCGTTGTCTAAATGTGCCTTTAGTTTCCCATGTAGATTTCTCCCTCACATTCCTTGTACTACTTTCATAGTTCTGTAACTTGTCACCTGATCAGCTGTTTGTCATGGTGCTAGTCTGTTTTCGGGTAACATATCCTAAATCCCCCTTACTAAAGTTTGTGCTCAAGCAGTTTAATTTTCGACACTGTTAGGAATGACTTTTTTTTTTTTTTTTCTTTCTCTCTACCGCCTTGCAGCACATGATCCACTTGTTCAGTTTCTGGCAAGAGCAACATTCTGGTCATGTGAGCTTCTTCCGACTATTCCCTGTAGTATTTCAATTGGATTCATGTGAAAGTTGGCTGCTGTACACTATGTTGGTGTTCCAAAAATGGCAAAAATATATGCAGGTACAGGCTGGTGGAATTGGGTCTGTATGTCTATATCTAATAGCCCAGTTAGTATGCAGCATCACTGACTGTCTTGTGACAGACGAGGACATCCGCCTGGCATCAGATCATGCCAGCTGCACCACTCTTGGCTCTGGATTTTGTCATTTGGATCAGTGAACCTCCTGTACACATGGCCTAGATGATTTCTATGTATGTTCTAATAATGTGATGAAAGAAAAGTCACCATAGTGAACATGCCAATGATCAGCCGTAACATTAAACCCACTGAATGGTGAGGCGAATAACATTGTCTTTCTAGTGGTACCTGTAAAGACTGTAACCAAAAAATCACTTATTGAAGTTGGAAGGGAGAAAAACGAGCAAGCGTAATAGTCCTTCCACAAGTGACGAGCTGTTGGGCAAACAATGGCCGACACTCATCCCAGTGATGCTCGCTCCTGTACTGTTACATAGGAGCGAGTATCACTGGCATCACTCAGCGCTGCCAGAATGGAAGCAGGGCGAGCCACGGAGCATCGTTCCCCCACCTCCTCCGACTTCCATTCACAGGAAGAAGACTAGTTCAAAAGTCAACAATTCTCATTCAGTCTCTGCACCCATTTAAACGAGACGATTATCGTTCAAATTCCTGCGAGAGCAAATTAATCTGAACGATAACACTGCAACACAATTTTTGTAACAGATAAGCAAATAGGCGGCTTATAGTAACTTTATTGCGCTGAAATCAAATGTTTGTTTTTTTTCTGCCACGTAAGGTTTTCCAATTATGGAAAATGATGTAATCCAATTGCCGTTGTATTGTAATCTTTAAAAATCTGCCTATACTATTAATTCAGTAGGTTCGCCATTAACCTTGCTTCATAAAAAGAACAAAAGCGATTGCATAACTATTTCACAATCACTGTTACACACCACGTGCTGACTGAACACTATAAGGGTTGGTTTATGTAACATATAGGGTATGTTTCAACACTGCGGATCATCCACAGGTCATTGGTTAGACTAAATAAAAGAATCAAAATCATAAAACAAAAGTACATGTTTGGTATTGCTGTGTCCGTAAAAGTCCGATCTTTCAAAGTAACGCATTATTTACCCCGCACAGTAGACATCGTCCAAAAAAAAAAATTAAGAATGCCAGAAAGGCGCTTTTTATTTTTTTGGTCACTGTCTTCAAGAAAAAAAGCAATAAAACGATCAAACAGTCGCATGTATTCCAAAATGGTACTAACGCAAACTACAGGACGTCCCACAAGAAATGAGCCCTTGCACAACTATGTGGATGGAAAATTAGTTATTGCTCGCAGAAGATGGCGGCAGAAAATAATAATAATAAAAAAATTAAGTGTCTTTGAAGAAAAATTAGTACAGCAAAAAAAAGTTTGGTCTCATAGTAATCGTACTGACCCTTAGAATAAAGTTATTATGTCATCTTTGTTGCAGTTTGTGGGCCGTAGAAACAAGACTCAATGAAAGATGGCGAATTTTTATTTTTTTCCCCTTCATTCCACTTAGAACTTTTTCAGTATATTATATGGTACGTTAACCCTTTCCAATCCTCTGATGTCTTAAGACATGTTTTTAGACTGTACAGCTCCGGTGTTGGAAGACATCCGTCGGGATTCTCTTACTGTATATTGCCAGCCTCTCTGCTGTCGGAGCCTATCCAATGTGTCACCTCATGCAGTACTGGCTTTAGCCAGCATATAGCGCCGTTGTATACTGGCAGAAAAAGATTAAGCCCCCTAGGAAAACCAGGATACAAATTGGATTGGAAAGGGTTAAATAGTACAATTGAAAAATGCAACTCATCCCGCAAAAAAACAAGCCTTCATACAGCGACGTTGATTCATAAATAAGGGAGGTACTATTTATTTATTTTTTAAAACGGGAGGGGAAAAAAAGCTTGGTCACTAAGGGGTTAAATAACTTGAAAATGAGACGTGCTGCTATTCAGTTTTTTTACTAATGTAATCAGCAGGTTGCAATTTTACAGAAACATCAATTACTTTTGTTTATAAAAATTTGTTAAAAATTTGCTGCTCAGTGTAATTGACCTCGGTAAAAAGACCATAAGGATCTGAGCAACTTTGACAAAGGCTAATGTGATATCTGGATGACTTGGTCGGAGCGTCCCCAAAACAAGTCCTGGGGGGTGTTCCCAGTATGCGGTGGTTGGTACCTACCTAAAGTAGTCCAAGGAAGGATAGTCGGTGAACTGGGGTTATGAGCATCCAAGGCTCATTGATGCGTGTGTGGAGATTGAAGGGCTAGTCCATCTGGTATGATCCCACGAAAGAAATACTAGAGCACAAATATATGTATGCTGGCTGTGATGGGTGTCAGAATACGCAGGGGGGAATTTATTAAGAATGGCATTTTATACTGATCTTCATAGGATTTCCCTCAGCACAGAAGGTAAGCATGCCTCTCTATGTATTGGGCACATCTCGTCTGGAATACGTCTGTGGTATAATGTATGCCAGTTTCTATTGTAAATTATACATGAGTGTTAGTCCACGGTGGCCACTTCTCCGTACAAGCAATCTCTATATATAATTTATTTATTTATTTTTTTAATACAAAAATGGTGAGGGTGGTGCAAAAAATCTCAAGTCTTTGCGCAAATCCCCATTGGCACAATAATTTAGCAACTTTTTTTTACACCAGAAACCGGCGTAAAAGCATTTGTGAATGTCCCCATTGCAGGTTGCTGCAAACTGATCAAGATGCCCATGCTTACATTTTTCCACTTCCAAAACCGTTTACAATGGACATATGAGCATCACAAATGGCCTATGAAGCCATGGAAGAAGGTGGTCTAGTCTGATGAATCACATTCTCATGGACAGCTGGGTGCATCTGCATTGCATGGGGGTTGCCTGCACAAGGATGCAATGTCAATTGCAGAAGGGCTGCGGGTCGGACACCTTCCATTGGCTTCAATGGAAGTAGTCCATGCAGAATCTGCTCAAAAATAGAGCATGCTGCGATTTTCCCCCAATCCCCTCTGCAAGCGGAAAACCGCAATAGATTTCTGCTTGTGTGCAGGAAAAAGCGTTTTGTTTTTTTTTGTTTTTGTTTTTTTCCCATACCGTGCTATGGAAGGTGTTTGCTGCGGAACCTGGAGGCAGACGTCTGCTCTGGATTCTGCATTGCAAATCCTGTCGTGTGCAGACGGCCTTATGTGGTTGTTACTTTGACACATACCATTTACCTAAACATTCTTTTAGGCCAAGTTCACCCCTTCAAGGCAACAGCATTCCCCAATGACTGTGGCCTCTTCCAGCAGGATAATCCCAGACGATGCAAAAATTAAATTTTAAGGAATATCATAAAAAGTTCAAGATCTTGACCTGCTTCTCCAAGTTCCCCAAAGCTCAATCCAATTGAGGAACTATGGGATGTGCTAGAAACCCAAATGTGATCATAGAGGCTCCGACTTTTAACTTAGAGCCTTAAGGATCTGCAGGTAGCATTTGGTGCCACAAATCACGGGACCCCTTCAGAGGTCTCGTGGAGTCTATGAGCCTCGGAGGCTCGGCTGTCTTGGTGGTGGAAGAGAGAAATGTAGATTTTAATGTTCTGGCTGATCAGTGTACAGTAGTAGATGCGTGCACATTGCCCAAACATCATGTAAAACTTCATTGATTTTCAACTGTGAAGAATAAGTGGTTTTCTTACAATTTTTGTCATCGGTGCTAGCCTATCAACCCTACATGATAAAATAGCTTTCTTTCTAGGCTTCTATGTGCGTGCTTAGTAAGCAGCTTAGTACCTGGGACTTTACAGTTGGGTAATGAATTGTTCGGAATACTTAGCACAGTTGTATAGCAACATGTTTTATGCAAGCTTCTTTTAAAATTGCTTATAGCTTCATTTTTTTTTTTTTCTTCTCTCTCATTGTTGAGCAAAACTGGTTGACAAAAAAATGTTTATTCTCTGAAATGGTATATTTTAAACTAGGACTGGCATTGCAAAGTAGAATGCTATATGGGCAACGTGGCAATCATAGGTTGTGGCAATACACTCATAGAAGCATTGCCATCTTGATACAGTTGCCAGACTTGTAGGGGTGCCGTCTGTACAATCTCCAAGCTGTCTGTTTTATGTTGGGGGTCCTTTTTAGAAGAGCCGATTGAACGAGTGAGTGACGTCACTGCAAGCTCGTTCGCTTGTACATTCCTTGATACATCGCTGGCTTGTTCAAACGAGAAATTCTTCAGCCTTTCACATTTGCTGTATAAGGGCAGCCCGCATTTGGGCGTGAAACACAAAATAGAACCTATTGACTTCAATGGGTTAGTTCCCTGGAGCGCGTGCCCGTGTCCACGAGCGGAGAATCATTGCGATTCTCCACTCGCGGCTGGCAATTCGCAGCATGCTGGGAATTGCCCCGAATTTCAGCGGAGAATTCATCTGTGGCAGCAGCTCCCGTGGCGGAGATCCGCAACACTCGTCTACAGGGGGCCTTATTCATTCATTCATATACATATTTTTTTTAATTTGGCGCATTTGCATACCAAATGCCTCATAGGAGTCTACGGGAGGCGCACAAATATTTAAGGTAATTTCACAAAACTGCATGGAAAAGAATCCATCTAGACCTAAGTAGGCTAATACTCTTTCCATGGATTAAAAAGGTGTCGTGGATAAACTGGCTCTGCGTGCGCAATATATATAGTACTAAGCGCCGATGGGTGTATCTAATCTAACCTTGTTCACGGCAAAAATACGCTACGGTGAATGTTTTGCGCATATGCTCCTGTGAAGGTGCCTCAGTGAATGAGAGCGATTGAACGAGTGCCGTTTAAACCAAATGATGTGAACGAGCCAATGATTTTTAGGCCTGCAATAAATGAACGCCAAACAATTTTCGTTTGGTGATTGGCCTGCGTTCAGAATGAACGATTAGTGTTCACTTTCATTCGTTTGAACAATTATCTTTATTTATTTATTTTTATTTTTTTTGGAACTCTAATCCTTGCATGTAAAAGCCCCTTTAGTTCTAGTGTGGCCATGTGCACAATCCCTTAGCATTATATTTCACTGTCTTGTTGCATTGTCCTTGGCTGTTTAATAAGTGGAACCTCCTTGTCTGCTCCATCCCAGACCCCTATTATGGTACATTAGGACAAGGCGACCAGACTTGGGTCACTGAGAGCAGAAGTGATGCCATTTGATTGACAGATGCAGACAAGAAAAGTATCATTTAGAGCCGAAGGGGGTATCGCACAGAAAATGACTATAATCATGACTGCTGCAGTGTTGCAATAAGGCAACTATTTTTCTGTCACTGAACTTTAGACTTCAGCGCTTTTAAGTGAAATGTAAGAACTTTCAAAAACATAAATAAAAAGCGATTTCTAAAGTTGGTTACGAGTGACGAATCTTTAAACATACTGGGATTTGTTCACATTTTGGCTGCTGTTGCCTCCGTTCAGTTTTAATCTCTGCCGTCTATTTTGCTGCCCTTGTTCTTCTCCAGACGTTACAGTGTGTAATGAAGTAGACTTTGTTCCTTAGACCTTTGCTACAATAGCTCAGCTTTTCTCTAGTTGTCTTAATGTAGTATGGAGAGGAATAGTTTATTATGACCTGTCAGATGCTCCCAGAACAGGCATCCATTATGGGATTTCGGCTAATGTTCATGATAATATAGCCTATCTGTTCACTTGGATACATTCTGGCCGTAATTCAGGCCTTATGAATGCATTAGTCTTGTCATGCTTCTGCCATATCATTAGTTCCTTGCAATTTGATAGAGTGAATATTTGTTCAGGCCACAAAATGAATGAATTTGTGTCGTCTATGGAAACTAAGGCTTGTTATTATCATGTCTCTCTTGATGTCTAGTGACAGACCCGAGTATATATTCAGCCCTGAGCCTATAGTTCTGTTGTTTTTATTCCTCCGCATGCCCAAATACTGGGGGTCATCAATGGATAACTCGGTCTGAAACTGACAGTGGACTGGGTGTCTGCTGGGGTCTATTACTTGTGCCTATTAATGACATTTGGGTAGTCACAATGAAAGGGTTTATCACGCGATTAGGAGGGGAGAAGCACTTGTTCTGCACCGACCAAGGGTGGTAGAGAAAATGTATTGCCCATATTGTTCTTACTAATTAAAAGGAATCTATTGGCTCCCATGAGCTCTGTAAACTAAATGTATAACTCGTAGCAGATCAATCCAGGCATGTAAGTACTATACTTGCCCTCTTCAGCGTTCTTCCATTGTCATCGGTGTGCCGCTGCATGCTGACTACATGCATGCCTGTATAATGGGGGCTACTGGAAGGCGCCGGGGGATGTTCAAGCTCCCAGTAGGGGCTCAGATTCTTGGATAAGCTCCCTCCCTAAACTAATGGCCCCTAGTTAACTGAAGAATAGTCACAGGGCCAACAAGCCATAATTGCCGTCCTTGGCTCACAGGAGACACCAGTTGCTTGCAATAACAGGACAGTTTTACTTTAACACGACCCTACTGGTCTGGACAAACAAAAATGACTGCACCACTTCTCTAACTACCTGAGCATTGTGTATTAGTATGCAATAATAGTCTAAGACTCTACATCCTGATCTGACTGGCCAGTGTTGCTCATGTGGACAGCGCTGGCCAATCAAAGCAGGTGTAATGTTTTTGGACAGGAGGCGTAGCTTCTCTAGAATTCAGAGGCCTTCTACGGTTTCCCAGACACTTTCAGAGAAAGTCTGGGCCTGTAATAAACAGGGACCTGACAATTTTTCTATAGTGCACACGTACCAATTTTTTGAATAACCAGCAAGGATTCGCAGCTCCTCTTTCTTCTCCCAAACTTCGTCACTACAAAACAGACTCCTCCCTTATTTCCAGGCCACATTACATCATATGACCTCCCATAACCAATTGGATGCCTGAATACTGATTCCCATCATTTTTGCCTCCTCTGCGAGCCTTTGAGTCCAGTCACTTCTATGCAACCAACCCTTGCTCCAATTTACTCCCCATTTTTCACATTTATTAACAAATGTTATGTTATAGATGACATTTAAAAAAAAAAAAAATAATTACAAATTTTTAGTTAGTTTTAACATAAAACATGAACAATATCTCTTCTTAAACTGAGTGAAAAAGGATTTGAGGAAAACAGGCCGGAGTTGCGAGTAGGCCCAGACCATTGTCCGGTTGTACTGTATTTAGAGTCATATAAATGCTCTACGAGGTACAGTAAAGGTCCACAAGCCGACGAATGAACAAACGGTCGTTCATGGGCTGATCGTGTTGGTTGGGCAAGCATAGAAGTATTTGCTGCTCAGCTGCATGTCTCTGTATAAATGGTAGGATGTGCAGCCCACCAGTGATGGTTGTATGGGGACGAACAATTGTTAAGGGGGTTGCCCAGTTGTAAACTACTGATCAACTATCTGCAGTTTAGAAGCGGAAACCAAAAAGTGGCAACAGAACTCCTAATACATTTAGCATAAATATACATACATATAATACTCTAATCACATTAAATAATGCAAGGTTCTTGGGAAATAATTTGCTTAAATCATATTGGCCCATCTACCAACATCCAGGTGACAAAGCTTTCAGATGGGTCTTAACACTAATACCAGGTGGTTTAATCTTGACCTGGGAAAGATGGGTGCCTACTTTTTTTTAAGAATGTATCTCTCTTGGGCCTGAGCTCACAAATCAAACGAAGGAAAGTAGGATACCATTTACATGGTCCACTAGTAGAGACAGAGGGTAAATGGGTGGGCGTGCACGACTGGGTGGAGGTAGCCACAACTCCACCACCAAACTTGACGTACAGAATAAGAGAAAATTAGGTCGGCACATATAGGTGCATGTTAAACCATGGCTGCTAAACTCATCCATAGTAGACTAACGGGAGTTTGCTGCCTGTGACCCCTGATGATCAGCTGTCCGCCTTGTTGTGCTGCTATGAGCTGATTTAGGCAGACAGCAGTGGTCAGGCACTGAAATGAATGGGAACTTTGCCTGTAATTTCCAAATCTGGCTAGTACAGTAAGAACAGAGCTGACTGATTCTTGCAGAAACTGCTCAATACACGAGCATAACAGCCCAGCACACGGCTAATCACTGGCAGTGGACTTCTGCCAATCTATTTAGGACCTATTCTGTGGATAGGCAATCAGTAGTTGGAATGGACAATCCCTTTTAATGTAGTCATTTATCCCTATACGAGAATTCCTCTGCCATGTGCGGCAGTAAGCTAGCACCCATCAAAATATTTTTGTCCTGTGATGCTTGTTATAATATGTCAATTCTTGGTCCGTGTAAAATCATCCATAGTCTGCTAGGAATAACGCTGGAGAAGTTCTGTAAACTAGACTCAGAGTGGTAAGAGAGAGTGAGGCCTGTTCATTGCATTGTGGGTAGTTGGGCAGATCAGAGACTAAAGGCCCATTTAGACGGAACGAATGTTGGGCAAACTATGCCCAGCACCCGTCCCCGCATACACTCTCTCCCGTGCTGTTGCACAGGAGCCTGTATCGCTGCCTTGCTCCCAGAGCAGCAAGCAGAGGGGTGGGGAAGGCTGCAGGAGATCTCTAGCCTTGCGCACCCCCGCCCCTCTCCATTCACTTTAACATAGCGGACTTTCAGTACTGAACAGCCTGCTATTTACACTGAACGATGATAGTTCAGCTCCGCGTCCAATGTTTAAGGAACCTTCTTTCTTTTTTCTTCAGTACAATATATGGAACATTAAATGGTTCCATTAAAAAATACGACTTGTCCTGCAAAAAACAAGCCCTCATACATTTATAATATGGTCTGCAAGTACGCCCATGTATGTGAACGAGGTCTTAGATCATTTTGAGTTTCCCTGCTGAGAAATTTCTAAGAAACGTCCAGCTATGAGTGTTTTTTTTTGTTTTTTTTTGCTTCAAAATGAATCAACATTGCTATTATGTAACTATGACACATCTTAGAGGTATAATCTTAGAGCGCAGACAGCCTTAAATAGCAGCAGACAAGATTTAATACTGTGTGGCTCCACAACCGCTTCATTCATCTGGGAGTGTTGGGGAAGATGGTCTAGAGCGCTTGTGAATGAGTGCACAGATATGAAGTCCCGGGGGGGGGGGGGGGGGAGGGGGGGGGGTTAATGCCTGTTTGTAGAACTCAGGGTTGCAATTGATCTTACTTGTCAACTATATTTGGGTGTAAGCAAAACCCAGAAACCACTTATATACACACAGCCCTATGTTTATCATTATGCAGTATATGCTCCAAGTCATTAAGGCCGAATGCTCACGGACAGATTATCGCTGCAAATTCCACAGCAATGTCTGTCCATAGACATGCCATTTAAAAGATTCTACCCTGCCCACAAGCGAAAATCAACTGCGATTTTTCCGCTCAGGGGGAAGAATTGCAGCATGATGTATTTTGTATGGAAAATCGCACGGACTGCTTCCATTGCAGTCAATGGAAGCCGTCTGATCCACGGCGATTCTAAAATGTCAGTTTAGAATTTGTGTCATCGCCAGCGCAATGGCAGCGTTGCGCCCTGCACTGCGCATCTGCTGAGACACTTGCTGCGGAACCGGACAGGTGAGTATAGGGTCACTGGCCGGCACTGGGTCTGATTTCGCAGTCTGAATCCGACCCGGCTGTGGGCATGAGGCTTTAATGCCCCCAAACTGTGCAAAAACTTTGCCATAGATTTTTCCTGCCTTAGGCCACTCACACCGCTTTTTACTGTTGCGTCCGAGCGCTGTGCTAATCACAGTACAACACCACCATGGATTTTAGTGGGGCCTAGTAGATATTGGCTCGAACACGGCTTTTCTAACACCGCAACTATCAAGCGCTGTTCTATTTTTCATGTTTAACGTGCCTAATCACTCATCACTATAATGGAATGCGTTAAAGTTACTGGCAAACTCCATGTACTATGTGTGCAAAAACACAGCTTGAAATTGCGGTAAAAATGTGAGGGTGGCCTTAGGCCGGGCTCACACAGCCGTACACAGAATCCACTGCAGGAGGCCCGCAGCAGATTCCATCTGTGATCCCAGCCCATGACCCTGTGTACCACAGCAAAACTGTACTGCACAAGACCATGTACTCACACAGGCGGTCATGCGCAGTATAACTTGTTTACATTTTCCGCACCATCACTTAGTGACCGCAACCATAGAGAAGAATGGCCTCTGTTACGGTTATCCGCGGTAAAATGGAACATGCTGCATTCTATTTTCCGCTTGCGAATTACGCCATTCTGACACGAAAATGTGATTTAGAACTGCTAAATTAATGCATTTGATCCGCTGATCATATGCTTACAGAATCTGCAATTCAAATCTGGTCGTGCGAGACAGGTGCTGATGTGTAAATACGCAATGATCACATTGACTTGAATGTAATACAGACCTAAAAAGGGGATGCTGTGTGGGTTTTTTTGTTTGTTTTTTTTGTTTTTTTTCCTCGCTCATAAAAAACCGCGAATCTGAATACCCCAATACAAATCAATGAGGTTTACCTCTATCCGTATTAATTTTAAAAATACACATGTAATACAGAGCGCAAATACGCCCGTGTGAATGAGGCCTAATGTGGTCCATAGTTTTGTCCTTCATTGTGTGTTTTGTTTTTTTTCCCATCCCTTTGTGTGGAACCTCTAGTGGTCCGTCGTAAACTTTTACCATCAGATGGCTGTTCTTTCTGGTCCTCACAGAACTACGAAGATTGAATCTAGTCGCTAACTTTTTGTATCGCTAGTTAAGAGCCCAACCTAGGTTGCTGCCTAGCATTAAATAAAACCTATAGCTTTAGGAGTCCGAAGGCCTTTCAAATATAGTAATCTCCCAGCTTTTTCTTTTGCCTGTAATGTATGCTATTAGTTCTGTAGTATCTATCAGTTCTTTAGCCGTGGTTCCCAGCCAGTCTTTCATTAGTCCATAATAGCTCCGGCAATTAGCTATATATTTTGTGCCAAGGATGGGATTAAACCCCATGCTGGGAGATCAGGAAAGCCTTTCCCAAACCCTTCCTTGGAAAGGCTTTCCTGGCCGTCCAGAATGGTGTGTATTCCATTACTTGACACTAAATAGAAAGCCATTTCCGTGAGCCATAAAGCTAACTGAAATACTGTCAAAGGTTCAATTATGCCATGGCCAACGGCCAATTCACCATGCTACGCACATTCTGCTTTTAGATTGACCCGATGTTTGCTGTCAGGAGTATTAAAAGCCGCTCCTAGACAGGTGCAAGGTTGATGTGGTACTGCTGCAAAACTGCAGATAGCAGATTCTTTGCAGGGCCTAGATGTGCCCATATTAGAGATTAGCGGTCCTGGAGCTTTGGTTTCAGCTCAATCAGAAGCCGTTAACTCTTTGTCAATGGTGCTCAAGGTATTAATATGTTATGGTCACCAATCATCTCATGGATATACTTGTCGTCGTAGATCTTTTTTTTTTTTTTAATGGTGCGGCTTGATGTTATAATCCACATTGTTGCAAATTTAAGATTTTGTATCCTAATTTTAAAGAGGTGAAATCTGCAGCATAAATTGCCGCGCTGTGAATTGAAACCCTTAGGCCTCATGTCCACAGGTGGATCGGATTCTGCATACGGGAGCTCGCAGTGGAATCTGACCCTGCCCGTGGCAGAGCACCCTGCAGGCCTCCTACTTGTCCGCGTCTTCTCTTTTCTTCGCTGTGGATGTGTGCAGTTGCGCAGTGGAATTTCCTTTTTAAAAACTGCTTTCCCGCAGAATCTGCGGCCAGTCCGCAATTCGGTTGCGGATGGGCCGCAGGTCTGACGGCTTCCATTGACTTCAATGAAAGCAGTCAATGCGGGATCTGCAGCGAACTGGAGCATTCTGCAATTTTATTATTTTGTTTCTGGACCAAAGGGTCCGCAAATCAAATCCGCATGCTTTATTTCACTTGCGGATGCCCACGTATTCCTATAGGAAGCTTGATTAACGGATCTTCCGCAAATCAGGATGGATCCACATGAGTGCATGTGTATTTGCTCGTGCATGAGAGCAGTATTTTTTTGTGGAATGAAGGTTGCTTTTTTTTTTTTTTTTTTTTTTGTGTGCACATCGGCGTATCTTACTGTACTTTTTGCACACACACAAATATGCAATGATGCGCCCAACCATAATTAGTCTGACTTCAAAATGTGTTTTTCCTGCACAATTATGCAGTTTCACGCATCACCTAGCATATTGCACACGCATTTGCGCATACCCACTGACTTCTATGTGGACGTCTAGTGCGCAAATGTGCCGAAAAATGGAGTATGCTGCAGTTTATTTGCGTGACTGAAATGTGCTGCAAAAATACATTTATGTGAAGGAACCCATTAAAATCAATGTGTTGTATTCACTTCGTATTGCTTACTGCATGCAGGGGTTTAACAGCGGGGATCAGTGTTTTTTCCCATCCCCGCTGTTGCAGAGGGAGGCCCAGCTGTCAATCGCTACCGCCTCCCGCTGTGGATCATGCTGCCTCTGCTTCTGAGCCTGTGGTATCCATAAGACATAAGTGTCTTGCAGGGATCCCTTCTCAGCAAGGGTGTAAATATACGCCCTGGGGCGGGAAGGAGTTAAAATCTGAACTATAAGTCAATTTACACTGTAGTTTTTGGCAGCGTGTATGAGGTTTCTTGTAATCTTATCCACATTGCTTGTACTGTTTTCTTAAAGGGGTTGTCTCACGCCGAAACGGGTTGTTTTTTTTTATTCAATAGGCCCCCCGTTCGGCGCGAGACAAACCCAAGGGATGGGTTAAAAAAAAAGTTTATTACTTACCCGAATCCCCTCGCTGCGGCGACTTCTTTCTTCCTTTACCAAGATGGCCGCCGGGATCTTCACCCACGATGCACCGCGGGTCTTCTCCCATAGTGCACCGTGGGCTCTGTGCGGTCCATTGCCGATTCCAGCCTCCTGATTGGCTGGAATCGGCACACGGGGCGGAGCTACGAGGAGCAGCTCTCCGGCACGAGCGGCCCCATTCAGAAGGGAGAATACCGGACTGCGCAAGCGCGTCTAAAAACGCCAGAAGACAGCGAATTTAGACGGATCCATGGCGACAGGGATACCAGCAACGGAGCAGGTAAGTGAATAACTTCTGTATGGCTCATAATTAATGCACGATGTATATTACAAAGTGCATTAATATGGCCATACAGAAGTGCTGAACCCCACTTGATTTCACGAGACAACCCCTTTAAAGCATCTTATAATTCTATGCTTTCATAATGAAAGTGGTTGGCTCGTTAGGCCAGGAGTGGTGATAGAGCTGCCGCTGGGAAAATGTAGTAATTTATGGTGACCATGACACCCAACTCTCCGCTGTGCCGATTTTAGATGGTGGACCGAGACCTCCATATGCCGCAGCTGTGATAAGACAACCCCTTTTTAAAATGATTAAATGGCAAGGAACGGTCTCCGATTTTACGTTTGTTTGCTGTCGAATCCAGTGTTCATAAAGGGCCACTTACACAGGATGATTATTGCGCAAAATTCATTCAAACGAATGGAAATGTGCAATAATCGTTACATTTAAATGCAAAACCTTGTTTACTATTCCCCTTTCTTTTTTAATTATCGCTCATTTTCAGCCAGAGTAAAAATCATCTGTGACTTCTTGCTACGTGTAAACGCTCCCCGCTTTACATTCTATCTAAACGCTCCGCAACTTAGCGGTGACGTCGGCGCTCATGCAGTCATTTAGCAGACAGTCGTCCCCTGTAAATGAAGCATTAATGTTGACTGGGCTATCTGTACTTGTCATCCGCTAATCTTCTAGCTGATAGAGGACCCAAGGAGGGCGAGGGGAGCGCTGCTACATCGTGTAATGGTGATCTAATACTAGCTGACGTTTTCAAAGAGCGCAAATTGTGTTATATTGCGTCCAGCCTTTAAGCTTGCATTCCATACACACAGTTGTGACTGCCGCCAAGTAGAAATCCAATTTATTTGTAGATATCCGACTTTTGTTTAGCAAAGCTCCTGCTGCATTATAGGATTGCTTTTCTACTCGGGAAGGAAGGTGTGCTGACCAAAGAAAATGGGTCAGGTCCAGCTAACGCTGCGAGATATTCTGCATAGAATAATGGCTTAGAGAAGATTAAGCAGAGTATTACAGTGAGGAGGATTACATTTTCTTAAGTGTATAAAACTGACAGCAAATTGCTATTGCTTTGGGAATAGCATTATTTTTCTTTGAGCGTTTCCTACAATGTTATGTATTTTTCCTTCATCTAGGATGGAAGGAGTTGGAAATCGAATGTGTGCATTGCCTTATGATGGCTAATGGTATAAGTAATGTAATTATATATTTGGCTTTACATCATGCTTGTTGACTTAGTACACTACTTGTCCATTGCTCCCCTAGAAACCAATGCTTCTAGTCTGATGGGACAGGCTGTGAGTCCAGAATCTGGCTGAAGAATTTGTGCATTCAATCTAAGACATTTGGAGAGACCGTACAAAACTGACTTGTAAGGGTATATGCTGCCACTGAAAGTCAGTTCTATTCTTTAAGGCCTTTTTACACACTGATTATCACTCAAAAGCCATCTTTTAAGCGATAATCGTTGTGTATAAATGTGCCCATTTTTCACTTTACCACCGAACTATGATTTTCAGTTCGGCATGAAATCCATCGTTCGGCAGAACAGCTGATGAGAAGGACTGGACGCTGTCTTCTGCCTGGGGAGAGCTGATTAGATTGTCGCAGCTGCAGAACAAAGGGAATGTATTTAGAGAACAGACCACCCACTGTTCACTGAATACAGCTCCAGGCGGCTCACACACATTAATAAGCTACTAATAGACATTAGTACCAATTAGTAGTTTATGCAAAATGATCGCTCAAAAGCCATCTTTTCAGCGATCATCTTTGTGTGTAAATGGGCCTTTAGAGTGGCGTTTTAAGAACAAGCCTGTGCATTCCTGTAGACCCCTAGTCATATGAGCGGGACAGTCACAGAAATTTTGACAAGAAAACCACAGCAAGTAAACCCAAGACCGGTCTCTTACAACTGGATTTGAATTGCGGGTTCTGCAAGCATTTGATCCGCGGTAATGTGCGGATCAATCAAATGCATTGAATTATGCAGTTCCGCTCACATTGGCGTGTTGGAATTGCGTAATCTGCCTGTTCGTTTTTTTGTTTTTTCTTACTGCGAATATCTGCGACATAGAGCCCATTATTCGCTATGGTCGTGGAAATACATGCAGCCCATAAGCAATTACATATCCGCGTCATCGCTAAGCAACAGTGTAGGAAATATTTTAAAAGAAAGTGTACTGTGTGTGACCCCTGATGGAATCCATGTGAGCCTGGCCAAACTTGGGCTGTGGTGTGTTCACATGTCGCTGACTTGCTGTGGCTTTTGGTGCAGATCTACAGCAGATTTCACCCTTTGCAATGGAATTAAAATTGAAGGGGTGAAATCTGCTGCAGATCTGAAACAAAATCTACAGCAAATCATCGTGTGAACGGACGTGATTGCTAATGTATAGCCCATAATAAAATGGCCCTTTTAACTGCCCCTCCTTGAAATCCTAGATGTAGATCTTAACCTTAACAAAGAACTTGGCGTCTTGTTACTACATTGCCAAAAGTTTTGATAGGTGAGAGTCGGAGTTCTGATAGCATCACCCGTAGCTCAAACAAAGCCTCAGAAGCGCTCATCTGAGTTCGGTTTTATGCCCGCTAGCTGAAGATCGGCTAGAACGCTCTTTATGATTTTTGTATTACAATAGCCAGCAGAAGTGGTACTCGAATGAGCGCTTCTGACTCTTTTTGCTTTAGCAATACATGAGGCTTGCAGCACCCCGACCCTCGCCAATCAAAACTTCTGCCATGTTGGAGATTTTTCCAAAGTGGTAATTACACTTTAAAAGCTAAATACACCAATTATAGTGACAGAGGGAATTGCAAAGTCATATTTACAGAAAAGATTCCTGGTTTTCAGTATAATTACGTATCGTTAAACAGCAGTTGGGGTGTTTGATGCAAACACACAAAAAAAATCAATTGAAAGAGATTGATGAAAACTGTCACATAGAAAAATTGTCTTTGTTGCCCATGGCAGCCAGTCATGGAGAGGCTTTCATGTCTGCAATTGGTTGCTATGAGCAACTGAAGTGTTTCTTTTAGGTTTTAACGCTGAGAAACGTGAGACATGAGAACAAAAGGTGCTTTGTTTATTTCCCCTATTTATTATTTAGACCTTTTTCTATTAAAATGAACAAATGATTCTGATCCCGCTTAACAATCCTATTAATGTTTTACAGGGACTTATAATCTGGTCAGCTAAATTGTGAACTTCTGCTACACAGCGCTTCGTGAACTGTGGTATGCAAGGAATTCGCCTTCGGCTAAAAGATCTGTTCATGCCACAGTACTCTGGAGGGCAGATTAACCTTTTTAGCTGAGCTATAATTTATTTTTCCAAATATACTTACACTTTCGTATTCTCTAAACTTTCACTTGGTGCTTCACAAATGTCTAGAATTGATTGCAAATTATAAATCCAGGCGGCATCGTCTCTGCCCTTGAAATATGCTGATGGCTTGGTAAAGAGGTCGAGTAGTTACATGAAGCCATTCTGAAAATGTTTGACAGGTTCCACCTGCACGTTTACTCAAGAACATGCTGACCTTCAGAGAATCTGCATGTATCGTCAGCAAAAAGCATCTTGTGTGCTGCGGTCAGACCTAATTAATTACATGGTAGACCATGCTAAGAGGGAAATTGTTACAAGAATGTGTGTGCGTCCTGCTGCTACATCTTTATTGTCTTCATGTTCGATTGCTCTTCAGTGAAGTTAAATGGATCTGAAGCCTGTACTGAAGGTACCTGACCATATCCACCACTCTTGAGTTTAATGGATCGCTTGCGTGGAATCCTTTTGATCAACACGGAACGTTTTTTGGGGTTTTTTTTCACCTGCAAAATTTAGGCAGCGCTATGCTGATTGCGCCGGGCTCCTGTGCTTGGGAGTTTAATCGATATGAGTCCAGGTGCCGTCCGCAGTCAGCATTTCTCTGCCTACGTTTTGCAAGGGAAAATGTTCCATGTTGGTGCACAGCTGGTTGCTGTTCCTTTCAGTTTTCAAAATGGAACAGGACTTTAAGAGAAAAGAAAACTCCACTGCACATGTGCGGCAGCGCGCAAGCCCACACTTCTGTACACATCCACAGTGAACAAAGTAAAAGACCCAGACAGGTAAGCCGTTTTCTCGGCTGCGGGCAGGGTCAGATTCCACTGCGGGCTCCCGCATACGGAATCCGATATGCTTGTGGACATTGGGGCTCATAGGCATTGAATCAAAAAGTGTTAAGATATCTTGCTGAGGTATGTCTCTTCATGCCTGCATGACAGAATACGTCTACCTATGGCATCTAAGACTTGCTCTATTGAGCAATCACACAGGCCAATCGATGGTCTTGAAACCTTGCAAGGCGTGTCTTGTGATGGCTGCAGTATCGATGGTCTTCATGGTCTTGCAAAGCATGTCTTGTGATGGCTGCAGTATGTGTAAGGACATTATCTTGTTGGAGGATACCATTTTGGATGGTGCTCATGAAGGGTATGATAACACTGTGAACCATTCTGTCTACATACTGGCAAGCAGTCACTATACCTTCAATGATCACTAACTGTCCTGCTGTCATAACTGATTGCCCCACAAACCATGACTGCAGGGGTTGAACCTGTGTGGCGCTCTGCAATCACAGCCGAGTGGGTCCTTTCTCCAAAACACCAACTGATATGTTGACTATTATCTCTTTGCCCCAGATAGAATTGGAACTCCTCACTAAACTGTTCTCCATTCCTGTGTCCAGTTGCTTCTAGCAGTACACCAGGTTAGTCGTTGCTGGCAGTGAAATTCGGTTAACGAGTGCAACCCAACTTCACGCAATCAATTGACAATTATTGGTGGGCCATTGCCACAATTTGACGGTTTTCACATGGTGTTGTCCTTCTGCATGGACCTATACCACTCTGTGCTGACCTTCCACTACGGTCAGTCCTTGGATTTCACAATACGATGCTCCCATTTTGAGCATACCAATTATCTGACCCATCTCTAAGTCCAGCATTCGGGTGTACAGATTTTAAACTCTATGATTTGGCATCCTGGTGACTGACAATCTGTGGACACGAAAGACCTTTTACATAACGCACTTTACAACATATTTAAAGTTCAGCAGTGTAGCATTTTGCATAACAGACGAACCCATAATTTGCATACTAATACACCTACTTCATCACATTTTTAATCGGTGCCTTCATATGGAGTTATTTTGATCCAAGCTTGATGAATTTTCCGTAACTCTGTCTGGGTGTAACACTTTTTCAATTTCCACCCGTGTAAATGATACAAGTAAGATGCTAAGTATAGCGTTGACACTCGTTAATTAATTTTCGCAGTGTATAATGTAGCCAATAATACGATTTGTCTTTTGTCGGAGACAGTGTAATAAAAATAACTTCTGTCTCTTTTTTTCTTTTTTTTTTCTTAGTCTGAACTTGAAATAACTTTAAATGGGTGACATCAGCCAAATATAAGTGGAGCGTTTCATATGACACTGTAGCTGGGTGCATGAAGGAACACAGACGGTTCTCATTGTAGTGCAGTTATAGTTATAACAATGGTAACTTCTGCTAATATATTAGAGCAAGGCTCTACTAGAAAGGCCCGTATAGCATATGACCACTTCTGTAAAAACTGCACCTCATCCATGCCTCACCAACATCCAGCAGTTTTTTGAAGCACTGTGTCAGAAAATTACATAATCTGTTCCCATCTATTTCTTGTATAATTGGCCGCATCAGGTAATACAGCAGAGCAGCGGGTTAATTTATATTCTCTTCATTGAGTTTACACTAGAAGTGCATTTTTCCTGTAGTGTTGTCACAGTGTGGTCTGGGCATTGCAGCAGCCCTGTTCACAGAATACAGAATTTGTAAACGCCTTCTACTTTCCTCTATTGCCTGAATCTCCTACTTGTAGGACCTCATGAATATGGCATTTGTATGGCGTGGCTACAAAGTTCGTATTCTAGATCATAGGAACTCGGTGTGCCACTACACAGTGCTTCTATGAGACACCGGATTCTCATAGAGAAGCATTGAGTATTAATAGATGCAATACTGTGTGACACCTTTTTGTCCTCTGTGTGCCTCTGTATAAAATGTGTTGTGTTAGGACGACAGTATGGGTGTCATATTTGATACATTTTTAGATGAGTAGATTTAAAATCTATATATTGGTCTTTCATAAAAAGATATTGAAGGCATTGTAAACTATTGATGGCCTATACTTAGGACAAGCTATCAATAGTAGTTTGGTATGGGTCAGCTGTTTACCAGGCTAGTGAGCTGATTTCTGCAAGAAACAAAACTGCTCCGTTCACACAACCATGGCCAGATTTGGTATTACAGGCAAGGTTCCTTTGAACTTTGAATGGAAACTTTGCCTGAAATACCAAACTTTGCCCACTGCAGTGGAAAAAGCTATCTGCATCCTGTAGAAATCTGCTCAGTGCACAAACACCAATTGCCCTGGCAAGCAGCTGGTCACTAGGGGGCCCAAGCCGCAGAGCCCTGCTGATCTAGCATTTATGACTGTTGGAGTACTCTCTTAATTTAGGTGATACTCAACCGTATCGAAGCCTCATCAACTAGGTATTCCCAATGGTCTGCATGGTGCATTGGAGAAGAACACAACATGGAGCAATTAAGTGTTCCAAAGATCATCTAAAGGAAGAAGCTCATTCATGGGAGTGTTCATTGCAAAAAGTAAAACAAAAAAAATTGGAATCGTCCAGTCTCATCGCTTTGACGAAATTTTACTTTAGTTTTCGGATGCAGCTTCCTGTGGCCGACAACATGTTTTAGTGCACCCCATCATTGGGATGGGTAATGAGCTGCGCTAAATGGTCAATGGTGGAGCAGACAGCGCTGTCCAGCACTGTGATCAAACGCATGTCTGCGAGGCCCCATTGATTTCAATGGAACTGTTAAACCGCAATTACCATGGCGGTAAAAAGCGCTAGTGTGAGAGAGGCTTAAACTACAGCTTATTGCATTAGAAACGTAGCAAATGATTACGGAAGTTTTGCCCTGAAGAATGAATACATAATGTGAGGTGTGCATACATTAACTATACTGATAAGAATAAGGAATACGGATGCAATGACTAAAAATGGTTTCTAAGAAACGCTCCAGCCCCCAGTATCAGGGACACGCTGTTTTATTAGCTTTGGACTAAACTGTATTAACCCCTGGATAACAAGTGTAGCACAGGTCATCTTAATACTTTCCCATGACCCATCCTGCAGACAACCCATTCACAGAATACACTGCTAGATCTTTGCTATGAAATGTTGCCTTTGGTTGACACCACATATACAGCCCTATGGCAGACCTTTTATATATACTTACATTTTTATGTGCTTTTTTACTTTGGCTACAAAAAAAATGCCAAATCCCATATTTCATACAATGTCTATTGTGTGGCCTAATGGTGTGAGAATTTCAGATTACAGTATGGCAATAAAATTTGTTTTTTCACCTTCTGAAACAATGTGAGCTGCTGCTTACCACTAGTATTTTTTTTTCTTTTTTTAACGTTTTATTACATATAATGACGTGACCACATGTTAAAATCTAAATTCTGTCTGTTTGATTTTTGGATTTGTGGATAAAAAAAGGTTGTGTTGATGTTTGTTGTCTTTTTCTGAGGTGGTTTGATTGTTGTATTATCAGCAAAATTTAAATTGCTTGTCTGTTTTGGGAAGATACGTGTAACTTTTTTTTTTTTTTTATGGCCATCTTCCTTTTTATTGTAGTGTGTGATTAAAATCTCTTATATTCTCCATAGCACATGTGCCTACATGCTAAATGTTAGGCTTACTACTTTTACTTAGAGCTGGTAATTTATTGTGACATCTTGATTTATTTGTTTTCTTAAAGCTACTTTTAGTGTTTGTTTTTTTGTTTTTTTTGAGTCCATAAGCATATACCGTATGTACTGTATGTCTATTTACACGGGCGAGCGAGATATTGCACTCCTAACATCTGTGATGCACTTTGTGAGAAACTTATCGCTGTACATGTAATTTTCACATCAGTGAAATTGCATGTTGTTCCAATACTTGGGCTACACTCACATGGCCAAGAAACTCTTGCAGGTTGCCAGACGCAAGAGATTCTTTTTTTTCTTTTTGCACCCAACCCGAGCCCCTGCAGGAACCAGCGTGGCTTCGGCTCTTTGATGTGCCGACTGCAGGCCAGCCGGCGCATGCGCAGAGCGGAGCCGGCGGCTGGGGAGTGACATTTCTGTGCGGGGCTCTGCGAGCTCCACACAGAGAGCATGCCGTGATTTGTTATCTGCACGTGATTTCATGCGCACAAACCCCGGCCGTCTGCCTAGGATTGCGTTTTCTAACGCTATCCTATGCCAGATTCCACGGGCGGAAAGTCTGCGGGAAATCCCACCGCAGAATTTCCGCCCGTGTGCAGTGGGCCATAGGAAGAAATGGGCTGTTCTTGAACAGAACTACCTAACAATAGTAAAAAAATGAATAGGGGTGTGTAAACTTTTTAATATCTACTGCATGTCTAAGTTTTAAGTCACTTGAGTCATTTTATAGGGTCATTGCTTGCTGAATGGTAGTGGTGATATGGTGCTTTCATGATTAAGTAACCTTAATTGTGTGAGGCTATTGAGTGTATGAAGTGTGTTAAGAATACAGATATACTTGCTATAATGGAATCCGTGCATCTCTCCTAATAAAAGCTCTAATGTCATTCCATCAGACAAAAGCTACATTGATCTAGTGTTGCATCTTGTGTCATGTTGGCTTATATAATAATTCATTCTCCCTGCCTGATGCTTGAAATATTAACACACAAATCACTTAGAGAGATGCACTGACCTCAGGTTAGCATTGATGGATTTAAGTAGGTCTTTGCTTTAACTGACAGAGGTCATGCCTGCTATGCGGGAGCAAATATTTTCTTATGGAGACTTTGTTATAATGGCATTGCTACTTAAACTAATAACCTAGTCCCAACCATTTATTGCAGAAAAGAATTATGTAGGGGGAGAACTGTTAACCTTTTGCAAAATGTACTGGGCTATTCTTCCCCACTGGGCTCTCATTTTTCATTCTGTACGGCATAATAAAGGTATAGAATAAATGACTTTATAACCCCCAGGGTCTGCATTATTGGTGAGACACACATGCTGGTGAGATATAAGACATGAACATCATATCAGAAAATGGAAAAATACTGTTAAATAAACCCCATCAAGATTTTGTGACGGGTAGAATTTTGTTGTGTATAGTTGTTACACAATATTGGAGAAAGTACAATGGATTGAATGCTTGGGATGTCTGTGGGAAGAGGCCTTAATTTAGCAAATGTAGTGAACGTTTATTTAGATGATTACAGCATTTTTGCATGAGTGTATTCCTATATTGCCACCACTCTTCACCAGCATCCCAGTGCAGTCCAAAGCTCTCGCTCACGACCTGAGGGTTGCAAGTTCAGTCCCCGTGTATGGTTCAGGTAGCTGGCTCAAGGTTGACTCAGCCTTACGTTTTTCCAAGGTCGCTAAAAGGAGTATCCAGCTTGGTGGAGGCTGATAAATTACCTGAAAGCATGCAGAATAAGTTGGCACTATAGAAATAAGATTTATTTCACAAGATGTACTGCCAGGTACTGTTTCCACATGAACTATTCCCAGTATAGCTAAAGAATTAGATTTTGCATGTGCGGGTTTTTTTTTTTTGGTTTTTTTTAGGGTGTGTTCACACACTTATTTATTTTTTTTGTAAACCCCCCCCGATGTATGAGTTGCATTCTATTGCAATATGGATGGAACTCGCACGTGAAAAAAACCATTGAGTTCAATGGGTTAACTCGCATAAGCAGTTTTAATTTTTTATTTTTTTATTTCAAAGCTAACTCCTATATGTAGATAACACAGGAGCCAACATATACCCCTTCCTGCAAAATGCCTTTGCTCACAGAAAATGTATAGAGCAGTCTCCCATGCAAGTCAGTGGGTCCTCTCCTGTTTGTTGTGTGAATGACCGATGAAGCTGCGGTAATACATTTCTTCTAAATGCTTTTAAATGTAGCTAGCCACCCTCAGTCATGTACAGACAACAGAATAAAACAATTCTACAATCAGAAAATAAAAACTTCACATTGGTGGCGTTTAACCCTTTCCAATCCAATTTTAATTCTGGTTTTCCTAGGGGGCTTACTCTTTTTTTTTTTTTTTTTTCCTGCCATTATACAACGGCGCTATATGCTGGCTAAAGCCAGTACTGCATGAGGTGACACATTGGATAGGCTCCAACAGCAGAGAGGCTGGCAATATACAGTAAGAGAACCCCAACTGACGTCTTCCAACATCTGAGCTGTACAGCCTTAAAGGGGTTGTCCCGCACCGAAACGTTTTTTTTTTTCAAAGCCCCATTCAGAAGGGAGAAGACCGGACTGCACAAGCGCGTCTAATCGGGCGATTAGACGCTGAAATTAGACGGCACCATGGAGATGAGGACGCTAGCAACGGAGCAGGTAAGTGAATAACTTCTGTATGGCTCATAATTAATGCACGATGTATATTACAAAGTGCATTAATATGGCCATACAGAAGTGTATAACCCCACTTGCTTTCGCGGGACAACCCCTTTAAATCATAATGTCTTCAGATGTCAGACAGTGGAATGGAAAGGGTTAAACTGAGCGGTTATTTTTCAGTTTAGCTCATTTGAACGATTTTGTGAACAATAATAGTTTAGTTAAAGTGCAACTTAAGGCACTAATAATTCTGGGCTGTCCCAGAGCCTGGTGTACCAGCTATGTGACCTCTCCCTCATGTTTGCCAATAATTTTACCGACAATCTAATCTAATTGTGACGTGATATGTAGAATGTATATATGTTATAAATTATACTTATTTGTATAGTGAAATAGCTTGGTCTGCCATGATTAAATTCTCATCCAATTAAGGATGGCGATGAAATCGCATGATTTCCCAGCGCTGCGAGAAATCGCAAAATTACGAAGCCAATGGCTCGCTTCACATGTCCGACGTTTTTTAACGCTTGCGATGCAAACAAAATTGCAGCATGTCTATTCTTTTTGCAATCTCGCCCATCGTTTCCAATAGAGTCGGTGGCAGCAGCGCCAGCCCCATTTAAAGCAGTGGAAGATGTTTGCGATCCTCTGCTGCTGTGACAGCCACGGCAGGAGATTCCTTCAGCCCTGCTGTGATGCGAGGCTGAAACACCTTGCATCTAGGGCTCTTCAGAAGGATTGCAACAGCGATATCGGGCCGTGAATCACAGCCCGATATCCCTCTCGCCAGTGTACAGGAGGCCTAAGAAGCGGAATAATAGAGTGAAGAAGTCCTTGTATCACTCCACTATTCATATTCTAGATTTCTAGACTAAATATGAGCCCACAAAGTATTGTTAACCCCCCTGCAATTTCTAACTCTTAAATCTGGGCGGCTGTGATCGTACGCAGCAGGGTACCGCTGAGGAGGGCAAGTGTAACACTCACACCCCCAGTCTCAGCGTGTCAGCTGCTATGTGACCATAAGTTTAATTTATGGAACTCTTAGGAGCTGACAGATCTATTCCGATATAATGTGTGTATCAGTGCCGTTGCCAAGTAGTCTTTGTTAAGTTAAAAGAAATGTGTGAATAAACCAGTAATTATAGTATATTAAACAAGTTACATTTTGTTCCAGGTATTGAAAAAAAAAATGTAATGGCAACTTATGGTTTTTACAAGTGTTTTTTTTTAATTTTTTTAATTTAGTGTATTTTGATATGTATTTAGCAGTTCTTGGGGCTGATTGTACAACCTTGTATAAATCAATACAAATGTAACCAGAATTTTATTCTTGGTAAATTGCAGCAAAATACAATTACATGAGTTTGACCCAATAATGGACACTTGGCTGAAACCATTTATCACAATTTTGTTGGGGTTTTCAAGGCAATCTGATTTATGTATAAGAAAATCTATTAGAAGTCAATGTGTTCTGTTGGGCACTTATGTGATTCTTGGCAGCAAGAGAAGCCACGTAATCTTGTAGATATACCTTTCAATGGCTAACTAAATGCATGATGTTATAGCGAGCTTCTGAACCGACGCAGGGTGGTTCTTCAGGCTAAACTGAAATGGATCCGAAGAGGCAAACATATTTATACACACATACTTATGACAAATGTGTGTATAAATATGCAAGCCTCTTCGGATCCTTTTCATTTAAGCCTGAAGAACCCTGCGTTGGTTCGGAAGCTCGTTATAACATTGTGTATTTCAGTTAACCATTAAAAGGTGGTATATCTACAAGATTACTTGGTTTCTCTCACGGAGAACAATCACATTTTGCTGTACTGGCTAACACCATACCAAACTTTTATATATATTTTTTTTTCCTTATACCTAATGTTGGGCACTTAGTCACTCGTGGCTGATCCAAAATGCCACCGTTATAGTTTTTTCTGACATAACACACTTGTGAACAGAGGCTAACCACATAGTGAAGGTCAACTGGGGTCTAGTCCAAAGACTAGAAGATCAAACAAATTGAGTCAAATGATTTGTTACACTTATAGGACGTCTAATATGGGTATAGCAAATGTGCCTACTACCGGTTTTCTACCTTCCTATGGTGTGACAGTCCCGTTAACAGTGCGCAAACAACTTGTATAGTTCAGAACATCTACAAGAACAGTATATATCTTGGGTCTTGAGGGTTCAGTTTCCTGCTCTGTTGGGAGAGCAGGAAAACTGTACCTCTTGGCTGACCAGATCCTCCTTATGATGGAACCAAGCAGACTCTATTGCCGATAATGGGGTCCATTCAGTTTCCTACAAGACTTCTGGCTTTCTAGAGGACTAAAGAGTTCAGCATGTTGTGCTATTTCACCCTGTTTTTAAATGGAATTCAGCTGTGGAAGTTCTAAATAGAGCCTTCAACAATGATGTGAACGAGACTTCTCTTTTAAAAAAAAATTTTTAATGTAACTTTTAAGCATGATTTTCTTGAGTTGTCCTGCATTACTTCCGTACCTTCACATTTTATGGATTTCATCTCTTGCCTACTAGAAATTAGTGCTGATATGTATTGAAAATGAACATTAATTAGAACAGGTTACATGTTAGTTCAATGTTTGTTTGTTTTTTTCCTATCCTGAAAAAAGACAATACCATTAATTTGTCTTTAATAATGATTGATCCTAAAATGTAGTAGTAGGAATAATTAACGAGCTCTCTGCGTGGCTGTATAAGGGAGTTTTCAAATGCACCAGAATATTCTACCGTGTGGAAAGATCCGCACCAGAATCTGCATGTTATAATTGTGGATTTGCAGTTGGCTACATTTGGTTGCAAATCTATTTCAAAATCCATGCAGCAGAATCTTCTGTATGTGTGAAAGCGCCCTAAGGGACCTTGCATAAATCTAATTTGCTTTGCAATCTGTTATATGTACTCTGGCTGATTGCATTGATCATTGACAGAACTGCCTGCTGTATCCTTGTCCGTAGTCTCATGATGTCAGATGTGTGTGTTTCCATAGCAATCTGCAAGCATAAGAAGTGCTGCTGCCCAGGGAATTCCACACATTTTTAGTGTTGTGTGCCTGCCTGGACTTGGGGAGGGGGATAGTTTGTGTTCGAAATCTGGATAGGAGTGAAACTGAACAATAGTTCTGTATTCAATAAGGGCACTTAAAAAAAGAATAGGTACACATTGCTAGTCATTGTACTGCTATTGGGGATTTACAAGTGAAATAAGACAGCTGTTGACATTCCAGGATGTGGAGAACTAGTTAAACTATCATGCTTGCTTTGGAGACTGAATTGTCCTTAATTCACCCCTCCTTCTTTCCAGTAATTATTGTCTTTTGTGTTAGGATTAGAAGCAAGAATGCTCTAGGTACAATATAGACCTGGAAAATTGGAGCATTACTATTAATTATATTTTGATAGTGGCAAAGTAAATTCACCAGTGACTTCCCCTTCGGCTGCCTTTAGTATTCTAGTGCTAGGAAAGTTAATTGGATAATGTTGCATGAAGCACTTGAATAGTTTGTGGCTGTTGTTTAAATATGTAAATTACCCGCATTCTCCACCAATATTCTCCACAAGGTGTTGAAGGTTGGTAGGAAGACAAGAAAAATTATAAAAATAGATGAGCTTATGCTCCAGTGCCCACACACATAATCGTGTTACAAAAAGGGATCAAGATGTCTGAAGGCTTTGTGCTTGAATAATGTAAGCTTCTGATATCTGGGCGACTCTCGTGATAACAAATCCCACTTTGAGAGCTAGAGGGTATTCATTTGTTCATTGTCATGGGCTGCAAAACAGGCACATCAAAGGAGATAAATCTGATCTTTGAAGGGGGGCATTGTGTGAGTTTATATGGTGCGGTACGCTCTCTCGGAAAGTAGTGTAATCTTGTGCTAGCAGCGCCAGTCATTGGCAGGCACTTAAAAAGCTAGCAATGGGAAGATGTATATAGGAGGCTTGCTTACAAGTTCAATGGGATTAAATGCATTCGGGTTGAACGTTATTTATGATGTCCCCTGCAGCTTTTGTTTTTCAAACGCATAAGGAAAATTGGGTAGGGTTTTAGTGTTGCACAAAAGTGCACTTCATTAATGGACTATAGAACGTGACCTTATTTTCACCCCATTTCACGTTCTTTAGCGGGGCATTCATCGTATTGATGAATGTCGATCGCTGTACAATGTAGAGATACCGGCTCGCTACTCATGCTGTGTGCCATTGTCAATATAGCTCTTCCAGTATTTTAGAAGAACCATCATACTGAACTATAAAAAGAATACACCAGTGCTGGCTGTGTGTCCCCTTCTAAAATACTGGGGGCGTAACTATAGGGGATGCGGTGGCATCTGAGCCTTTTGGGCCCATAAGGCCCATCTTCTTCATATAGTAAGCTTAGTAGTATGAATAAAGCATTATAGTTGGGGGCCCTGATACAGATTTTGCATTGGGGCCCAGAAGCTTCAAGTTGCCCCTGTGGCCTCAACGGACCCGAAAACGTGTCTATTTTATGCTGAATTTATTTTTAATAACAGAGGTGTCCAAGCTTAGAAACATCTTGGGCCCCCTTAAGAAAAGGGATTGTGCCTACAACCACTTTTTTCCCCCTATATCTGTTCTATGTAATTGCATGTTCTCCTGGTAAGGTGTGAGGTTTTGTGGACTGACTGCGCCCTCTCAAACGCATCAGGAATCTCACTCCCATATGTAGAATAAGGCCTAGTGCCCACGGCCGTGACTGCCTCCACAAGCTGAATTCCGTAGCAGAGTCCATGTGCAGTACAGCGCATGACGTGTCATGTGATGTGGGCATCGGTGGGCGGGGAAGCATTTTCACGCTATCTACCGCTGTGCTACAGCAGAAGATAGCGTGACGGACGGCTTCCATTGACTGAATATTCCGCAATAGTGTTGTGAAATATGCTCTCCAGTTCAGCACCTAAATCTGCAGAATCCTGCTGGCGATTCCGCATCAAAATTTGCAGTTAGCAGTGCAAATTGTGACGCAGAATATACCATCCCTGAATTCTGTAACGCTGTTGCAGAATATTCCGGACAGTGTAAAAGGTCCTTTACTTGATGTACAGAATTAAGACGTGCCCCATAGAGATGTATAGCACTGCAAAGTAATTTTATGCTACATTATACAAAATAATGTAAAAATAGTAATCCAAAACTTAAATTTGCCAAATATTAACCTGTAGTTTGAGCCGTACTTGTCACTGTTGAATTACAATACAAAGTGGTAGAACTTATTATGTGTGCCAACAGGATGACAGCTTATCAGTTTCCAAGAAGACAGTCAAATGACACCCAGTATGGCTAATGAGTATCTGTGAATAAAACTTAAAGGCAAGGTGTCATCAGAAAATAACCTACTGTTTTAAAGCAAGTATGTTAAAGTACTTTTTAGCAATATTTGCTGACAACAGGACTATCTCAGGTCAAGTAGTATGTAATTGCTGCATTGTTTAGACCTTGTTATATTTACATCATGACTAGGTCTAATATAATATCCTACAGATTGATTTGATTTATTTCTTTGAGTTGCCTCATACTAATGTTTCCCCCCAAATAAGACACTGTCTTATATTAATTTTTGCCTCAAAAGAGGCACAGTGTCTTATTTTCAGGTGGTTCTTATACTTACCCAGTCGCCGGCGTCTGTGTCCCTCGCCCTGGTCACCGTGCTGCTGCAGTCCTCAGCTCTGACAAGATTCTCTTCTCCTGGTAATAGGGCTTTGAATACCCTGCCTCCGGTAAGCACTGTGATTGGATCGATCACCAGCCAGTCAGAGCCGTCGCTCGATGAACCAATCACAGCCGTTCAGTGATGTCATTCAGAGAATTGCTGTGAGTGATCGAGCAGCGGCTTTGATTGGCTGGCACTTGATGCAATCGCAGCGCTCTCTTACCAGAGGTGGGGTATTCAAAGCCCCGTCACCAGAAGAGAATCCTGTCATCGCTGAGGACTGTAGCCTGCCACAGCGTCTGAGACCAGTATTGCATCTTTTTTTTTTTGGGGGGTGTAACTAGGGCTTTTTTTTTTTTTTTGGGGGGGGGGGGGGGGGAGAATGCGGTAGTAATGCTACTTGCCATGTATAAAAGTTGTGCCTGGGAGGCTTGGGTGCAAATCTCATCAGACGCATATGCACCTAGCGTGCATAGCCCCATAGGCTATATTGCATCCGTGTGCTGTCTGTGAATTAACATGGACCCAAATACACCAGTGTGCAGGGGGGCTTAGTGGCTTCCACCTAAATGATTTCTAGTTTGTGCACATGCCCCTTCTATACAGTCATCCCCCAGCCCCTGTTCCCGCGGCGGTTCACATCCGAATATCTCTTTCCTGTGAGCAATATGTTTTAGTTTCCTTTTGTTCATGTTTCATATTTACAATAAATATTTCTGATCTTCTTTTTCTCCCTGATGCAGATTATTCTAGGAACTTGGGGTGAGATTTCTATGGTAGGATTAATGCAGAGGAAAACCACTTATCTGCGTTTTAAGGTACAGTCAAATAGTTAGCACCAGTTGTGTGAGCCATGAGAATGGAAGCAATAGTGCCGGATATTAATCTTTCAGGAAGAGCGCAGCGGTCAGCAGTTTTAAGGAAAATGCATATTTTTAGACTTTGTTTTCCCTGTGGCACAGCACATAGTTTATGGAAAGTATTGCAAGAATTCAGCATACAGTTTGTAGGTTTCCTTGATTTTTATAGAGCCAGTAAGTGAATACGCATATGAAATGACATCCATAAAATGTGTTTTCAGTGGGGTTACCTGTGAGACTGTTTTTATGACTGTGAAAATACCTATTCAATGTCTGTATGATGAATGTTGCCAAAAATGCTGGGGGGGGGCGGGGGGGGGGGGGGGTTAGGAAGAATGATCTTCACCTTGCAAAAAGTCCTTGTTGGTGCCTGGACACTGCAGGTTTTGGTTCCAGTCCTAGAAAGGAAGCAAGGTGCTGCTGGCACTCACATCCACCTTGTAAATAATACTGGTGTGACTTCAGAAACCAAAGTACTTTTTCAGTGGTGGATTTGGCAATTTTGTTGGATGTTTTGACAGTTCAGTTTATTAAAAAAAAACTCTTCTCTGTTTCGTATTGTTTGCTTACTGCCCATCAGATCATGTAGTTTGAGGCTCAGAAATAGCTGGAAACTTCAATAATTTGAAGTTGTATTTGTGCCTTTTTCTTATTCCAAAAATATATTTCTAATCTGCTGTGGGACACTTAATCATTTGCACCAGTAAATAGAGACCTTTGCATCATGTACATCTGTTCTTTAAAATGGAGTTAAAATTTGGGTGATGCTTGACCAGAGTTTAGAGAACTTTATGAAATATGGCCCTTTAAAAAGTTGCAAACTCTTTCTCACACTTCCTCCAGTACAGGGGCGTAACTATAGAGGATGCAGGGGATGCGGTTGCACCCGGGCCCAGGAACCTTAGGGGGCCCTGGGCCCCTCTTCTCCATATAGGGAACCCAGTACTATGAATAAAGCGTTATAGTTGGGGGCCCCGTTACAGGTTTTGCATTGGGGCCCAGGAGCTTCAAGGTTCGCCTCTGCTCCAGTAGATTGTTGGCATATACAGTGACTTAACATCTCCATACACGTTTATCACCATGATTGCCATTATTGGTGACAAGTTAACGAAAATGTCATATATGAGCTCTGGCAAAATGCGCTTCAGGGAAAAAAACAAAAACCCCTCCATGATCAGTTTTACTAATTGTATGTGACTAATAGTCTGAGCACAATAAGCAAAATATCTTTTAAAGATTGGCAGGACAGGTAGAGAACTGTGTAGAATAGTGCTCACTGGCTTTCTTGGCCGGATAACTCTAGCTGTAGCATATTATGGAATGCTTACTAGGTAAGTATTCCACACAAAAATGGTTAATTATCCAGCTTTTTTTTTTTAAAAAAAAGTTAAAACGATTCTTTCATTTATCAAACCATTAAAAGTATACTCTAAAACAGATGGTCCAAAAAATAGACCGCCGTGATGATTCTGGACCATCTGTTTTGGAATATACTTTAATGGTTTGATAAATGAAAGAATTGTTTTTACTCTTCATTGAAGAGCAGGATAAGTAACCTTTTCTGTGTGGAGAACTAGTAAGGAGAACATCTAGTTTTATGTTCTTTACATGCAGCATTGTAATACATTTCCTTCAACAAAGTTCCGAAGTATTGTCTTTTATTTAAAGGGAACCTGTCCCCAGATTCATGCTGCCCTATCCAGAGACGGCATGAACCCAGGCCAGGTATGCCCATTGCCCTCATGCATGTGGTGTGAAATGATGCAGGGTTTCATAACAAACGCATTTTGAAGTTTGACTTGGAATGGAGCTCTAAGTCAGAGGTAGGTCATGCCAGGCATAGGGAGAAAGGGTATTATTGTACCTTGATCGTATGATGCACAGCAATATGCTGATCATGGCATCACGCAATTCCTCATTGGCAGGTTAGAATTGTGTAACCCGCTTGCGGAAAATAGAACGCAGCATGTTCTGTTTTGCAGCGTATATACGCAACAGAGCCCATTGTTCTCTACGGTCACGAATATACCAGCGTCATCGCTAAGCAATGGCACAGGAAATATAAACAAAACATGTACTGTGCATGACCGCCTGTATGAGCACGCGGTCATACATAGTACATTACTCTGCACCACGCAAGGTCACGGCCGGGCTCACAGCTGGATGATAAACAAAAGGTATCTAAAGATGTGACCTATTTAAACTTTACACCACCTTATATTTGTGCCAAAACTTTGATACACAGTTCACATTTCGGTCATGCCCAATTTCCATGAAGCCTTGCCCTTTGTAAGACACTGCAAAAAAGACATGCAACACTCTGAAATGTGATTGAAAGCGCACAAGACTTTTCTGCCACAGTTTGTACATACGAATAAGAGTAATGGGACATTCATGGAAAATGAGGCAGATTTGCTATTGTGGTTCAAAGTGTAAAAAGAACTGACAACTATCTAAAATATATGGATGGCTGTATACAAACAAACCCTGGTCCGGACGGCAGCCATCTTTAACCCCACCCTCCACCACCACAGTCCAACATGGCCTATACTTCTGGTATAAAATTTATGCCAGCTGCTGGTGTAAATTATACATAAACTGTTGGTCTGGGGCGATCACACCCTCTCCCAAAATGTCCTGCCCACTTTTCAAAAACGTGGCAGGGCTGCCACAGAAGGAAGAAAAGTTGCTAATCTTTGTGGAAATTAAGTTAACGACTTTAAAATGTCTGTCAGATTCTGGTATAAAGTATCAGAAATAAAAGGGGCGAATTTATAGTCCTATGTCTAAATCCATAACAATCTGTCCGTATAGACCTTTATCATTCTCTACAGCAATATCCAAGACGCCTATGACCTACAATAATGAATAAGAGCCCTTTTAGTAAAATGTTACCAGACTATCCTATAGTCATTAGGGTTAAACCGCTCTCATATGGACTTTGGAATCAAATAGCTATATGGTTGGAGGTCAAAGATCTGGAACGTCGCATGCAATAAATCCACCTAAAGAAGTATCAACTTCTGAATGTACACAAGAGACAAATTATCATAACTGTTTATTGAAGATCTCAGCTTATGATTGCTTGGGTAATATCTCTGGTGGACAACAAAGCCTATAATGAGTTTCAGTAGTTAGCGCTATAAGACATGGATGTCTAGCTACGCTGTTCACATCATGCCAAAATCCAAGATACCAACATCCCAGCAGGAAGCGAGAATTGTTTTCTGCTATGTACATATAAAAAGGGAACTGAATATCAGACCACATGCCACTTTAAATTATGTATCTTAAGATTTCAGGAACTGCATCTATTTATCTTCATTAGTCGATGTGCTTGTTATCCTAAAAAAAAAAATTAAGCTTTTTATTTAAAGAAAAAAAGCCGTTGTGGTGTTATATTGGAGACAGGTTTGCTTTGTGCATTGTCTGTTTGGATAGAGCAGCAGGTGTATATGCTTTTGTGAGCAGCAGTGAATGCGAATTTGTGGACAGCAAAATGTCAACTGAATAATAAAGTCCAGGAAAGGACAGTCTGAGTACAGAGATGTCCCCTGCAGACAAGGGAGTGATCTTCATCTGTGTGCATAGTGATGCTATTGTACTGCTGCAGCCAAAAATAAGGCTGATTAAAGTTGTCATTACATCTTTGATCATGAGATTACACTGCTCATCATGTTCCAGTCTACACAGCAAAGCTAAAAAGACAGACAAGTACTGTCAGTTTATTCTAATGGTTACGGTGAAAACTAGAATATTTCAGGGTTTAAAGAGGACCTGTTACAAGGTTCATGCTGCGCTAACCACACGCAGATTGAGCCTGGGACAGGTATTCTCATTGACCCCATGTAGATTATCCTTAAAGGCAACAGCATGTCAGAACACGCTTTGGCTTGGAGCTCCATTCCAAGTCAAATTGCAAAGAGGGGGGCTGTGCCAACCAATTCCTGCTGGCATTCTGTAAAGTGACAGCTTTCTCCCATTATTATTGTATCTTAACGCCACCAGGAATTGCTGGTGGAGTCTAGATTGACGGGGTGACAACCCTGTACCTGATTGGCTACACAGCTTCTTGGGCACCAGGTCCTGGAAGGGCACTAAAGATTGCCAGAAAAGCCATACAGCGGCCGCGGGTGGTGCAGCCACAGCTTTAAGTGGCTTACCCGGCGGCGCCCCAGAAGGTGGAACCCCCCTCAGTGCACAAGCGGTGCGCCACCTGGGCAGCAGGGAGGCGAAATTACAGTGTTTGCCCGACCGAATGTCATTTAATGGGCAGCTATCAGTGGGGGTGGAGGCCGCCGTCCGGGACCGAGGTGAGACGCTGCAGTGTGTGGATCCCTTTCTGCAGGCCCTGCTGGCTTAGGCTGACAGTCTTCTTCTTTGCCTTACATTATTAGATGTTAATGCTGCCATGTTACAGCGGTAACATGGCAGCATTTACAAGTAGTAATGTATGGTAAAGAAGACAACTAACAGTCAGCCAAGAGAAATTGATCCACAGTGGGCTGCTAGGACCTTCTTGCCTTTTACCCTATTCGGAACTAGGGGTGAGAGGGGGGCGTTCCTCCTGTCAAACCCCTAGCTTCCAGTGGCGTCAAGGTACAATAATACCCAGAAATCCACCATGTGAATATACCCTTCTATGGCGATATTGTTCCCTATGCTTTTAAGGGAACCTACCCTTGTAATGCAGTATGTGATGGCACATGCTACAATTTGTTTTTGGTCTAATTTTCAGGAAATCATAAGAAAAACTCTTCTGCATCTCCAAATGCTTATATCCTTTGGATATGCAGTAGAGGCCATAGAAGACTTGGAGATAAGTATTAAGGCTCAGAGACGTTCTGTAGTGCCTACGCTATACAATGCTAAGGCCAGAAGAAACAGCACTGCATGCACAGGTACCACAGGTAGCGGAGCTGAAACCGAAATGACCCCATTATAGTCAGTGGGGTCCATTCGCTCTTCGGCCAAGGGATTCACGTTTCTTGAGCAGAACAGTACTATGGAAACCCCGCCACAGTTTGACAGTGCCATTTACCAATGAAAAACTAAATTGTTCCAGATTGTTCAGGAGGATATGATATCTGACTATTAGAGTTACCATTTCTTGCAAATAATCTCCTTTTCATGGACTTGGAGAGAGATCTCTACTAATCGATATATATATAACCAGTGATTTCAGTAGCTCTCTGTAATGTATTGGAAGCGAGACAATGTCTTCTCGTGCTGCGATACAATATGAAACGGGGATACATTATATTACCCGCAAGCTTCCAAATTAAGAAGCTGAAAATGATTACTTCTCACGTCTACTTGTTCTTCGCACTAGCAGCTTCCAGTGTAATATATTGTCTCGCCTCCAAGTCTCCAGGCACTGCCCTCTTCCTTCATAGTAGAAGATTTCGTCTGTACCAACATACTTCAAAGCCGGGTCTACACAACAGCAGTTATTTGTAAGGCCATCCACCAGCCTGTAGACATGTACCAGACTGATTACTGCTTTTAGACTCTTATTCCATTCAGACAAGCAGCAGAATCGGGTTTTAATAGAAAACTTTTTCTTTTTTTCTGTGTCCTCTAAATTTAGATTTATGATTTATGTAGCCGAATGTCTGTCGGAGGAAGAGAATTAAGTAAACAAAACTCTGCTGCTTCACGTCTTCTTGACAGAAACATTTTCTTTCTTCCTGCTTTATACAAGTGGGGATTTCACACAGCCGCACAATTAATTTAGAGAGCAAAATAATGTTCTTGGCTGTCAATGAAGCCTTGTATGCTCCAGTGACTCTTGGACCAAGGTGCATTGTTAATTAAAGTATTCTTTATTATTGCAGAGTTCTCGGCATTAATTGACCCCTTGTTTATAGTGCATATACTAATATATGTATGTAGGAGTGTGCCAAGGACTGAAGTCTGTTTTATTTTAGATTTACAGTATTTCATTTGTCTAAGGAAAATATACCCCAAAGAAAGCAATTTTTCATTAGAACCAAGCAATTTTTTTTAGATGCCCTAGCTTGTTACTTCGTCCTTTTCCTTTTATAGGGGGTTTTACACTGACTTGTAACGTAACTTTTTATACCTTATGTGCTCCACTAAAGTGACACTACAGACCCAAAAGTACTTCTGCTTGTAATAAAAGCATTTGTATGTTCTCATGCTTGCAGTGGTTTTCTTCCACAATCTAAAGTCATACTGACAGGTTAATTGGCTTCCTGGATTATTAGCCCCATTGGACTGTAATCTGTATTGAAACCTTATGAATAAAATACTAGAATGAAATGCTCGGAGTTCAATTCCGGAATATAATCTTTAAAGGGGTTTACCACAATTAGTAGGTATCCCCTATTCAAAGGGTAGGGGAATAACTTGCTGGTCAGTGAGACACCTACCAATCTTGAGAACTGTGTGTGTATATGTATGCATGTGGGGTGATGTCGGGGTTAATGGGAGAAGAGGATAGCCTTAACTATTCAAAACTGAGAGCACAACCTGTAGTGGATCATTGTTGTGTTCCTTGTAACGGAAAAACGGTTTAACTTTGGCAGGAATAAAGATACATGACATTTGAGCAGTGATTTGGATTCTCCGACAATTTCTCTATCCGATACATGTCATACGCACCCCTTCCCATTAAAAAAATATCAAATTGACTCCAAGATGGTGGCTTTCAAAATGGCCACCATGTTGGACACCAACTCTCTGCGATCCCCCTTAGTAACGTGCCACACATAAGAGGGCGTGCCTAACTCGAAGTGAATACATTAAGGGGAGTAGTTTTTAAAATGGTGTCATTTGTGGGGGTATCCATCATTCTGACAGATATGAGCCTTTGCAATCTTGGCTTGTTGTAGAAAAACAAAGTGTTCCTCAAAATGTTAATGGTAAATTTGTACGTCTCCTAAATGATTTTAAAAAAAATTCTCCTTTTCAAATGTGCGTCCAGAATAAAGTAAACAGACCTAAATATATACCTCCTCGAAAACTTGTACAGTAGGTTGGCATATGTTTCAGATATTGAACCTTCACAGAAAAGAACTTCACTAATAGTTAAAATGTAACCTTTATTTATATAAATTTAAACGAGCCGTGTACGTACACACATGAAAAGATTTCTCTTAAAACTTCTTGTCCTTAATTTACGATATATCTGGAAAAACAGTGTTGGTTATTTCTCTTTATTTAAAGCCCAACCACTGTATTTTCACCCAACTCGCACACGGTATCATTGATTAGAAAATTGACCCTTTCTTATGTGCTGATGATGATCTAGAATATGTTTGGACAAGTAAGTGGTTGAAAGTCGTTATTTGGCACAACCCAAAACCACTTTATTTCAATACCCACATAACAGGTGTGTTGTGTATATGTATATATGTGTGTGTATATATATATATATATATATATATATATATATATATATATAATGACATACACACTCTCATATATGCTGGTGATGTATCTCTGTCGATTTCTTTTTATATATCACAAACATAAAACAGAGTCGTTTTCATTCAATAGTGGCAGAAATGGAGCTTTAGATTATTTTATTCCATCTTTTTTCCATCTTATAGTAGGGACAACAAGAGTAGGTGATAAAGTTAGTATGAATTGTCTTGTACTGTTGATGACAGACTATGCTACATTCAAAACCCCTGTTCGATGGAATATGACTCATTAGGTTTGGAGTCCGTTTTTAGGTCTGGACACCAAGACTAGCGGTCACATTTGATTAGTTTGCACTGATATAGGCCGCCTGCACACGAGCGTTCCGGATTCCGCTAGCGGATTTTCACGCGCGTATGGTACCTAAATGTGCTTGCGGATAGGTGCGGATGCGTGAAAAATCACGCGCGGATATACGCGGATGTGTTGCGGAAAAAACGCGCAGAAAAACCAGCAGACACCCCTTATTGTAAACCCAAACCCTAGAGAACTGCCCATTCCTTGGAAAACAGCTTAAAAACCAACACCCAGACTCCGTTTTGTCCCTCTTGCTTGTGCGAGCACCTTTAAATTATTGATGTCTTTGTGGGCATGGTTGATCCATGTAACTTTTTTCAGGCGCTTCTCCAGCGTGACTTTATTTCAGTCACTGCAAAAAAATTCACAAGAGGAATTCATTACTACAGATTTTGCATTCTTACATCCTGCATTGGCAAGAAATACTACCTATCTCCCTCTACAAATTTGCCTGTGAAGCTCTGTGCTGTGTGTTGGGACGCCTCCTACCATGCCTACTTCCTGTAGTCATAGCAACCAGTGACTCCATCCGCAGCTGCACTGCGGATGTACTGCGTGAAAAAACGCACCCATTCACTTGTATTGGAGGCTTCACGCGCAGAATCCGACCCAAATTAGAACAGGTCGCAGATTTTTTCAAGCGCGTGAAAAAACGCGATACAAATCCGTCCGTCTGGGGACAACTGCGGATCCTCATAGGAGTATATTGGCTGCGGTCTGGGGCAGATAATGTGCCTAAAATAACGCGCTGGAAATTCCGTTCGTGTGCAGGCACCCATAGGCAGACTTTAGAATACTCCCAACCCTTTCTTTTAAATAAAGTGAAGATCACTGCCTTAGACCGCCTGCACACGGGCTGGTCGGATCCGACAGCGAGATTTCTCGCCGCGGGACCCGACCCGAGAGCCTGCAGGGACGAGCGCGTACTCTCCCGCGCCTGGCGGCCGCAGCTCTTTCGTGTGCCGGCTGCGGCGCAGCCGGCACATGCGCAGACCGGAGCCGGCGGCCGGGTGAGTGCGTGCCCCGCACAAAAATAGGACATGTCGCGGTTTGTTTGCCGCGCGAGATTTCGCGTGGCCAAACCGCGGCAGTCTGCATAGGAGTGCGTATTGTAATGCACTCCTATGCAAACTTTCAGCGGCGGGATTTCCGCCCCTGTGCAGGCGGCCTTAGAAGTCCGTTTTTATAGCCAGGACATCAAGGTGAGCGATCAAATTTCAGTATGTCTGTACTGATGGAGACAGACCTTAATTAATAAGTCTAGCAGCTTGTATGAACAGGCATGAAGATCATGCAGGCTGAGTACTATCAGTCAGTAGCCCACATTTACGGGGCATACAAAGTTATCTGAATGATCAAATTTCAGTTTGTCTGTACTGATAAAGACAGACAGTATATGGCAGCTTGTTTCGATAGGCATGTGAGCTATCTAATTTAAAGCACATGTCGATCCTACAAGCAGAATGCTAAACTCTCTGTATGCCCCCGTAAATGTGGGCTATCAACAGAGTCAGTACTCTAGCCTAAGGTTAAAGGTAAGGGTAACAGCCAGCCTGGCCGCGATGTTAACGCTGCAGCCGACCTGGCCGCAATGACAGAGACAGAGCTGTAACATCGCGGCCAGGCTGGCTGCTACCCTTACCCTTACCTTTAACCTTAGGCTAGAGTACTGACTCTGTATGCCCCGTAAATGTGGGCTATCAACAGAGAGTTTAGCGTTCTGCTTGTAGGATCGGCATGCGCTTCAAATTAGATAGCTCACATGCCTATCGAAACAAGCTGCCATATACTGTCTGTCTTTATCAGTACAGACAAACTGAAATTTGATCATTCAGATAACTTTGTATGCCCCGTAAATGTGGGCTACTGACTGATAGTACTCAGCCTGCATGATCTTCATGCCTGTTCATACAAGCTGCTAGACTTATTAAGGTCTGTCTCCATCAGTACAGACATACTGAAATTTGATCGCTCACCTTGATGTCCTGGCTATAAAAACGGACTTCTAAGGCAGTGATCTTCACTTTATTTAAAAGAAAGGGTTGGGAGTATTCTAAAGTCTGCCTATATCAGTGCAAACTAATCAAATGTGACCGCTAGTCTTGGTGTCCAGACCTAAAAACAGACTCCAAACCTAATGAGTCATATTCCATCGAACAGGGGTTTTGAATGTAGCATAGTCTGTCATCAACAGTACAAGACAATTCATACTAACTTTATCACCTACTCTTGTTGTCCCTACTATAAGATGGAAAAAAGATGGAATAAAATAATCTAAAGCTCCATTTCTGCCACTATTGAATGAAAACCACTCCGTTTTATGTTTGTGATATATAAAAAGAAATCGACAGAGATACATCACCAGCATATATGAGAGTGTGTATGTCTATAATATATATATATATATATATATATATATATATATATATATATATATATATATATATATATATACACAACACACCTGTTATGTGGGTATTGAAATAAAGTAGTTTTGGGTTGTGCCAAATAACGACTTTCAACCACTATTACTTGTCCAAACATACTCTATATCATCATCATCATCAGCACATAAGAAAGGGTCAATTTTCTAATCAATGATGCCGTGTGCGAGTTGGATGAAAGAATACAGTGGTTGGGCTTTAAATAAAGAGAAATAACCAACACTGTTTTTTTCCAGATATATCGTAAATTAAGGACAAGAAATTTTAAGAGAAATCTTTTCATGTGTGTACGTACACGGCTCGTTTAAATTTATATAAATAAAGGTTACATTTTAACTATTAGTGAAGTTCTTTTCTGTGAAGGTTCAATAATAAATTCAAAGAACTTATACGCCACTGTGACTTCTAGTATGTTTCAGATATTGCAGTTGAAAATGTAAAAAAAAACAAACTACTTTTTAAAAAAAATTTTCAAATTGGCACTTTTAATGAATAGACACAAATTCTATCGGTCTATTTTCACCACCTAAATGAAGTACAATATATGGCAAAAACAATGTCTGAATCGCTTTGATAAGGAAAACCTTTACGGAGTTATTCTATGTTAAAGTGACACATGTCAGATTTCCAAAATTTGTTTTGGCCATCAAGGTGCAAATAGGCTTGGTCACTAAGGGGTTAATTTTTATCTTTGTGCATGCAAGCATTCCTTATATGGGTGCAGCATCAGAGAGAACAAGGCCCTTGTAGGTTGGTGGTAAAGTATGTACTTATATTTTACTGCCCTATTGCTAACAATGGCAGAATTACATGTTAATGTCCAGAAATCAGTCTTCCTAGATACTAATTTCTGGAAGTTTTGTTGAGGCCATATAATCCCTCGCACCAGAGATAACATGTATGTATGTTTTGGCTCATTACTGAAAATCTAAAAAAAGGCTGCGTTATCACTTCTACTTTTGCTGGCAGGCGTTGCTTACCTTGCGGCTGTGAAATGTTCTGTCATGTGCGTCTCTGTCTGACATGGTGCTAATTACTTTTATTGACCCATGCTACACTCTATCAGTCACCTCAGTATCGCTGCTTTGATGCAGGACACTGTGTAATTATACTGGAATTTTCTGATGAAATGGTCCTATTCAGACACAAAGAATAGACGAGGTTCTGGGTCCTAAGCTTCATTATAAAATAAAATACAATGGATGTCTTCCTCCTGTAATTTACACGGAGCAGCTATCGTTCACATTGTCTCTACATCGTGGGAGGCTGAACAGTAATCTTCAGCGGAAATTTAAGTCATGATTTTTCAGGGGATGAATCCATAAAGGGGTTGGCCATTCCATTGTCACTAAAGGTCTTGAAAGTTTGAGGGTGCACTGCATGCAATGCAACCAACCGGGCGCTGCTGCGGCTTCTGTAATGATAAAAAGCAGCTGCTGCTGTGGCGCGACTCAGTAATTAGCATTGCATGTAGTGCACCCTCGAACTTTCAAGACCGTTTGTGACAATGGAATAGCCAACCCCTTTAATGGATTTAACCCCTTTAATGGATTTAGCCCCTGAAAAAGTCTAACCTAAATTTTCTGCATTGCCTGTAAAATTGCAGTGTTGATGTGGTCCTTAGTGATGCCGCCATTCTCATGAGAAGAGAGAAAATCGGACATGAAGATCGAATTCTATGCACTTACCAATATTTGATCATGCTTATTCAATAATTAAGCCCTCTCCAAGCCAGTGTCTGACCTAGTCCTGCATTCAGGTTTCTCTACATAGAACGTGTTTGACCTAACCGGACATCAGAGCTAACACTATGCAGGACAGAGCAGTGTCAGAGGCAGTTGTGCATATCTATGTTACACTATGCAGGACAGCGCAGAGCCGATGTTGGAGGCTGTAGTGCATATCTATATTACTCTAGGCAGGACAGCACTGTCCTGCCTAGTGTAATAAGACATGCTGAAGAATTTCTCTGATATCTATCATTAGAAATGAAGTCTTATTATATAAATGTATGTAATATCAATATACTTATAATTACAGGATTATTAAAAATGGTCTTCCACATGTGAAATACTTATTGCTAATATCATCATGACTAGAGATGAGCGAGCATACTCGGTAAGGCGATATACCCGAGAGAGCATCGGCTTTTTCGAGTACCTGCTGGCTCGTCCCTGTAGATTCGGGGGTGGGGTGGGGGGGGATCGGGAGGGAGAGAGAGAATTATTAGGGAAGAGCCAGCAGATACTCGAAAAGGCGATTCTCTCTCAGGTATATCGCCTTACCGAGTATGCTCGCTCATGACGGGTCATTTTTATGTGTTTTTGTTGACTGATTCCAAGGAATCCACAACAGGGTTTCCCAGCCAAAATAATTTTTAGCTAGGAAGTGTGCGGTTGGCAGGGAAATTGGGTTGGAAAGGGTTAATTTACTGTCAAATTAGAACTTTGTGAGAAGAAAAGTGTGTAGAGGAGTGTGTACTGCTACAGAGGGAATCCCATGGTGGATGAAGTCGGACATGTCAATGGCTTCTAGCTATTATTTTATGCAGAATTATTTAGTGACCAATAATTCAGATGCTGCCTTAAGCTCCCAAGGCTTATCCCAGCGCTATATTGTAGACGATGGCACAACTGTCTCCTCATTACAAGGAAGGACACTCCGGGCTTTGAAACATTTATGCTATATGTTTTCTGTAATCCACCTTTTGTTCAACCAAACAAATGGCAAATAAGCCGTGAGAAGGTCACATCTGAGCAGCCTGTGTTTCGATGCAAGTATGCTTATTCAATATCTCACTTATTTCATGGTGGGCTAATTATGGCATACTCGCCAATGAATCTATAGTACATTAGAAAAACTTTCATTATTCTTCCATGCAATATCGTATCCACCATCCAGGGATTGCTGTAAAGTGCAGTGCAGGGTTTATAAAAGGTTGTAAAGTATGAAGCACAGTCATTTAGACCCTGCACAATTATAATGCTAGTAGTGTAATCCATCGCAATGTTAGGCTTCATTCATGTAGCAATGTTACAGCTATATGAATAAAGCCTAACCTTGCAATGAAAAGGTAAACCCAGGTTAAATCCTTCCAGGGAAAATCTGGGAACCCTTGCCCCCAAACAATCTCTAGGTTCTCTAGATAAAAAGGTATTAAACAAGTTCCTACCTGGAGCTGCAAAGGGTCTTGTGAACACAGCTGCTCCTTCCTGCTAGGGGCGCTATTACAGAAGCGGTTACTACCTCTGCTAGCATTTGCAGATATTGGCTGGGCTGCACCTTCACATCTAGGTATGGGACAGGCAATTGCATGGATTAGAGGATTTGTGTAAAGGTATGTTCACATGTAGTGGACTTTGCAGCAGAAAATCCGCTGCAGAATTTGATGCATATCCATATCAAAATCCCGCATGGAAGGACTGGATATTGATGTGGATTTTGATGCAGCCTTCATTTTGAAAAATCCGCGTATTCCCGCAGCGTAAAAGCGCCCAGCCGGGCACTTTTACGCCGGGCAGGAAGGATAGTCCTGGAACTATCTTCCTGGCTGGATAATGGCTGCTGCCATAGACTCCTATGGGAGTCAATGACAGCGGCTGGAGGTGGGAGGGAGTTTAGCAGTGTGATTTAAATCATGCTGCGAATTGCTGCCATTCTCTGCAGTGAGCCTATCAGCTCTCCCCTGCTCCCCGGCAGCGGCTGAGACCTGCCACGGGATATCTCTACGCCCGTGGACAGGAGCCCTTAGACTACTTGGTAACTATTGTAGAGGACCCTCCCGTTGATATGCTAGTTGGATTTTCCATTTGTAATATCCTAATTTTCTTTGGTCAGACGATTACAAAAAACAATCTCCCATTGTGCGGTAATCACTGACACAGAATGACAAGAAGCCACCAGGCTTTATATCGCTCGCTCAGCCTTCAGCACAAGTTCTTATGGTTTTGAATGGAGTAGAAGTAATTCTGCCTTTGTTTCCTAAGGACGTGTTGTGATAGCAGTGGCAGAGGAAATGAGAGCTGAGGCAAAGGGAGCATCTGGAAGAGCAGTGTGAAATATCTTCCAGCGGCATTACACACACTTGGGTAATCTGGAGACAGCAGCGTCTGGTTCCAGCTACTACCATGTGACGACGTTCAGCATTCAGTAAGCCAGAAGAGATGAAAGTAGAAATGAGCTTTTATTGGGAACTGTAGTTTGATTTGATCCCACATGCACATGGGAGGCAGATGTGATATTTTCCTGGTGGCTAAGCAAAGCCAAGAGCTTTCCATTTCATTTATCTTATTGTATTCAGATAGGGTTTTTTTTATTCCATTATTGTTCGGATTGAGGTGGGAAAATCCTTGAATTCAGCTGCAGTCAGGACAACACGCGTGACGTGGGTTTTGGATGGCATATCTAAATTTATGTGAAACAAGTGTTTTGTTGGTTTCAGGAGGTAAATGCAGCATAGTTATTTAATTTCTCAAACATGGGTAATCTATTTAAGGTGGCGGACCTTCCACATGGAAATTATGCGGCATTTACAGCAGCGGCAAAGTGGACGATATTTTGAAATAAGCCGCACAAAACCCATGCCGAAACTGACATGCGGCACAGAATTCAAATCCACGGCCTGTCCATTTTATTGCTGCTGTGGAATTCACCCCCTCTCAATAAGGGCTGGTTTGGAGGCAGGCTTTCTGCTGATATTCAGCTGGAAATCCGCCTTGTGTGGACCCAGCCTTAGGGTGACTTTACTCAGGCCAACTGTCAGATGCCGAAGGGCCTAAAAACTGTCCCAACAATTTATAGCTCCTATGCTTTCACACAGAAGTATAATAGCCATAATTCCCAGTAATGGCACACCACCCCTCCCAGTGGCCCACATAGCGATACTACCACTGTAGTAATGTAGCCCCAATGATAATAGTTTGCTGCCCTTATTCCTGAGCAACAATCATGGCAGCAAGTAGTTCACTCGCTGAAGTAGGTCCAGCTGTGGTGGCTACTGTACGCAGAGACCCTGCTTCTGCTACCGCCATCTGCCTGTATTCCTGTACGCATACTACACAGTGCTGATGATTGGGTCTCTGCATGCAGGAATGCAGCAACTGGACCTGCTTCAGTGAGTAAACCTCTTGCCGGGCAGCAAGTCACAGAGCAACTTAATCTATTTTTTATTTTCTAACAGACATTAATATGGTCTGTAAAAAATACTAGCACTATCCTTTGGAAGTTAATTATCGTCTGGGCTGGTGGCTTACCAGCTGGGTGGCAAACCTAGTAGCTTTGGCTTTTTCATGATTTAATAACCAAGCGACTCCAACAAGTGAGCAGTTGTCACTCACTTGCCCTGTTGTGTCCTGACTTTACATGGGATGACAGTGGCCTGTAAGAGCTCTTTTGTGGAATGCACTATAGTACACCCATGCAAAAAATGGTGACTTTTGGTTGACCTTCAACAGAACACAAATTTTACTTCTAGATGGCAGAAAACTATTGCTACTTGTAATATATCACAGTAAAGTTATTTAGTAGATGAACTCCTCGCTACAGTCATCACCCCAATATATTGGAATGAGGAACTATATCCATTGCTACATGGTTTGTGTAAATGTCTCTAGAGGGCTGAAAAATATTGCCTAAAATGTTCCACCAATTTCTAGTTCTATAATGTTGTTCTTGAGTCTGAAAGCTGGACGTAGGAATAATCTTCTACAGCCGAGGACAGAATTGCTGACTCTGCTCGACAAGCTGTTTGCGTTGAGAATTCATATCCCTCTTGCTAGAATCTGTACCTCTAACTACTGTATCCAGGGAGATGGAAAGTAGTTAGCCAGAAGAGTCTCTGTTCAGTAGTTTGTGTTGGATGGGGGACCCTATATTAGATTCTGGAGCTATGCACTGCAAGCTGCTGTTTCAGTATAGTGCTCACTATAAAGCACTTAAGAAACTTCCCGCAGACAAATTAGTGCAGCTAAAGAGAATTGTCAGCAAAATATTTTAGTGGCACAACGACTTGAGCAACCCATTAACGCATGTGTTACAGCAAGGCATTGTGGTCCTCTTAGTTGTTGTAATCTTCACTATAGCAGTATGCTGTGTGCCCTTGTTTCTGCTTTATGCCATTACTCCCTGAGAGCGTCAGCAGTGGGGATCAGCAGGTACATCGGGACAAACTCCTTGCTGGCATAGTAACTTGCAAACCAAATTGATGCCCCTTAAAGACTAATGCTGACACTGACCATTCTGTTCTGACTGCAATGGATACAAAGACATCCTCTGCAAATTCACTCCTATTGCTGCAGCAAATTCAACAGTGGAAAATCATCAGCAAATTCACAGGCCAAATCTGCCCCCTAAATGGTGGGGATTTTGCTGCACTGTTCAACGATTTGCCTTTCAAAGGTTGAAATCCATTGCCCAAAATCCACAGTATAAGCTGCATGCTGTGGATTTAGAACTGTCAACTTGTTTCAAATGCACTGTGGATTTTCAAGGAACTTTTCCTTGCAAACTCGATTGTTGTTTGTTTTTTTTTCTTTTTTTAAATCTAGTCTACACGGGGCGCTTCCAGAATTTACAGTACAAAGCAAGGAGTGCCTTCACACAACATTGCCCAGGTGAAACGCATAGATAGCAACTTGCAAGGCCAAACAGATTTTAACCCTTTCAAATCCACTTTTGGATCCAGGGTTTCCTAGGGGACCTACCCTTTCTGCCATTATACAATGGCGCCATCTGCTGGCTAGAGCCAGTACTGTGGTATGTGACATGCTGGAGAGGCCCCCCCACAACAGAGCGGCCAGTAATCTACAGTAATAATACCCTGCCGGACATCTTCCAACATCGGAGCTGTATAGCCTTCAATCAGAATGTCTTTAGACGTCAGACAGTGGATTGGAAAGGGTTAAAATCCTATTTGAGACATGACTGTGTGCCACACTACAGCTATGTGTCCAGGTAATCTAGTTCTACCACTGAGTGAATGACTTCTACTGCATGGTAAAAGATGTATCTTGGTTTAAATCCCTTTCCACCATTCAGTATGTTGAATAAATGGGCCATTATTAGTAATCTTGTCATTGCACATGCATTTCCAAAAGTCAAGGCTGCTCAGTGTGTTAATGTGCTGATCTCCGAATGAGTGGGGTGCCTATCCTAATCTGAGGGGAGTTAGAAACCTACTGAATAGGTGCAAATTTTGTCAGACTAGTGATAGCAGACTACTGTTATCTGTCACATGGCAACTAAATTGACTGTATATTGGCAGGAAGGTTCAAACTCCTGTTGCCATTCCGTTAACATCCGCTATGGACGTCATGGGCCGAAGTAGTTTTGGAATGACCATCGTGAACAGATTTATTCTTTATACATCCACTATATAGATTTGAGTAGAGCAGAGGCGTTGGGGATGTCACATATTATAGCTCTATTATACCTTCCAGAATATGAGCACTTGCGTCAGGAGCGCCAACGGTGACACTGCAGTCTTTGACTGGTCGCAGTGGTCACATGATTTGGCCTGGTCCTCTACCCAGGAGCCAGGGCACTATCAGCTGCTCGGCTCTGCTTCAGTAGTCCGAGGAGAGGGGGAGTGATTGGGGTTTTTATTCTTTGTTTTTTAAATGGGCCCAGTTTCTGAAAAAATGTTTATAATCCTATTTTCACTTAAAGGGGGGTTACATGTACTGTATGTCCCTTTTGCCTTTCACACTACTGACATAACTGACTGACTAAAGGCCCATTTACACCAGACAATGATTGCTAAAAAATTGCCAATCGGCGATCGTTTCAGCAATAATCGGTGCGTCTAAATGTGGGCCCATTGTGCACTTTTCGTGCACTGCTAGCTGATCGTTAAATTCAGTTCAACCTAAAAATCGACGTTCAGCCTTATGAGAAGTTCTCCACGGGGAGTGCTGATAGCATTGTTTCCCGCTGGAGAACAAAGGAGCTGAATGCAGATAAGAGCCCTCAGGCTATTAACTGCTTTCAGCTAAGGCTTCATTTGCACACGGGCTAATGCCCACGGCCGGATTTTCGCCGCGTTTCACTGCAGCTATTGGGTTCTATTGAACGTAAAAGCTCAATGTACACACCGGAATGCCACCGCAGAATTTGGCAGTGTAAAATTACCCGCGGCATGTCTTATTTGCCGTGGGAATATGCGTGGACAACTTCCATTGTAGTCAATGGAAGCCTCCCGTCACACTTTACTTCCACTGTAGCACAGCGGAAGTATAGTGTGAATATGACCACTGATGGCCGCGTCATATGGCGCTGCTTTACTGCACATGCGCGCTGGCGTGTCATGCGGGACTTTATGCAGTGCATCCAGAGGCAAGTATGGGGTCTTTGGGGGCGCGCCATGACTGACTCCGCTGCAGTATTCCGTTTGCGGAGCCCGTCACGGCCGTGTGCATTAGGCCTTAATTGCTCTTAAGTAGCCGAGTAGCTACTTAATAGTTTATGCAAAATGATCGCTCAAAGCTGTCACTCAGACTGTTTGAGCGATCATCGGCCCGTGTAAACCAGCCTTTAAACCTGCTGGATAGTACTAGATGCAGTTAACTAGAAGGTCCTTTCATCTTGTCGTGTTATATTGGTGTAATATCCAGCGTCTGTGTATTTCAGCTCCAGAGGAGGATTTTATTTTTAAAACTAATTAAAACTGGGAGAAGACAGTTTTTCAATATTCTGTAACTACCAAACATTTCCGATATCAAAATGTGCGCTGTGTTTCAGTAATGAACAGCGCTGCTTTATCTCGCAGAGCTTTAGGGAGCACAGCATGAATTAGCACTACATGGAAAAGATTAACTCTTCCAGGAAACTCTATAGCCTGTGCTGTGGGCCCGGCTATACGCATTCCCTGGTATTGGCGGATTTGCTTCTTGTGTATAGACTCTCTTTTCACTTTGCAGTCTGCAGTGCCCAACCCAGACGAAGCCTTGGACGAATAAGTTTAACATGTTGTTGCTCTACATTGTATGGAATCTAGTATGTCGAGGGACCACTGTATTGTACTATAAAACTTGTGGGGTGTTGCACATGGTTTCTTCATGGGCCCATAATGCTGTTACATTATAAAATGACACTGGCAAATATACATTTGGTGATATGCAGTTGACTATGTCAGTATGGTATGCTGGTGGATTTCTTGCCCATTGTGCTTCCAGGGCAAACCATGACCACCGACGTGACTGATTGGACCCTCGTAGCCCCTTCTCTAATGAATCTTCCTTCACTGTTGTCGATCTGCCGCCTTCTTGGTATAGAATCATGTATTAAGTATCTCCGAGGTGCCTAAAGCTTGTAAGCCTATTGATGTAAGTGGTAGTCTAATGCCCCCCCAACCACTTCTGCTGCGAGCACTGATGGATTGTATCTGTTGACGTCATATTGTTCCATTATTTAGGAAGATGACACAATTCATTCACCTTTTTTATTAGAATTTGTGCAGCTGAAAAAGACTCACAATATGATTGTTCTCAGTAAGAGAAACCAAGTAATCTTGTAGAGATGATACCTTTTTAATGGCATTTTAAACAAAAATACATGATGTTAACGCCAGCTTCCGAACCAACGCAGGGTTCTTCAGGCTTAAATGGAATGGAATGGATCCGAAGAGGCATGAATATTTATACACACATACTTATGACAAGGCACAGACATGGATGTGAATAATTTGCACTTAAAAGAATACTGCAACAGAAATACAAATATCTTTAAAAAGTCACTGATAAGGGAGTGGAGGTTTTATGGTCCCTGAATTAGTGTTGGGGCGAAGTTCACCAGGCTAGCAGTGTTATCTGTGCTATAGATGTCTCATACTTCCCAGTCAGGCATAAATTCTCGTGAATAATTTAGCCCCTTATTGAAAGTGTCAAAAGCTGTCATAAATTTTATATTCCCAAATTCTCCTATGGTTTTGTGACTTGAAATTGCCTTTCAGTACCTAACTTCACAGAAGACAAGATAACAGATTTCTGGCACGGTGGCTCAGTGGTTAGCATTGTTGCCTCACAGCACTGGGGGCCTGAGTTTATATCAACCAAGTGCAACATCTGTATGGAGTTTGTATGTTGTCCCTGTTGGTATGTTTTTGGAATTTAGGAGGAAACCCATACAAATAGGCAAATATGGGGACAGGGACTAATGTAAGTGATGAGTGTCTATACGGTGCTGCAGAATATATATGTGCTACGCAACTCGGCAAAATAGACTTGTGTAGTAATTACTTGTAGGGCCTGTGCCCTCACTCAGTGCTATCTTTTTGTGTTTCTCTTGTGTTTGAGGTGCTTTAGGCCGGCTTCACACGAGCGTGACGGGCTCCGCCGTGGAATATTCCGCGGCGAAGCCCGTCACAGCGCCCCCCAGAGGCCCCATACTTACCAGCGGAAGATATTGTGAAGACGCTTCCCCGCCCACCGCCGCCGCGTCATGTGACACGCCCACCGTGTCACATGACGCGGCCGGCCGTGTCACATGACGCGGCCGGCCGTGTCACATGACGCGGCGGCGGTAGGCGGCGAAGCGTTTTCACGCTATCTTCCGCTGTGTTACAGCGGGACATAGCGTGAACGGACGGCTTCCATTGACTGCAATGGAAGCCGTCAGCGTGTACACCCGCGCAAATAGAGCATGCCGCGGGTGAGGACGGGAGATTTCACTGTGCGGAATTCCACAGTGGAATTCCGCACCGTGTGCCCTGAGCTATTAGGTTCAATAGAACCTAATAGCTGCAGGCAACGCAGCGGATTTTCGCCGCGAATTACGCGGCGTAAATCCGTTCATGGGAAGGAGGCCTAAATTTGGTTTTAATGGATTTGACCTTTAAAAGTTATTTAGAGATCAAACTTTGATTACGGTTAGACTGGGTTATTCATTCATGGCATCTGACTTAACCGTTTTAATTCTGAATGCCTGTGTGTGCTGGAAAGAAAAACATTACATGCAGCGGTTATCTGTCCAGCTGTGGACAAGTGCGTAAACTGCACCAAAATCTCATCACTTGTGTCCAGATAAATGGGAACCCAGCCTTATTGGATTTATATAGCTTTGAATGGTTCCCGCTATTAAATAGTTTTTTCCACTGTGATAAAATGGGTCAGAGCGTCATGTTCCAGGACAAGATTAGTTTTTCTCCATGCGGACAAAATCATGCAATATTTAAATCAGAATTCATTGTACAGTAAAAGCTTTTCTGTATTCCAACTTTTTAGTATTAAAATTTAAATCTAGTGAAATCTCCGATAAGATGACTTGCATTTTATGAATGTACAAATATGAGATGAATGCTGCCCTCTACTGGGAAATCAGCAGGTTAACCATTTCTATGTTGGAAAGGCAACATTGTTGCAGATAGAGATTGTGGTAGGAGATTTGTGTCCTTGTATCGATATAGAGGAAAGGGGTGATGAGTATGTATCCGGGCTTGTATTTTACGATGACCATTCAATACCTTTGCTATGTCAGTGAAGCAAAATGTTCTTGTCCGCTTCTCCAGAATGACCCTTTCTTTATAGCCGGGGTGTAGCGGTGGTACTCTCTCCATTGCTCTCAGATCTGTCGGCAAGTAATATATTGCTGTTGATGGCAAAGTGTATTCCTCCTATGTAGGTTGCGGAACAGGCAGGCATAATGGGGAAGCTGCGGGATTGCCACTTATATACTGGATGAGGAAGCATTTATGAAACTGTTGCTCCTTAGATGTGCCTCATCTTTGGTTTCATATCTGTGGCTTGGAGATATTCCAGGCATTTACTATTGATGACCTATACTCAGAATAGGTCATCAGAAGTTGATCACTAAGGGTCCACAGCTCAGGTCCCTGCTGACAATCAGATTGGTTGCTGTCAGCGCAGCAAGGTCCGGACAACGCATTCGGTTTTCGGAGCCGGAAGTGTTGTCATTGAATTCAACAGGAACAGTGCCTTCTATTACTCTTCCTGCTCCGACCACCGAGTCTGGCTAGGCTGCAGCGGCCACAGGATCTGCTGATCGTCAGGGACCGGAGCTGTGGACCCCTGCCCATCAACTTTTAATGACCTATTCTAAGTATAGGTTACAAGCCCGGAATATCCCTTTTAAATGGGGGATCGTTTTGTTTTAGAAACAATACGGGGCTGTTGAGTGCAATGCCTTTTATAAGCTAGCCTAAAATTTCCATCTGTATGTAGTGCTCATTCTGTAAAGTACGTAATCTAGAATGTCGCCCCTTACAGCTGATCTCGTGGAATGCTCCATATAGAACGTGCTTTATCACACGCCTATACCTTTTGCTACTGATGACCTGTCCTTTAGCATTTCCGGGGCAGATGTACATATAAAAGATAAAATCTGCAAAATGTGTTTTAATTTGTAAACTGTAAGTAAAGCTAAATCTATTCTATATAGTAAGCTGCTAAAAATGTATCTGCGTTCCCAAGAGGTATGCTCATTTTAATTTTGACTCCTACATGCAGCGAAGTTTGCAAGTCTGCTCTAGATCCGTGGAAATGGATTAAGACATTTTTGCAGTGACTTGGTTGTTTGTCTCATTCAGTTTTATTAGAGCGCATGCGCCTCCTAGTGGTTACATTGTCGCTTAACACAGACATCATAAATGTACTTCACAAGCAGTAATTGTTCCTGTCCTGAAGTTCTAGAAATGACTAAGTGTCCTTTTAACAGGACCAGCTGAGACAGTGTTACCAGACTGTCATGTTGTGTGTTGATTATGAGATGTATATGAAGATTATATGCTGTATGTTCTGCCCTGCACAAAACTATCACATAACACACGAGGCCGTATTCAACTTTCCATAACTTCATAAACTATTGATAAAGTTAGTACAATTTGTGCCATATTGAAAGACTTTATTCCCACTTTCCACCTACGCCCTTGGGGTACAGGGCAGTAAGGAGAAACCTGCTCTTGCTGCTTGTTGTAATGACATGTACAGATCTCCACATTTATTCTCACAGCTATAATACTTTTGTGCTTATTTTATCATTTACAACTAGAAGACATGACAATGTCAGGCTATATACACACAGGACTGTAGACACTCCTTGTGCCACCCCATAATGCTCTATGGGGAATGACTTGATGATACGGTATCAATCAAACAAGCCACAATTCTTCTTTTGGATGGAATCTAAACAAAGTTTTGTGCCCCCATATGAACTTTTGAGTTATGTGGAGGAGCAGCATGATCCTATAGAAGTCTGCACATGCCCAATTATCTCAGTGTTAATACGGCCATACCCTGGACTTGTAACACAATGTTAGATGACATTGTAATGGGAAAAAGTGTCATTTGCAGGTTTGGAATAATATAAATATTATATACATTTTTTTTTTTATTTTACTATTTTGATATACCTAATAATTGCAGCCCAGTCACTTGATTTCTATCACTTTGTCAGTTATCACTACGGAGCACCCTGTATGAAACCTACCCAAAGTCTGTGGCTAAACAGCCATTTTTCTTTCCCTGCACAGTATGTTCTTCCAGAAGCAAGCCTCCACTCTTTGACACGAGCAGAATATCCCCACATGATGCAGTGAAATTTACAGTCCTGCAAAAAGGACCGCACCAAAACCGTGACGATACAAGACCCATTGGCCAAAGCACTTATTTCCTAAAATAACATACCCTAATTGTGGTTAGGAAATATATCCAATGTTCCCTTACAGGCCCTGAAGCCACGTTCTGCCTGCAGTGTATTGTGAGTGTTCACAGTTCTGTAGACGCTCCCGTGGAATAATTGTAGCTGTCAGCATTGCACTTACCGGCTGCGGAGAGATATATATAGAGGCGGCACACATTGGGAATGGGATAGGAACCGTCCTATTCAGCTCGGCTGTCGGCTCAGACAGGATGTGACTTTTGCCATTTTAACTAACTTTCATATTGTACCATTCAGACTGTCTTTGACGCCATGTAGAGCCGCTCACGTCGTCTTAAAGACTCCAGGCGTGTGGATTGTACCGTGATCTCTGAGCCCACTAGCATGTAAATTCCTTCATTTGGAATTCGGAGCTTACAGATGCACAAAATTCATTATACAAGTGAATAGTCATGCTACTTTTTCCTATAAGCTCTATGGATTATGTAAAGCTTTTACATTTTAATACCACATTATTTTAATGTTCAGCAGACTTTCCTATTAAACCCAGAACAATGCTCGATACAAGATTTACGGAGACAACTGATCTTAATTGATCTTGTAATAGGCCTGTCGACAAAGAATATCTTAATCAGTTTAACAATTAAGAAGGTTTTCAGTACATCCGCCTGGGGGGGTTATAAGACCCAACGTACAGCATGTACTTATGGAGGGATGGAAGGCTCCATCTAGTGGAGAAAAAAAGGAACTGCCAGCAGTATTAGGAATCTTAGAAAGCAATTCATCTCTTTGGTTTACAGAGCATGAATGGGATTTTGTACCGCTAGGTGTTAACATGTTTGTGATCACACAGCTGCAGGTTTGTGAAGGTTATGGTATATCCAGTAGACAGGACTTATCTGGAAATGCATAGAAATCATGATGACATTTCAATATAGTTGAGGTTAGTTTAGTAATTTTGAAATGGGAAATCGTACAACCTTGATAATTAGAGTGACTGAATCCACTTGGATAAGTAATGAAACATCAGGGCCTCCAGATAAGTTCAATTGATGCTGACTTGACCTATAGTGCTATTGATACAGGGGTGCACATGAGCCTGTCATCAGTCACATTTGATTTGTTTGGTCGGAACACAGAATTCTGCTTTCGTTCCACATTTCAAATCTTCTTATATTTGCTGAGTTACCTAATATTGCATACTGTACAGTATTGGAAAGTCTCAGCAGAGTCTTCCATTTTTTTTCATAGTAAGGAGTGGAGTATTGGACTATCAGCCTGCCTCCAGGTATGGCAGTATATTTGGAGTGTTTAGGGACACGGGGTTTGAACTGGTCAAGTGCTTTGACACATGATGGAAAATTGGCCATGGACAACGTTGCTGCAAAATTTGAATATCTTACATGTGGATTTGCCTTTGACATTGCACATTAAAATCTGCACATAGGACATGCAGCTTTTTCGTTAAAGGAAACCTGTTGTCATGTTTGAGCCCCATAAACTACATTATAGGGCTCATTCGTGAAGGAATGGGGAGCCTGGGGTGCTATTTGATAGCACTAGAATGGGGTGCCAACCCGTATGTCCCCCATGAAGTTGGTACATGCATGATGTGTTCATGCGCTCACCCATTCATCTCTGACAAAGTGGACGTACATACAGCTAACTGAAAAGAGTCATGCTTGCTTTATGGGGTAGGGTTCAGATACAATTTGAGAGGTAAAGCACTAAACAAATTTTAAGGAAGTATGCCCATTAGCTTCAGTTATTCTTGATGCACTTTGCATATTTTTTTGTTCATCTTCCAAGTTGAACGTTTTCTTAAGTGACATTTAAAAGCTCGAGAACATGGAAGATGGAAGCGGTATTGATCTGATGAGGCTGCTTCTGCGTACAGCTGCTTCAAAAGTTTACATCAGCTGTGCTACCTGGCGTGCTTCGTTTAGCTAATTAGACATACCAAAAGTCCCATGAGTGTTCCTAAAATTTACATTTTGAACTAAGCTTCATTATTGGTGTCATTATCAACGTGCGTTCGGATCAAATGTTAACACTGTGCTTGCTGTGTCAGCTGAAACCTTGTTTACTGGAGCTGTCCCTTTGCTGAAGCCTTATAGTATTATTTTAATTGTAATTTATTGTATGAAGTAAGAGGTTATTTGGTCTGTTGCTTGGTTTGTTCAGATTTTATTAATAGGCAAAAAGTGGAAAAGTACTGTATACTGCAATGCCGTATATAGTAAAAGGGATCAAATTATCGCACATTCAAATATGTTTATAAAAGCTTTAAGACCTATTTTTGCATATATATGTAATGGGGTTTACCTGGACTAAACTGTTGATGACCTAACCATCGGTAGTTGATCATGATGGTCCACCACTCAGGTTCCCTTCCAGTCAGCTAAATCACAGGTGTCAAACACAAGGCCCGCAGCCGAATCCGGCCCGCCACATTGTTCAACGTGGCCCGCGGGCATGGCCGGCATCACGTGCCAGTGGCCGCTCACCACAGCAGTGAATAACAGCTGGGGGGCTGGGGCTCCCCTGCCGGTATTTACTCAGCAGCGCAGGTCCCAGGTGCACACTGTGACATCAGTGGGCACCCGCGATCCTGCTCCCCCCTACCCTAGTTCCGCAAGAGCAGAAGAGAGAAGGGGTCCGGAAGTGCACACTGACGTCAGTGTGCACCTGCAATCAGCGCCAGTAACAGCGAGCAGTGGAGCAGTGGCACTTTCACAAGGAGAAGGAGGGGGTAAGTATATGGATTTCAGGGGCTCTATTACTACTGATATAGGGGATACTATTAATAATAGTGTCCCCTATACCGGCCCCATTAGTAATAGCATTACTACTGGGGCTGCTGTGCGGGTCACTATTATTCCTGATGCCTCTGTGGGGGTCACTGTAACTGCTGAGGCCGCTGTGGAGGTCCCTGAGCTGTCAGTGTTCTGCGGTGAGCCTATATGAGCGAAGAATCATTATGATTGTCTGCTCGTGGACACTGCAACGCTATGAAAAGCATTCACTGCGTTACCTGCGGCCGGCTTATCGCCGCGGGTAACGCAATGCACAATCTCCCGTGGACAGGCATCCTTACAAATAGTCGGCCCTTCGAAGATAACAATCAGGCTGATGTGGCCCTCCGTGAAAATGAGTTTGACACCCCTGAGCTAAATGAAGAGGCTTACCCAAGCTCTGCGGTCTCTGCTCAGGCACGTGATGTCACATTCATCAGTCACATGGCCTGAGAGCTGCTTAATTCTATTCAAGTGAATGGGATTGAGCTGCTTTACCTGACAGAACCACTAGACATTGACAGGACTGTGCCTAGTAAGGACTGAAGTGTTCAAGGTGCTCACCCGAGTTCCACTGTCATTTCAATCAGTGTACAATGTAAAAAAAAAAAGTTTTTTTTTTTTTTTTTTTTTTGTTCACCCATTTAATGGCCTTTTTGCGCCAAACGAGAGTCTCTCAATTCTCATTTGCACACATACAGCCTGTTTACACAGGCAAATCATCGTTGGGAATTCTTCACTTCTCGTTCAGTGTTTTGCGTTGCTATGTGAAACGTTGAAGGATCAGTGTTTAAACACAACGAGCTGTCAATTTTTATGCCGGCTGAAACTGAAAATTGCATGAGAAGCGCGCGATTCTCGTTCGTCTTTCAGTCATCGGCTCGCATTTAAACTGAACAATTCTCATTCCCTTTCGTTTGAGTGAATTTTGGAGCATTACTTGTTCTGTATAAATGCACCTTTTTAAGTTTTTTTTTTTTTTAAAGTTTTTCAAGACCTTATATGGTAGATTTGAAATGGTACCACTATAAATACAGTTGTGTTTGTCACTTTTCTGTTTTTGGAATATCAGTACTTTTTAGCATTTTGTATGCTAACCTTTTTGTTTGTTTTGTCTTTTCTTCTCAGGTATGGTTCAGAAACTAGACCAGAAGTTGCCTGTAGCCAATGAGTATTTGCTTCTTTCTGGCGGTGTTCGAGAAGGAGTCGTTGACCTGGATCTTGATGAGTTAAATGTTTATGCCCGTGGAACAGACTATGACATGGATTTTACTCTTCTGGTGCCAGCTTTAAAACTTCATGATAGAAACCAACCAGTCACACTGGATATGCGTCATTCTGCCCTTTGTCATTCATGGCTTAGCCTTCGATTGTTTGATGAAGGGACCATCACCAAATGGAAAGATTGTTGTACAATTGTTGACCATATCAATGGGGCTACTAACTATTTTTTCTCCCCTACAAAAGTTGCAGACTGGTTCCATGAATCAATCAGCATTGTGTTGTCTGAGATCCAGAAGAAACCTCAGAGAGGGATGCCCAAGGTAGAGAAGGTAGAAAAGAATGGTACGATCATCACAATCATTTTAGGTGTCGGTAGCAGTCGCATGATGTACGATATTGTCCCTGTGGTGTCGTTCAAAGGTTGGCCAGCTGTAGCTCAAAGTTGGCTAATGGAAAACCATTTTTGGGATGGCAAGATCACAGAAGAAGAAGTAATTAGCGGCTTTTATTTAGTGCCAGCTTGCTCCTATAAGGGTAAAAAAGATAATGAATGGAGGTTATCATTTGCCAGAAGTGAGGTACAGCTGAAAAAATGCATTTCCAGTAGCTTAATGCAAGCCTATCAAGCTTGTAAAGCCATAATCATAAAGCTTTTATCAAGACCAAAAGCTATCAGTCCATACCATCTCCGTAGTATGATGCTATGGGCTTGTGATAGACTTCCCGCTAATTACTTGGCTCAAGACGACTACGCTGCCCTTTTTCTTCTGGGACTCATTGATGATCTGCAGCATTGCTTAGTCAACAAAATGTGCCCCAACTACTTCATTCCTCAGTGCAATATGCTAGAGCACCTTTCAGAGGAGACTGTTATGTTACATGCCAGGAAGCTCTCGTCTGTGAGGTCTGATCCAGCAGAACATCTTCGAACAGCCATAGAACATGTCAAGGCAGCAAACAGGCTTACTATGGATATCCAAAGGAGGGGGAGCACCACCAGCATACCGTCGCCACAGTCCGATGGCGGAGACAATAACCAACCTGATGACCGCTTAGCCAAAAAATTACAACAACTAGTGACTGAGAACCCAGGAAAATCCATCTCTGTTTTCATTAACCCCGACGATGTAACCAGGCCTCACTTTAGGATTGATGACAAGTTTTTCTGAGATTTTCACGTGCTTACATTAAGACTTGAGGTGTAGTCTGTGTGCTGTCCTGTTTTTACATATCCAGCATAGATTGGATCTGTCAAGAACAATATGAACTTTTTAATCCTGATTGTGCAGGACTTCGCAAATTTTGAAACAGTAAATTACTATTTCATATGCTGCTTTTGATCATTTTTAGTTTCAAGGGAGAACATGAGCCTTAATGACCATTTTATGTTTGCATTGTCTATTTAATTTGTCTACGTGGAGAAATTTAGATTTTATGTTTTGGTAATAAATTAATTGCATTGGGCTTCCATTGTGTTATATCAGACATTAATTTGTGGCTAGTGATCAACTAAATAAATATGGTGCAAAAACGAACATCAGAGGTGTATAAGCCACTCTAGACAGGTTGACTTTGCAGTGAAGTCGTTCTTCTGGACACTTTACGTTGATGGCAAGTACACTACATTTGATAGTATATTTGCTACATTTGATGGTATATTTGTACACAGTGACACTTTACTGGAAACCTTTTACATAAGTCCACGAAAAATAGATGAAATGTAAAGGCACTGCTGTCCTTCTGATAGTTTTCATCTCTGTATAAGAAGCCTGTAGGAGAAGATTATATACGTTAATTTCCAAAATGTCAATCCAAAGAATGTTTTAATGTCTGTAAATGATAACTTTTCTAGGTACAGTCTCCTTAAAATGAAATCTTGTACTTCTGTTGATACTATGCCACTTGTGCTCTACTACTGGGATCTCTGGCACGTGGCCTCGGTGGCTTCTTATAGAGTCCTTGTAGCTCATGATTTATATTTTCCTTCTATGGGGCAAACATTGCTGATATATAAGCAAAGTGTTTGCAGCAGGTTGTACGGTTTCTATAAAAGGCTACTCCTTTCTTCTTTTTTTTTTTTTTTTTAAGCAATGGAACACTGGAAAAGGTCCTCTTTGAGAAATAATGAGTTTAAAATAGTAAAGTCTCTGCTTTTGAACAAATTACCATGTTTTGATAGCGATGCTTTAATCTTCAAAGTACACTATTTCTGTGGATATGGTTTCCAATTCCTTCCGTACTACTATAGCATACTTTATACCACCTACATTCAAGCCCAGTTTTATACCAGTATTGATATAAGCTGCAGAGTTAAATATACCCAATCTATTAAGAAGTGGACACCTTCATAAACTAAATTCATCACTGGTCATCCTGTGCACCGACTCGGGTTAAAGGCCTAAGTTATAGTAAATGTGTTGGGCTTTGGGAGGCCATTCCCCCTACGGCTAAATCCTGCCCAATTGAAAATTTGCCAGTCGAGGCATAAAAATAAAAGTTGCAAAGTTTTGCACAAAACTAACGTGCATCAAAATGTGTCACTTTTCCCACTACAATTTTGGCGTACCTCTCATTATAAATGCCCTCCTTTTTTGTCTTCTCTCCTCTTAATGGTCAGCTATCGTTGCATTCAATTGTGCATAACAAATAGAAGATTTCCAGGTATATGTAAAATAAAGGAGCAGTCACAATAGGTTAGTAGATTCTGTTTAATGAAGATGACAAGAAGGTATC